>NC_138961.1:5000-1205000 GCF_055761805.1 Camellia sinensis | reverse complement strand
GGGCTCTGCGCATCATACTAACTGCATTGTATTTCAATTCCTGTTTGAATACATGTATCAAATTGCATTTCACATGACATTTTAAAATAGCCGAGCCTATCTTTTAAAATTGCATTTCACATGCATTGATTTCTAATATAGCTTTTGTTTTGGCTCGGAGTACTCGGTAAGTGTTTATGCTTTAGCATCCTTGCATGTGTGTGAGTGACTGCCATAATAGCATGCTTGCCATGAGGCTAATTGCTTATGTGATATAACTGCCTGAATGTCTATGGGTGAAGGTTGGATTGATTGAATTGGAACAATTCATTGATTGCGAGCTTTAAGCCCACTTGAGAGTGGCAAATCACGATGTTTTCTAAGCCCACTTGAGGGTGGAAAAATCCGCATTTTAGCCTACTTGCGAGTAGCAAACCGCTTTCAAAAAAATAAATGTGAGATGTTTTGTTCCAACTTAGGTGATCCAGTCTATACTTGTATGTTGTGCGCATCACATAGTAATTCTAGGTTAATAACCGGAATAAGAGCACGTATGTTTTCAAAAACAAGATATCATGTTCGTAAAGGCCGATCTTTGATCGGGCGAGCGAGGGTGCTCATTGCATGACCTTCCCCTCTCGTACCCAAGTTCCTGAGCCGAGGTAACTTTGGTGATGACGGACACGTGGCCTTAGGCACGAGTCAGAGTTTCCTAAATTTTTCAAAACTAAAATATTTAGCTGGCGACTCTGTATCTGGCGAAGCAGTCCATGTTTGGCACTTCTTTCTAAAAATCAGTTTTTCAAAACGATTTGCCGGATTTGGACTCTTTGGTGATTTATCAATCTCGCATTGCACTTTGCAAGATCAGATTAAGAACCGTGACATTGAGTCTGAACTGTAGTAAGCCCAATGAATAAAACGGGATTTTCCTGTGCGTCCACAGGAGCCTAATCTTATATTTATAGGATAAAGACCTAAGTAACTCTAACTAACTCTTATAGTGCTAAACATAACAACCAACTAACTCTAGCTAACAATTATGGTGCTAAACATAACAACCATACTAGTTCTAACTACATCACTTACAACCTTCAAATGCCCGTAAATAAGTTTCTGTTTTCAAAGTTGATTTCTCCTTTTGGACTGTGTTTGGATCATAAAGTTGGTAGGCATTTAAAAAGATAAAAGAAAATGTGAGGACAATGTGGATAAAATATAAGTTGACTTTTTTTTTTTTTTTTTTTTCATTTTTCTTTCCTTTCTAAATCCAAGATTCAAACACACCATTAAGTGTTTTTTGACTCAATCTATCATCTTTAGGGTCATCAATTGTTAATTCTATTATAATAAATGCGGAAGAAAGATTTAAATTTTCAAAAAAAAGCCTCTCCGACAAGCATACATGAGGCACTTCCGTGAAAAATGTAAATGTAACTTGATGGGAGGGTCACATTGACACTCGACACAAATGTAAGGTTAAATTGTTGTAATTTAAAGTATATAGACGTTGATTTTTAACAATGAAATGAGTAATAAACCCATCAAAGAAATACATATAAGACAGTATGATATGAAATTCTAAATCAAAGATGAAGTGTATAAGCTAATATAGTCGTTTGCACACCAAAATATTATATTTATAACATAGTAATAACTACTACTCCGAAATATAGCAGTTAAGACCAGGTGTCGATTTTCAGAGACTAATCGAGTTGTTCTAATACAAAAATAATAATTAAAGTAATTTAAGAAAATAATAAAATTAAAATTAATAAAACATAAATAAAATAAGAAGTTTCTCAGGGTTTTGAATCTACCATTAACCTTATAACCAGGGATTATTGTACTAGTTTTTAGAAAATCATTAATTTGGATAAAATGATGTAAGTTGATTAGAAATATATCGTTAAGAGGATTTGTATATTAAAACCAGGAAGCCACAAATCATCTTCGCTTAGTACGGACCGTCACCACTAAACTAAAGTTGATGTATGATTCGTCTTACTAGATATGACTGTAGACACCCCATTTTTGACCGACCTTAAGACTCAGATGTCATTGATTGAGCGTTCGGTGATAGTGCATGTTGTGCTTGTTTCGAGTTTCCGGAGTTTTGGCTGAGAGCCTTGCCTCCGGACCTCTGAACTCTTTGTGCTTTGGCTCGGTTTGTGGACCAAGCCTTGTTTCCCTTCCCTGGAGGGAGGGAGAGGTCTTGTAGGCTACCTCTTTGTGGTCGTAGACCACTTTTCGTGGTCATACACCACTTTTCGCGCTTGGAGACTAGTTTTTAGTTTTCAGAGTCTTCAGCCACGTGCCTTGACTTGGGGCCGCTTAACGTTCTCCGTTTGGCGTGGTTTTGAACCACACCTTGTTGCCTTTGCCTAGAGGGACACTGTGGTCTGGGAGACAACTTTTGTGGTCGTAAACCACTTTTGGTGCTCGTAGACTAGTTTTTGAGGCTTTCGGCTGTGCACTTTGTCTCCCGAACTTTCGTCTTGCATCCTTTTTGGTTTGTTTTTGGTACAAACCTTGTTTTCCATGTTTGGAAGGTGGTACAAGGGTGGGAGACCAGTTCTTCTCCTTAGAGACCACTTTTCTTCCTGCCAGCCAGTTTTCTGGTCTGCCAACTGGTCTCCTTGGTCTTTGGGCCATCTTTTCTGGTCGGCCACCACACCACTGCATTATTTTCATGCTTTAGACCTTTCTTACTCATGGCCGACCACTTTTTTTCTTGGGAGACCACTTGTGGTGGTCGGCCGACCACTTCAAGTGGTCGACTACTTTTTATCACCTTTTTGGAGATATTTTCATCCAGCTGGCACAGCTGAAAGGCACCAGAACCATCCTCCATACACGTGTATGAAGGGATGGCCTTGGACCCCAAACTTGTCCAACAAGCTTCAGCATTGGTTCTCTATAAAGAAGAACCTCCTCCCTCAAGCTTTAGGTTCAGATTTTTGTATTGAAGCTATACATATCATCTATATCTATACATCTCCATTCTTCGTCATATTTGTATTCAAAAGTGCATATTCTTCATACTTTAACACACAAAGACACACTCAAACACCATACATTTAGAGCTGAGGTCCCTTGAAGTTATTTTTGAAGTTTTTGGACTGGTTTTGGTTCAAAAAGTGTGCTGGAGTTGCAACCTTGAAGGTGTTCATCAAGGGTGAGTTTCTAGCCTTTTCACCCCTTGTTTTGCTTAAACTTTTAGACCCATTTGCATGCTGATTTAAGCTTGACTCTTAATTGCAAAAAGTTTTTTTTTTCAGTCCTTAAAATATTTGTTTAAGGTCACTTTTTTGTTGGGGGTGGTCTACCCCCTCGTAGGCCTTGTTAGGCCTTGTTTTGTGCCATCCCTTTTGGCTTTTGTCTTAGCTTTTGCATGGCCTTTCTACCATTGAAATCCAGAGAATTTTCAGTGGTGGAAAGGTGGTTTTGGGGTCCTAAATAGGAGAGGGTCATCCCCTCTCCTTGTGTCTTGAATACTTGCTTCATATACCTCATGTTTGAGCATGTTTGTTAAGCTTATTTTGGCCATATCTTAGCATGTGCCTTGATCACCTCATGCATGCTTAATACACTTGTAGTGTAATCCTCACAAACTAGTATTGTTTGCTTCATGAAGTAGCATGTCTTTCTAGCTTGTTTTGAGTCCATTTCATCATGTTCTTGGTGTTGTTTTGCCATGTTATACCTCTATTAAGGTTTGGTTTAATGGCCCCTTGCATGCTTCATACAGTTGTAGTGTAATTCCATGAACTAGCCTAATGAGTATCATGCTTTAACATGTCATTCTAGCATGATTTTGGCTTAACTCTAAGAAGTTTTTGTCCATGTTTTAGCATTCTCTAGCTCTGATTTGTATTGTTTTGGTCATGCATTCCATGCTTTGTGTAGCTATAGTGCATTCTAGCTTGTTAGCTTTGTGTATCAAGTCCACTAGCATGCATTGCTTGACCTATTTCCATGATTTGGCATCATTTGAAATGTGATTTCAGTCCATGTAGTGTGGCCACACACTTGCATCTTTAACTTATTCAATGTGTTGGAGGGTTGGTCCTTTATGCCTTAAACATGAGCTGTTGCGTATGCCTTCATGCCTAAGCTTGCGAGCTATCATTTCAATGTGTTTTGGGGGTTATTTTGCGATGATATAACTCTAATTTTTGTTGGTTAAGCCATCTCATGCTTGGTCTTGGTAGGTGTAGTGTAACCCTCCCTTTTGGCCTTGTATGTATCATGCTTTATGCCCTTCATGCCCTTCATGCTAGCTTATTTTGGCTTCCTTCCATACATGTTTTAGACTCATTTTGGCATGTTCTAGGACTGTTTTGGGTTTCCTTGACCATATGCTTCATGTTTTGCATAGTTGTAGTACAAATGCCTATGCTAGCTTCAAGCTTTGGGTACCATAGCATGCTTCATTTGTGTTGTGTACATGATTTGGCATCATTTCACATGACATTTCAGAGCATGTAGCATTTCCATGCTCCCACTTCATTCACTCTTTAAGTGCGTTTGAGTGTTATGTATTGTTGCTTAGCTTATGGCCTAGCTTGTATACTTGCATGCCTAGGTCCTTGAGCCCCCATCTCAGCATGTTTTGGTTCTTGTTTAGACTTAATTAAGCTCTGTCCATGATTGGCTCATGCATTTGTGCCATGTCTTCCATGCCGCCCCTTTGTGATCCTCTTTACTAGCCTTAGGCCTTAAGGACTCTAGCATGCTATACTTGTGTTGTTTGAATGATTTGGCATCATTTCTTACCTTATTTCAGAGCATGTGGTGTTGTCACACTTCCACATTTGTCATTCTTTGAGTACTCTTAAGAGTTGTGACCTTATGCCCGGTCAATGGGCCAATGCATGTGCATGCTTTGTTTTGCATTTCATGCCTTTATTTTAGCATTATGGCCATTGATTTGGGCATGGCTGAGATCTGTCCATTTTGGTTTAAGTCCATTGAGCATGTTTGATTGCATGTTGTTTGCATGCTTTTATTACATAGCATTGTGTATGCCATGTTGTCTACATGCTTAGGTCACATTGCATTGAGTATGCCATGTTGTTATTTGCATTGTGTATGCCATGTTGTTACATTGCATCATGTATGCCATGCTATTTGTTGCTTTGTGTTTGGAATAGGTGTTAGTCCAAACATGAGAAACGAGGGACGTTTCATATTTGAAGTGATGAAATGTGCCTCAATTCTCGGTTGCCGAAGCTCTTGATCATACATGATAGAGTTTTAGGCTTTATGTGTTTACTTGTACATTCATTTCATATTGAATTGTGCAATTTGGCTTCTCGGCCATCATGCATCGAGATGCGTGATTGGTGGCCCGAGGGTTGAGAACCACACTCCCTTGAGCTTATGAAATGATAGGGAGAGTGGTTGTGCACACATATCTTGCAAATATATTGCCATGCCCTTTCTTGCTCTCTATTGCAGCAAACTGGAGAAATGAAGCAACAGCTGGTCGGCCAGCCAAAAAAACTTGCTGGCCGACCACTTTTTCTGGTTTGCAACAAAGAAAAGTGGTCGGCAGGTGGTCTCCCACATCAGCAACTGGTCGGCCACCCCTTTACAGGTCTCCAAGATGAGTTAGAAGCTATCTGGAGCTTGGTGCAAGTTTCTGAGAACAATTGCAAACAGAGGTGAGTTGGGGCATAGCATTGGATTTCCGAACGAGGCGACCGAGCATGCATGCACTCTTCTCCCTCTGAGGACCCCTTTTTACTGCTTTACTTAGCTAATTTGCTTAGCTAGCTCACGCTTTGGGTTATGTATTTTAAGTAGTTAATGCGTATAGCCGCTTAATTGTTTTGTAATATGTAGTTAACTAGGATTAGTTAATTAGCTTCGTTGTGTAATAATTAGTTTAATTAGCTTAGATTAGCTAGTTAGCTTTTTATTCGGACCCTCCGTCGAGAGGGCCAACTGTTGTAATAAGCGTGAGTGTGTGTGATGCATGTCTACCAACCCCCATTTCTTTCTCCCTTTTACTTAACCGTTTACGATGGTTAGTTTTAGGGCATGTTTCGATTAGCATCCTTATGCTTCGTATGCGTGCATCCATTAATCTATATTGCATGCACCGGGCTCGGCGCATCATACTAACTGCATTGTATTTCAATTCCAAGTTGAATATATGTATCGAGTTGCATGTCATATGCCTTTCTAGAATAGTCGAGCCTATTTTAGCTGTATTTTTGCATGTGTTGCATTAGCCATCTTAACATGAACTCGAATCATGCATGATTTCTAACTAGTTCTTTGTTTTGGCTCGGAGTACACTGTGAGTGTTTACGCTTTAGCATACTGCATGTGTGTTAAGGTTGCCATGAAAGCATGCTTGCCATGAGGCTAACTGCTTATTTGATATAACTGTCTAAATGCCTGTGGGTGAAGGTTGGATTGCTTGAATTGGAATAATTCATCAAAATCCTTGTTTTAGCCTACTTGTGAGTAGCAAACTTTAAAATCATTTTCACAAACGAACATGCAATGTTTTGTTCCAACTTAGGCGATCTAGTCTATACTTGTATGCTGTGCGCATAACATAGTAATTCTAGGTTAATAAACGGAATAAGAACACATGTGTTTTCAAAAACAAAATATCATGCTTAGTAAAGGCCGATCTTTTGATCGGGCAAGCGGGGGTGCTCATTGCATGACCTTCCCCTCTCGTACCCAAGTTCCCGAGCCGAGGCAACTTTGGTGATGAGGGACATGTGGCCTTTGGCACGAGTCAGGGTTTCCTAAATTCACCCAAAATAAAATATTTACGTGGCAACTCTATATCTGGCAAAGTAGTCCATGTTTGACACTTTTTTATAAAAATCAATTTTCCAAAACGATTTGCCGGATTTGGACTCTTTGGTGATTTATCGGTCTCACATTGCACTTTGTTAGATTAGATTTAGAGCCGTGACATGAGTCTAAACTTGTAGTAGCCTAAAGAACAAAACGGATTTCGTGCCCTCGCAGCGCGGATCCCGGGAGTTCTCGGGGCACGTCTACAGTTTCTGGCGACTCCGCTGGGGACTTAGAGAGCTTGACTTGAACTCATGATATCATGTTTTGTTTACACTTATGTGTTTCTTTGCATTACATTTGCATTGGTGCGCTTAGGACACCGTGTTTGCCGTATGTTATTCCTGAACGGTTTGCCGGAGGCTTGCTTTGAGAAGCATGCCATAAGGCTGACTGGTTGCGGGCTCTGCCACGATGGGAACACAAACCTCGATTTCTACCGAGGCACCCTTTTTGATCATTCGACCTAGTGCATATCGTAATCCCTAGTGACTATTTCAAACTAGGACAGGTTGCTTCCCCGATTATAGGTTGTTTGAAACCGCTGTGTGCGTAGTAAAACCCTAGCTCCTGACAAAATAGGACAGGGAAACCCTACCCCAACATAGGGGTGTTTTGGCTCTCACTTGCTTGCTATGTGCTTTTAGAGTGTGCCTCCACAGGAATACGTGTATCAGTTTGCAAGTCTGGGTATCAGGCCTGAGGGCATCAGTATTTTGGGGGAATCAGTTTTACCTGAGGGTATCAGTTTACAAGCATAATTTTGGGACAGAATTCAGTAGAGAGCACAGTCATTCAGCTATGCTTATATCTGTTTTGGTGAAATTGGGCTGAGATGCTGCATGTTTTCTCTTTTGCAAGGTAGTCGTGGAACTATAGCTTCAGAGGGCTCCAATATCCCCCGAGTACATCGAACTTGTCCTGATAGACTTTGTCAAGTCAAAGATTCAGTTCAGAGCAACCAGTGTTGTGATAACCCTGTTCCGTATTATTCTAATTGGTCCTTATTATGAATGTGATTATGTGTTTGATATGATTTTATGTGCCATTTATGTGAAAATATGTGGTTTTGAATTTCTATCTGTTCACTGTAGGAATATCTGTTTGATTATCTGCTTTGGAATTTAAATTGAAGGCCTTATCGGCCACAGGAGCCAAAATTGACTACGCCATTGTGATTGGTGTAATTTTTAGAGCCTACGGTGAAATTTAATTGAAAATTGATTTGGATCAAAATAATTAGTGTCAGAACGATTAATTAAGTGCCATTATTTAGCTATAATCAAATTTGATTAGGCACATTGTAGACGTCCCCGAACGTCCCGGGAGGGAATCCTATTTTGTTCATTGGGCTTACTACAGTTCGGATTCGATGTCACGGTTTTGAATCTAATCTCGCAAAGTGCAATGCAAGATCGATAAATCACCAAAGAGTCCAAATCCGGCAAATCGTTTTGAAAAACTGATTTTTAGAAAGAAGTGTCAAACATGGACTGCTTTGCCAAATATAGAGTCGCCACCTAAATATTTTATTTTGGGGAAATTTAGGAAACCCTGACTCGTGCCTAAGGCCACGTGTCCGTCATCACCAAAGTTGCCTCGGCTTGGGAACTTGGGTATGATTGGGGAAGGTCATTTCATGAGCACCCCCGCTCGCCCGATCAAAGATCGGCCACTACTAAGCTATATCTTGTTTTTGAAAACACATGTGCTCTTATTCCGGTTATTAACTTAGAATTACTATGTGATGCGCACGACATACAAGTATAGACTAGATTGCCTAAGTTGGAACACAGTATCGCATATCCGTTTGTTTTGAAAATAGATTGAAGTTTGCTACTCGCAAGTAGGCCAAAACACAAGTTTCGATGAATTATTCCAATTCAAGCAACCCAACCTTCACCCACAGGCATTCAGGCAGTTATATCACATAAGCAAATAGCCTCATGGCAAGCATGCTGTCATGGCAACACTCACACTCATGCAAGATGCTAAAGCATAAAAGCTTACCTAGTACTCCGAGCCAAAACAAGAAACTAGTTAGGAATCATGCATGATCCTAACTATGCTGAGACGCCTAATGCAACACATGCAAAAATGCAACTACAATAGGCTCGGCTATTCTAAAATGGCATATGAAATGCAACAACTGATACACGTATTCAACTCGGATTTAAAATACAATGCAGTTAGTATGATGCGCCGAGCCCGGTGCATGCAAGACAGATAAATGGATGCAAACATGCGAGCATAAGTATACTAATTGAAATGTGCCCTAAACTAACCATCATAAGCTAGTAAATAAAAGAGAAAAAGACGTGGGGTTGGAAGACATTCATACACGCACGCACACTTATTACAAATCCTCCCTCTTGATGGAGGGTCCGAAAGAATAATACAAACCAAATAAATAATTAACTACTCTAGCTAATTAATTATTACAAACCCTTAATTAATTAACAAATTAATTACAAAATAAACTAAGTATGAAACTCAAAAGGCTGCCGCAGCTCCGCCTCGAAATGATTGGATGATGCATGCTCGATTTGCACTGTTCTGTACCTCTGAGAATTTTGAAAATCCTAAGGTTGCTTCTGAACCACTCTCTGAGCACTTTGGGATGCCACCGGCCAAGATGAAACACCACCGACCATGTAAAAATGGTCATCAACCAAAAATGTGATCACCGGCTGGATATTGGTAGTCGGCCGGCACTGAAAGTTGCCGACCGGCCATTTCTTCCTGCAGAACACTGGTTTTGCTGCAACAGAGGACAGACAGTGCATGGCATGGAATTTGCAAGCCAAATGTATGCACGACCACCCTCTCTATCATGCTATGAACTCAGGGAAGTATGGCTCTCGACCCTCAGGCCACCAATCACACATTTCGACACATGATGGCCAAACATGTCAAGTGTGCAAATCAATATGAATGAATGCAACAAAACAAATGAATGCTACACACTCTATCATGTTGAATCAAGAGTGTCGGCGACCGAGGATTGAGGTACGTTTCGTCACTTCAAGTACGAACGTCCCTCATTCCTTATGTTTGGTTTGACACCCCAAACAAAACAATGCAAAGCACGTAACCAATGTAATGCAACATGGGAATGTAAGGCAATGTAACATGAGTATGCCAAACACAATGTGATGCAACCTAACATGCAAACATCATGGCCATGCAACAACTATGCAATACTATAATGCAACCTAGATATGGGAATACACAAAGTCATAGACATGCAACAATGATACCAAACACAAGGATGCGACAGCATGCAATGCGGTAAGCCTACAACAATACATAAATACATGATCCATGGACTTACACTAAGGATGGATAGGCCTCAGCCATGTCCAAAACAGTGGCCAAAGTGCCAAGAAATGATGGACAAAACACACCCAAATGTGCCCATGTGAAGGTCCAACACTTAGGTATGAAAAGAGTCGACTCTCAAGCACATTAAGAAGAGACAAATATGGACAAATCACAAGCATGACAAGCTCTGAAAATGTATAAAGGATGATGCCAAATCAACTAAGCAAGACAAGCATGGCATGCTAATGGACTTAAAGCTCAAAGCTAGCCAAAGGGCTTGAACCATGACCATATCAACCAAGTCCCAAAGGACCAAGGTGACCCAAAACAGTCCCATGGCAGGCCAAAGTAATGCTAGAACATGCATGGGATGAGGCCAAAACATGCTAGGAAATGGGTGCAAAAATGAGTGGCATTCAAAGCCACAAAGAGGGCACTCCACTACAACTACCTTAACCACACATGGCATGGATTATTCAAAGAAAAACAGAGCTATAATATGCCAAAAGGAGCCCCAAAACCCACTGATATGGCAGCCCAAGGACTTAAACAAAGAGGAATGCACAATGACCTATTTTAAGGCACAAAAGAACAACTCTTCAAAGCTTTGAAATGATGGTAAATGCAAGCATGCAAGCATGGAGCATGGACTGAAATAGCATGATAAATGATTCCAAATCACTAAAATAACCCAAATAAAGCATGCTCATGACTCATACACTCGAAGCTAACAAGCTAAGATACATGGTGGCTATATAAAGCATGGAAAACATGACTGAATCAACACCAAACAGAGCTTAAATATGTCACAACATGGCCAAAAGCTTCATGAAGTCAAGCTAAAACATGCAAGTATGATGGTCTAAATGCATGACACATGTTATGACAATAGAGGGGATTACAAAGCAAGTGCATGATGCATACAATAGGCCATCGAACCAACATGAAACATAGGTCTAACATGATAAACTAACACCAAATGCCCTCTGAAATGGAGCCAAATAAAGCTATGCAAACATGCTACCTTAATGAGCCCTAAATGCAAGCAAATGAGTTGTAAGGGAAGAGGGGTGTCCCTCCCCTATACAAGACCTCAAAACCACTTCTCTACCGTTGAAAATCTTTGGATTTCAGTGGTGAGAAGGCCAAAACAAAAGGGTTACAAAGTCCAAAGAGGAAGGCACAAAAAGAGACCAAACAAGGCCTAAGAGGGGGTGGACGACCCCCAACACAAAAGTGACCTTAATGAAACATCTGAAGCATGAAAATATAGAACTTTTATCAGTTATACACTAAGCTCGAAACAATATGCAAATAGGTCTAAAACCTTAAGAAAAAATAGGAAATAAAAGGGTAAGTTCTTACCCTTGAAGAACACTTGAAGAACACCAACTCTAGCACCTCTTTTTGATCAAAACCCAACTCAAAACTCTAAAATCAACCCTGAAAACCTCAGCAACCAAAGTATAGTGTAACACTAGGTGTTTTAGTGCAAAACTAAGAACAAAAACCCCTTTTGAACACTATTACACACACAAATATAGAGAGAGAGAGAGGGAGATATAGAGAAAGAGTGATATATAAGTTATATCTCAGAGTTGTTCAACCTCTGGAAAGGGAGGGGAGGCCCTCCTTTTATAGGAATTCAATTCCTAAGCTTCTTGGAGAAGCTAACATAAAGGAGCAAATCCCTCCATACACGTGTATGGAGGGGGTGTATCGTGGATGCCGGCTGGAAAATATGGCCGATTGACCAACAAAAGTGGCCGGCCGACAAAAGCATTGCCGACCGACCAAAATATTTGGCCGGTAACAAGAAAATAAGGCCGGTGGTCTCAAGCCAAGGCCGGTGAGGTGTGGGGATGTCCAACAAGCTATTCCCTGCCCTCAGAAGCAAAAACACAAGTGTTTGGTGCACAACCAAGCACAAAACAAGCAAGTTGAGAGGTCTTGAGGCAAGGCGTGCGATCAAAACCTCCGAGAACTCAAGACGAACACGACCATGGATGATCACCGAGTGTTCAAACGGTGACGTCCAAGCCTTGAGGACGGTCAAAAATGGGGTGTCTGCACACATGTATATAAGGGCCTTATTACACTTAGTTCCTCCTCTTTTAAGTCATTTTGGCTGAGATCAACTCTCTAGAAAAAAGAAAGAACCGACTTTGAGAGAGAGAGGAGGCATCCTTGTGCATTTTGGCTCAAGATTTGGAATTGGGAAAGCTAGGTGCAAGATTTGACCACAATTGTGAGAATTAAGGCTCCTAGGTGAGTAATCAACCCTTGACTCATTGATTTTAGTTTGTAACTTTGTGAATTCAAAGTTGAATGATGATCAAGAACAAGAATTGTGTTATAATTGGTGAATTTGAAGTTAATATGCACATGCATGTGTAGGATCACCATGATTTTGCATAATCAAGTATGTATTAAGTTAAATATGGGAATATGAGTATTAAAGCATACATGCAAGCATGGTTTTGTTGAGTTTCATGAGAATGGACACCATTTGCATCATTTGAAATGGAATTGAAGCCAAAAATTGGCATGCATGTTTGAATATTGAAGATATGAAGATTATATGAAGTTTGAATGCATGAGCCTTGGTTATACAAAGAAATGTTGATTAATTTTTGAGAATTGGACCATGATTTTGGATGATTGGCCTCATGTTGCTTACATCTATATGTTATATAATGTGTTTACATGTTTTGGACCGAAATCATGAGTTTTGGAACCTTTGAATGTTGAATTTGAGCTCAAGAACAAGTTCTGGAAAACCCAGAATTCTTGAAGTCCGCTCGAGCGAGGAAGTTCACGCTCGAGCGGGGAGCCATGTAGTGAGACTTTCTGATCGAGCATCCAAATTCACTCTCGAGCGTAAAAATGAGGTAACCAGAAATTTTGCAGACCTAATGGGTCCACTCGAGCAGGGAAGTCCACGCTCGAGTGGGGACCCCTGTTTCAGAAATTTGGTAAAGATGTTTTGTGTCTCGTTTTCCGTTCTCTTTCACTTCTAAGTACTCTTAGGCATACATTGAGCATTATGAATGAATTAAAAGAATAAGAAAGAAGCCTAAAGAGGAATATGTGAATTAAGAACGGATTGAATTGTTTGTGACCCATTGTGTTCATGGAAGGTGTAGGGTCGAGCTCCAGGGCAAATCATCCAGCCAATCACTGTGAGTAATATCTTAATAGAGATATTTCAAAGTTTGATATCTATCCAATTGCTTATTTCTCTATAAGTCTTATGAGCTCGTCAGTTTGAGTTGTGGGCAAATGTTTGCTATGCTAAATGAATGGGCCAAAGGCCAGTCTGACATGAACGAATGGGCCGAAAGCCGTTTGACATGAATGAAAGATAAATGGGCCGAAGGCCAATTTGACACGAATGAATTGGGCCCGAGGTCATCTGATGTGTTTGGAACAGCAGTCACTTGATCAATATATATATGTATATATATTAGATAGAAATATGAATTGGGCCCAAGGTCGTTTGATGTACATTGTTCTAATGTATCTTCTTTATTGATATTATTCACTGGGCTTTTGCTCACGCTCATTTATGTGTTTGTAGGTGAGCCAAGGGAGGTCCAAACCCAGCCTCGGTGAAGTTTGTATGGAACAACCAAGGTTTTGAAGAGTCAGCCTTTACGTCTTACGCACGAGACTTGTCTTCGCCCTTTTGCTATCTTGTTTTATTTTGTCATGTTGGCGAGGACTTTGGTTTATGATTGTATATAGTTTTGGATGGGCTGACCTAGACTCGAATGATCCTGTATGTACAGAACTTTGTATTAGTACACATTTTGATGTACATATTTTGATGTGAGTTATTAACATGTATATGTCCGGTTTGTTATGATGTGCCATATAAGCACGGCTCTATGGACAAAAGTTTGAAATTGCTTCCGTTTGACCCCTTTACTCTGATGATTTATGTCTAGAATGGTTTGAGGTCGTAGGTAATCCCTTGATTACTAGCCGGTTATGTCCTTAACCCATAGGGGCGGGTTCGGGTCATGACAAATATTTTCTTTCGCCGAGGCAAGGTAGAGAAAGGCCAATCAAGGCTCACCGATTCATCTGATCCGTTAGTCACCAGTCACATCACCTTTGTTCAAACTCAGCAGACCATGATGACGCAGAGTTCAAAAGAAATTGTGGTCATGGCAGCAGCATTAAACCAGGGAATCGCCATGCAGGGTGAGACCAACGCTGAAATGCAACGCTTATCTGGGGCACCTACCACACATCCAGTCTTGGAACCGCAATCATTTCAAAATCGTGAGCCCACTACTTTTGAGCTGATGGGAATGATCGACGATCTTCAGAAAACTGTGGCTGATCTAGCCTTTGGACTATTGGCTCCGCCATCGACCACGTCACATGCCGAGAATTTCACACCAGAAGATTCCCCACTCCTAGGATGAATTGTAATTGAAAATGGCCAACTTGAAGCCACCCCAAGTCTGGGCAATGACATGTGAACAACAACTAGGCTCCGCTCTGATGTAGCGACCCAAACCTTCGACCAAGCTGAGGCAAGTGGAAAGAACAAGTTAGGGGCAGGCATCGATCCCTATGAACATCTTCTGTGGGTTGTTGAGGCTTTAAAAGTCGAAGGACTAAACAAACAGCAAGTGCTCACAGTTGTTGCAAAAATTGTGGAGGACATTTTCGCCACTCAGAATGAGAGCAGTTCAAATCAAGGGGAGAACCGGGAGAAGGGTCGTCGTACCAAAAATGATCCTGTTAACTCTAATCCCGCACTTAGAAGAGATCAGAAAACCAAGTCAGCACCTGCCGACCCCTTTGCTAGTGCGCCCAGCAAAAATCCACAAACCTCGAAGTACCTACCCCGAGGTCGCAGGGTCTTCCATGCCCTCTATATGCCTTTGTCCAAGGCTCTTCAAATCCTTGCTGAAAAAGGCCATCTCAAACCTCTTGAGCCTCAGCCTCTCCCTAGTCGTCTTCCACCTGGTCATGATACTACCCAATACTGTGCGTACCATCAACAAACCGGTCATAGCACCGACAATTGCTTTCGTCTTCGCAACAAAGTACAAGATTTGTTTGACAACGGGGTCATCATCCCACCAAGCTCAGCAAAGTCTATCATCATTGGATCAGTGAACTTAGGGGATAATACGATGTGATCGGGGGATGAACCACCCGAGGGTAGTGCTCAGTTTACTCTAGATGTGGCGTATGGCACGCACTGTTTTGAGCATTTGTGAATGCTGGTTTTTGTACTTTCTAACTTGGGTATTGAGTCAGTTTTGTTATGTTGTTTAGAGTCTGTCTCGTTGTTTTGAGTCAGTTTTTTCTTACTAAGTCAGTCAGGTCTGTCTTGTTGTATCGAGTCAGTCCTGTGTTGTTAAGAGTCAGGTGATTTCGGGGGTGTTACCTCAGACATCACTATCTTGTTTTGTGTTTGTCTTTTGCACCCTTTCTTTTGACTTTGTTTCTGCCATGGAGCCAGTTGCACTAGAAGATGTGAATGAAACAGCAGTGATTTTCACGCTTTTGTGTTTGTTTCTGCCTTGAGCCAGTTGTGCCAACAAATTTGAATGAAATGGCAATGCTTTTCACTTACTTTTCTGTGCCTTTAATCATTGCATTTGGCCTAAGTTTTTCAAAACTTTTTGAACATTGTGATGAAAACAAAGAGGAAGGAATTCCTCAGATTTTGCAAAATTTGATCAACTGAGAGAAAGAGAGGCATGCTAAGCCCTTAATGAATGAGATCATATTCATTAATGTGAGTACTGAGAAGGATCCTGGCTTGATCCAAATTACATTGTCTTCCACGCGAGCGACTAGTCGCTTTCTTAAAAGATTTCAAAAAAATATTTTGCGTAGTCCTGCGAAGACCTGTGTGGAATCGCTCTTGAGATTGTGCAGCATAGGATCGCTCTCAGCCTCGAGACTCAACCCTTTTTGCTTTCAAACCTTGAACTTGGATTCAGAATGTTCAAAGGTCAACCACGATATGAGGCTTGCATGGCCAGATCAAAAGCAGCCCTCGAACTAGGGCAATGAAAGTCAGATCAAGAAGATTAGATGTGATCAAAAGAAACTTGCGAAGCTACATCAGAAGTAGCCCTTGAACTAGCGGCAAAAATACCCGATGTGCTTGAAGAGTAAAAAATCGGGACATTTCTCAAACCAACGAAGATCGACAAGAATGCCAAATCCCAGAAGGGAGGAAAGAAGAAAGTATTGCTGAAAGACAGCCAAGTTCCTATCCACGGCACTAGGGGCAACTTCAGCCCCCATTGGATGGACTTCTACATCATCAGCGAATAGCAACCATTCTCCTGGATTCAGATGGCTCCAAGATCTCAAACCATTCAACATGGACCAGCTACACTTTTACCCTTGAGAGGCTCGCTGGGCCGAAAACCCGGAAGGGCAACCCAGGAAAAAATTAGAGCAAAGAAAAGAAAAATGCAAAAAATGAAGAAAAAGAAATGAAAAGAATTGAAAAAAAAAAAACAGAGCTCGCAAGGTTGAAAACCCAAAAAGGGCGACCTTGGCAAAAGTTAAAGCGCAAAATAAGTGGTTAAATACCCGAGTGTACCTTAACTCGGAACTACGTTAGGCTTGATTCCCATGTTTGGGATACGTAGGCAACTTCATTCTGAAGTCCAGCCATAAACATTTCCAAATCGACTGTGTCCATGTAATGGTTCTCCGTATCCGGGAGTTCGGTTGTGATTGTCACTTTGAGGACTGGTAACGGTGTGCTGCGGTGCTATTCAAACAAGGGGCAGCTCTTCGTTGCCGTACTGTGTGCTACAGTGCTATTCAAACAAGCGGTAACTTTCCGTTACCGTACAGTGTGTTGCGGTACTATTCAAACAAGAGGCAACTTTCCGTTGCCATGCAATGCCGTTCAAACAAGGGGCAATTTTCCATTATTTTGGATATGAGGTTGTGCATCTCAAGAGTAGATTCTGTGTTGGTCGAGCAGTGGCTATTTGTAAAAACAATTTTTGAGAATTTTTACTGAGATTGACTAATTCTCTCGAAAATTATTCCGTTTTTCCAAAACTGAACCATTTCTTGGACCCAAAAAAGGAAAAATTTTAGTGCTCATAACCTGACTTGCATGATTTCAAATCAAAAAGTTGAACAAGTATGCTAATCTAACTCTTATTTTGGTCAAAATTGTTTTAACAGAAAGTAAAAACAAAAAATGGTCAAAATGATGATCTAGGGTCATAGTTGAGTCAGGCTTCCTGTCTTTTCCCCGTTGTCAATGCATTTGCCAGAAAGGGCAATCTACTTGCCAGAAAAAGGCACAACTGAAGCTAACAGCAAAGGGCCAAAAGCTCTCTCATCCTCCGAGCAACGAGGTATCAAGTCAAGTGCGAAGCACGAATTGGAATGGATCAGGATATTCCACTCCCTCATCTGGACACAATTGATCACGGCCAAATTGCCTGGCAGAGCATCGTCAACCGATGTTAGTTACAGATTTGCTATGCTCTCAGCTGTAGCGCAACCCCTCTGTGGGAGAATCTCACTGTTCTGAGCAGAAGAATGAGAATCTAGCAGAATGCTAGGGGCAAGAGCCCGCAACTTTTTGTTTATCCATCAACCACCCAGGGGAGGGATAAAAAATGAGAGATTGAAGAATATAGACACGTGCGTTAAGAGAAAAAGTGAGAAAAAAGCTTTTTCAGAAAAACAAGAGCCTGAGGGCTGAGTGATGTGAAAATCACAAATGAGAAAGGGTAGGAAACAATACCCGAAGAAACGGGCTCCTCGTGAACTGAGAGGTCTCCCACTGGTGGTACACATCTAAGTGTTGTGTGTGTTCTTGTTTGTCTCGATTCTTGTTTTGAGTCGTCTAGTGCGTCAACAGATGTGTTTAGGTTGTTTTACCTTTTGTGTTTTTTCATTTGTTGAGTCGTGGTGCACCGTGTTCAGTCGTGGGCTTAATACCCGGTCGAGAATTCATTTCTCAATTTCAAATTGTTTTGTGCTCAGAGTGGTGTGCCATTCTCCACATTTGTGCAAAATAGGATTTGTTCTTTCGTAACACCGTAGGGTTCAACCCAGATCATGTGAGAACAGTAGAATCAGGACCTATCTGAAGCTATATGGGTTTCAGACTGCAAAGCAAACGAAAAGAGGGAAAATGTCGGGCATCTGATTTTGTTTCAACTTCTGCAAGTTCCGTCATTGCATCCTGTATGTTCAAAATGAGCTGCGTGTTCAGAATGACCAGCTTGCTGTACGAGCTGTGTGTTCAAAGTAAACAGAATACTGTGTTGACTGCTTCAAGCCAGAATGGCGATCAGAAGTGCTCTTCCGAATATCATTCCTTGCCAGAGGCATCTAAGATGTGAATATGATCAGGAAGGAAAGCAGTTGTGGCTTCTACATACAGGTGTCGTTACTTGCCAGCATTTCAGGACCTTTGTACTGCGAGTTGAAGGTAAGTGTTTGAAGAACACAAGGAGAGATCCCCGTCAGAGTAGAGCGGTTCACTACCACTCACTCCATGAGGTGCTTTTTAAAGCACCGCTTTGTTTGTTTCTTGCATTCCCTAAACATCATGCTCTACATTGCTTGTAACATGTATCATATCCTCGCACTTACTGCATTTATTTGCATTTTGTGTTATCTTGTATCTTTTATCCTTTCACACTGCGCAGTGTTTAGGATCGTTGTCCTTCGGGGCTTTCCCAGGTTACGTCGAGCACATTCTTGATTTTCGTTTACCTCTTCTCACAATTTCAACGTGGTTAGAGTTTGTTCATTCCTCACACGATTTCAGCGTGTTTGGAATTTGTTTACTTCTTCTCACGATTTCAGCGTGGTTAGAGTTTGTTCCTTCCTCATACGATTTCAGCGTGTTTGGAATTTGGTTACCTCTTCTCACGATTCTAGTGTGGTTATAGTTTGTTCCTTCCTCACACGATTTCTACGTGTTTGGAATTTGTTTACCTCTTCTCACGATTTTAGCGTGGTTAGAGTGTTCTTTTCCTCACACGATTTCAGCGTGTTGGGAATTTATCTCAGGTTGTGTCGTGCACACACCTGGGCGGGTTGTTTTCGGACCTTTTCTCACTATTTCAGCGTGGTTAGAGTATTCTTTTCCTTACACGATTTCAGTGTGTTTGGAATTTATCTCAGGTTGTGTCGTGCACACACCTGGGCGGCTTATTTTCGGACCTCTTCTCATGATTTTAGTGTGGTTAGAGTGTTCTTTTCCTTACACGATTTCAGCGTGTTTGGAATTTATCTCAAGTTGTGTCGTGCACACACCTGGGCGGTTGTTTTCGGACCTCCTCTCACGATTTCAGCGTGGTTTGAGTGTCCATTTCCTCACACGATTTCAGCGTGTTTGGAATTTGTTTACCTCTTCTCACGAATTCAGCGTGGTTAGAGTTTGTTCCTTCTCACACGATTTCTGCGCGTTTGAAATTTGTTTACCTCTTCTCATGAATTCAGCGTGGTTAGAGTTTGTTTCTTCCTCACACGATTTCAGCGTGTTTGGAATTTGTCTCAGGTTGTGTTGTGTACGTGCCTGATTGGTTGTTTTTCCTCCTCTCTTGATTCCAGCATGGTTACAGTTTGTCCCCTTTTGCATCTACTGTATTATCTATTACATCGCACTATTTTGTGCACCCTACTTGCATTGTGCATGCATTTTATCGCATTATTTTGTGCATCGCACTGTTTTGCGCACCCTACTTGCATTGTGCATGCATTTTATTGCGCTATTTTGTGCATCGTACTATTTTGTGCACCTTACTTGCATTGTGCTTGCATTTTATCGCGTTATTTTGTGCATTGCTCTGTTTTGTACACTCTACTTGCATTGTGCATGCATTTTATGCGCATCACACTATTTTCTGCACCCTACTTGCATTGTGCATGCATTTTATCACGCTATTTTGCATATCGCACTGTTTTGTGCACCTTACTTGCATTGTATATCGCGTAATTTTGCGCATCGCACTGTTTTGTGCACCCTACTTGCATTGTGCATATATTTTATCGCGCTATTTTGCTCATCGCACTATTTTATGCACCCTACTTGCATTATGCATGCATTTTATTGCGCTATTTTGCGCATGGCACTGTTTTGTTCACCCTACTTGCATTGTACATGCATTTTATCGCGCTATTTTGCGCATCGCACTCTTTTGTGCACCTTACTTGCATTGTGCATGCATTTTATCGCGCTATTTTGCGCATCGCACTGTTTTGTGCACCCTACTTGCATTGTGCATGCATTTTATCGCGCTATTTTGCGCATCGCACTATTTTGTGCACCTTACTTGCATTGTGCATGCATTTTATCACGCTATTTTTCACATCGCACTGTTTTGTGCACCTTACTTGCATTGTGCATGCATTTTATCGCGCTTTCTTACACATCGCACTGTTTTGTGCAGTTTACATTCGCGCTATCTTGCGCACCTTATCTGCACTTGTTAGTGCATTGCATTATTCGCGCTATCTTGCGCACCTTACCTGCACTTGTTAGTGCGTTGCATTGCATTGTTCGCGCTATCTTGCGCACCTCAACTGCACTTGTTAGTGCATCGCATTGTTATACACACACTTCGGTTGCATTGTTATGCACCTCTCCATCGCATTGTTATGCGCACACTTAGGTTGCATTGTCATGCACCCCTTTCACCTACATTGTTATGCACTCTTCACGTGCGTTGTCACGCATGTTTACCTTGCATTGTTATGCGCGCTCCTTTATTCTGAAACACCGGGATATGTCCCTATGTTTCTCCTTCTCTTTCTGAAACACCGGGATACGTCCCTATGTTTCTCCCTCTTTGGTTTAGAGCATTTGGAATATGTTCCAATGCTCGTACCATTCCGAAACACCGGGATACGTCCCTATGTTTCTCCCTCTTTGGTTTAGAGCATTTGTTATATGTTCCAATGCTCATACCATTCTAAAACACCGGGATACGTCCCTATGTTTCTCTCTTTTTGGTTTAGAGCATTTAGAATATGTTCTAATGCTCGTACCATTCCGAAACACCGGGATACGTCCCTATGTTTCTCCCTCTCTCGCGTGTGATATGCTGAGAGGTTTTTCCTTTCCTCTCTTGCGTGTGATACACTGAGAGGTTTTCCCTTTCCTGTCTCACGTGTGATACGTGGAGAGATATTCCCTTTCCTCTCTCTCGCGTGTGATACGCTGAGAGGTTTTCCCTTTCCTCTCTCGTGTGTGATACGCTGAGAGGTTTTTCCTTTTCCTCTCGCGTGTGATACGCTGAGAGATGTTGTTTTCTCCTCTCCTGCGTGTCATACGCTGAGAGATGTTGTGTTTAAGACTCCGGGTGTTCTCGATAGTCGCTTTTAGCCTTCTCCGCGTGAAACGCAGTGAGAATTGTATAATTTTCTTACATCCTTTCTGTATGTAATGTAGTTTGGTTTGTATTCGCTTGTTTAAACTGTTGCATTTGCTGTGTATAATTGTTTCATTATAGCTTTCTTTGCATAATCATAAGTTATGCTCGGCTTTGTGTATGTCATTTGCATTTTGTCCCTGCCTGCGGGCACATCTCTTTGTTATCTTGCATGTTTGTCTAAGTCTTCGGCCTTGTCAAAAATGGGTCGTCTCTGGGGCTTTGACATTCACTCCCATCACTTGTGACTTTCGAGTTCTGTCAAAGAGGAGCAACTGTAGACACCCCATTTTTGACCGACCATAAGACTTAGACGTCATCGATTGAGCGCTCGGTGATAGTGCATGTTATGCTCGTTTCTAGTTTTCGGAGTTTTGGCTGAGAGCCTTGCCTCCGGACCTCTGAAATCTTTGTGTTTTGGCTCGGTTTGTGGACCAAGCCTTGTTTCTCTTCCTTAGAGGGAGGAAGAGGTCTTATAGACTACCTCTTTGTGGTCGTAGACCACTTTTCGTGGTCGTACACCACTTTTCGCGCTTGGAGACTAGCTTCCAGTTTTCGGAGACTGCTTAACGTTCTCCGTTTGGCGTGGTTTTTGAACCACACCTTGTTGCCTCTACCTAGAGGGACACTGTGGTCTAGGAGACCACTTTTGTCTTAGGAGACCACTTATGCGCTTTGTCTCCCGAACTTTCGTCTTGCATCCTTTTTGGTTTGTTTTTGGTACAAACCTTGTTTTCCTTGTTTGGAAGGTGGTACAAGGGTGGGAGACCAGTTCTTCCCCTTGGAGACCACTTTTCTACCCTCCAGCTAGTTTTCTAGTCTGCCAACTGGTCTCCTTGGTCTTTGGGCTATATTTTCTGGTCGGCCACCACACCACTGCATTGTTTTCATGCTTTAGACCTCTCCTACCCATGGCCGACTACTTTTTGTCTTGGGAGACCACTTGTGGTGGTCGGCCGACCACTTCAAGTAGCTGGCCGACCACTTTAAGTGGTCGACTACTTTTTGTCACCTTTTTGGAGATATTTTTATCCAGCTTGCACAGCTGGAAGGCACCAGAACCATCCTCCTTGAGGGATGGCCTTGGACCCCAAGCTTGTCCAACAAGCTTGAGCATTGGTTCTCTATAAAGGAGAACCTCCTCCCTCATGCTTTAGGTTCAACTTTTTGTATTGAAGCTATACATATCATCTATATCTATACATCTCCATTCCTCTTCATATTTGTGTTCAAAAGTGCATATTCTTCATACTTTAACACAAAACACACACTCAAACACCATACTCTTGGAGTTAAAGTCCCTTGAAGTTGTTTTTGAAGTTTTTTGACTGGTTTTGGTTCAAAAAGTGTGCTGGAGTTGCAGCCTTGAAGGTGTTCATCAAGGGTGAGTTTCTAGCCCTTTAACCCCTTGTTTTGCTTAAGCTTTTAGACCCATTTGCATGCTGATTTAAGCTTGACTCTTAACTGCAAAAAGTTCTGTTTTTTAGTCCTTAAAATGTTTGTTTAAGGTCACTTTTTTGTTGGGGGTGGTCTACCCCCTCGTAGGCCTTGTTAGGCCTTGTTTTGAGCCATCCCTTTTGGCTCTTGTCTTAGCTTTTGCATGACCTTTTTACCACTGAAATCCAAAGGATTTTCGGTAGTGGAAAGGTGGTTTTGGGGTCCTAAATAAGATAGAGTTATCCCCTCCTCCTTGTGTCTTGAATACTTGCTTCATATACCTCATGTTTGAGCATGTTTGTTAAGCTTATGTTGGCTATGTCTTAGCATGTATTTGGGGTTATTTTGGGATGGCATGCCACTATTTTTGGTTGCCTTTATCACCTCATGCATGCTTAATACACTTGTAGTGTAATCCTCACAAATTAGTCTTGTATGCTTCATGAAATAGCATGTCTTTCTAGCTTGTTTTGAGTCCATTTCAGCATGTTCTTGGTGTTTTTTTTCCATGTTATACCTCTGTTAAGGTTTGGTTTACTAGCCCCTTGCATGCTCCATACACTTGTAGTGTAATTCCATGAACTAGCCTAATGAGTATCATGCTTTAACATGTCATTCTAGTATGATTTTGGCTTAACTCTAAGAAGCTTTTGTCCATATTTTAGCATGCTCTAGCTCTGATTTGTGTTGTTTTGGTCATGCATGCCATGCTTTGTGTAGCTATAGTGCATTCTAGCTTGTTAGCTTTGTGTATCAAGTCCACTAACATGCATTGCTTGACCTATTTCCATGATTTGGCATCATTTGAAATGTGATTTTAGTCCATGCAGTGTGGCCACACACTTGCATCTTTCACTTATTCAATGCGTTGGAGGGTTGGTCCTTTATGACTTAAACATGAGCCATTGCGTATGCCTTCATGGCTAAGCTTGCAAGCTATCATTTCAATGTGTTTTTGGGGTTATTTTGCCTTGATATAACCCTGATTTTTGTTGGTTATGCCATCTCATGCTTGGTCTTGGTAGGTGTAGTGTAACCCTCCATTTTGGCCTTGTATGTATCATGCTTTATGCCCTTCATGATAGCTTATTTTGGCTTCCTTCCATACATGTTTTAGACTCATTTTGACATGTTCTAGGATTGTTTTGGGTTGCCTTGACCATATGCTTCATGTTTTGCATAGTTGTAGTACAAATGCCTATGCTAGCTTCAAGCTTTGGGTACCATAGCATGCTTCATTTGTGTTGTGTACATGATTTGACATCATTTCACATGACATTTCAGAGCATGTAGCATTTCCATGTTCCCACTTCATTCACTCTTTAAGTGCCTTTGAGTGTTATGTATTGTTGCCTAGCTTATGGCCTAGCTTATATGCTTGCATGCCTAGGTCCTTGAGCCCCCATCTTAGCATGTTTTGGTCCTTGTTTAGACCTAATTAAGCTATGTCCATGATTGGCTCATGCATTTGTGCCATGTATTGCGTGCCCCCCCTTTGTAATCCTCTTTACTAGCCTTATGCCTTAAGGACTTTAGCATGCTATATTTGTGTTGTTTGAATGATTTGGCATCATTTCTTACCTTATTTCAGAGCATGTGGTGTTGTCACACTTCCACATATGTCATTTTTTGAGTACTCTTGAGAGTTGTGCCCTTATGCCCGGTCAATGGGCCAATGCATGTGCATGCTTTGTTTTGCATTTCAAGCCTTTATTTTAGCATTATGGCCACTAATTTGGGCATGGCTGAGGTCTGTCGATTTTGGTTTAAGTCCATTGAGCATGTTTGATTGCATGTTGTTTGCATGCTTTTATTACATAGCATTGTGTATGCCATATTGTCTACATGCTTAGGTCATATTGCATTGAGTATGCCATATTGTTATTTTCATTGTGTATGCCATGTTGTTACATTGCATCATGTATGCCATGCTATTTGTTGCTTTGTGTTTGGAATAGGTGTTAGTCCAAACACGAGAAACGAGAGACATTTCATACTTGAAGTGATGAAACGTGCCTCAATTCTCGGTCACCGACGCTCTTGATCATACATGATAGAGTTTTAGGCTTTATGTGTTTACTTGTGCATTCATTTCATATTGAATTGTGCAATTTGGCTTCTCGGCCATTATGCATCGAGATGCATAATTGGTGGCCCGAGGGTCGAGAACCACACTCCCTTGAGCTTATGAAATGATAGGGAGGGTGGTTGTGCACACAAATCTTGCAAATACATTGCCATGCCCTTTCTTGCTCTCTGTTGTAGCAAACTGGAGAAATGCAGCAATAACTGGTCGGCCAGCCAGAAAAAGTAGCTGGCTTCACAAAAATTACCTAATTCGTATTTAGCCTTATGTTTATCTTTAGCAGCTTTTTGGCTAAGTTTAAGATCAATACACATTCTTATTCCTTCCTTTTGAATAGTACTAATGATGTCACCATAAGTTAAATTATCATATTCAATAACACCAGTGGGTTGACTAAGAACATCTCTAAATTTATGAGCAAAAAGACTGGGTAAACCATTAATGAATTTTTCTTTCCAAAAAGATTTAGTACAGTCTTCTCTTAACATAACTCGAGATGTAAAGACATTTTTATACCATCTAAAGTCACTTAAGGTTGGACAAGTAAGATTACTAAGTTGATCATGTATGCGAGATTATATATTAGTAGGGGTACCCATGAAATGTCTGACTATGGTGTAGATTAAAGTATTAATTCCATCAGGGTGATAATAGCCAATAGTTTCATCAAAGATAGGTAGATCATTAGCATCTTTTTGATTAGCATGGATAATAGATTCACGTTGATCCTCAGTTAGGTATTTTTCCCACCAAGATTTGAGCATACCAGTAAACCCGGAGGTGATTAAGGAAACAATTTCAGGTTGAGAATAATTAGGGTAATTACTAAGGTAACTATTAGAAACCATAGATAAGTGATTTAATTTTTGAAGGATTTGATCCTCACTAAGACCATCAATATTCCATTCGTATAATTTTTTAGCAGATACAGAAAATTGATTATTAAGATTAGTTTCTTCATATTGGAGATCAGGTGGAGTAGGACGTGAATACCAAATTTTTGTAGTTTGAGGATTAATTTTAGGATAATGGATTTTATTATGAGTAGAGAAGTGAAATTGTTGGGTTAATTGATTTATTTCATTATCAGTAGAATCAGTTTCAGTTTGATTAGAAATAGTGTCTAAAGTAGGTTGTTGATTTAATACAGTAAGACCTTTTTCAGAAGATGGAGAAGCTTTCTCAGATGTAGTTAATTTAGTGAATAGTTGTTCTATAGCTTTGACAGTAGAATTATCCTAGGTAACTAAACTAGTTCTTTTGAAACGATGACTAGGTAGATTTAGCAAAGGTGTATCTAAGGTTTGTTTAGTGGATGTGTTATCATCGAAAACAGTTTCTATTTTATCTAATTGTTTACCAATTGTTTTTAGACATTGATTAGTATAATTATTTTGTTCAATTACCTTTTTAATTTCAGGGTCAGTACTTGGTAACTTAAAAGGAGAAGCTGGAACTTCAGATCCTTGATGTTCAATAATTATATTAGACAAAGGAGGATGACTAGAGCTAACAGTTATATTAGGAGAAGTTTTCTATTTATGTTTTGTGATTGTATTGACTTTTTTGTAATAATTTTCGAAATATTCAAAGAAAAGGATTTCTAAATTATATTCAATCATAAAATCATACCATTTTCAAGTTATTCTGGATTGTTGATTAGAATCATATTTATCACAATAAGCATGTCGCTTAATCCTATTTCTTTAGACCTAAATTCAATAAGAAGTTTATCAAGATCAGGAGCAAAAGGTTTACTAATTGTCACTAATTGAGGATTTATTGGAGGTATTACTTCGAAATCAGTTAGAGTAGGAGAATTGTGAGATTCAATGTCATCATCAGGAAAATGTGTGTGCGTTGAATAAACAGGTTTACTAATTTGAGAAGTGGTAGAATTATCAATACCTTTTAGTTTACTATGGGAAGTTTGACCAAGATTAATTTAACTATTTTTTCGAAACAAAGGAGTATTAAAGATGTCATCTTCAATTTCAGTATCAGTAGGTACACTAGAAGTACTATGTCTAGAGGATTGACTACGATTAAATTTAATACAGACAGAACCATCAGTAAAGTGTTGAATATCTTGGATATTTTGATTAGTAGATTGTTTTTTTATTACGTGTGTAATTTTCATTGACTATAACCCATTGTTCAGGGAGAGTTATATCTTTCCATTCAATCATTTGAGGAATATTAATATTAGTATCATTACTACTACTTTGAATTAATAAAGTTCTATCTTTTGGACTTTTATGTAAAGCTTGAACATTTAAATTAGTTTTAATACATTTATAATGAACATGATAAATTAAAGCAATATTATGAACTTTATCCTTCATATTAGTAAATGAACCATCTAATTGAATATTCAAAGTTAATGCGTCTAAAATATGTGGATCACGAAGACTAAGAGTAAAATCAGGAAAACAATTAAAATGGACAGGTCCTTTATGGAGACCAGTTTCCATCATACCCATAAGACTATTATTATAATCAATAAAACGAGCATGTCTTAAACATAATAATACATAAGTATTTTTTTCTTGTGGAGTTAATGGTTTTATTCCAACTTCAATTAATCCCAAATGAATAAAATTACGACCAGTTTTCAAATGGCGTTTAATAGTATTAGCATCAAATAATTGACAAGTTTCTTGTGGTTTAGACAAAGCATAAACTTGTTCTAATGTTTTAACATGAAGATTAACATGAAATGTATTTTGCAGAAAAGTAGTTTTATAAATTTCTTTAACTGATAATTTTGGTATGTTCTAACTTAAATCAATTTGATTATTCTGTATTTCTACATCTTCTTCATTAATTACTAATCCTTGATTAGGTATTGAGGGCAAAGTTGTTGATCTAGAACTGACTAAAGAGTTACTTCAAAATAATCGACTCATTATTCTAACTAGGTAAATGACTTATAGAAATCTTAATACATTGTCTAAATTTATCATGTTTTCACATACTATGTGTTCACACATACCCATTTCGGAAGACCCCTAAAATCCACACTGCCAAACCAAAGGACTTACCAAGGATTGGGACGAAGGTTGGGTGGCTAGTTACAAAGTGGAAAGACACAGATAATATTTTGACAGATTAAATGACTGAAGGCAGATACTAAGCAGAAAAGAGATAGATTAATTAGAAGAAAACAAGACAGTTAGCAACAGATAGCAACATAACTTGGCTTTAATTAAGATATCTCAAAGAAGAAGTCAATTATAAAAGAATTGATCAACAATTAAATGATCCTATTATTATTTCTCAAATTAATGAATTTAAACTAAAATTAGAAACAACCATTTGTTCTACTATACCAACTGCCTTTGGTATAGGAAAAAACATGTAGTCACATTACCATATATTAAGAATTTTAATGAAAAACCAATTCCTACTAAATCTAGACGTATTCAAATGAATCATGAATTACTTGAAATGTGTAAAAAAGAAATCAATGAACTATTAAAAAATCGAATTATTAGTCCTAGTAAATCACCATGGTCTTGTCCTGCTTTTTATGTTAATAAAAATGCTGAATTGGAACGAGGTGTCCCTCGCTTAGTTATTAATTATAAACCTTTAAATAAAGTTCTAGAATGGATTAGATATCCCATTCCTAACAAAAAAGATTTGATTAAAAGACTTAGTCAAGCTGTTATTTTTAGTAAATTTGATTTAAAAAGTGGTTTTTGGAAAATACAAATTCATCCTACAGATAGATATAAAACTGCTTTTACTACACCTTTTGGTCACTATAAATAGAGTGTCATGCCATTTGGATTAAAAAATGCTCCTAATGAATTTCAAAATATAATGACTGATATATTTAACCCATTTAGTCATTTTTCTAAATCTATTAATGAACATTGGAAACATTTAACTGCTTTTTTTTATACTATTAAAAGTCATGGTCTAGTCATTTCTGCTCCTAAGATTAAATTATTTCAAACTGAAGTCCGATTTTTTGGATATGATATTCACCAAAATACTATATTACCTATTAGTCGTTCCATTGAATTTGCGTCTAAGTTTCCTGACCAAATTTTGGATAAAAACCAATTACAACGGTTCTTAGGTTCCCTGAATTACATTGCTGAGTTCTACAAAGACCTTAGAAAAATTTGTCAACCTTTGTTTGATCAGTTAAAGGATAATCCTCCTCCTTGGTCTTCTACTCATACTGCTATTGTTAAACAAGTCAAACAATATGTCAAGTCTCTTCCTTGTCTTGGTATTCCTACTGAACATTCATTCAAAATTATTCAAACTGATGCTTCTGATATTGGTTATGGTGGCATTCTTCTTCAGAAAGTCACTCCTCAGTCATCTGAACAAATTGTTCGTTACCATTTTGGTGTCTGGAATAAAGCACAATTAAATTATAGTACTATTAAAAAAGAAATTTTATCTACTGTTTTATGTATTAGTAAATTTCAAGATGATATTTTAAATCAAAAGTTTTACTTCGTGTTGATTGTAAATCTGCTAAATATGTTTTAGAAAAAGATGTTCAAAATCTTACTAATAAGCAAATTTTTGCCTGTTGGCAATCTATATTAAGTATTTTTGATTTTGATATTGCCTATATACTTGGTTGTCAAAATTCTATTTCTGATTTTCTTACCCGAGAATTTTTACAGGGGGATAGGGATGACCACTCCATTTATTGTTTACCATAAAACCCAAATTACCCATTACCGTGATCTGATTCACCAAACTGCTTACCGTATTGCCCGACTAAAATTAGCCCAAAAAACTACTCCATGTGCTCAATATATTAACTATCACCAGATTCAAGCTCGTCGCCATCTACTTGCTGACTATTACAATTGTTTAGATTATCATCAAGCTTATTTAGACCTCCTTAGTGGTTGTTAAGTTTTGTTGCTAACCCTTATTTCTATTCAACAGATGTCTCGCCCCAGGCCTCCTTCCAAAGCCTTGGTTGCATCTAGTCAACCTTTTGTTCCTCTTCCTTTGGAGCTAGTAACCCAATACCATCCTATTGAAATGATTAACCGTTACCAAGTTCTTGGTAACATTCCCAAACCCAGTTACACATCTGCTTTGGCTACTGATCCTTTTGCTTCATCCAGCCAACCAGTTACTCCATACCCTCCTAATCCGATTAAAACAGCCCGATCTGATTATGTTAAATCCACCACTACTAATCTCTTTTTCAAAGAGCCTAGCCATCCTAAGAGTCAGTCTGTTAATGACCTGGTTAAATCTTATTTTCCTCCTAGATGGCATTTTGTTCCCATACATCCAGAAAAATCAATCACCTTCTATAAAGATATTTTGTTCAACCATCAGTCAATTGTGATTAAACCCATTTATGATCACATTTACACTAGTAAAGTTGTTTACCATTCCCTCTATATTCACAACACTGTTTCCATGGCTGAATGGGGTTCTCCTTATCAACTACGTGAGTTACCTAATCACTCTCTTCAATATAGTTATTATGACTATATTAATGCCTGGTTCAAAGTTTTCCTTTATCAAACGGAAACCTTTAGTCACTCTTGGTTCATCCAATTTGATCAAAAGTTAAAATCGGAATTACCTACTTGGTTTCTGCAATGGTAGACTCATTATGGCGCCATTACAAATATCTTTCCTGATATTCTGATTGAACAGATTAATTATTTTTTAACTATTTTCTCATTCACTCCACAGCAAAGGAAATTTCCTAAATTGCTTATTTTCATATCCAAATACAAAACCCCTTGGATATTCAAATGGCACCATGGAATTTCTAATGATGTTATTTACCGACAACATATGGTTAAATGGTGGGATAACTTCAAGATTCCACGAATTGTTGAAATTGTTCAATCTGAGTTCCCGATTAACATTCATGCTCCTACACCTACCATGGTTAAAGCTCAGCAAATCCCAACTGCTCCAATCACTCAAGGAAGCCAACTTCCTACAGTTAATCTTGGAAGCCCATCTTCAAGCTCTTCCAAGACCAAGTCAATGATTAAATCAAAGGATAAAGCAAAGCCCAAACCTGCTAAACCAAAGTCCAAGAATAAAGCCCAGCCATCTCAGGTTCAGCCCAAAGTCAAGCCCAAGGATAAATCCACATCTAAGTCATCCAAAGATGAGCTGCTCAAAATGGCCCGTCTACTTGTTAATTAGGCCCAAGCCCAATCAGATTCGGATAACAGCAGTTTAGAAGAAAGTTTAGACAGTTCACATTCTTCTGAAGGATCAACTACTCAAAATCCATATGGACCCGAGTTTCAAGATGCTCAGGACCCATATGCCTAGTCAGCTTTGCATTGGATTCCATACAGACACAAATCAGCTTTAATCAATACTCTTTTGAGAAAAGCTGCCGATTTGTATTTATGCTAATTCCTTTAATCACATGTCTCCACCGAAAGTAATGAATAGTAAAAAGTTACTGTTCATCACTCAATCAATCTGCTAAAAACTACATCAACTTTCAGTTAATCAACCGAAAGCTTCAAACAGCCTGCTTTTGCCCATGTGCTGCCAGCTGCTCTCATGATCAACTCCAAGTCACATGCTGCATAGTTAGATGAAGTTTTCTATAATTATAATGTTTTAGTCATTTGGATTCAAGGATTAAGAAAAAGAGAGATATTGGCTACTCCGAGTGAGAACCAATACCTCTACTGTATAACCCTTGTTGAAACTATTATGTATTTTGAAGCAACCCAGTGTTACTTCCATTAAACAATTGTAAGTTATTTTATTTTGTGTTCTGCTTATATTTTCTGATTATATTTTATATGCATTTTATTCTCTGATTATTCTGAGTTTTATCATCTATCCATCTTCTTCCATACGCTTCCCCTCCTTTTGGTATCAGTGGTCGGCCAAGTGGTCTCCCACATCAGCAACTGGTCGGCCACCCCTCTACAGGTCTCCAAGATAAGTTAGAAGCTATCTGGAGCTTGGTGCAAGTTTCTGAGAACAATTACAAACAGAGGCGAGTTGGGGAATCGCGTTGGATTTTCAAACAAGGGGACCGAGCATGCATGCACTCTTTTCCCTCTGAGGACCCCTTTTTACTACTTTACTTAGCTAATTTGCTTAGCTAGTTCATGCTTTCGGTTATGTATTTTAAGTAGTTAATGCGTTTAGCTGCTTAATTATTTTGTAATAGTTAGTTAACTAGGATTAGTTAATTAGCTTCGTTGTGTAATAATTAATTTAATTAACTTAGATTAGCTAGTTAGCTTTTTATTCGGACCCTCCGTCGAGAGGGCCAACTGTTGTAATAAGCATGCGTGTGTGTGATGCATGTCTTCCAACCCCCATTTCTTTCTCATTTTTACTTAATCGCTTACAATGGTTAGTTTTAGGTCATGTTTCGATTAGCATCCTTATGCTTCGCATGCGTGCATCCATTAATCTGTATTGCATGCACCGGGCTCGGCGCATCATACTAACTGCATTATATTTCAATTCCAAGTTGAATACATGTATCGAGTTGCATTTCATACACCATTCTAGAATAGCCAAGCCTATTTTAGCTGCATTTTTGCATGTGTTGCATTAGCCATCTTAACATGAACTAGGATCATGCATGATTTCTAACTAGTTCTTTGTTTTGGCTTAGAGTACACTGTGAGTGTTTACGCTTTAGCATACTGCATGTGTGTTAAGGTTGCCATGAAAGCATGCTTGCCATGAGGCTAACTGCACTGCTTATTTGATATAACTGCTTGAATGCCTGTGGGTGAAGGTTGGATTGCTTTAATTGGAACAATTCATCAAAATTCTCGTTTTAGCCTACTTGCGAGTAGCAAACTTTAAAATCATTTTCACAAACGAACATGCAATGTTTTGTTCCAACTTAGGCGATCTAGTCTATACTTGTATGCTGTGCACATAACATAGTAATTCTAGGTTAATAAATGGAATAAGAACACATGTGTTTTCAAAAACAAAATATCATGCTTAGTAAAGGCCGATCTTTTGATCGGGCGAGCGGGGGTGGTCATTGCATGACCTTCCCCTCTCATACCCAAGTTCCCGAGCTAAGGCAACTTTGGTGATGACGGACATGTGGCCTTCGGCACGAGTCAGGGTTTTCTAAATTCCCCCAAAATAAAATATTTAGGTGGCGACTTTGTATCTGGAAAAGCAGTCCATGTTTGGCACTTCTTTATAAAAATTAGTTTTCCAAAACGATTTGCTGGATTTGGACTCTTTGGTGATTTATCGGTCTCTCATTGCACTTTGTGAGATTTGATTCAAAACTGTGACATGAGTCCGAACTTGTAGTAGCCTAAAGAACAAAACGGATTTCGCGCCCTCGCAGCGCGGATCCCGGGAGTTCTCGGGACACGTCTACAATGACTTATCTAACAATTTTCATACACAGCAGTGAAAACAATTGCATAACATTATTTGAATAAAACATTTATTGCACAAAAATATCTAAAAGTTATACAATTTATCCAAATCAAATCAAAACTAAAAAAAATAAATACAATAAACCTTAATTACTTAGTCAGAGTTCCATCTCTACCATAAGAAGAAAATATTAGTTCCTAACATCCATATAACTACCATACTCTAATATATACAAATTACACTCTCCTACTTTCTTTTTCTCTCTTTATTTTCTTAACTTTTTTGGCCAAAGCCTCTTCCTGCTATCTTCTCCCCCCTCTTTGAGCTCTGCTTCCTCTCAATTTATAGGCTGGAATACATGACAATTCATTATCAAAATGGATGCAACTTTTTGAATTTCTTCTCTAATCAATGTTTGTAGGTCCCATTTTTTAAGATTACATTGGAAAAATGAACAACAGCAAAGAGCTAAGCCCATTCACTAGATAAACCTATCATGTTTATAACTAACAAGCTCCTAATTTCAGCCGGTGGTTCATTCACCACCAACATTTCTTCAGGTTGTTCTATACCTAGTTTAGCCAATGCGTTCGCTCATAAGTTGCTTTCTTTCCGAATGGGTTGAATAGTGCATTCACATCCTCTAAGAAGTATTTTGGCATCTTCCACCAACTTTCTGAAGGGGCATTTGTCCCCTGTTTCTTCTTCCATCAGCTTTACCACCTGGGCCACATCAGTTTCTATCATCACATTGTTCAGACCCTTTTATAGTATGACAATAAGGCCCTTGTACAAGGCCCACAACTCAGCTTCTATGTGACACCCAAATTTTTAATTTAATTCAACACCATGTTAATATCAATTAATTATGAGTAAGAAAAATATAAAAGAAAAACAAATATATATATATATATATATAATTGATAAATAAATAGAATTCCTTAATACATCAAAAAGTGCATAGTGGAAGCTTGTGGTTTAAAAAGTTAGTTGTTATTCATTTTCAAATATTAGAAATTGAAAGATTAAATTGTTTAAGGGGATAGATTGTGGGACACCGCACTTTTAAAATATTAAATATTTTAGTAAGCGGTAAAGTGATGTTGTATAGTTTGGTGGTGAGGTTTTTAGATGTGAACCTAACTTATAATCATACGTAAATTTAGGGATCATTGTGGATTACCAAAGAAGGTAATAATCCGTGAGACAAGGACTAATGTGGCTCTTGGTAAATTCTTAGGGTTAAAACCAAAGGTGAAGGCCAAGAACAGGTGGCAAAAGAGGGAGCTTCTACGTGTATAATTCTTAGCTTAGGCCTCTCACTTGGGTAAGTATAAATAGTGAGGGTGCTGAAATTGAATGAGTGGAACAACCAACTAAGTAGAGTGTACGGAGGAATAGCACAGTAAGAAGAGGTTCGGGAGCAGAGGGAAAAACAGAGGTAAATTTATATTAAAAGTGAGTAATATTATACATTGAGTCACCATAAAATATTTTACGTATATCTTGAGTTGCCACGATTTATTTTATGCAATTCATGTTTTATATAAATTATATTAATGTTTCAATTACATTAATGATTTTATAAACCCTATTTGCTTAAATTGAAACTCATGGATATGATTTGTTTAAATTTAGAAATTATTTGGCAATGATTAGATAAATATTTATTTTTTTAAGTATCACCACTGGTGTCTCATGCTTTGAGGGACTTAAATAACCATTGGTCTCTCAATGGTCACTTTGTGGTCCTCTGTTTGTCGTGGATCCATTACCCTCTATTTTGATTGTCACTTTGGTGACCTCTATTCTGTTGTGTACCGTAGTTATGATTATTTTGTTTATATGATTTATGAATTAAAATTTTGTTGTTTAAATAATTTATTTATTCAAACTGAATTGTTTACTATTTTAGCCTAAATAATTATCCATGGTAATTTTTGTAACATCATGCTCACTATATAATATTTCTCACCCTACTATGTGCTTATAACTGTTATCCCTTTTCAAGTGATAAGATTTAGCAGGATTGAGATTGGAAATAAATCACAATGCTTTTATTTTTATTTAGTATCTGTAATCCTGATCAGACTCTTGTAATTAAATAAGGCCCAAATGAATATTTTTTTTGGTACCCATTTATTTTATTATATTTTATCTGCTTGTGCTATTAATACAGAAATTTTATAATTATGTTTTTTTTCTTGTCGCGACACCTAACCCCTAGGTATCGAGGTTGGGTCATGACAAAAGTGGTATTAGAGCAATTATTATTATTATTATTTAAATAAATAAATAAACACCTTAGTTTGTCCAACACGATTAAACTGTTTTATAAATAATTTTTAGGCTAATGTAGCTCGGCTTTTTCGCACCCCCTCTCGGAAGTTCGAAAGAAAGCCCTACAGTTCAGACTCCCGTAGTTCTGAATCTAATCTCGAAAGTGCAATGTAAAATTGATAAACACCAAAGAGTCCAAATCCGGTAAATCGTTTTGGAAAATCGATTTTAGAATCAAAAATGCCAAAATTGGACTGCTTTGCCAGATACAGAGTTGCCACCTAAATATTTTATTTTGGAAAAATTTAGGAAACTCATGACTCGTGCCAAAGGCCACGTGTTCGTCATCACCAAAGTTGCCTGGGCTCGGGAACTTAGGTGCGAGAGAGGAAGGTCATGAATTGAGCAGCCCCATTCGCCTGATCCAAGATCGGCCTCTGCTAATCATGATATGATTTTTTATAAACATTATGTGCTCTTGTTTCAGTTATTAAGCTAGCTTTACTATGTGATGCGCACAAGCAAGTATAGACTAAAATTGCAAGACTTGGAACAATTCAATTCATGTTTGTTTTGCGAAAAGGGTTTGAATTTGCCACTTCGGATGGGCTTAAAGTTTGCGAATTTGCCACTAAATATAGTGGGCTTTAAAATGTGCATTCGTTAAGTCGTTCCAATTCAGCAACAAGCCTTCATCCACAAGCATTCAAGCAGTTTATCAAATAAGCATTTAGCCTCATGGTAAACATGCTAAACATGACATCAATCACACTCATGCAAATATGCTAAAGCATAAAAACTCACCTAGTACTCCAAGCCAAAAAAATATAAGTTACAAAAATGCATGTTCCTAACTATGTTAAATGTCTAATGCAACGCATGCAAAGAATGCAATTAATAGGCTCGGCTACTAAGCGTGGCATATGAAGCAATTTGATAACATGCGGTTAAAGCACGTTTTCATCGAAGTAGTGAAATGACAATGTGTAGACACTCCATTTTTGACCGTCCTCAAGACTTGGACATCACCGTTTGAACGCTCGGTGATCATCCATGTTCGTGTTCATTTTGAGTTCCCGGAGGCCTCGGCCGCGCGCCTTGTCTCAAGATCTCTTAACTTGCCTGTTCTGTGCTTGGTTTTGCACCAAGGACTTGTGTTTTGTGCTTCTGAGGGTGGGAAGAGGCTTGTTAGCCATCCCTGAAACCCACCGGCCGTGGCATGATGCCACCGGCCTTGTTTTTTTTCTACCAACCAAATGTTTGGTCGGTCGGTATTCCCTTAGGTGTATCAGCCTTTTTGTGTGGTCGGCCGACCATTCATTTGGCCGATTGACTCCTTTTCTGGCCGATACCTCCTTTTCGCCTTTTTTAGGCATAGTGCATGCCAGCTGTGCCAGCTGGAGTGCACGGACTTGTCCTCCATACACGTGTATGGAGGATTTGCCCCTTTTGCACCCTTTTGTTCAAAGCTTCTTGGAGAAGCTTGCACCCTTTGCTCAAGCTTCTTGAGGAAGCTTGGACCTTTGTCTTAGCTTCCTCAAGAAGCTTGAACCTTTGAGTTAGCTTCCTTGAGAAGCTTGACCCCCACTTGACCCTTTTGTATTAGCTTCTCTTAGAAGCTTAGCCCTTTGTCTTCCTCTATAAAAGGAAGCCTTCCTTCTCCCCAGCAAAGGTTCAGCAAATCAGAGTAATATAGCATATATACACCACTCTCTCTCTATATCTCCCTCTCTCTCTTTATTTGTGTGTGTTAGAGGGCCTAAAAGGGTGTTTTGTTCTTAGTTTTGCACTAAAACACCTAGTATTACACCATACTTCGGTTTTGGAGGTGTTGAGAGTTTGTTCTTGGAGTTTTGAGTTGGTTTTGATCAAAAAAAGGGGGTTGGACTTACTGTTCTTGAAGTGTTCTTCAAGGGTAAACACTATTGCTTTATATTCTCCAATCTTGCACTAGCTTTTAACCTACTTTGCATGCTGTTTTGAGCTTCGTGTATAACTGATAAAAAACTCTGATTTTTCATGCTTAAGATGTTTCATTAAGGTCTCTTTTGTGTTTGGGGTCGACCTCTTCCTCTTAGACCTTGTGTAGACACCCCATTTTTGACTGTCCTCAAGACTTGGACGTCACCATTTGAACACACGGTGATCTTCCATGTTTGTGTTCGTTTGGAGTTCCCGGAGGCCTCGGCTCGCGCGCCTTGTCTCAGGATCCCCGAACTTGACCGTTTAGTGTCTGGTTTTGCACCAAACACTTGCATCTTGCCTTTGAGAGGCAGGGTAGGGCTTGTAGACCATCCCCACCCACCACCGGCAGTGGCTAGAGGCCACCGGCTGGTGTTTGCTGCCACCGGTAATGTAGTTTGCCGGCCGGCACTATTTGTTGCCGGTCAGCACTTTGTTGTGCCGGTCGGCACTCTTTTTGGCCAAGATGGCATTTTTGGCCGGTCGATTGCTGTTCATCTGCTTTTGCAGATATTTTTAGACAGCTGTCTTGCTTTTGCATCCCTCCATACACGTGTATGGAGGGATCTCCCTCTTGTAAAGCTTGTCTTGTAAGCTTTACAAGACATATAGAGAGAGGCTCTCTCTTGGAACAAAAAAAGAGGACTTAGGTTAGAGAGAGAGATATTTTGGGAGCAAAAAACAGCCATTGTTGAGCTCTTGTTCTAGGGTTTGAGTTACATACATTTTCTATCTCTCTTTCCCTCTCATTTGTTCACTAGGTGCTTTGTGTCTTACTATTGCACACAAACACCTAGTGTTTCACCTTCCTCTTGGAGCTGAGGTTCTAAAGGGTTTGTTTTGAAATTTTGGTGTTGGATTCAAGCTAAAGGAGGCCTTTGGAGCACCATTTGTAAAGGGGTCATCAAGGGTGAGAATCTAGTCCCATTTTTCCTCATTTTTGCATTGATTTTATACCTATCTTAGAGCTGTTTTTGTGCTTATTGTATAACATAAAAAAGTTCTATTTTTAGGCCCTCTTTATTGTTTATTAAGAGTGTTTTGTTGTTTGAGAGTTGTTGACCACCCTTAGGCCTTAAAAGGCCTCATTTTGAGCCATTTTGTGCTAGCTCCGGGATTTTGGTGTTGAGGTCTCTTCACCACTGAAATCTTGAGGGATTTCAGTGGTGAAGATGATGCCTTGAAGTCCCAAGAAGGAGAGGGCCACCCCCTCTCCTTGTTGTCCTTGAAAAGGGCATATTTTGGCCTCTTAAGGAAGCCTATGCTTGAGTGTGTGTTGAGCATGTTTGGTTTGTTTTTCATGCTTATATATCCATAATATAACATGATTTTGAGTTGGTTTTGGAACTCCATGCATGATTAGCATAGTTGCCATGTAATGCCTTGTTTATGCCTTAACATGTCTTAGGTTGTTAGCCTTAGTTGGAGCATGTTTTAGGTTTAGTCTTGTGAAGATTATGTGCTTATTTTGCCATGTTTTAGGTCTGTCCATAAGTGTTTGGGTCGATTTTGGCATGCTTGATATAGCTCCTTTGTATTTGGGCTTGTTGGCCTTGAGTATGTGCATGTGTAGCATGCCATCTTTGCATTGTTTTGGTGATTTGGGATCATTCTACATACCATTTCAGTCCCATTTCCATGTTTGTTTGATCGCCTTGCATGCCTCTTTAATGCTTTGGAAGCTTGTGTAGCAATGCTCCATGTTTTGGTGTTTATGCATGCCTTTGTTTTTGAGTCACTTAGATGCCATCTAAGTGGTCCTTTAGCTTCTTTTAACATGCTAAACCCCTGATTTTGGTCCTTCCTTTCATGCCATGTTTGGTCTTGTTAAGTGTAGTTCAATGCCTCATTGATTCGCTTTGAACACTTAGGCCATCTGGTGCATGCTTGGCTTGATTTGTTGCTTGGTTTGGCACCATGTATTAGCATGATTTCAAAGCTTATAATGCATGCTAATTGTTCATGTTTGTCCCTTTCAAGTGTGCTTGAATGTTGCTTGATTTGTGCTTAAGTGTTGGTCCTTATGTGCATGTGTGTGTGTATGCCATTTAGCCCTCACTTTTTAGCACTTTGGCCACTGTTTTAGGCCTTATTAGAGCTGCCTAATTCATGTATAAGACCATCTTTCCATTCATTTGCATTGCCATATGTATGCTTGCATGATTGCATAAGTTCATTGCCATGCCATGTTGCATCCTTAGCTTGTATGCCTAGGTTGCATTGCATCTTGCATGCATCCCTTGTCCCTTGACTTGGGTGATAGGGATTGGGAGTTTTGTTTGATTGGTTTGCATACATTTGAAATCAAAGTTGCATACTCGGTTCTTTGGGCCATCATGCATGGAAATGTGTGATTGGTGGTCCGAGAATCGAGGCACATGCCCCTTTGAGTCGCAAACATGATAAGGGACATGATTATTGCATACATGCCTTGAATTGTGCTGCCATGCTTTGCCTTGCCCTCTGTTGCTGTCAGTTGCAGGTTCTGCAGGAATACTCTGCCGACCGGCAGTGTAAGGTGCCGGCCGGCAACAATTTCTTTGCCGACAGCTTCAATTTTGTGCCGATGGCCATACCACACTGCCGGTGGCAATTTCATTCAGCCGGTGGTGATCCTCTCTGTCCAAGGGAGCAGTCCTGAGGTTTTGACAGCCTCCAGAGGAGTGAAGGAAGGAAAACAGAGGCAGCTTGCGCATGGCGGCGCATTTCCCGAGGCGATTTTTCTGTTTTAATTAATTTATTTAATTTATTAAATTAATTAATTTGTAATATTAATTAGCTTGCGTAGTTAATTAATTTGTAATATTTATTTGGTCCCTCCGAGCGAGGGCAAATCTGTAATAAGTGTGCGTGAGTGGTGTGTATGTCTTCCAACCTCACGTCTTTCTTCCCTTTTATTTACCTGCTTTGATGGTTAGTATTAGGGAACGTTTAATTTAGCATGCCTTATGCTATGCATACGTGCATCCATGCATTTGTATTACATACATTAGGCTCGGTACATCATGCTAACTGCATTTGTACTTCAAATTCTAAACTGAATATGTGATAGTTGTGCATTTCTCACATGCCATGTTTAGGATAGCCGAGCCTATTCTAGCAACATTTTGTATGTGATGCATTAGGCACTTAACATGGACTTGGATCATGCATGTTTTGCTAACAAGTTCTCTATTTTGGCACGGAGTACGATGTAAGTATTTCCGCTTTAGCATATCGCATGAGTGTGAATATTGCCATGACAGCATGCTTAACATGTGGCTAGATGCTTTTGTGTTATAAACTGTTTTGAATGCCTGTGGGTGAAGGTTGGATTGTTTGAGTTGGAAAAACTCGTTGAAATCCGTGTTTTAGCCTACTTGCGAGTAGCAAATCCAAAGCATTTTCCAAAACAAACGGATATGCAATGCTTGTTTCCAAATTAGGCAATCTAGTCTATATTTGTTTGCTGCGCGCATAACATAGTAATTCTAGGTTAATAATTGGTTTAAGAACATATAAAGTTTTCAAAAACGGATATCACGGTTAGTAGAGGCCGGTCTTCGGACCGGGCGAAAGGGGGTGCTCATAGCTGACCTTCCCCGATCGTACCCAAGCTCCCGAGCCGAGACAACTCCGGTGATGACGGACATGTGGCCTTTGGCACCGAGTCAGGGTTTCCTAAATTCTCCCATAAAAAATATTTAGGTGGTGACTCTGTATCTGGCAAAGCAGTCCATGTTTGGCACTACTTTTTCAAAAATCTGTTTCTCAAAACGATTTGTCAGATTTGGACTCTTTGGTTCAGATTAGGAACCGTGACACAAGTCGAGTCCGAGCTGTAGTAACCCCAAATGAACAGAACGGGACTCACCCTCCTGGGGCGTTCGGGGACGTCTACACCTTGTTTGGCCCTTTTTGTGCCTTATTTGGTTCAGCTTTGAATACTTTTGTGCATTGGCCTTCTCACCACTAAAATCCAAAGGATTTTCAGTGGTGAAGAAGAGGTTTTGAAGTCTTACATAGGGGAGGGACACCCCTCTCCCTTTGTGTCTCATTTGTTCATGTTTTGGCTCATAAGGGTAGCATGCATGCTTAGTTTCATTTGGTCTTGTTTCAGAGGTTGTTTGGAGTTTATTTAGCATGTTTTACCTCTGTCCTATGTTGGTTTATTGACCCCTTGCATGCATAATATACTTGCCTTGTATTCCTCCATTTTGCCTAGAAATGCATCTTGCCTTTAGACCTCCATGTTAGCATGTTCTAGCTTGACTTCATGAAGCTTTTGGTCATATTTCATCATGCTTAAGGTTTGTTGGGTACTGATTTGATCATGTTTTCCATGTTTGGCATAACCTCTTTGCATCTTGGCTTGTGAGCCTTGAGTGTGTGAGTCATTAGCTTGCATTACCTAGGCTATTTCAGTGATTTGGAATCACTTATTATGCCATTTCAGTCCATGTTTTGTGCTTACATGCTTGCATTTGCTACCCTTTCAATGCCTTGAAGAGATGTGACCTTTTGCTCCATGTTAGGGCCTTGGTGTATGCCTATGTGTTTGAGGCTTTGGGCTGCCATATCAGTGGGTTTTGGGGTGCATTTTGATGTATCAAAACTCTGTTTTTGGTTGTTTAGTTCATGCCATGTTTGGTTGGGGTGGGTGTAGGGCAATGCTTCCTTTTGTGGCTTTGAATGCCTTTTGTTTTGGGCCCATTTCTTGGCATGTTTTGATCATGTTCCATGCATGTTCTAGTCTTATTTTGGAATGCCCTAGGACTGTTTTTATTCATTTTGGTCCTTTGGGGTTTGGTTGTCATAGCTATGGTTTGAACCCCCTTGTTGGCCTCAAGTTTGGGCCCTCATTGCTTGCCTTACTTGCATGTTTTGTTTGAGTTGACATCACTCCTCATGAGATTTCAGAGTTTATTATAATGCCATATCCTCATATTCATCGCATTTCACTCATGCTTGAAGGATGTGCATCGTGGTCTAAGTAATGGACCAATTAGTAAGCTTGTTTGCTTTGCATTTTTGTTGCCTTCACCCATCATTTCGGCCACTTTTTTGGGATGGGCTGAGGTCTCCCAATTTCAGTTTAAGTCCACCACTGCATGTTTTGACATGTTGCATTACTTTGGTTCCATACTCGCATTGTCTCATCTTTGCACATTTGCATATTGTTTAGCTAGTTGTATTCCATATCCTAGCTGGCATGATAGGTTGCATTGCATTGTATCTTGCAGGTTTGGCACATTGCACTTGGCATATTTGTTACCTTAGCCTCTTGTTGCATGCTTGAGACATGTTGCATACTTGAGTCACATTGCATACTTGCATTACATTTTGCTTGGTTTGGGGTGTCAAACCAAGCATGAGGAATGAGGGGCGTTCGTACTCAAAGTGACGTAACGTGCCTCAATGCTCGATCGCCGATGTCCTTGATCTCAACATGATAGGGCATGTAGCATTCATGTGTTTTATTGCATTCATTCACATTGAAATGCACACTTGACTTCTTGGACCATCACGCATCGAAATGCGCGATTGGTGGTCCGAGGGTCGAGTACCAAACTCCCTTGAGCCCATAGCATGATAGGGAGAGTGGCCATGCACACATTGCTTTGAAAATTCCATACCATGCACTGTCTGTCCTCTACTGCTGTCAAAACAAGGCTCTGCAGGAAGAATGGCCGGCCGACCACTCTTGGTGCCGACCAACCATCAGTGTCCAGCCGGTGGTTCAATATTTGGTCGATAAGTTTATTCCCATAGCCGGTGGATTTGAATTGTGGCCGGTGATATTCCACAACACTCAGGGAGTGATTCAGAAGGGTTCTGGAAACTTTCATAAATTTCAGAGGAGCAGGGCAGTGTAAACAGAGGCAACAGTGGCATGGTACCGGGTTTCCAGCCGAGGCGAACCAAGCATGCATCATCCCATCATTCCAAGGCGGGGCTGCAGCCACTTTCCTGCTGTATTTAATTTTTTTAATTACTTAGAAGCTTTGTAATATTTAATTAGCTAGAGTAGTTAATTATTTGTTTAATTTGTATTATTCTTTTGGTCCCTCCGAGCGAGGGCAGATGTGTAATAAGTGTGGGTGTGTGTGTGCATGTCTTCCAACCCCCACTCCTTTCTCCCTTTTACTTACCTGCTTTTGATGGTTAGTACTAGGGCATATTTAATTTAGCATACCTTATGCTATGCATGCGTGCATTCATTCATCAGTATTGCATGCACCGGGCTTGGCGCATCATACTAACTGCATTGTATTTCAATTCCAAGTTGAATACGTATTAGTTGTAGCATTGTCACATGCCATCTTAGAATAACCGAGCCTATTGTGGTTGAATCTTGCATGTGTTGCATTAGCCATCTTAACATGAACTAGGATCATGCATATGATTATTAACTAGTTTCTGTTTTGGCTTGGAATACTCAGTAAGCATTAATGTTTTAGCATCCTTGCATAAGTGTAAGTGTTGCCATGATAGCATGCTTATCATAGGGCTATGTGCTTATGTGTTATAACTGCCTGAATGCCTGTGGGTGAAGGTTGGATTGTTTGAGTTGGAACAACTCGTCGAAATCCATGTTTTAGCCTACTTGCGAGTAACAAATTTCAAACCGATTTCCAAACAAACGGATATGCGATGCTTTGTTCCAAATTGGGCGATCTAGTCTATACTTTTGTGTTGTATGCATCACATAGTAAGATTAGCTAATTAATCGGAATAAGAACGCATAATATTTTCAAAAATAGATATCATGGTTAGTAGAGGCCAATCTTTGATCGGGCGAGAGGGGGTGCTCATAGCTGACCTTCCCCAATCGTACTCAAGTTCCCGAGCCAAGGCAACTTTGGTGATGACGGACACGTGGCCTTAGGCAAACGAGTCAGGGTTTCCTAAATTTCCCCATAAAAAATATTTAGGTGGCGACTTTGTATCTGGCAAAATAGTCCATGTTTGACACTTCTTTCTAAAAATCTGTTTTCTCAAAACGATTTGTCGGATTTGGACTCTTTGGTTCAGATTTAGAACCGTGACAATTTGAGTCCTGAACTGTAGTGAGTCCAAACGAACGAAACGGGATTCCCTCCCAGGGCGTTCAGGGGACGTCTACACAATGCAGTTTGAATGATACGCCGAGCCTCGGTGTATACGATACAAGATGAATGGATGCAAGCATAAGGTATGCTAAATTAAAACATGTCCCTAATCTAACCATCAAAAGCGATTAAGTAAAATGGAGAAAGAAGTGGGGTTGGAAGACATACGCATTATTACATTACGCTCTCACGAAGGAGAGTCTGAATGAATAAAGCTAACTAACTAATTAAGCTAAGCTAAGCTAATTAAACTAATTATTACAAAATTTGAATAAATAGCTAAACTAATAATAATTATTACAACACTTGAAATGAATAATTAACTAACTATCTAAGCTAATTAATTAAAATAAATTTAACTAGGCTAAGCTAATTAAATATTACAACACCAAATAATTAGCTACAACTAATTAGACTAATTAAATATTACAATACAATTCACTATGCTAATAAAACAATTAAACAATCAAACACATTCGATATGAGCACCAAGGAAGATGGATGGAGGATGCATGCGCATCGCTTGAAAAATACACTGTCTGCGCAAGCCATCTCTGTTTCACCTTCAGCCACTGCCTCTGTTTCTGCAAAATTGCACTACTGGTAACACACCAAGGGCCGGCCGTGCATTACTGATGGCCGGCCGAGCCTACAGAGGGCCGGCCGTGCATTGATTTGGTACAAAACTCTATTTCTGTGCTTTGAGGTGAAAACAATGCAAATAGAGCATTTTCAAGCTCTATTTGTCGTACCTTCCTTCTCTGTCATAGGAAAGCCTCAAGAGAAGGTTGGGATTGACTCCAAAACCATCAATGAGCGATATGATCGCTTGATGATCTCGGATATCATTTTGGACCAAAAATCAATAAATGTAATGCAAATGGACCACCCCTCCCTTTTTGTCATGGAATGAACTCAAAAAAGGAACTTGAGACGCTTCAAGGACATCAAAAACACCATGAATTGATGCTTGATGACCCTTGACACAAGAAACTTGGCATAACGTCCGGCCAAGTTCAAGCTATTTAAGCCATTTTCTTCTAGTGTGTTGATCCAAGTTTTAAACCAATTGCTTTAGCCATTCATTAGTCCATTTGTCCAAATGTGATGTTAAAGTCTTCTAAACAAGAAGTGATGTTAAACAAGAGGTCCTTCTAAAACATGAGAAGGAGACTACACCGTTGACGATGAATCTCCGAAGAGATTAAGCCATTAAGTGTAGTTCTCCTTTACATGCATTGAACAACCTCAATTGGTTAAAACCATTCTCATGGATGAAAGATATGGAATGATTGATTGATTAGTAAACAAGGCTCCAAATATGGAAAATAAACAAAGAAAGCATATCAAGCAAGAAGTATGTCAACTTAATGAGACCACAAGTGCATTAAACAATGCATGAACTAATTGAAAAAGCCTAGATAACCTCAAAACAACCCTAAATACATGAAAATCAGAGGTGAAACATGCATGAGAAGGAGTTGAAAAGCTAGACAACAAAGATGAGAATTAAGGCTAGTAAACAAAGATAAGGAGGGCTTCACTTTTGAAGCTTCAAAACATGGTTTTTAGCCTTTTCAAACCTCTGAAAATCAGTGTAAATACCAAAGGAAAATAGTGAAAAGGAAAAGGTTTGAGTTATGAATAAAAGTGTAGAAAGAGTAAGCTCTCTCTATCCTTTTGGTAACTCTTCAAACCCAACTCCAACACTTCAAACAATCTCAAAACAAACCAAAACAGCAAGAATTATGAAGTAAATGATAGAAATGAAGGCAAGAGAAGAGAAAACAAGCTTATACCTTTCAAGAAGTAAGCTTGTTGTTTGATGTTTCAAACTTGGTTTCAATGTATTCTTAAGCTTGAATTACACTTCCTCAAGATCAAACAAGGCTTTTTGATGGTAAGACAAGGTTGTATATGGTGTGTATAGGTGGTATAAGCAAGTTAGGTTAGCTCAAAGATGCCTTGCAATGGAAGAAGGAGGAGTCAAGGGCTCTCAAGGTGTATATGTCTTTTCTTGAATTTTGTTCAACCCTTAAAACAATCCCAGAGCTTTGGTTTTATAGAATTCGAGCTCAAAAGGTGATAAATATCTTCAAAAATGGACAGCTGGTGACCTCCCGCCTAAAACAGTGTTTATCACCATCGAAGGCCGACCGACCATTCATAGCCACGGTCGGCCATCACTGATGCACGGCTGGGCCTTGATGGCCTCCTCATTTTTTTGGTTCAAGCCCAACTCAGGGTGAGAAATGGTACAAAAATGAAACTCATGGGTTTAAACAAAGTAAATGTTGAAGATGTGAGGTTATTTCGGAAGCCTGTTTGATCTCGAATCCCTGCAAATTCATAATTCAACTTTTATTATTGAGTGCATTGAACCAAGCGTCTAAGTCTTGCGGGCGGTCAAAAATGGGGTGCCTACAATTGCCCCTCTTTGACAGAGCTCAAAGTCATAAAATAACGTAAGTAAATGTCAAAGCCCAGAGACGACCCATTTTGACAAGGCCGCAAGACTTGGACAAGAAAGCAAGACATAAATTAAAATGGTTGCACCCGCAGGCTGCCTATGTATCCCTTTGCAAGGAATTAAACCAACGTAGTTCTGGGGCAAGATGCAAATGATATGCATGATGCAAGAACATAACTTATGATCATGCAATGAGGCTGTGCAATGAATCATTTGAATGCAAATACAATGCAAAGAAAATGGTACAATTTAACAAACTGAAATAAGGCACAGCAATTCCAAACATGAAAAGAAGTAAGTAGATGAACACGCTACGCGTGAGAATCACGAGACAAACCACATTTCATGCAGAAAGGATGTAAAAAAATTAAAGCTCAACTACGCAGCGTGTAGGAAAGGTGAAGAGTGACATAACCGTCGGGAGCACCCGAGGTTTCAGCCAAGATCCTAACGCGTTGCACGCGAAATGAGGAAAAGGATAGTGTGAACACCGGGCACACCCAAATGTTTTTAACCAAAGCAAACAATACTAACGCGTCTTATGCGAGAGGAGGAAAGGTGGTGTGCACACCAGGATGCACCCGAATGTTTTTAATCGAAGCAATCAATCCTAACGCGTCTCACACAAGATGAGAAGGGGTGGTGTGAACACCGGGATGCACCCGCATGTTTTTAATCGAAGTAATCAATCCTAACGCGTCTCACGCGAAAGGAGAAAGGGTGGTGTGAACACCGGGATGCACCTGAATGTTTTTAACCGAAGCAATCAATCCTAGCGCGTCTCACACAAGATGAGAAGGGGTGGTGTGAACACCGGGATGCACCCGAATGTTTTTAACCTAAGCAATCAATCCTAAAGCGTCTCAAGCGAGAGGAGAAGGGGTGGTGTGAACACCGGGACGCACCTGAATATTTTTAACGGAAGCAATCAATCCTAACGCGTCTCACATGAGAGGAAAAGGGGTGGTGTGAATACCGGGACGCACCTGAATGTTTTTAACCGAAGCAAACAATCCTAATGCGTCTCACGCGAGAGGAGAAGAGGTGGAAGGATACGATTTGAAGTGCACGAGTGATTTCACCCGGAACTCCTCTGAATGAACCGTATATACAATATCGTCTGGTTATGAAACGATGAAATGAAGTAAACTATGATTCAGTCCAAACACATTTGAACAAATACAATTAAACAAAACAAATGTGCTCACACAATAATAACAATAACTCTTCTTTTCTTTTCCACTTTTTCTTTTTGTTTCTGTTATTATATTTTTGTTTTTTTCTTAACACTCATTTTCAACATACAACTCCTTATTTGATTTAAATCAAAACCAGCAATCTGAAACCCAAAAATCAAAATCGAAATTTAAAACTCAAAATTAAAACCCGAGACTAAAACCTAGAAATTAAAATAATGCTGAAACAAAATGGAATAATAATAATAAAATTAAAAAAAAACAATCAACAACACACAAAACAAAAAATAAAATAAAATAAAGAAAACATATTGAATCACCGAAGGCTGGCCGGGCCTCGGCGATACACGGCCGGCCTTCGACAACGACGAAGGACAGTTTGGTAAAAAGCCACACCTGTGGCTCTTTAAAACACAAAAGGCTTCCATTTGAACACCATCTAGGTCGAAATCCCCTTCCCTTCTCTCTAAACCTCCCTTCTCTGTAGATTTCCTCTTTTTCTTGAGTTTACCCAACAATCCTCACAAAAATTTCCAAAAACAACTTGTTTTCCTCTTTCTTTTGAACCGATTGAAAATTGTTTTGATTGAGGTTTGGGTTTTCTCTTTGTTTTTTCCTCATTTTCTCACATCTTTGCCCAAACTTTTCTTATTCTCCTTTGATTTTTCATCCCCTCTTCACTTTCTCTCTTTTAGGGTTTGAAACTTCGGATTTCACCTACTTTCACTCATCCCCTTCACTTTTTCTTCACTTTTTCCATGGCTAGTGATGAGGTTCCCATTCCAGAGCCTGCCATAGGTGTTGGTGCTGCCCTTGGTGCAAACATGGAGGCGGAGGAAGCCGCTGCATTGCTCCCTTTTGCCGAGAGGCCTTTTGATGTGACCACACACCAGCCGCGTACACATGTACCACCTCCTGGCGACATCTTGAGATTTGAGGGCTTCATTCCTGGGTTGGATGAGGATACTCTACTTTGAGAACCCATGGAGCATATCTCTGCCGATGCTTCCACGGTACACAGCTCTTTCCCATTTCACTTTGCATTTTACTTTGGACATATGTTGAAATGTTGAACTCAATGAACAAATCATGTACCCCTGCTACACATATACTGATAAAACTCCCAATTGATAGGTGATTACTAGGAGGATAGGCTGCTACGGCTCTATCTCTGGCCCCCAACATTGGTATGAGCGGCTTCCCACAGAGGTCCGCACTTTGCTAGATGCTACTGGCTTTGGGCCCTTTTGTTCCGGGCTCATATAGATGAGGGCTGAGTCTTGGCTTTATGGGGCCCTGGTGGAGAGATGGTGGGACATCACCAGCTCATTTCACTTCTCTTTTACCAGGGAGATGACACTGACCCCGTATGACTTCTGGATGTTGATTGGTCTGCTGGTTGGGGTCGGCAGCCTTGTCCCTTTCGATCCAGATATGACTTAGTGGAGAGATGCACAGCTCCAGCTTCTCGGGACGATCCTGGACACTACCAGCCATGGGATGGTATGCTACAGCTGGTTCTTGGAGCATTTCTTTGGCACATAGCCAGCTACTGTAGATGAGGTTGCTCAGTACACTCGTGGCTTCCTCATATATCTTCTCGGTACTACCCTGTTTGCAAATAGGGAAAATACCGTGGGATTGTACATTCTTGGAGCATTGGTACATGTTTCTCGGGTAGCAAATTACAATTGGGGGTGGTGCAGGTCTGGCCACCATATACGGCTATATGAGCTCTGTCTCCCGACTCAAGGTGGATTCACTTGGCGACGACTAGAGGGTCTGGGAGGTACATCCTACTCTCACCTTTCTGATATGCTTTACATTCTGTTCATTGTTGCATTTCTTGCTCATTTGATCCATTTTCTCATGCCATTTATCTGTCTTTGCTTTGCAGCTTTGGGTTTACACATATTTCACTTCGTTGGCCCTAGTTCCAGTAAGGCCGATCGAGTTGTCTGTACCACGCTCTTGGTACTACAACTCGCGATTCGAGCGGCGTCGCCTTATAGATCGCACCTTCCCATATTTCTACCATTTCTTTGATACTATCACGGCAGATCAGGTACTGCACTGTTTCCCACATTATATGATCATTCTTATACTGTTGTACTGTACCATATTGCCATTCCCATACAGCACTGACTTCTGACACTACACTGATTCTGACACTACATTGCCATTCTAACATTGCACTGATATCTAACACTACACTACCATTCTTTACATTGCACTGATATCTGACACTGCACTAATTCTGACATCGCACTGATTTTCTGACACTGTACTGATTTCTTGACATTGCACTAATTCTGACATTGCACTGATATTTGACACTCCACTGATTTTCTCAGGTTGACTAGCACCCTTGGGCAGGCATTCTCCATGTGTCAAGGGCGACCTACACCGCTGCCTGGTATGTTTCCACGATGAGGATCGTGTTCAAGGGCCTTTTTGGTCGGGTATACTACTTGGGAGAAAGATTCATCCGCCAGACTCGAGGCGTTGCTGACCCTGATATTTCACATCTTCCTTCTGCTGACATAAGGGTAGTAGATGATTTACAGGATAGTCCTGAGCTTGACCTCCTGATGATAGGTGAGGACGACGATCGTCACCATGAGCCCAGCGACTTCACGACTTTCTTATGCACTCGAGTGATGGCGCCTCTTACTCTAGGTGTGGCTTGAGCTGTACTAGAGGTTGCTACTACTCCTGCTATTGGGCTGGCGATGCGCTCATTGGAGGTGCCCTTGCCGTTGCTCCCATTCCTGGACTACCCGTGCTTTCCACCGAGATTATGTACATGTGTCCAGATAGAGTGATTGAGCAGATCCCACTTGAGCCCATCGAGGAGAGGGATCACAGACTTATGTTTGCCCCTGATGTTGAGCAGGCACACTTTCTTTTTATGCTAGTCCATGCTGCACTTTAGCTTCTTCTCAGCCATTATTGTTCATTATTCAATTACTTCTACCTGTTTTTCTCAGTTTCTATTTTTTTGCAGATTCCCCGAGCATACGGTGACGAGCTCCTTCAGACGATTGACCGTCTGCTCATCATGGTACGGAAAAGGCAAATTGCCTTAGTCACCCATGGGATTGAGGTACATTTTGTGTGAAGCTTACTATCATTGCCATACTGTACACTTCTAATCACTTTATCTGATATCAGATATATTTTTCAGCTTAAGCTAGGGCCAGCAGTGCTTGCAGGACCTTCCGCAGCCAGTAGGCGGAGATGGGGCCCAGTGAGAGGCCGATGAGGTGCTGATCGGGGAAGAGGTCGAGTGAGGCAGCGCTCACCTTCCGAGAAGTCTTTTGACCGGTCCACGACCCCTGAGGATGAGGGAAAGGAGATGGACCTACAATCGAGCAGCCCCAGTGATTACAACGATGCACCTCCTCCACAACCAAGGAGGAAGAGAGCGAGGATGGGCTATTGACGACGATGATGACTTTGTTTTACTTTGCTTTTGTTTTCATTTTGTTATGTAGTTATAAAACTAGCTTCGGATTGTCCTTTTGTTTTTCAACAACTTTCTTTTGTTTTGGTTGTATAAAACAATGATCGGGGTTAGGCCCACTAGTTATGAAAAACAATTTTTGTTGAATGACCTCTTCGTTGAATGGTCTCTTTGCGCAATATGATAAATTGCAACACGTTTACTTTTGCAATCCTTGGAACAGTAAATGCCTTGCTCTTGAATTGACTCATGAACTAGATAATGACTTACAACCGATTAAAACATAAAATACAACTCGAAAATGGAAAAACAAAATGAAAACAACTTTAAAAAGTTAACAAATACTTGGTACAAACAAAACAGAACTCAAAAGTACAATTGAAATTCATTCAAACAAATGTTAGGTTTCTCTGCAACAAATCTGCACTGGGCCAGCATCAAGACCCGACCTGGCTTCACTGATGAACGGCCGGCCATCATTGTGATGTTGGTCAGTGTTGTCTAGGTGTCATGCTCAACTCCTTCCCAAACTCTATAAATAATGCTCCCATGCTGCTTTTCAGGAAAAATCACAAGTTCTTGATATTTTGCTCTTAAAATGGAGATATTATTTGTCAATAGGCTTCGGGACTAGATAGCTACTTTGGATGGCTCAGAAAAAATGAATTTCCGTGGCTTCGGCCTCAATGCGCTTTTTCCTTTGAGCCGCACTTCTCTTCATTTTCCGTTCCTTCATGCCGTGGCTAGATGTTGGAACCCGATTACACATGTCTTTAGCTTCAGGGGACAAGGGATATGCCCAACAATCGAAGAATTTCAAGTACTAATGAAATCCCGACGCAATGAGAAAATCATACCTCAGCCCTGTTTTGGCCACATCCAAGCTTTGGGACGGATGTGCGGGCTTACTTTACACGAGGCTTGTTCCTTGGTTCACAATGGAGAACTGGACATCCCCAGTCTAATTCATCGATTTTCTGAAGTCGGCGACCGAGGTAATCTTCTTTGGCGGGGTGTTCGGCAACACACCCTTTGTTTGTGTATGCTAGCACATTTCCTTCTTACCCCTAGTTTTGGCAGATCTAGCATTCGGCTAATTGAAGTGGCGCAAGGCCTGAAAGAGGAAAAGAGTTGCATTGGCTTGGTATTAGCCGAGACTTTGATAGGCTTAGACGCCTTCCATCGGTGAGAGACTACCAATTCGCAAGGAGTCCACTAGTTCTTCAGGTAAATGTTTCCCACCCTTTCTTATATGTGTTTCTCACATCACTCGGCATTCATGCTCTATTTTTCTCTCAAAGCCCTTTTCTCACTTTTCTCTCAACATACATCTCTCTATTTAATCTCTCTTTTCTTTCATCCCTCCCCAAGTGTGGCTAATGAATAAGCTGAAGGTAGTGGACTCTTGCCCCACATACTTAGCCCGAGCGTAATTTTTTCGCCAATAACTAGTGGATTCAGCAATGAAGGATAGTGGTGCCACTGGATGTACAACAGGTTTGCTGCTGACATTGTTTGGTGCTGCCCCTGCTTAATCTGACTGAAATGAGCTACGGCATGACTTGGCAACCTGGCATTGAGTTGATCGGCCTTACACACTGTGTATTCTACTTTTCGTTCCAGTTCAAACGTCAGTTTGGACATGATCAGACTTGCCCAGAGAAGGGGATAGAGTACCCAGTTTCATTCCCCGTCTGAGGTTCATATTTGGCTAGGTACCTCACTGCTTGGAGGACGAGAGAACTTCTGGCCCCTACCCCTAGAGTTTCAGCTATGCCTTTTTTGGCGAGTGCCTAACTTGGCTCGAAGATGAGGCATAATCCGAGCCCACTTTAGCATTAAAAGCTTCCACAAGCACGAGCGGGTGACGCAGGAGCACCTAACTCATCTATGCCTCTAGTTTATTGCTTTGATCTTTACTTTTCAAGTTTTATGAATGTAATAAAATCAACTTTGATTTGTATCGGGAGTCGGAGAATTTTGTATTGAAATCAATGAAATTAAAGTTGTGAGCACTGAAAATTTTTCTTTTGGTCCAAAAATGGTCTAAGTTGTAAAAGATAAAATTTGAGCAAAAAATCAATTTTTATTAAAACTTTTCAAAACCATTTTCGAAAAGGATCATTACTTAACACACACGGAATCTATCCTCGAGACGTGTAACCCCGAATCCGAAGATAACAAATTGCCCCTTGTTTGAATAACATTGTTCAACACTGTAACCAATTCTTGTCTCAGAGTAAAGATCACAACCGAACTTTTGGATAAAGAATAGACAAAGATGACCTAATTAGATACATGGATAGAACAGTTGAGTTTGAGGTGTTTGCGGCCGAACTTTAGGATGACGTTGCCTTCGTATCCCGAAGATGGCAATCAGGCCTTACATAGTTCGGTTCGGGTTCACTCGAGTATTAACGCTCTCCTTTTGCACTCTAACTTTTCCCAAGGCCGCCCTTTAGGGTTTTCAACCTTGCGAGCTCAATGTTTCTTTATTTCCAATTTTTTGTGCTCTAACTTTTGCTTAGGTCACCTTTTCGGGTTTTCGGCCTAGCGAGCCTCTCAGGGATAATATTTTTTCAACTTGTCCATGTTGATCGGTTGGGAAAATTCTAAGCCATCCAAGTCCATGAGAATAATAGCTCCACCTGACCAAATAGTTTTGATGGTGTAAGGACCAGTCCAATTGGGTCAGAACTTGCCCCTAGGGTCATGGATAGGAGCTCGGTTGTCTTTCAACACCAAATCCCCTTCTTTGAGATTCCGGGACTTAACTTTCTTATTAAAAGCCCTGACAATCCTGCGTTGATAACCTTGAACATGGTACAATGCTTTCAGCCTTCTCTCACCAAATAACATCATTTTTTCAAACCTGCTATGTTGCCAATCCACCTCTGCTATCTGACACTCGGCCATAACTAGCAACGACGGAACTTCTATTTTGATTGGCAGAACAGCTTCCATCCCGTAAATAAGAAAATAAGGATTTGCCCCTGTAGAAGTCCCAATTGAAGTTCTATAGCCCCAGACTGTAAATGGCAATTTGTCTGGCCAACCCCTGTAGGTCTCAACCATCTTCTGCAGAATATGCTTGATGTTCTTGTTGGCGGCCTTAACAACTCTGTTGGTTTGCGGCCAGTAAGTAAATGACTTATGGAAAGCCACACTGTATTTCTCCAACAAGTCACTCACTTCCTTTTTGAAATGGGAACCATTATCTGAAATGATCTCGTTTGGGACTCTATATTGGCAAATAATGTTATTTTGGATGAACTTAGCCACATGCGTTGCTTTCAACACTGCATAAGACTGAGCTTCCACCCACTTTGTGAAGTAATCAATTGCCACCAGAATGTATTCATGCCCATTTGACCCTTTTGGTATGACTGCGCCGATGACGTCGATCTCCAAACTGAGAAAGGCCAAGGTGAAGTCATGTTGTATAGCTTCGACAGCGGGATATTCATGCGATTGGCATGAATTTGACATTTGTGGCATCGCTGAACAGAACCAATACAATCCTCCTCCATGGTAGACCAGTAGTAACCTTGCTTGAGAATCTTCCGAGCTAACATTACTCCGTTCATATGCGCTCCGCACTCTCTTCCATGGATGGCCTCCATTAGGCACTTTGATTTCTCTGCATCAACACATAACTTGTACATTCCCAGATGACCCCTCTTGTACAGTTTACCTCCACAAATGATAAATTGAACGGTCATCCGTCGTATTACCCTCTTATCTTTGGCATTTGCCCCTGGTGGATAAACCTCCTTTTCCAAGAAGTTCCAGATATCATAGAACCAAGGGTTTTGATCTTGCACTTCATCTATTGTGGCGATAGTCTCATAAGTCGGCGTATATCTCTGCTCAATGATGATCGGACATATTCGGACTCCAAACGGGATGTCTATCATGGAAGATAGAGTTGATACAATGTCAACAAACCTATTGTTCTCTTTTAGTAGATGCATGAAAGTCAACTTCCATGGATTAAAATTCAAAATCAAACCAATTTCTAATTTTCATAATAAAATCAAAACCTTGCCTAATTTTAAGATTAACTCCAAATTTTATGAACTTAATGTTTATAAAACTCTTTTCTTTTTCTCTTTAAAATATGAAATTGATTGACTCAAATCCTTTCAAAACTCATGGTGCATGCAAATACACATCTCATATATATATATATATATATATCAAGATTCCCAAACCCAAGCTCAATACAATTATTTTCATGTTTATTAACCTTAACGATGTTCTTGAATTAATTCTTCAATCCCTCCAAATTACATGCATTTGATTCTAGTGCTTCCTTGAACTCATGTGATGGGTGACTTATTTACAAAAATTAAGAGTGGAATGCTTACCTAGAGCTTAAATTCTTGAGTTCCTTGATGAGTTCATGAGTTTCCCCCTTCAATTTCTCTTCTTCCTTCTCAATTTCTTGGGGTTCATGGACTCTCTCTCTCTCTCTCTCTCTCTCTGCCTCTCTCGGCTTTCTCTCTTTCTTTCTCTATATTTTTTACTCCAAGGCACTACTACAAAAATAGTTAAAAATCACACTTTGACAAAAAAAAAGATCTCACTTTTATTAGAAGTGTGATAAAAAAAATTATATTGATATTTTAATCACACTTAATTTGATTGAGTGTGATAATATTTATTTTTTATGTCACCTTTCAATTAAGTGTGATTATATATATATATATATTTTTTAATCACACATTCTAATTAAAAGTGTGATTATATATACACTACTACTTTTTAATCACACTTTTTAAACAAGTGTGATTATATATATATTTTTTAATCACACATTCTAATTAAGTGTGATTAACACTGCTACTTTTAATCACACTTTTTAAATAAGTGTGATTATACATATATTTTTTAATCACACTTTGTAATTAAAGTATGATTATTTATATATTTTTTAATCACACTTTCTAATTAAAGTGTGATTATATCACTACTACAAAAACAGTTAAAAATCACACTTTGACAAATAAAAATATCTCACTTTTATTGAAAGTGTGATAAAAAAAAATTAGATTGATATTTTAATCACATTTAATTTGATTGAGTATGATAATATTTATTTTTTATGTCACTTTTAAATTAAGTGTGATTATATGTATACTTTTTGTTCACACTTTTAATTAATGTGATTGTATATATTTTTGAATATATTGTTTTTATATAATAATATATCCCAAACTGGTGCCTTTTTCTCTTCCATTACTGTCAGCAGGCAAAACAAGATTGAATTTGTAAGGACAAATCGTTTTGAGACTTTTTCCAAATAAAACCCTAGCACCTCATTGTATGCTCAATGTCAACATCTCTTCAGCCTTTTCCAATCTCCCTCGCAGTGGACTCGCCGTCCCTTCTCCCTTACAAAGGTATGGCCTCCCTTTCTCTCTCTCTCTCTCTCTCTCTCTCTCTCTGTGTGCGTTGTTTAATGGTGGTGTAAGGGTTTTCAGTAACGTGGTGGCGCTGTAGTGGGGATGGAATGGTGTAACGGGAGGTGCGGTGTGAGAGGAGGGCTAGTGGTGCTATAGTAGGGAGGGAAAGGGTGGGCATTTCAGATTTGTGGTGGAGAAAAAAAGTAGTTTTGTGGTTGTGTATAAGAGGGAAAGAGGCAATAGATCTATGGTAGTAGAGGGTTTGAGGGGTTGTGGCAAGGGGTGGAAGGGGAAGTGTAACCAGGTGGGATAGGGGTTCCTAAGGGAAATGAAGAGGTTGGGGAGCTAGAAGAGGGTTGGGAGAGGGAGATGGTGTAAAAGCCCTTTTTGTGTATGATAAAATACCTGTGTGAAACATTGCCATATTGTTGGGTATTTTAGAGTTGAAAGGTCATTTCATTATCTTGTGTGGAGAATCCTTAGTGCACCAAGTTTGAGTTGTTATGTTTGAAAAAATTTCCATCACAAATCCAAGAGTTTGAGTTGCATTTCAATTCTCCTTCATTACATTGTAAAATTAATATTTTTTTTTAAATGTATTCTATGGCTTAATATTATTTCTTTTGTATTGTTATGCATGAAGTATTAAGATATGAACATTACGCCCCTTGCCACACCCCCAGATGACCACCTCTGCATCTTTTTTTTTTTTTTACCTGTACACCGTTAGTGCTACTGTCATCATGTTCAACATGTATGAATTGACCCACTTGGAGTTTACTTCTCAGTCAACTGTATCATTTCAGCCGTAATGACATGAAATTTTAACTTCTGGGAGTCCTGGGAAGGAAATTGAGTTATTCTTGAACTGCCAGCAAGACAATAAACTTATTATGATTGGTGCGAATCATTTGAGGTGTTGATCATGTGTCTACAATGAAATAAGATGTTGATATTTGCCCGAACCCCCTTTGACTTTCTTATTTTCCTCTAAAATAACATTCAGTGAGACCATTGGTGTTATATGAAAGTATCATTCCAAGCAAAACTTGATCAGTACAAAAAAAAACCTGCAGTCCCTCATTGCCTAACCTGGTTTCTTCACGCTTCAAATCTTTTAGATTTGAACTTTATTTGGCTCTCAGGACCACAGTAATTACAAAAGAACATAAGGAGTCTTGTAGATGTTAGATAGATAATAACTGACTGAGGAATTATGACAGAATAAATGGAATGGTATTTCTGCATATACAGTGCAGTCAGGAAAGCTACATACACAGCCAATTACATTGAAGAGTTTTAGTTCAGAGATGTTATTTTGTGGATAAAACATTCACTACTTTACCTCCTTGGCACAACTATTCAGCTGGAAGAAAAAAGAAGTAAACTACATATGCAGAGCTGAACTTGCTCAAGCCAGAGCAAGAGCTATACCAGCTATCCCATCAATGGTAAATTTTTGAATTGTAATTTTTTTTTGCAGTCTTCGTTAATGAAATATTAGTTGGATAATGAACTGTTCGCCTTAATATCATTGCAGAACCCAGCTCCAGCCATTGCAGAGGCACTAAAAGAATCTAAAACAGTTGAGAGTCGGGAAATAAGAGGATTGGTGACTTTTGATATTTTAGTTTCATTTAATGGTATAAATGGCAGCATATTCGTTTGGCACTACTGTACATGCAGGCTAAAAAAATGCCTCCACTTTTCCTTCTCAAAGGGATAATGTTAGTGGATCAAGTAGTTCCAGCAATTTAATTAGATCTTTTTGCCGAGAGCATTGAACAAATAACTTGGATGAAACATGTTCCACATGCTCCACTTTCAATCTTGTGATTGACTTTAAGAGCTCACATGTATTGGATTTTGAAACCTGCATGCATGAAGAGATATGTCAGCTTTTAACTTTCCACGAGAAATGTACCTCATCAATGGTGGGCACAAATGACTCCATTGAGCATATGGGGAGCAATCTCTGTAGTTTGGTTATGCAATTCAAATATCTTCACTAATTTAAGTCCATATTTTTTAGCTTTCTCTTCTCTTGGTTGTTAGACTATCAGATTCCTGGTTTTGGGAAATAATTGAAAATATTAGATGAAGAAAGAAAATAATTAGGCCCCGTTTGTTTTGGGAGATAGAATAGAGGGGATTGATAGTAAGGGGATTATTAATGAGGGGATTGATAGTGAGGGGATTGATAGTGAGGGGATTAGTAGTGAGGAATTATTAAATTATTTTTATATAAAATAATAAAACAAATAAAAAAATATAAAAAATTAAAAATTATATTTTAAAAAAATTTCTAATCCTCTCACTATTTTTCTAATACCATCTCTACCTCCTCCTTACCAATCCCCTCTCCAAGGGTATTAGTAATACCAAGGAACTAATAGTCCCAAGGCCTTCTCCCAAAACAAACAAGGCTATTACTAATACCTTGGTATTAGCAATCCCAATACCCTCTCTTTCACCCAAAACAAACGAGGCCTTAGTAAATTGTACATGTGTGTGTATACATGGTGTACATGTATTCTTGCTGACACCCAGGTATCTAATTATTTCTAAATAACCTCTTGCAGTTCAATGAAAAAAAGACTTATGCGGAAACCGAACTTGATGAAGTGCGAGTTGAATGGATTAATTTCGTACTAAAGAATATGAGTTGAAATCCAACATGTAAGTATGATATAACTTCCGTTCTTTAAATTGCTAGTAAATAATTTTTTTAGTTGGTAAGGAATATATAATCGCTTCAAGAACATAACAAATTTCATAAAATGCGTAAATTTTACTACAAACAAAAGCATTTGTACAATGGAAGATAGTAAACTCAAGTACACCCTAGGAAAACTCACAACCTTCACAAAATATCACTCTTACACTCAAGAGTTTGAGATTGCTTCACACTAGATCAGTCTTGTATATCACTCTTGTATTGCATGATACCTAATACAATGAATATAAGGATGAACCCAATTCAAAATATGAATTGTGGAAAAAAAAAACTATTAAATTGATCATAGGAATACCAGTTATAGTATGGATAACATTTGAAAATGAGTAATTTGAATTGATCGAACTTTTGATTGATCTCAACCACATTTTAACTTAGCTTTAGTGGTTAGTAAGTGGTGAAATTTGAGTGGGCAAAATAAATGATGAGGATTTTACTGTTAGAGATATGAAATGTTAAAAAAATCAAAGAGAGAATTCTAAAAAACAGAATATTCTAAAGAGTCAATAGAAAATCTTAACAGGTGACACGTTACATGATATGAAAATATGATCATCATATTATTATTGTTTACAAAATATTTCAGAGAGTATGAGAAATTTAACAAATGACATATCATCTCTTATATGATAAATAACTATTTTGTAATTTTTATATTTTGCCTTTGGCATCATTTGATTTTCACTAATAGCAATTAGAAATAGACAAAGTTGGGTAGGTAATAGGTTACAAGCCAAATGTTGACTACCCTAATACATTGATCCATGGTATTGCCAATTTTCTAGAAGTTAGGATTGCAAAGATTCTCTCAGAGTCTTTTATTAATGTTTCATTTTATTGACTATCGGATTACCCATAAAATAAAATTTCCCATAACTATTCCAAGCTTGCCTTCCTTTAAACTTGTTCTCTTTTGTCATGAACCGAACCCGCCCCTATAGATTAAGGTCATAACCGGCCAGTAATCATCAGTTTACCTACGGCCTCAAACCAAAACAAACATATAGCGGCAGAGTGAAGGGGCCAAGACGGAAGCAAACTTAAAAATTTTGTCCAATGAGCTATGCTTACATGGCATGTCAAAACATTTCACATATACTTAATAATAAGTCACACCACGTATTAGTAGTTAACATCTTGTATACCCAGGATCATTCAAACACACAGTCAGCCATGCCAAAAGCTTATACACATAAATGGTCTATCATGGCCAATAGAAGTGACAAAAGAAATACAAAAGATCATAAACAAAGCCTCTTGCGTGAGGCACCTGGGCTGACTTCACAAAACTCGGGTTCCTTTCTTAAATTCCACTAAAGCTGGGGTTGAACATCCCTTTGCTCACCTACATACATATAGATAAGAGTGAGCTAACGCTCAATGAATAATATCAAAATAAAGAGGTTAATGAATGAGGTCCATTCATAAATGAATCATACTTATAATGTACACATTTGAACCACTATTCTCATTCACACCAGATTTACAAATCTCAACAAAGCAAAACGACCTTGGGTCCAACACATCATATCCACATGCAAAATAACCTCAAGTTCAATTCTTATATAAAACAATACGACCTCGGGTCCATCTATACAAAACGACCTTTGGTTCAGCCAACTCTTTATTCAAAATGACCTTTGGACCAATTCAAACATATCAAACGGCCTCGGGCCCAATTCGAATATATCAAGCGTATCAAACGGCCTCGGACCCATTCTCTTTATATTCATATCCATGCATATTTCATATTCATGATCATGATCCCTTTCATTCAAATGGCCTTTGGCCCATCATGGTATTCAAACATATCAAATGACATATTCAAACGGCCTTTGGCCCATCTTTACATTCATGTCTAACGACCTTTGGCCCAATCGTTCATATCCGACGACCTTTAGCCTAATCATTCATGTCCAACGGCCTTTGGCCCAATCGTTCATGTCAAATGGCCATAGGCCCAATTCAAATATATCAAGCATATCAACGGCAAACGGCCTTAAGCCCAAGTCAGATATATCAAACGTATCAAACGGCCTTATACAAAATTAGGCATATAGAATACTCATTCATATTTCAAATCAACAAATCCATGAAGCTTATATAGAAGTAGCATTTGAAAAGTAACATACTTGAAAATATCTTTACTAAGATATTACTCACAGTGTTCTGCGGGTGGATTTTCCCTTGAGCTTGACCCTACACATTACATAACACATATGGGCTACAAACGATTCAATCCGTTCTTAATTTATACATTCCTCTTAGGCTCCTTTCTTATCATTTTAACGCATTCACAATGCTCAATGCATGCCTAAGAGTGCTTAGAAATGAAAGAGAACGGATAACAAATCATAAAACCACTTTTCAAAATATCTGAAACAGGGATCCCCGCTCGAGCGCAGCTTTCGCCGCTCGAGCGAACCCTTTTGGTCTGCAAAAGTACTGGTTACTTCATTTTTACGCTCGAGCGCGACTTCGGACGCTCGAGCTGAGAGTCAAACTACATGGCTCCCCGCTCGAGCATGAATCTCCCCGCTCGAGCGGACGTCCATGTCTGCAGAAGTTCTGGGAACTAGCATTTCACGCTCGAGCGGCGCTCTCCCCGCTCGAGCGGACATGCCGAATTCTGGAATTTCCAACAACCAGTTTGAGCTTCAAACTTGCATTCAAATTAACATAGCTTGCATTTTATAACCCATAACTCTCATATACAACTACTAACGTGCTACAAACACCAATTTACTACATTATGAAGCTCAAATCTTATGAATCAATCACATGCAAACCCAAATTATACCAAACTTACTTACAATACATTAAATCCATGCATTCAAACTTCATATCTTGATCAATCATGCATGCATGTCAATTCTTGACTCCATTCCTATTTCAAATGGTACAAATGGTGCTTATAACCATGAAACTCAACAAAACTATGCTTGCATGTATGATTCAATGCCCAACCTTTCATAATTAACATGTTACATGCTAGCTTATGCAAATTCATGGCAATTCTAAACATGTATGCATTCATTGACTCCAAATTCATCAATTACCACTCAATTCTTACTCTTGGTCACATATTCTCTTTGAATTCATATAGTTACAAACTCAAACTCATGAATTAAGGGTTGATTACTCACCTAGGAGCTTCAATTCTTCCAATTATAGCCAAATCTTGAGCTAATCCTCTTAGTTTCTTGAATTCTCTTGCAATATCTTCAAGAATGGTCCCTTTCTCTCTCTAAATTCAGTTCACCCTCTCTCTCTAGAGTGTAGGATTTGATTTGGGCTCAAAAAAATATAAGCTTAAGCATGTATGGCTCATTTATATAGGCTTCCCTTAATCACACTTAATTAGAACTAATCAATGGTGCTTAATTAATTCGATTTAAACAAATTAATTCGTTTCGAATCAGTTTTCAATTAAATTTCACCATAGGCTCTAAAAATTACGCCAATCACAATGGCGTAGTCAATTTCGATTTTTGTGGCCGATAAGGCCTTCAATTTTTAGTTCAAAAGACAGATTCTAATAGATTTTCCTACGGGGAACAGATACAAAGCCAAAATCACATATAATCATGCAACTAACACCCAAATTCAAATTAAGCACATAATTACAAACATAATCATGATTAATGAACATAGTACAGGACACGGTTATTACATCTTTTGTGCTCTTTCTTTTCTTCTTTTCTCTTTCGTCATTTCATATTTTTCTTTTCTTCTTTTCTCTTTCGTCATTTCATCTTTTTCTTTTCTTTCTATCCACTCTCTATTTATATGTTTTCTTATCTGAAAACAGATACACCAGCAAATAATTGTTAAAATCTTGGTGGATTGTTCATTTGTTTGTTCTTTTGAAGTTGACCCATCTTGACTTGGTATATTAATTGCTTTTCTTTCTCTACCTTGATCTGAGCTTTAATTTTTGTTGGAATTTAGTTTAGTTTACTCTCTCTGTTGATGTGTTGCCATAATAATTTTTTGATAAAATCTTTTCAAGGCTATGATTTACTAATATGTGTTTATATATACTGTTCAATCATGCTCCATAGGCTACAAGAAAACCAGTCTTCATATAAAGAGTGAGGGTAATATTGATAAATCCAAATCCAATACCTTGCTCTCTTTTGTTATTTCATAATTGGAGAGTAAACCAATTATGCAGTTCTTTTTTCTTTTATTTATTTATTTTTAATTTCAAATTAGTTGGATTATGAATCAATGGAGTCAAGTTAAGTTGAGTTCATGTTTGCCAGAAGCTGAATTCAGAAAATTACACTCTGTTTAGAGTGATTTGGTGAGAAATGAAGGAGGGGGGGAACTCCTTTTGTTATGTTTGGTTTATAATTTTGGATTTGTTGATTCTATATATATTTGGTTTTATAACTTGAAAATATCTGGTCATACATTGAAGATTTTAATTTTGGATTTATTGATTCTATGTATATGTCATATTTATATATGATAATACAAACATTTTTGTCACGACCCGAACCCGCTCTTATGGGTTTAGCACTGTAACCAGCCAGTAATCCGTGATTACCGAAGGCCTGCTTGACAGTAAAGACAGTAATACAGAGTACGGGGGCTGGCGGAAGCCAAAATAGTAATAAAAGATGTCCAATGAGCTGTGACAGTCTGTATGCAAAAGACTTTTTCTGAACGTATTCACATTCATAAGCAAAACATATATACATCGTATGTACAAACATTCAGGTTAGGGACCAAGTCCCTTCTTCAAACTGTACAGTACAAGTCTAAAATAGTATTACAGAACAGAAGCAAAATGATGAACTGAGACACCCCAAAAAGCCCTGGCTTGGACTGACATGGAACCTCGAAGTGAGGCACGATGGTTGGCTTGACAAAAAGGGAGTTACCCCGACGCTCCTAGCATCGATCCGATGCCTGAACACCTACATATAAATATAAACAGTAAGCTAAAGCCCAGTGAATAACAACTGTGTAAAGAGGTTAAGAATGAATGTCCTTTCAGTCATTAAACAGTCATATCAGTCATTTAGAAACCATAGCAGTTATATGTGGTACATCCAATAACAAAACAGTACAGTAGGTCTTAACAAACCGAACAGTCAGTTAATGGCCATCATAACAGTAAACAATAGTGGTTCCAAACTTGGGAACCGACAGATATCTCTGTGACAGTAGCAGTAACAGTATAGTAACAGCAAGTTGCTAAAGATGCCACGAATACAGTTTACAAATAGGACAAACATTCGTTCATTAAACAATAACGTTTCAGTAAACAGAACAGTTGATCATTCAGAAAATATTTATAATTGAACATATCTTTACAACATTGTTACTCACAGAGCACTGGGCTATAAGCAGCTAATGAGCGTCCTCAGATGCCAACCCTACACAGTTACAAAATAAACACACACTAAGTTACACACTTGGGATAGACAAACTAGCCCCTCAACTTGACTCGGTGTGGTCCTACATCAATATCCTCATTAAGATGCCTTAAACTAGGCCTAGGAATGCCTAGGATGAAATGAGGATGCAAAGATGTACTTTAAAACACTTTTCAAAATTTTCAGAAAACAGGGGTCTCGCTTGAGCGTGGCTTTCTTCGCTCGAGCGAGCTTGTCAAAACAGTGGGGTCGCTCGAGCGTGAACTTCTTCCCTCGAGCGGTCTGTAAAAATGCAAAAAGTGATGGATGTTGAAAATTTCCGCTCAACGCTCGCTCGAGCATGAGACACGGTCCTCGCTTAAGCGTAGGTTCCCTCGCTCGAGTGTGCCTCTGCGTGCACTAAAAAACCTGAGAGCTTGCAATTTACGCTCGAGTCATCATTCCTTCGCTCGAGCGGAGCTCTGAACAAACAATGGTCGCTCGAGCATGGAATCCTTCGCTCGAGCGAGGAAGCCAAATTCTGAAATTTCCAGATTTGCCTTCAAAGCTCAAACCAAGCATTCAACACCTCAAAACTCAACCTCTTGGGCCCATTTTCTGGGAAAACACTTTAAACCCATAATATAACATGTTTTGAAGATCAATTTTGTAAAATCAAACCCAAAGGTAAGCCAATTGAACACAATTTCAAATAAACTTCAAGAACAAAACTCAAACACAACATGCATGTATTCAATTAAATTCAAAGCTCCAAATACATGGTCAAATAACTCAATCCTTCCAAAAACATGATGAATTCATGAACTATAATCAAAATATGAACATGCATGTAGCAAATTTCATGGAAAAGACCTCAAAACTCAAGAATGTGCACATGTATGCATGAATTTCTACTCAATTCAACACTTTAATTTAATCCTTGACTTTAAACTCTAAATTACCATGAACCTTGCAAGATACAACTCAAATTCACAATGGAGAAGGTGAAATCTCTACCTTAGGTCTTGAATTCAAAGTCTACAAGCTCAATTTTGCAAAATCCTTTCAGTTCCTTCTATTTCTCCAAGTTAATCTCTTGTTGAAACCAATTCTCCTATCTCACTCTCTCACTCTCACAGTTTTGGTCTCAAAATGGCTGAACAAGGTGCCAAACATGTATGAATTAAGCCTCAAGATGTTTTGTGGAAGTGGCCCACTAAGTGGCAAAAAAGAAAATAAAGCCAACTAATGTAATTTAACATTATTTAATCTAATTTAATCATACCAAATCACATTTCAATTAAATCCACCATAAAATCACATAAATTCTAATTAGCATAAAACACCAGTCAATTTCTGAGTCGGTCGTCGATAAAACCTTCAATTCGCAGTTCAAAGTTAAAACATGAACAGATCATTTAATGACTAACAGATAGAAATGCAATTAAACAACATACTCATGCGTTCAATTCAGAATTTCAGTCTATTCAATTACGTATCATGCTCAATCAGAGATTAGCACTAATCAGAGGTGAGGGTTATCACAATTTTCTACTAGTAACAATCAAAGTCGTTATTCCTTTTCTATTAATGTAGGGGATGAAGAATCAGTGTGATGAGAAAATGTCTGATTTTGTCTTTTGTAAGACAAGAACAGTCTCTACAAAAATAGTAAGTTTATTTATATGCTTCTAGTGGTTTTTGAATTAATTTGTTTTTATTTTTCAGGTCAGAAATTTCTTGGAGAGATGCAAAATATGGTCAAAGAATTCAAGAACTTAGTTTTTTCAAGTTTTTTTCATTTTTTAATATATGTAATCTCAGTTAAAAACTTTTTATTAATTCATTTGTATATACTTTTGAACATTTAACTTTCATTTATAAAATATATAACGTTATTTCATTCAATATATGGTTGCGATTCAAAATATAGTATATAGTGTGTATTACATTCTTCAAATGTGCGTACAAAAATAATATTGATTATTCTTCAAATATGTCGAATTCTTTTTTTTATCACAGGTTTTATTAGTTATTAATCACACTTAAAAGATGTGATCTAAATGTTATTAATCACACTTAAAAGATATGATCTAAATATTTTTAATCACACATAAAAGATGTGAATAAATCATTTTTTAATGACACTTAAAAAGTGTGATTAAAAATGACCCTTTTAATCACACTCTCAAATATCACACTTTAATAAAACTTAAAAAGCGTGATTAAAAAACATACATCACACAAAAAAAAGTGTGATCTTTATCTGTATTTGTAGTAGTGAGCACATATATCACACACTCACACGCCACTACTCTAGATTCATCTACACTTTTCTTTGATTAATAAATGAATAAGATTAGCTTAGTGGCTAATTATGTATTAACTCAATTAAACCCACTTAATCTTGACTAATTACAAGTAACACTTGGTTTAATTAATCCCATTAAACCCAATTAAGTCTTGATTAGCACATAATTAAATTACTCTTAACTAATCACAAACCCCACATAATTTAATTTATCTAATTTGACTTCATTTAGAGCCCAATTAATTATATTTAAATTTATCATTCTAAATCAAATTTTTAATTGAACTCCCAAAGGCTCCAAATATTAAATTAAATTTATTTCCATCCTCAATTTTGGTTTCTTAAATCATTAAGATCTTCAATTTCAGATTAAACTTCAAAATCTTTGCCAATAAATTACATACTCAATTGAATACCTCACAAATAAATTTAACTCATAATAACCTTAATTCCCAATTATCATAACTTAATTAACTCATAACTTAATGACCTTAATTCCGAATTATACGTGATGGGGTCGTTACACTCTCGAACTACACTGACCTCCATCCCAGCCGACAACGCCACTTCCGGCTTAGCTTGGTTGATTGGAACAATATAGCAGTACGGGTTGTACACCCTTTTAGATAAGTTCTCAGAGCCCTCGAGCAACAGACTGATATTCTCCACCAAGGTCAACCTCCCTTTATCTACCACTATCACCACCACTGGTCCAGTTTGGAGTGTAGACGCGTTCATGATGCACAAGTCCATGATCTCAGGGATAAACAATGTCGGTTTAAGTAGGTGAGATGGGGTGATATATATATTGGGGTCATAAAGGACGACCAAGGTATGGATGGGGTTTGTGTGCTGGGGTGGAGGGACTTGGTTATGTAGTGGAAGAGGATTTGTAGTGACATTAGGTTTTTGGGGAGGCGCTATCACCTTATTGTCAATGAGATCTTGAATCTCATGACGCAGCCTATAACATTGATCAGTGTCATGACCGTGCTACTGGTGAAAAGCGCAGTATTTGGCCGAGTTGTGTCTCGGGGGGGGAAAGGATCGGGTAGAGGGTGAGGCTCTAGTAGTTTAAGATGTCCCTTTTTGATCAGGACCCCTAGGGCTTTGGATAAATGCAAGTAGAGTGGGTAAAGACCTTTTGAGAACGAGCCTGGTTGGTTGAGGTTTGTGGAGTTGTGTTGGATGTATTGGCGAAAAGGTTGGCAATTTTGGGTGTGGTGGTGACCATACTCACATCTGAGGGCCGAGTAGAGGTGCTACCAGTCGTGGTTGCATTGGAACTGCGTGTAAAGAGCCTCTTGGGCTGTTTCTTTTCATCGGCGATCAACCCCTGTTTCATCGCATCTTCGATTTGAACCCCTATTTCATGGAGCTCAGCAAATGTAAACAGTGGCAAGACTATCATCTTCTGCAGTAATCTTCCTTGCAGATTGCGGACCACCATTCGGATTTGGTCTTTCTCGAATGGCCTGATAGTCATCACAGAGGCCTTGACCCTTCATCTCGTTACAAAGTCTGAGAAGCCCTCCTTTGGCTCCTGACGGGTCGCTTTAAGATCATAGATTGTGACCTCGATCTGGGTATTGTAGGAGTATTACATGATGAAGGCCTCAGTCATTTCCTCCCAGCTCCATTTCACAGAGTCTTCTAGCTTTGCATACCAGATGGCCGCTATACCCGACAGAGCCTGGCCAAAAAGTGACAACTTCTGAAGTCTAGTAAGACCCATTGGTCGCAAGATATCAGAGAATAAGTGCAAATGGACCATGGGATCCCCGGAGCCGTCGAATCAGTCTATATGAGGCATCTTGAATCTGTCCGGCAGAGTTACTATGGAGTCTGTCTAACCATACTCAATGTCAGGGATTGAATTCACGTCTTGTGACCACTTGAAGAGCTTTTCTAGCTTATTGACCTTCGATGCAGTGGGGTTTACCTCGAATTCAAATAGCGCCTCCGTCTAGTATGCTGGTGCCATAGAGGTTTGCACTAGAATGAAGTCTACGGGGTTGCCCAAATTCTCTTAGACATTGATAGTGACTCCGGGTGCTGGAATACCCACTGGAGGTGTATGGGATGCAGAGGCTACTGCCGGTTATAGCTGCTATTGTTGAAGCCTATTTATTACTTCCGCTTGGTGAGCGGTGACCTCAGCTTGGCGGGCAGTATCTAGCTGCATAGTATCAATGGTCTGCTGGAGCTGACGAAGCATATCTTCCATGCTAACTGGGGGATGTTGAGCCATCAGAACTGGGGAATACTCTCTTACTAGAGTAGAAGTAGAAGACTGATCCTGACTGGGCGCAGGTGAATTAGAGATGACTGCTGGACTGGTGAATTATGCCTAACCCTCCTCCATCTGGTAACCTGTGGGAGTAAAGCAAACACTAGTTATCCTCTGACAAGATCCCCGGATCTATAAAGTCTTCTCACTCAGGTCCAGAGTGCTTGAGGGGTAACAGGACTATCCGAAACAATTGTGATTAACTACTTTGCAAAAAGAAATAAAGCAAAAGAAAGCAAAAATCAGAAATTGCACAGCACCTCAGCTCATATATGAACAAGACACAGTTGCAATCAAAAGCTGTAAAACTGCACTCAACACTGATCTATGCCCCCAAATATGATACCCAAACTTGCAATTGATACATGCATTCCTGTAAAGTTTCACTCTAAAAGCACATATTAGTTAAGTAAGAGCCAAAACACTCATATGATGGGGTAGGGTTACCCTGTCCTACTTTCATCAGGAACTAGAGTTCATTACTCAAGCAAACTGTTTCACACAATCCTGAATTTGGGTAAGCAACCTGTCCTAGTTTGGAACAGTCTCTATGGCTTTCGATATGCAACTAGGCTGATTGGTCAAAAAGGATATCTCAGCAAGATTACCTAATATACCTCTTACACCTAACACCGAGAAGTGAAAGAAGGATCAAACGGCATAGCGGTAGTCCAGATCCAAGGGTTGTATTCCCATCGTGGTAGAGCCTGCAATCGATCAGCCTTTTAGCAAGCTTTTCCAAGCGAGCCTTTGGCAAACAGTTTAGGAATAGCAGATGGCAAACACTGTGACTTAGGCACACCAATGTAAATGCAAATGCAAAGAAACACTTAAGTGTAAATAAAATAACATATCATGAGTTCGAGCCAAGTTCTCTAAAATCCCCCAGCAGAGTTGCCAGAAACTGTAGCTCGGCTTTTTCGCGCCCTCTCTCAGAAGTTCGAAAGAAAGCCCTACAGTTCGGACTCCCACGGTTCTAAATCTATTCTCACAAGTGTAATGTGAAATTGATAAACACCAAAGAGTCCAAATCCGGCAAATCATTTTGGAAAATCGATATTAGAATCAAAAATGTCAAAATTAGACTGCTTTGCCAAATACAGAGTCTCCACCTAAATATTTTATTTTAGAGAAATTTAGAAAACCCATGACTCGTGCCAAAGGCCACGTGTCCGTCATCACCAAAGTTGCCTCGGCTAGGGAACTTAGGTACGAGAGGGGAAGGTCATGAATTGAGCACCCCCACTCGCCCGATCAAAGATCGGCCTCTACTAATCATGATATGATTTTTTATAAACATTATGTGCTCTTGTTCCAGTTATTAAGCTAGCTTTACTATATGATGCGCACAAGCAAGTATAGACTAAAATTGTAAGACTTGGAACAATTCAATTCATGTTTGTTTTGCAAAAAAGGTTTGAATTTGCCACTTCGAGTGGGCTTAAAGTTTGTGAATTTGCCACTAAATATAGTGGGCTTTAAAACGTGTTGTGATAACCCTGTTCCGTATTATGCTAATTAATCTTAATTGTGATTGTGATTATGTGTTTGATATGATTTGGTGTGCCATTTATATGAATATATGTGATTTTGAATTTTTATCTATTCGCCGTAGGAAAATCTGTTTGATTTTCTGCTTTGGAATTTAAATTGAAGGCCGTATCAGCCACAGAAATCGAAATTGACTACGCCAGTGTGATTAGCGTAATTTTTAGAGCCTACGGTGAAATTTAATTGAAAATTGATTTGGATCAAAATAATTAGATTCAGAACGATTAATTAAGCTTTATTATTTAACTCTAACCAAAAATGATTAGTGAGAGACTATAAAAGGAGCCCTATTATACTTATATTCATTTTAGTTAAGCTCAAAGCTGAAAATTGCTCTAAGGAAAGGGAGTGAGGGTCGGCTAGAGAGAGAGAGAGGGAAACAATTGGAGATTTGAACAAGAGGCTTGGAAATCTTGAAGATTAACTCAAGAATTGGCTAGAATTTGGGTGTTTGAAGCTCCTCTGTGAGTAAATTCATAGATTTTAGTTTGTAACTTTGTGAATTCAAAGTTGGATGATGATCAAGAACATGAATTGAAGTTGATATGTTCATGCATGCATAGAATTATCATGAATTGGCAAGAATTGTATAATCTATCATGTAGCTTATTAATTATGAAAAATTGAGTTGTTGGATCATACATGCAAGCATGGTTTTGTTGAGTTTCATGAGAATGAACACCATTTGCATCATTTGAAATAGAAATGAAGTCAAAATTGGCATGCATGTTTGATTATTAAAGATATGGAGCTTATATGAGGTTTGAATGCTTGAGCCATGATTATACAAAGGAATGTTGATTAATTTTGAAGATTGGACCATGATTTTGAGCAATTGGCCTCATATTGTTTGTGTACTCATGTTATATAATGTGTTTTCCTGTTTTGGTACCTTAATTCAAGATTTGGAGCCTTTGAATATCAAGTTTGAGCCTCAAGAACAATTTTGGATTTTCCAGAATTTGGCATGTCCGCTCGAGCGAGGAAAGCGCTGCTCGAGCAGGAAATACGAGCTCCCAGAAGTTTTGCAGACATGGATGTCCGCTCGAGCGGGGAGCCATGTAGTGAGACTTTCAGCTCGAGTGTCTGAATTCACGCTCTAGCGTAAAAATGAGGAAACCAGTACTTTTGCAGACCTAATGGGTCCGCTCGAGCGGGAAAGTCTACGCTCGAGCGGGGACCCCTGTTTTAGAAATTATAAAGATGTTCTGTGTTTCGTTTTCTGTTCTCTTTCACTTCTAAGTACTCTTAGACATGCATTGAGCATTATGAACGAATTAAAAGGATAAGAAAGAAGCCAAAGAAGGATGTATGAATTAAGAACGGATTGAATCGTTTGTGACCCATATGTGTTATGTAATGTGTAGGGTCAAGCTCAAGGGTGAATCCACCTGCAGAGCACTGTGAGTAATATCTTAACAAAGATATCTGAAGTATGTTATTTGTCCAATTGCTTGTTTTTATATAAGTCTTGTAAGTTTGTTACATTGAATTAGAGACAAATATTTGTTATGCCATGTGATTGAGCCAAAGGCCGTTGGATACAATTGGTTGGGCTGAAGGCCGTTGGACATGGATGATTGGGCCAAAGGCCGTCTGATACGAATAATAGTCTGATACGAATGATAGTCTGACATGAATGATAGTCTGACATATGAATGAATGGGCCAGAGGCCGTACGACATGAATGAATGGGCCAGAGGCCGTATGACATGAATGAATGGGCCAAAGGTCGTATGACATGAATGAATGGGCTAGAGGCCATGTGACATGAATGAATGGGCCAGAGGCCGTATGACATGAATGAATGGACCAGAGGCCGTACGACATGAATGAGTGGGCCAGAGGCCATGTGACATGAATGAATGGGCCAGAGGCCGTATGACATGAATGAATGGGCCAGAGGCCGTTTGACACAAATGATTGGGCCAAAGATCGTCGGACAGGAACGGTTGGGCCAAAGGCCGTCGGGTATGAGTTAATTGGGCCCGAGGTCGTTTGACATGTTTGGAACTTTAGTCGAGTGATACATTAAATAGAAACATGAATTGGGCCTAAGGCCGTTTGACGTAACTGTTTCCAAGATTATTCATGTATCTTTCTTATTTGATATTGTTCACTGGGCTTTCGCTCACGCTCATTCATGTTTATGTAGGTGAGCCAAGGGACGCCCAAACCCAGCCTCGGTGAAATTAGTGAGAAACAGTCAAGGTTATGGAGGGTCAGCCCAAACGTCTCACGCATGAGACTTGTCTTCGCCTCTTTTGTTCTTTGATATGGTTTTGTTATATTGGCGAAAACATCGAATTACTTTTGTATATAAACTTTGGGTCTGACCGACTTAGACTTAATGATCCTGTATGTACAGAACTTTATGTTATTACTTATTTTGACATGAGTTATTAACATGTATGTATATGGACTGTTATGATATGCCATGTAAGCACAGCTCTATAGACAATTTGTAAGTTTGCTTTCGTTTGGCCTCTTTACTCTGATGAGTTATGTCTGGTTTGGTTTGAGGCCGTAGGTAATCCCTTGATTACTGGCCGGTTATGTCCTTAACCCATAGGGGCGTGTTCGGGTCATGACACGTGCATTCGTTGAATCGTTCCAATTCAAGCAACAAGCCTTTATCCACAAGCATTCAAGCAGTTTATCAAATAAGCATTTAGCCTCATGGTAAGCATGCTAGACATGGCAGCAATCACACTCATGCAAGTATACTAAAGCATAAAAACTCACCCAGTACTCCAAGCCAAAAAGATATGAGTTAGAAAAATGCATGTTCCTAACTATCTTAAATGTCTAATGCAACGCATGCAAAGAATGCAATTAATAGGCTCGGCTACTAAGCATGGCATATGAAGCAATTTGATAACATGTGGTTAAAGCGCATTTTCATCGAAGTAGTGAAATGACAATGCAGTTTGAATGATGCGTCGAGCCTCGGTGCATGCAATACAAGATGAATGGATGCAAGCATAATGTATGCTAAATTGAGACATTTCCCTAACTAACTATCTAAGCTAATTAATTAAAAGAAATTTAACTAGGCTAAGCTAATTAAATATTACAACACCAAATAATTAGCTACAACTAATTAGACTAATTAAATATTACAATACAATTCACTATGCTAATGAAACGATTAAACAATCAAACGCATTCGATATGAGCACCAAGGAAGATGGATGGAGGATGCATGCACATCGCTTGAAAAGTACTCTGTCTGCCCAAGCCATCTCTATTTCACCTTCAGCCACTGCCTCTGTTTCTGCAAAATTGCACTGCTGACAACACACCAAGGGCTGGCCGTGCATTACTGATAGCTGGCAGAGCCTACAAAGGGCCGACCGTGCATTGATTTGGTACAAAACTTTGTTTCTGTGCTCTGAGGTGAAAACAGTGCAGATAAAGCATTTTCAAGCTCTATTTGTCCTTTCTTCCTTCTTTCTCTGTCATAGGAAAGCCTTAAGAGAAGGTTGGGATTGACTTCAAAACCATCAATGAGCGATATGATCGCTTGATGATCTCGGATATCATTTTGGACCAAAAATCAATAAATGTAATGCAAATGGACCACCCCTCCCTTTTTGTCATGGAATGAATTCAAAAAAGGAAGCTAGGACGCTTCAAGGACATCAAAAACACCATGAATTGATGCTTGATGACCCTTGATACAAGAAACTTGGCATAACGTCCGGCCAAGTTCAAGCTATTTAAGTCATTTTCTTCTAGTGTGTTGATCCAAGTTTTAAACCAATTGCTTTAGTCATTGCCATTCATTAGTCCATTTGTCCAAATGTGATGTTAAAGTCCTCTAAACAAGAAGTGAAGTCAATCAAGAGGTCCTTCTAAAACATAAGAAGGAGACTACACCGTTGACGATGAATCTCCGAAGAGATTAAGCCATTAAGTGTAGTTCTCCTTTACATGCATTGAACAACCTCAAATGGTTGAAACTATTCTCATGGATTAAAGATATGGAATAATTGATTGATTAGTAAACAAGGCTCCAAACATGGGAAATAAACAAAGAAAGCATATCAAGCAAGAAGTATGTCAACTTAATGAGACCACAAGTGCATTAAACAAGGCATGAACCAATTGAAAAAGCCTAGATAACCTCAAAACAAACCTAAATACATGAAAATTAGAGGTGAAACATGCATAAGAAAGAGTTGAAAAGCTAGACAACAAAGATGAGAATTAAGGCTAGTAAATAAAGATAAGGAGGGTTGGCTAACCCCTCCACTTTTGAAGCTTCAAAACATGGTTTTTAGCCTTTTCAAACCTCTGAAAATCGGTGTAAATACCAAAGGAAAAGAGTGAAAAGGAGAAGGTTTGAGTAATGAATAAAAGTGTAGAAAGAGCAAGCTCTCTCTACCTTTTGGTAACTCTTTAAACCCAACTCCAACATTTCAAACAATCTCAAAACAAACCAAAACAACAAGAATTATGAAGTAAATGATAGAAATGAAGGCAAGAGAAGAGAAAATAAGCTTATACCTTTCAAGAAGTAAGCTTGTTGTTTGATATTTCAAACTTGGTTTCAATGTATTCTTAAGCTTGAATTACACTTCCTCAAGATCAACCAAGGCTTTTTGATGGTAAGACAAGGTTGTACATGGTGTATATAGGTGGTATAAGCAAGTTAGGTTAGCTCAAAGATGCCTTGCAATGGAAGAATAAGGAGTCAAGGGCTCTCAAGGTGTATATATCTCTTCTTGAATTTTGATCAACCCTCAAAACAATCCCAGAGCTTCGGTTTTATAGAATTCGAGCTCAAAAGGTGATAAATATCTTCAAAAATGGACAGCTGGTGGCCTCCCGCCCAGAACAGTGTTTATTGCCATCGAGGGCCGGCCGGTCATTCATAGCTACAGCCGGCCATCACTGATGCATGGCCGGGCCTTGATGGCCTCTCCTGTTTTTTTGGTTCAAACTCAGCTCAGGGTGAGAAATGGTCCAAAAATGAAACTCATGGGTTCAAACAAGGTAAATGTTGAAGATGTGAGGTTATTTCGAAAGCCTGATTGATTCCGAATCGCTGCGAATTCATAATTCAACTTTCATCATTGAGTGCATTAAACCAAGCGTCTGAGCCTTGCGGGCGGTCAAAAATGGGGTGTCTACAGCTAAGTTTTCTTGTGTTGTAGGGATGGCAAATCTAGTAGAGTTATTCTGGTTCGAGCCCCTAGGAGCCCACCATGTCTCGAATCTATTGGAGGGGTGGGAAGATTCAGAGAGTATCGTCAGAAAAGCCCACTTAGGACTTGACCGACTCATGGAGAGACCTGTATACTTACAGGTTGACCCCGATGAGGATTTTTGGTTTTGGAGATTTAGCCGTGGCGGCACATGTGAGAGTTACATTGGGCCAACCCAAGTTGTTGGTCTTACTTCAGATTTAGGACATCTGCACTTTTTGGTTGCACATTTGCCCCCGGGTTTTGCAAAAATGAGAGGGCACGCGTATCCCAGCAGCCATATACATACTATGACACCTCTCCTACAGCACATTATCCGTGTCCCAGTTGTGGATTTCACTGGTCCAGAAATCAGGGGTACTTGTAAGAGAGAAAAAAAAAAAAAAAACGTCAGGGGAGAGTTTTTGCCTTGGTACCTGGAAACCCCGATGCTACCGAGAACATTTTGTCAGGTACACTTTCTATATGTGATCATGGAGCTCATATCCTCATTTATTCTGGATCAACTCATTCTTTTATTGCCTCACACTTTGTTTTTAAATTGGCATTAATACCTGAACCTTTAAGATATGCATTAACTGTGTCTTTTCCATTTGGTAGTTCTGTATTGTATCCCTAAAATATGAAACCTTGTATGTAGACTTGATTCCACTTCACATCAGTAGTTTTAATGTAATCCTAAGAATGGATTGGTTGGATACCAATCATGCCTTAATCGACTGTACAACCAAAAAGGTCTTTCTCTAGTTACCAAACCTTCGCAAACTTGTCTTTGATGGAAATAGAGTCTCTACCCCTCCGTGTTTAATATCCTCTATGCCCTCCTGACAACTTCTGAAGAAGGGTTGTTGTGGTTATATCTATTACGTAGTCGATACTCAGTAAGTAGACCTGATACTCAATTCGATACCTGTAGTTCAGGAACTTCCTGATGTCTTTCCCGAAGAATTACCTGGTACCCTAGTTGACCGAGAAGTCGAGTTTTCCATTGAAACTCAACCCCGGTACTCAACTGATATCGAAAACTTCTTATCGCATGTTAACTATCGAATTGAAGGAATTGAAGACTTAACTTCATGAGCTACTTGATAAGGGCTTCATTCGACCAAGTACCTCAACATTGGGTGCTTCTGTACTATTCATGAAAAAGAACGGTAGAATGAGATTATGTGTTGATTATCAAGAACTAAACAAGGTTACCATCAAAAATCATTACTATTTGTCGTGAATCGATGATTTATTCGATCAACTACATAGGGCTCAAGTATTTTCCAAGATTAACTTGCAGTCTGGCTATCATTAAGTGAAAATCAAAGCTGGCAGTGTTGAGAAAACTGCATTTCGAATGCGTTACGGATACTACGAGTTCCTAGGTATGCCATTTGGCATTATAAACGCTCTAGTAGCTTTTATGGACCTCATAAACCGAGTGTTCAAACCCTATCTCGACGAATTTGTCATTGTCTTCATTGATGACATTCTCGTTTACTCTAGAACGCCAGAGGACCATGAATGACATTTATAATCTGTGTTGCAGACACTACGTGATTACAAACTTTATGCCAAGTTGAAGAAATGCGAATTTTGGATCACTAGTGTACACTTCCTTGGTCACGTCATTGACAAAAATGGCATCTCCGTCGACCCACAAAAGATTGCAGCAATCGTGGATTAGCCACAACCTACTAATGTGTTGGAAGTTCGGAGTTTCTTAGGCTTGGCAGGATATTACTAATGTTTCATCCAGGATTTCTCAAGGATCGCGTCACCATTGACTCAATTAACCCAAAAAAATACCTCGTTCGAATGGACCAACAAACGAGAACGCTGTTTCCAAGAGCTGAAGGATAGACTTGTGACCACTCTTGTATTAACTCTCCTAACTAGAACAAATGGGTTCATGATCTACAGCGATGCCTCTTACAATGGATTAGGTTGTGTTCTTATGCAAAATGGGAAAGCCATCGCATACGCCTCACGCCAATTAAAGACCCACAAAAAGAACTACCAAACTCATGATCTGGAGTTGGCAGCGGTAATCTTCGCCCTTAAAATCTGGCGTCACTATCTTTACAGAGTAACATTTAAGGTCTACACCGACCACAAGAGCCTTAAATATTTGTTCATTGAGAAAGAATTAAACAAGAGGCAATAACGATGGCTGGAGTTCATGAAAGATTACGATGTGAAAATTCAGCACCACCCGGGCAAGGCTAGCGTGGTAACAGACGCGTTGAATAGAAAGGCTACTAGAAGTTTGGCAAGTATCCTCACTGATAAGAGATCACTCATTTAAGAGATAGAAAAACTGGATCTGGAGTTGGTTGCACACAAGGTTGATGGGTTGCTCACCAATATAGTCGTGGAACCCACTCTAATTGAGGAAATTAGGGCACGTCAGTATGAGAACAAACTTTTAAAGAAAAGAGATGAAGAACAAGGAAGTACGCCTAATCTTGATTTTGCTATATGCAATGGAATACTAAAGTTTTGAAACCGAATTTGCGTGCCTGACATTCCAGAGATCAAGAAGAAAATATTAGTAGAAGCCCATAGCTCAAGATTCGCAGTCCACCAGGGAAACACGAAAATGTATCACGACTTAAAGGAAGATTATTGGTGGACAGGAATGAAAAGAGACATAGCAAGCCATGTTTCTAAATGCTTTCAGTGTCAACAAGTTAAGGTGGAACATCAAAGACCTGCAGGGTTGCTACAACCACTTCCGATTCCTGAATGGAAATAGGAGCACATCACCATAGATTTCGTCATCGGATTGCCACAATTAGCTTCAAAGTACGATGCAATATAGGTGGTTGTAGATTGGTTAATGAAGTCAACCCATTTCCTACCTATCAGAGTCACGCACTCTCTTCATAAATTTACTACGCTATACATCAAGGAAATCATTCGATTGTATGGTGCACTCGTATCAATTATATCAGATCGAGACCCTCGCTCCGTATCTCAATTTTGGAACAAGCTACAAATGGTTTTGGGAACAACCCAGAAATTTAGCACTGCTTACCACCCACAAACAGATAGACAATTCGAAAGAACAATCCAAACATTGGAAGACATGTTACGAGTATGTGTGTTAGACCTTAAAGGCAACTAGGATAAGCATTTGCCTTTAGTGGAATTCAGCTATAACAATAACTACCAAGCCAGCATCAGAATGGCACCATATGAAGCGTTGTATGAGAGAAAGTGTCGATCACCTGTATGCTGGACAGAGGTCGGAGACAAGAAGCTATTGGGTCCTGAAATTGTTCATATGACAAGTGACAAGATCCAACTCATCCAGCAACGAATCCGCACTGCACAAAGTGCTAGAAAAACTATGCCAATGCATGGAGACAAGATTTGGAATTTTATGTAGGTGACTATGTTTTCTTGAGAATTTCGCCAACAAGAGGAGTCATTTGGTTTGAAAGATGAGGAAAATTGAAACTACATTACATCAAACCATTTAAAATACTAGAAAGGATTGGCCCTGTAGCATATCATCTTGCACTTCTACCAGAGTTGTCGAATGTGCACAATGTGTTTCATGGTTCAATGCTCCGATGATATCTCCAGGATTAAGAACATGTTATCAATTACGAAGACCTAGAAGTTCAAATAGATCTCTTTTACGATGAGCAACTGGTGCAGATCTTTGATCGTCATGATCAGATTCTCCGTAACAACACTGTACCCCTCGTAAAAGTACTATGGTGCACTCATTTTGTCGAAGAAACTACATGGGAAACCAAGAATCAAATGCAAACCAAGTACCCTCATCTTTTCGAAAAACAAGGTATGACAAGTTTGAGGACAAACTTCTTTTCAGGAAGAGAGAAATGTGACACCTGAATTTTTAATTTAATTCAACACCGTGTTAATATCAATTAATCGTGAGTAGGAAAAATATAAAAGAAAAACAAATATATATCTATATAATAAAGCAGGACTATTTTTTAATTTGTCTTATACGCATTTGTCCTGCTAAGACATTTGAACGACTGAGATGACTTTTAATAACAACATCCAATGCTCAAAAATGTATGAACCAATCTAAGGATTTCAGATTCTCGCCCATAAACATCTTCCCCACGTCTACGTATTAACCCACTAGGCCACTCTCTCTCTCTCTCTCTCTCTCTCTCTCTCTCTCTCTCAAAGATCGAAACCCTAGCTCTGCACAACAAGTAACCCATGCTTCTCACCCACGTATATATTTATCTATCTCTATATGTTTGTGTATATATACAAGTTTTAGTGATTCTTTACAAAGAGGGTTGATTTTTGGGGATTGTTTTGGGATGCGCCGCTGCCGCCGTAAAAGGTGGCGTGAGTGTTCTGCCACGGCCCGCCAATGTAAACTCCGGGGATTTGAGCTTCCACCACCGCCATAAGCCCAGACGAGACTAGCAATGTAGAGAAAAACCCTCGCTAAGGTTATTTTTGCACAGAAAGAGAGAGAGAGAGAGAGAGAGAGAGAGAGAGAGAAAGAGTGTGGGTTTTTGATGATGCCGTAGAAGGTGCCGTGAGCGCTCTGCCACAGCCCACCGGTGTAAACTCCTGGGATTCGAGTTTCCACCACCGCTGCGAAAGCCCTGACGAGACTAGTAATGTAGAGAAAAACCCTCGCTGAAACCATTTTCGCACAGAGAGAGAGAGAGAGAGAGTGGGTGTAGGTTTTTGATGATGATACAAATTGTGATTGATTTGTATCTATATGTATATATATCTACAAATGTGTGTATATGTATGAGGAATTCGGGGATCCTAGAGGAGAGAAAGAAGAAGAAAAATGAAAACCATGTGTCTCTGGAAATGTGCATGTCAATTGTGTATGTCAATTGTCAATTGTCAATTTTAATGGAAATGTCCTTTCTCTCTCTCTCTCTCTATCCTTCTTTTTTTATTTTTAAAAGAGTTAATTACACTTTTAACTAAGCACATCTATTTATCTAGCTATATATTATATAAGCAAAAGTGAGTTTTTGTGAAGAGTTTTGTGAAAACTCCAGAATTTTATAATAAATTTGTGAATTTATCAAATTAAAAAATAAATTTAAATTTATTCTAATTCTAACATTATTTACACTGTACCTTCAGGCACGGGTATACGCTAGTATATATATATATAATAATAATTCATAAATAAATAGAATTCCTTATTACATCAAAAAGTACATAGTGGAAGCTTGTGATTTAAAAAGTTAGTTGTTATTGATTTTCAAATATTAAAAATTGAAAGATTAAATTGTTGGAAAATTTACCAATAAATCCCATTTCACAAACTATTAAACCAATTAGTCCCAACTTTATTCTTTTGTTCGGATAAGTCCTATCAGTGGGGAAGTTTGTTTCTTGCTGATCCTATTTTTCATATTTAGTGTAACTGTGTGGACGATTTTACCCATTATTGTTATGTTTCCATTTTCTGTTGGGGGCCATCAGTGTGATCCCTCATTTCACCATCACTCCACCATCTCCCACATTATAACTCTTCCCCTCTTCCTGTCTGCAAACCCACCTGTGCTTTCTCTCTCTAAAATTTCGGTCCCTCCAAACCCTTCCACACAACAAAAAAGAGTAAACATTTAGAAAATTGAATTATAGAGAGAGAAAATCGAGTTTCGATTAGGGCACCGTCATTATAATCGTCTTCATCGATTCTGAAACCTAGCAATGGGGGAAGACGACGATGAGATGAGAGGAAGGATAGATGAGAGACTGGTAAACGAAGAGTACAAGATTTGGAAGAACACACCGTTCTTGTACGATTTAGTCATCACTCATGCTCTTGAATGGCCTTCTCTCACTGTTGAGTGGCTTCCCGATCGGGAAGAGCCGCCGGGGAAGGACTACTCGGTCCAGAAGATGATTTTGGGGACTCACACATCCGAGAACGAGCCTAATTACCTTATGCTCACTCAGGTTCAGCTTCCACTCGAAGATGCAGAGAACGATGCCAGACATTACGATGACGATCGGTCTGATTTTGGTGGATTTGGCTGCGCCAATGGCAACATTCAGTGTGTAATTAATTGTTTCTGTAGCAATTGTTTGTTGAGTTTTAGATTGATGATTTACTTTATGAACTGATGTGAGGAGTGATTGGATTGAGAAATCGAGAAGAGTCTGATGCATGTGTGTTGATGTCCCAGTCTGTGTTGTGTGTACTTTGTGCGTTGTGTGTGCTGTGTGTGTATTAGTGTGTGTGTGTGTGTGTTGAAGCCATTATTGTGTGTGTGTGTGTGCGTGTATCAGTGTGTGCGTGTTGATGTCCCAGTCTGTGCCATGTGTACTGTGTGCGTTGTGTGTGATGTGTGTGTGTATCAGTGTGTGTGTGTGGGGGTGTATTGAAGCCATCAGTGTGTGTGCGTGTGCGCGTATCAGTGTGTGTGTGTTATGCGCTGGGTGTGTCTTAGAGAGAGAAGAGAGAGCTGGGTTTGGTGTGTGCTCTGTGTGTGTGTGTTGTGTGTATGGTGTATATGAGTGTGGCTGCTGGGTGTGTGTGTTAATGGTGTTTTGTGTGCATGGTGTCATGTGTCTGTTAGAGAGAGAAGATACGTGTGTGGCTGGGTCTCCATGTGAGGGAGAGAGAATGTTGAGAGAGATGAGTGGTGTCTAGATGAGGGTAATTACGTCTCTTAGAATTTTTCAGGACTAAATGGTTTACTAGAATAAAAATGGGACCAATTGGTTCATAAGTTTACATTTTGGGATTTATTGGTAAATCTCCCTAAATTGTTTAAGGGGATAGATTGTAGAACACCACACTTTTAAAATATTAAATATTTTAGTAAGCGGTAAGTGATATTGTATAGTTTGGTGGTGAGAATTTTAAACGTGAACCTAACTTATAATCATACGTAAATTTAGGGATCATTGTGAATTACCAAAAAAGGTAATGATCTTTAGAATTGTAAAAAGAAACCAAGTAAGATTTCCGTGAGCCAAGGATTAATGTGGCTCTTGATAAATTATTGGGGTTAAACCAAAGGTCAAAGCCAAGAACAGGTGACAAAAGAGGGAGCTTATACGTGTATAATTCTTAGCTTGGGCCTCACACTTGGGTAAGTATAAATATTGAGGGTGCTGATGTAGAATGAGAGGAAGCAACCAACCATGTAGAGTGTAAGAATGAATAGCACAGCAAGAAGAGGTTCGGGGGCAGAGGGAAAAACAAGGGTAAATTTATATTAAAAGTGAGTAATATTATATCTTGAATCACCATAAAATATTTTACGTATATCTTGAGTTACAACAATTTATTTTATGCAATTCATGTTTTATATAAATTATATTAATGTTTCAAATAAGTTAATGATTTTATAAACCCTATTTGCTTAAATTGAAACTCATGAATATAATTTGTTTAAATTTAGAAATTATTTGACAACAATTAGATAAATATTTATTTTTGTAAGCACCACTATGGGAGTCTCATCTTTTGGAGGACTTAAATAACCGTTGGCCTCTGATTGGTCACTTTGTGGCCTTTATTTGTCATGGATCCATTGACATTTGTTTTGATTGTCACTTTAGTGACCTCTGTTCTATTCTGTACCATAGTTATGATTATTTTGTTTATATGATTTTTGAATTAAAATTTTGTTGTTTAAATAATTTATTTATTCAAATTAAATTGTTCACTATTTTAGCATAAATAATTATCCATGGTAATTTTTGTAAACCCATGCTCACTATATAATATTTCTCACATTGCCGTATGCTTAAAGCTGTTATCCCCTTTCAGATGATGAGATTTAGCAAGATTGAGATTGGGAATAAATCGCAGTGTTTTTATTTTTGTTTTTATTTACTATCTGTAATCCTAATTAGACTCTTGTAATTAAATATGGCCCAAATGAATATTTTTTTTTATACCCATTTATTTTATTTTATTTTATCTATTTGCACTATCAATACAAAATTTTAAAATTATATTTTTTATTGTCGCAACACTTAATCCTTGGATATCGAGATTGGGATTTGACATGCTAGGTTTATTCCCATTTGCAACTTGCCATAATAGCCGTACACCCAATTGATTGATTGTCTCTTCCACCAAATTATCATCATCTTGTGCCAATTAGTGGATACCAACCTACCAAATCAATCATATGAATAAAAATATAAGGAAAAAAAAAATTGGAGGGGTGGTTCTTGTCCGCCACCGTTATTTTTTTATTCTTATTATTTTTATTTATTATTTATTAAAAAATTTAATAATAATACTCCCTCCGTCTTAAAATATTAGTCCCTTATTTCATTTTTTATTATCTCAAACTATTAGTCTCTCTTCAAAAATCAAGTACAAAAATAATATAAATTTCCTATTTTGCCCTTCTTTTAAATGAATAAACAATATAAAAAGTACAATTATGACATTAATATTTTCAAAAAATATACTATCAAAAGGATAATTTTGGAAAATCAACTTTTTTCAAATGCAATAATTGTATTACCAAAAAAAGTTGGATTCCCTAAAAGGGACTATTATTTTGAGACGGAGGGAGTAATTTATATATAAATACATAAAATATATACAAACACATAAAATTATATATATTTATAAAATAATATAAATAAATAGACTAATAAAATATATATATATATATATATTATTGGATTAATGTGTAACATTTAAGAACCGATCACACCCCCAACTTACATTTTGCTAGTTCTCAAGCAAAGCAAATCAAAAAAAATAAAATAAAACTTATCTATGTTATTTTCATAGGAAACACAATTGCATTTAGCATATGCAATTACCCTTTGAACCCCTAAGTTACCCCTAGTGGACAAGTTGTAGTCCCGTGAGGGTTTGTAGAGATTTTACCCACAAAATTTAATTTTTTTAAAAACATTATTGTTTAAGAAAAACATTCACAAAGATCATTGTTAATTTTTTTTAATATATTAGCAAAAGAATTATGAAAGTTCAGAATATTAACAATTGGTAAAAATAATTTATCTACTTCTATATTCGGTGTGTGTGTAAATTATAATCGACAAAAATATTATTTAATCTTAAAATGAAATAAGACTCTATTTCTATCAAAAGCATACTTTGACTCAAATATCTCCAATTTACTCTCAACAAATGAAACACTCTGAAATGGCTCAGCTTACCAGTATATGTATGTAAGAGAAGACTTATGTTTAACAAAATAAAAATTTCTCACATTTAGAAATGAAAAACATTGTATAGAAAAAATAATATATAGTCTCACGATAGAAAAGCCGAAAATAATGAAATTATGCCAATTTATCATCTGAAAAATCATGCTAATTTTGAGATCAAATAGGACTTTATTTTTTGTTGTAATGTTGGATTAAAAGGAATTATTTATAAAATTGGGTGAAGGGTAGAAAATAGGTGTCTAAAAAATGAATTAAGGGAAATTAGCATATATGAAACATTCGTTTTACTAACCCTCCCTTTTAACTCCGTTTTTTACATGTGATTCACAACCATCTTAAATACTTTCCATGTTATTAATTTTTTTTCCTTTTTTTTTTTTTTTTGACAACAGAGTAAATAAATTTCTTTTTTTCTTTTCTTTTTCTTTTCCTTTTTCCTTTTTTTTTTTTTTTTTTTGATAAACTCCTTGTTTTTCTCTCAAGATAGCTTTCTCCCAAAATAACAAACAAAATCCATTCTTGAGACACTAGAGGAAATGGCTAAATGAATTTTAAAAAAAAAAAAAAGAAGTTTTTCTATATAGGCTAAATGGGTTAACAAGTGATAATTGAAACAATAATTTTTATTTTTTATTTTTAAATAAGGCTCAAACAAATAAAGATGACCTAAAATTATTTCTCAAAATATAACACAATCCATAAGGACAAAATGGCATAAAAATGATGATTTCAATGTTTTCAACCAATTTGAAAGAATAATGAGACTTAACGACGACATAATAAGTTGTCAAAAAAAAAAAGAAGAGTAAAACTAAAAAAAAAAATGATAAATGCAAAATCTCACATGGTTATAGTCTCCACATTAAACATCAAGATTTCAAGTTTAAGTCCAAAAATTAATCACAGAATATTTAAGCGGCTATGTGCATGTACAGATCTTTCGAATATGAGACAGAAAATTATTTTTGATAAAAGATAGTATAATAAATTAAGATATAATTAAATTACTAAGACAACAAAATTAACAATTAATCACAATTTTTTTAACACCACTCACACAACACAATTATTATTTTTTTTCTGAATACTAAACCACACTTTTTTTTTTTTTTTTTTTTTTTTTTTTTTTGTGAAACACACAACACAACCACACAGACAAAGAAAAAAAAAATTGTTTTTTTTTTTTTTTCTAAACACAATCGAACAGCATACACAATGACAATTTTTTTTCTTCTCTGAAAACACGAACAACCGCACACAAATATATGTATATATATATTTTTTGAAATTTTGTTTCAAGACACAACTAAAAAAAAATTAAAATTAAAAACACACCAAATAAATCACACAATAAACCTTTTCCTCCAACTTAAATGACATTGCCCCCAATGGCACGTACCACAAAGGATTGACAAGAATAGTGAACATAAAGGAAAACACAACAAATAAAAATTGGTCATTTATCGTCAGATTCCAAGATGGTTTAGGGCTAAAAAATTTATTCTCCGTTAAGTAACCCATCTCAGACCAAATTTCTTTGGTCTTACTCAATGGTTCCCTTCAAAGGTGTACTCGTCTATTTTGCTCTGACACACAATACTAAAAACACATAAAATAAAACAAAACAAAATACACTAATCTATTTTACTTGGGTGTAGCAATTCCATATTTTTCGCTTCTTATGATTTATGAGATATGGGTCATCCCAGCAGAAATTATTTGACCCACTCAAGAGTGGACAAAAGTGAGTTACAAATCATCTTTTAACAGAGCAGGAGTAATATATGCAAACCTAGGGTATGTGTTTTTTAGTAGAAAATCATGTAAACAAACCCTAGGAACAGAGATCAAAATATCATCGCCAATCATGAAATCCCAATCCAAATCACGGTCTAATCCACTCAAGTCACTCATTATTTTCTCAGACACTAGGGGTGTGTTTGGTTTGGTTTTGGAAGAAAAAATTTCAAAAAAAATCTTGAGGAAAGAGTTTAGAAATTTTTAGGGTTTGTTTAATTGTATATTTTGGAAATAGTTTTGGAGTATGAGAGTTTGGGATGATTTGATATTTATAGTTGAGTAGATGTGTATGAGAGAAAAAGTGATTGAGAATGAGAGAGGAAAGAGAAAAAATGATTGATTGATGTGTAGGAGAAAAAAAGTGATTTTAGAAATTTTTTGAAAAAAATTTTCAACCAAACAAAATTTTGGAACTTTTTTTCAAAAATTGTGTTTTGAGAGTTGAACCAAACAAGGCCTAGATAATTAGGTGGAGGAATATCCATGGAGATAGTCACGACCCTATCTAAATAGTCAGCATATTACCTAAGGGCAAAGGTTCTGACTCTAGATGAGGTAATTCCACACAAGAAGAAAAAAATGGGATTAAGAGTAGATCATTCTCAATGGAAGAAAAATGTGATATTCAGAAAGGGGTAGATAATAGCTCATCCATATCACTGTCATCAAAATCAAAATGAGCCTGAGACTTCCTAAAGAATTTCCTATCGGAAAACATAAAACAGACTTGGTTTCTCTATCGAGAATTTTAGCTATTTGCTCTAAATGGGCTTCCATTCTGGCAAACGATTGACTCTAGATATGCAACAACTCATTGGTGGAACTTAAGGTGCTTTGAAAAAATGTTAACACTCTATCCTCGTGATCTGAATTGAGATGGGATTTAGGAGTGTCACAATTGTGTACTGTGAATAATTTGTGACACTCTCTCTTCAAAATAGGGAGGATATTCAGGTGATGGATTATAATGTTAACATTGAAAATAATCAAAAGGGGTTTTAAAATAATCGACATGCTAACTCTCATATTTCCAAAAATTATTTCCAAAATACATCATAACTCCACTATACACAAGGCTCCAAAACACTAGATAATTTCAACTTTTACTTCTGTCAAAGAGATTTTACAAGAATGCTCAACTCACTTCTTTTTTCTTTTTTCTTTTCTTTTTACAAAAACACACTAAAGAAAAACTTGCAAATTAGTACAAAACAAAATAGAAAAAAAAAATGCGGTAAGTAAATTGTGATAAATAAAAGTGCAATAAAAATAAAAGGAGGTATAAAACCTCCCAAAGAAAGAAAAAAATGTGATAAAGTAAATTGTAATAAATTAAATCGTAGTAGTCAGTAGTTAGTAATTAGTAGTTAGTAGTCAGAAGCTTTTTTTCTTTTTTTTTCCCTCAAAGTTATATGTCCAGCAAAGGTCATCCACAATGTCCAACACAGGCATTTCCTTTGTGTCACAATATGAATTTCTTTTTTTGATTATTTTTTTACTTTTGTATTTTTTAGTTCACATGCATAAGACAATCAGCACACAAGAAAAAAAAAAATTAGTATCTCATGCACAAAAATATATATATATATTAAAATAAAAAAAAAATGAATTGCAATAAAAATTATCTCTGAATTAGACAACTTACTTTTAGTCTTCGGGAACGGCGTCAAAAATTTGATATGGTCATTTGCACACTAAAATATTATATTTATAACAAAATAATAACTATTACTCCGTAATATAACGGTTAAGACCAAGTGTCGATCCTCAAAGACTAATCAAGTTGCTTTGATACAAAAATAATAATTAAAGTAATTTAAGATAATTGATTTTGAAAATAATAAAATTAAAATTAATAAAACATAAAATAAAATAAGAAGTTTCTCAAAGTTTTGAATCTACCACTGACTTTATAATCAGGGGTTATTGTATTAGTTTTTAGAAAATCATTAATTTGGATAAAATGATGCAACCTAAAGTTGATGTACGATCCGTCTTACTAGATATGACTCGTCTAACAATTTTAATATACAGTAGTGAAAACAATTGTATAACATGATTTGAATAAAATATTTATTACACAAAATATTTGAAAGTTATATAATTTATCCAAATCAAATCAAAATTACAAATAATAAATACAATAAACCTTAATTACTTTGTCAGAATTCCATCTCTACCCTAAGAAGAAAATATTAATTCCTAACATATATAACTATCACGCTCTAATATATACAAATTACACTATCTCACTTCCCTTTCCTCTATTTCTTTTCTTGATTTTTTTGGCAGAAGCCTCCGCCTGTCATCTCGGGATCCGTGTTGATAATCCGAATTATTATATTTTAGAGTACATTGAGTAGAACATACCTGTAAAAAATTAAGTTGATCGGACATCGTTAACGTTTCATCCACTCACATTTGTATTCATTTTAATACTTTAAATCACAATGTCATTTATTTTTAAAGATACAAATATGAGTGGATTAAAGAGTTAACAATATTCGATTAACTTAATTTTATACAAATATATTTTATTCGATTTATTTTAAGATATAAACAATTCAAATTATTAAAATAAATCCCAAAATAAACCCATTAAGCGCAGCAGACATCCCAAATCCATCTTTCCCCCTCTTTGAGCTCTGCTTCCTCTCAACTTATTGGCAGAAATGCATGACAATTCATCATCAAAATTAGGGGTGTAACTTGGGTGGGTTCAACTCGAGCAATCCGAGCCCAGCCCGAATTTTTTTAGGGCTTGGACAAAATATTTTCAAATTCGGTACGGGCTTGGGCAAAAATTCAAAAGCCCGAATTAAATTTGGGCAGGCATGGACAAAGACGTCAAACAACCCGAGCAACCCGAAGCATGAATTATACATATATAGATATATAAAAACATTAAATATATATATATATATATAAATTATTAGTCATTACGTGATATTAAAATAATTTATATTATTAAATCATATTGAATATATATTATATATATAAATAACATAAAATCTTATTTTTTTTCTTTTTATTTTCACTCATAAATTGTAAGGCCTACTATAGTGACATCTTTCTTACATTATATAAATTATTTGTTTTGATGGTATTAATGATTTTCTATTTTTTTTTAAATTATAAATAAAGTCAAATTTTAATAATTTAACAATGTAGGTGGGGAAAAAAAGAAACTAAAATTCATTTACAATTCGGGCAACTCGGGCAATTTAGATTTAACTCGGGTCAGGCTTGGGCAGATAATCTCGGGTTATAATTTGGACTTGGACAGGCTTGGACAAGTTTCAACACAACTTAAACTGAACTTGAATAACATTCCAACTCGACCGAACCCACCTAAGTTACGCCTTAATCAAAATGGATGCAACTTTTTGAATTTCTTCTCTAATCAGTGTCCCATTGATTGATTGTCTCTTCCACCAAATTATCATCATGTCCCAATTCGTGGATGCCAACCTACCCAATCAATCAGATGAATAAAAAAATAAGGGAAAAAAAAAGGAAAAAAAAATGGGGGGTAGTTCTTGTCCGCCACCGTTATTTTTTTATTCTTATTATTTTTATTTATTATTTATTATAACTTTTAATAATAATAATTTATACATAAATACACAAAATATACACAAATACATAAAATTATATATATTTATAAAATAATATAAATAAATAGATTAATAAAGTGTATATTAACGAATTAAATGTGCAACATTTAGGCATCGATCATAAGTTAAATAAATCATGGACTAAAATAAATTTTCTACACAATGATAACATGTTATAACTAAGTTTGATTTTGTTCCAAAAATTTTTGATTACTGTGTTCGAATGGCAAATAGTTTGACGATAACGTATTATAATTTTTTTTTATCACTGTTTGACGATAATAATTTGCTAATCTCTAGTAGTATAAAAAATTGTTAAATAATAAATGATTGCTTAAAAACTCTCATTTTGAAGCGAAAGATATGATTTAAGCTTCATTTGTATTAGGAATTACATAGGGGAGAGAGAGAGAGAGAGATTGATTTAACCTCTCAGAAGGAGCTTTGGCTGATAAAATATAGAGAGAGAGAAGAGAGATTGATTTAACCTCTCACATGAAGCTTTGGCTGATAAAATATAAAAAAAATCAAAATGTATTCATTTAAAGCAATAATATGCTTATTCATGAAAGAATAAAATTATTTATGAATGACACCTACAACTGAATGCAAAAAGGGTGAATTATTTATTGACTTAGGTTTTGTTTGGCAACTTAGTGTTTTCGCTTAAATGTTAAAAAATTATTAAAAAAATTAAAAAATTAATAATTTATATTAACAAGTTAAAGATTATTTTTTCTTTTTATTCTTTGTATATTTTTTCATAAAAAGTAAAAAAAAAAATATCCTAAACATATTAATTTTTTAATCTTATATTTTAGTTAAAAAATTAAAAAATTACTAAAATAGCATGTTTCCCAACGAGACCTTAATCTCCACAAAATAAATAATTGTTAATTTTTGAAGATTTTAGAAAGAGTAAATATATAAAAATAATGGATTTATATAAAAAAGTTTATACATCATTTTAAATTAAAAGATCCATCAAAATGATTTTTATTCTAAAAAAATTATGATTAAATGCTTTGTGTGATTTTTTTTGATAATATATATATATATATATATATTTTTTATTTAGAGAGACACGTTTTTGTTGTGAATTGGAGGAATGTTATAAATTCTAAAATTTTTACCAAATAAATAATTAAATAACTCACATGAATGTGAGATAACTTGAAATTATATATGGCTTTATTGTCGGCATGGGAGATGTTGAATTGGTTGAGAAAATGTCCAATTTTGTGGTAGTGGTGGGACGGCTGTGGTAGTTGGTGCAGCAAATAGAAGTTTCAAAATGGTATTTGATAAAATTGAAAGTTGAAAATTAAAAATTAAAAATTGAATATTAATTTTTTTAAGTTGAAAAAATTATTTGATAAAAATTTAAGTGTTAAATTAAAAATAAATTTTTGATGTGTATAAGATCAAATTTAAAATTTATTATTGTTAAATTGTATATTTTAATTTATATTGTGATGATCATGGTAATGGTGGTGGTAGTATGATGGTGTATAAGATCAAATTAAAAATAAAATTTTAATATGTATAAGATCAAATTTAAAATTTATTATTATTAAATTGTATATTTTAATTTATATTGTGATGATCATGGTAGTGGTGGTGGTGGTATGATGATAGTGGTAACGGTAGTAGTAATGATCGTCGTAGTGGTAGTGGTAGTGATGATGGTGATGATAGTGGTAGTAATAGTCGTGGCATGATGGTGGCTAAGGGCGGAGAGAGGGAGGTCAGGGGGGCTGTGGCCCTGCAAAAGATTGAGAACCCTATATACATGTATATATTATATGTTGCTCTGTTGTTGCTTGGATGCTTCTGGCTAAGGGTGTAAATTTGGCCCAACCCGGCCCACTCGGACCCAGGCTCTAGCCTATCCATTGTCAGGCCGTATGGGCTTTCGCCAAAATTTGGGTCGAACCAAGCCGACCCACTTGCACAAAATTGCGAACCACGCCCAAGAGGTACTCGGGCGAGGCCTCAGGTTAGGCTAATAGAACTTGGGCCTAAGCTCGAGCTTGGGGTGAGCCCAGGCCAAGCCTGGTCATTTTTTTCTGTTTTTTTTCCACAAAAAATTGCATTAGGCCTCAGGAGAACTAGACCTTGAGTGGGCCTTAATTGGGTCGATGGACTGGGCCTTGGGTTGGGCCTAGCAGACCGGCTTACAGGTCAGACAAAGCTTCGAAATAGATGGCCTAAACCCAAGGTCTCGAGTCGTATTGGGCCATGAGCGGGTTTCAGGTGAGTCACAGACTAGTGGGCCAAATTCACTCCCTACTTCTAGCCCCTCCAAAAAGTTGATGCCCTTACACACAGTAGCATACCAATCTCACCTAGATAGATATAATTCAAAAACAAGACAATCAGTTGTTTATAATAGTGTGGCCAGTGAATAATTTATGATATGAATTTTTAATTGGGAAAATAAAAGATTGACTCTAAATTTTGCTTCTTTTTATTTGTTTGTGTCATTGTAAATGTTAGTGGTACACATTAATTATATAAAAAATCATCTTGATATGATTTATCTATTAAAATTATATTCACCATAAAAAAAAATTTAAAGACAAATATAATTTCATCATGTGGCTACTAATATTACTAATATATGATTGACTACTTGAATGACTCAAAGGATTAACACATAAATATGATCATTATCGCATTATTTATTCATTATATCTTAATAATTTTACATATATATTATCGATTTAAAGATATACCAAATCATAGAGTAATGAATTTTTAGTATGTTATTAATTTTATTTGAGTAATTCAAAATTTATTGCAACCTAACCCGACTAATTTTTTTATCCTATGGATTTGCTTTATTTCTAGGCCTCCTATTTCTACATTCCTGGCTCTGCCCTTGATGGTGGTGGTTGTGATGGTAGTAATAGTAGCGGTGGCAGTGGTTGCATAGTATTGGCAGTAGCGGTAGCAATTGCAGTAGCGATGGTGGTAGTGGTGATGGCATGATAGTAGTGCAGTGGTGGTAGTAGTAGTGATGGTGAATTTATAATAGTATGTTTCATGCTTATATTTAGTATTTATAAATTCAATCAGAATTAAGTAAGTTTTACATGACTTAATTTTTTTTAAAAAAAAATTAGCTTACATTTTAAAAGGCACTTAAATTTTTAAGTGATATCAATTGTGATTATCAAACAAGTTTAATTGATTATCACTTAATGCATTCAATTTTAAGTGCTAACTTATGTTTGTATATTAGAGTATCTCCCATGTTGTATATTTATTTTTTTTTTAACCAAATTTGAGTAAAAATTTAAATAAAAACTTCATCTAATATCACACGCTCCAAAGGAGAATTTTGAACTTTCATCAAAATACTGGTCGATCGGGTAGACGATCAAGTGGATGTCTAGTCGGTTGACCAACCAATGTAATTTTTTCACAAATTTTTGCAAAGAAGTGGTCATCCGGGGAACAACCGGCCGGACATCTGGTTGGTCGTTCGGTGGTGAAAATGACTTGCAGCTCTAACAGCTATAAACAGTGATTTGATGAAAGACACATTCATTCTCAATTTGATGAAAGATTTAAGAAATTATAATTAAAACTTATTTAATGAAAGGATTGGAGTAACAAAAGGTACTTATTTTCATCAAATTTAATTTGATGAAACAAAAGGTGTTGAGTTGGAGATGATCTTATTGATTTGCTAGTATCATTATGATTTATGAGGGAATGAGGGAGGGAATGAGCGGAACGTCTGGAAAATCCAAATTTGAATTTCTTTGGTTCAACAGTCCACGTGCGAAATCATTCTGTCCATAAGGACATCTCTTTGAGAAATGATCAAACTACCCATTCTTTAATCTACTTTTTTGTTTTATCTGTCAAAATAACACAGCAACCAAAACCCACTTTTCCGTAACAGATCAAAAAGGTAACAACAAATTAGAGAGAGCGGGGCAAAACCATCAAAGAAAAGAGAGAGATAGAGACGAAATGCTCCGCCACGCTTAGTCGCCGCCAGTGAAGAAACCGCCGAAGTTGGAGGAAGAAGCGAGACGACCAAGGAGGAGAGAGAGGGCAAGACCACTTGACGATTACAGCCGCAGCTTTTTCCTCTCTCTCTCTTTGGACATCACCGACTCCATCTCTCTCCTCTTCTCTCCCGTCGCCATCGTCGACGCCTATTTTGTTGCCTCTCTTCAACACCTTCTCATTTTTTTTATTTTCTCAAATCGATCTGGCATAAGAACACAGATCTGTGTTCTTATTCACGTTTGAACACAGATCTGCAGCGCCATATCACCATCTACATCTGATGCTTCAATTGCCCCAAGTTATATGTTTAGATCTGCCTCGACTCCACCGTTGGATTATTCAAGTCCGTCCTCGCTCACAACTACGACATCCCGATTGAAGAGCAGCGTTGATACATCATTTATAAACCTTATCTAAACCACCACCATTTGTTGGACAATCTTCACTGTATTTAAAAGATTTAATTCTATTGTGTACACAACACAAAATAGAATTTAAAGAAATAAAGAAAAATGAGAGAATTTGTTTGATTACAAAAATCAAACTCGAAATAAAAATAAATAAATAAACACAGATTTTATTTTGTTACAAAAACAAAATTAAAATCTGATTTAAATAAATAAAACAACACTGAAAATAAATTAAATAACTTACTTGATTTAATTTCTTTGAATTATTTTCTGATCAAGTCCAGTGTTTGACACTGTGTCCTTAAGACAGATTCGTCCTCTCCACGGTGCTTTCAGAATTTGGACGTCTATCTCCCAGGATGAAATGATCTTACTGCAAACAATAGCAACACTACAAATTGTTTGCCTTACGAACACACTAAGTGTTTACACTCTTTCTTTCGGAAATAAAATGCAGCAAGATGAAGAATATAAATAGCAGAAGTGAAATACGAAATTTCTGAATTAAAAAAACATCAAATGAGGGTGGTCCTATTTATAGATGTGAAGGTGGCTCTTGGATTTGAATTGAACAGGTATGTGGCTCTTGGTTTTGAATTGAACAGGTATGATACCTGTTGGGTTTTGAATTTCAAACAGATTCAACAATTCAAACAGATAGCAATTACGGGAAGGGCCCTGTTTGGGTGTGCACTAATTCCAAAACAGTTTATTTCTGTTTGAAAACGGGAAGGGCCCTGTTTGGATGAACAAAAAATCCAAACCAATTTAATTTGAATTCTGGATTTTATTTTAATAAAAAATAAAATTAAATTCAAATATTTTTTGCCCAAAAAGATTAGAAGCCCAACCCAACCACACACCACGCACCTGCGCCCAAGCCCAGCCCGCCCGACCGGACGGACGGCGGCGGCGCGCGTGTGTGGTGATTTTTGGGTCCAATGGGTCTAGCCCATTTTGCCCATAACCTCTCCCTCTAAAACACTTGGGTACCCCTTGGGGCACACCCCAAGTATCTCACCCTAAGCCTTATAAACCCTTTCAAAACTTTCCACCAAATCAATGTGGGACAAGCCAATTTAAAACCTTAAGGAATTTCCACCAAAACTCCATTTCCATGGAGCACACTTTGGCTTCAATTTTCCATTTACTCGGTAATGGTTTTGAGCAACCAAATATACCACGTGAATTACAACGCGGCATAGAACGCGTTACCACTTTGACCCGAGTAAATCGACACTCGGGGCCCACCTAAAAAATAGACCGAACTTAGGAAAAAATTCTAGTTTTATCCAGAATTTTATAACCATTTCCAACAATCCCCCACATGAATGGAATTTGATGACAACGAAAATGCAACAATATGCAGACTTTAACGAAAGAGTATAAGTCGAAAATATCTTGCATCAGGATAGGTAGTTTTCGGCTTTGAACCTTCCCTAGTGATAACCTATCGGACTTACTGGCTAACCAATGGACGCGATGCCTTGAATTGTTCAGCCGTTTGTGTAAGCCAAGACAATAGATTTCACACAAAATATCTTCTAACACATCGTGGTTCTCACTGTTGTGTTCATTTTGGCCTTGAACGCGCCTGATTTTCATAAGTGTTTCTAGAGAATTTAGCCTCTTCATTCTCATAGAACCGGCCACAGTTCAACACTTATATAGGTGATTCTTATTGTGAGTATCTCCTTATACTCATCTTGATTTTATGTCTTAATCAAGATATAAGTAATCATTAAAAGCAAAGCTGATCCTTATACCCCTGCAGACAACATATGTTGCAGATATCACTCTCACCATAGGAATGGGTAGGAATATTAATCCCTTGGTGATTTCTGGCGAGCCATACATAACTTAGTTGTCCCTTTGAACTTAGTTCTTGGGATCTCCAGTCATATAAGTAGGGTTACCATTATGACGACTCTTATGTAATAGGCTTTAATCCCATCCCCTTCGATGAACTATACACTAGCTCTTTTGTCAAACCTTTTGTTAACGGATCCGCAATATTCTCTTTAGATTTTATATAATCTATTGAGATTATTCCGTTTGACAACAATTGCCTTACGGTATTATGTTGACGACGTATATGTCGTGACTTACCGTTATACATGTGATTCTGTGCCCTGCCTATTGCAGATTGACTATCACAATGAATGCAAATAGCTGGCACAGGTTTTGGCCACATTGGAATGTCTTCTAAGAAGTGACGAAGCCACTCTGCTTCTTCACCTGCTTTGTCTAAAGCAATGAACTCGGATTCCATTGTGGATCGTGCGATGCAAGTTTGTTTCGTGGACTTCCAAGAAACAGCAGCGCCTCCTAGAGTAAAGACATATCCACTAGTGGATTTTGAATCTTTAGTATCCGATATCCAATTGGCATCACAATAACCTTCGAGTACTGCTGGATATCGAGTAAAGTTCAAACCATGATCACGAGTAAATCTTAGATATCTAAGAACTCGAATGATCGCTTTCCAATGGTCTTTTCCAAGGTTACTAGTGTACCTACTCAATTTACTGATAGCATAAGCTATATCAGGACGAGTACAATTCATTAGGTACATTAGGCTTCCAATGATTTGGGAGTATTTTAACTGAGACACTGCATCACCTTTATTTTTTGATAAATAAAGACTGATGTCTACAGGTGTTCTAGCTAAATTCAAATCATCCTTGATAAATTTATCAAGGATTTTCTCAATATAATGAGATTGAGATAATGCATATCCGTCAGATGTTTTAGTAATTTTCATTCCTAATATAACATCTGCGACCCCCATATCTTTCATATCAAATCTTTTGTTAAGCATTTGCTTAGTTGATTTGATCATGTTTTGATTGCTTCCGATGATAAGCATGTCATCCACATAAAGACAAACTATGACATATCCTTGGTCAGTGTTTTTAACATAGACGCATTTGTCACATTCGTTTATCTTAAACCCATTAGTAAGCATTGCATGATCAAATTTTTCATGCCATTGCTTAGGTGCTTGTTTTAATCCATAAAGGGATTTTACAAGTCGACAAACTTTCTTTTCTTGCCCTGATACTACAAACCCTTCGGGTTGTTCCATATAGATCTCTTCATTTAGATCACCATTTAAGAAAGCTGTCTTAACATCCATTTGATGTATTTCTAAATTAAACAACGCTGCTATAGAAATAAGCATGCGAATGGATGTTATTCTTGTCACAGGGGAATATGTGTCAAAATAATCCAGACCTTCCTTTTGTCTGTAACCTTTAACTACAAGTCTTGCTTTATACTTGTCAATTGAACCATCTGCTTTCATTTTTCTCTTGAATATCCATTTATATCCAAGAGGTTTAGAACCTGGTGGAAGATCCACCAATTCCCAAGTATGATTTTGCATAATGGATTTAATTTCATTATTAACAGCCTCTTTCCACAAAGGTGCTTCAGGACCTATCATTGCTGCCTTAAAGCTTTGAGGTTCATTTTCTAACAAGTATGTCAGAAAATCTGGACCAAAGGATTTTGATGTTCTCGCTCTCTTACCTCGTCTTGGTTCATCATTAGTTAAATCCTTTTGGTCGAGACTATTACTAGTCTCTTGTGTTTGATTGTCATTAGTCTCTTGACTTTGTGTACAATCATAAGTTCTTTTCTGTGAACTTAATTCCTGTCCTTTCTTGTAAGGAAAGACATGTTCAAAAAACACAGCATTCCTTGACTTTATAATAGTGTTCACATTTATATCAGGTATATCTGATTTATAAGTCAGAAACCGATATGCACTACTATTCTGAGCATAACCAATAAACACACAATCTACTGTTTTTGGTCCAATCTTAGTCTTTTTAGGAACAGGTACTTCAACTTTTGCCAAACACCCCCACACTTTTAAGTATTTGTAGGAAGGTGGTCGACCTTTCCACAATTCATAAGGAATGCTTTTGGTTTTCTTGTGAGGTATTCTATTAAGAACATAATTAGCAGACAATATTGCTTCTCCCCACAAGTTCTGTGGTAAGCCTGAACTTAGTAACATGGCATTCATCATTTCTTTTAGGGTTCTATTCTTCCTTTCAGCAATTCCATTTTGCTGTGGAGAATAAGGGGCTGTAGTTTGGTGAATAATGCCATGTTGTGCACAAAATTCATTTAATGGTGCATCATATTCACCACCCCTATCACTTGTAATATAAATTAATGAATTAACAAAATAAATTAATCATGCACGATCCCATCACTTGCATCATGAAATAAAAGGATTCTCAACTCATAAATCAAATCCAACACATTTAAACTTTAAACTTCAAAATGACAAAACATACCTTCATTTAATAAGTTTGATTTGTACATAATAAACAAATTAAATATGCAATAAAATGTTCTTGTGAATATATATATATATATATATTTTTTTTTTTCCGACTCAAGTACAGATACAATTCAAGACTATGAATCCATATTGTAATAAAAATAAAATTAGTTTGTAAAACTAATATTTTACTTTAGAAACAAATTCTTCCATGTATACTCACGATGAACTATGATAAAGTCAAAATAATTAACACCTTTTCACAAAGGATTCAAAAAAAAAGTGGTTTACCAAACGAAACCATAAGTTACTTACAAAATTAACAGATTGTGACCGAATCACAAAGTTACATGATTGATTAACAAAATTAATTTCTAGTTACTAAAACCAGACAATAAATTACAATACAAAATAATTTTATTTTCCTTGTTACTAAAACTAGTGAAATAAAATACCGAAATAATATCTGATTACAAAAATCAGAAAACCAAACCACAAATTAATTTTCTAGTTACTTAAACCAGAAAATAAATTATGACACAAAATCATTTTACTTTTCTTGTTACTAAAACTAGAAAATACTGTAATTTTATTTTCCTTGTTACTGAAACTAGAAAATAAAATACCACAAAACTATCTGATTACAAAAATCAGGAAAAACATGAAATAATTTTCTAGTTACCAAAACCAGAAAATAAATTAAAACACAAATTAATTTTCTAGTTACTAAAACCAGAAAATAAATTTATAACAACAAAATAATTTTATTTTCCTTGTTACTAAAACTAGAAAAATAAAATATAACAAGAATTTTCTGTAATACCAAATAATATTCTGAATTGTTAATGACACCAGTATCGTACTACTAGTTGTTGTCAAAGAAAAGAGACAGTATATTACTACTATCTGTCAAATAGCATAAATCACTATTTGTTTTTCCAACCAGAATATTAATTTGAAAACACAGAAAATTAAATACAATGAAGATACCCAAAAAGGAATCTGTCTTAAGATTGTTGGACAATCTTCACTGTATTTAAAAGATTTAATTCTATTGTGTACACAACACAAAATAGAATTTAAAGAAATAAAGAAAAAGGAGAGAATTTGTTTGATTACAAAAATCAAACTCGAAATAAAAATAAATAAATAAACACAGATTTTATTTTGTTACAAAAACAAAATTAAAATCTGATTTAAATAAATAAAACAACACTGAAAATAAATTAAATAACTTACTTGATTTAATTTCTTTGAATTATTTTCTGATCAAGTCCAGTGTTTGACACTGTGTCCTTAAGACAGATTCGTCCTCTCCACGGTGCTTTCAGAATTTGAACGTCTATCTCCCAGGATGAAATGATCTTACTGCAAACAATAGCAGCACTACAAATTGTTTGCCTTACGAACACACTAAGTGTTTACACTCTTTCTTTCGGAAATAAAATGCAGCAAGATGAAGAATATAAATAGCAGAAGTCAAATACAAAATTTCTGAATTAAAAAAACATCAAATGAGGGTGGTCCTATTTATAGATGTGAAGGTGGCTCTTGGATTTGAATTGAACAGGTATGTGGCTCTTGGTTTTGAATTGAACAGGTATAATACATGTTGGGTTTTGAATTTCAAATAGATTCAACAATTCAAACAGATAGCAATTACGGGAAGGGCCCTGTTTGGGTGTGCACTAATTCCAAAACAGTTTATTTCTGTTTGAAAACGAGAAGGGCCCTGTTTGGATGAACAAAAAATCCAAACCAATTTAATTTGAATTCTGGATTTTATTTTAATAAAAAATAAAATTAAATTCAAATGTTTTTTGCCCAAAAAGATTAGAAGCCCAACCCAACCACACACCACGCACCTGCGCCCAAGCCCAGCCCGCCCGACCGGACGGACGGCGGCGGCGCGCGTGTGGTGATTTTTGGGTCCAATGGGTCTAGCCCATTTTGCCCATAACCTCTCCCTCTAAAACACTTGGGTACCCCTTGGGGCACACCCCAAGTATCTCACCCTAAGCCTTATAAACCCTTTCAAAACTTCCCACCAAATCAATGTGGGACAAGCCAATTTAAAACCTTAAGGAATTTCCACCAAAACTCCATTTCCATGGAGCACACTTTGGCTTCAATTTCCCATTCACTCGGTAATGGTTTTGAGCAACCAAATATACCACGTGAATTACAACGCGGCATAGAACGCGTTACCACTTTGACCCAAGTAAATCGACACTCGGGGCCCACCTAAAAAATAGACCGAACTTAGGAAAAAATTCTGGTTTTATCCAGAATTTTATAACCATTTCCAACACCATTAACCACACATCTACAAACGCAATGGAAACTACCATCTCTCGCAAAATTGCTTTACACTGCCCCTCAGATTCCAATGGTTTATTCAACCGTTTACATATGTATTATGAAATCTATTTCATGATTATTCTTGTTTAGGAATCGAGGTTGAAGAACTAGGGTTTTGGATTTGGGATTTTTTATTCATGTTATTCTTGATTTCAACAGATAGATTCTCTCTTACTCTCCAATCAAATTTTTTTTTTAAATGCAAGTTTAGATCTGCTCATAGGTGAAATTATTCAATACTCCCGGAGCACCACGTGTCCATACTCCAAACCAATCACCAATTAGTTAGCCACATGTTGTCTCCCCATCTCCAACATAAATCGTGGGCCCTTGAGTCTCTCCACCAATCAAAACATTATGGAGCACCACGTATCCATACTCCGGGAGTACTGAATAATCACTCCTGTTCATAGTTGTTGTTGAACACAGATGGATGATGTCACGCTCCAAAATTTAGAAAATTAAATAAATCCTATGAGTGAAACAAAATCTAAACGTTCACGTTACCAAAGGGTTTAAGTAAATTTCTATCCTCAAAAAATTACAATGGATAAAAAAAACCAACAAAACGCCAACTATATCATCTATCATAATTTTATAACTAACTAATACCTCCAACATTAAAGTAACAATAAATAATTAAAATAACTTAAATAATGTAAAGTTACAAACCATGTCAAATTATCCAAATACTAATGTCATAAAAAAAATAATAAAAACATAAATTAATATCAACCTTAAGCTCAAGAAAACAAAAGAAATCCAAGAGACATGTCCAACAATTATAATTATTTCACGTCACTGCCGTAACCCCAACTAATCCTGCAAAAGAAGCTCGGCTGCGCTCAAATAGAACGCACCCAAGTTGTCAAGAGACAAAATGGGTCAGTATACAGGTATACTGGTATGAGTACAAGATTTAACACCCAAGTGTCCACCAGGCAAGTAGTTTCATCCGCACCGAGACGAATGGATAGTTTCTCGAGATACGTTGGCATTTAGTTTCTTGCCCATACACAACGAAATATAAATTTAGTATAAAATAAACAAAATAAAAATATGGTGCGTCAGCCCTACATAAAAAAAAAATTAGTAAAACCCACCATTCTGTAAAAAAATAAAGTTAGTATAATTTAATCATAAGTAACTTGCTAAAGAAGTATAAAAATGCACCGTTTCATGCTTAAATAATTCGAATTAACCAAACTCAAAGAACAAAAGTTGTAAAGAACCAAATTTTCTAAAAGGTTACACAAACAAATTTAGTAGAAACTGAACAGGTTGAGAGAAAAAAAACTTAGGCCAAGTTTGGCAACTTAAAAATAATCCATCTTTTTATCTTTTTATCTTTTTTTATCACATCACCTCTCTACTTTTCTGCACATTTTTTCGTAAAAAGACAAAAAGTGCACTTATTTAGGTCATCCCAAACAACCCCTTAATAAAAAATCCTAAACAAAATTCGATCAAAAAAATCTAGAACTGAAAATGAAAAGAAACTACTGTAAGATGAATTTTTTCGGAAAAGTTCAAAACACGAAAAGTGTTTAAAATAATGTTTTACTTCAGTTTGTGCGAAACCAATAAAATTGAGCTTGTTTCATGGCTTAAAACAGTTTCTAAAATTTGCATTGCTAAAATGAATAAAAACTACTATAACTAAGATCATCCGATTACAAGTTCTAATCAATCTTTTTAGTACAAAGTTAAAATACAAAAGCTGTCTAGAATTACGTATACATGCCTCTGCCCAAATTTCATAATTTATCGAGGTCGTTTACTATTTTTCAAGATATACAAATCAATACAATTCACACTATACCAATAAACTCATAATTAAATTTTTTGTACCTTAATTCCATCACTTCGACCTCTACTTCCGACCTACACATATATCCCATGTGTCTCACGTATACCTAACACCGCTTTGAAGCCAAACTTACATGGGAATATTGTCTCGAGTTTGACTCACACTCCTTGGATGGTTAGCATATACGTATGCATGTAAATCAAAGCACTCGTCTACTCTTGAGAACGAGACAACAATATATATATACACAATCTCTTATCTACATGAAAACAAACATAACAATGCCAAGTCTAAGACATTCAAATAAATTTCATAATTCTCACTTTTTTTTCTTATACACTCTTTCTCACTATCACTCAAATAAAATAACAATCCATGAAGTCATAGTGGAGTATAAGGAATTTATGTACGGGTTCTTAATTAATTTTAATTTCATATACCTATAAGTGTGATTTCAACCATAAAATAAATCCATATAAAAACCCTAAACATGGCATACACAACTAATCAAAATAATTAAAATCAATTCATCATCTATATACAAATACAAAATCAAACCAACATCAAATAAATAAATAAAAATAACGAATTAAATATAAATCAATGAAAGTGTGTTTTGTACTTACTATAATTTTTTTGAAGATCAAAAAAATATTTGAAAGACTAATGAAGTCACCAAAACAAAACTCTAACCCTTTTCTTTCTCTCCTTTCCCTCTCCCACCGTCTCTCTCTGTTGCACTCACTTTTCTTTTTGATTAATCTCTCTCTCTCTGCCGCACATCACACAGCTCTCTCTCTTTTTTTTCTTTTTTTTTCTTATTAACTTCTAAATCTAATTGACTTCTTATATTATATTATATTATATTATATTATAAACCTAAGTCTAAATATATAATAACCTAATTTCCTATTATATTATATTATACAAATAAATCACAAATATGACATATATAAATATAAATATCTTATATAAAATTTATATCAATAATTTCTTTTATATATATATATAAATATAAATATTCAGATTAATTATATATAAATAATTATCACGTTAAATTAATTAAATAACACATTAAATTCTTATGTAACCACACAATTAATAAAATCAAAAATAAAATAAAATAATAGTAATCATAATAATAATAAATAATGATTTACGAAAAATTAGAGTTGCTACAGATGATCTCTTCTCCTCACTGTATCTCTCTGTTTGTATCTCTTTTTTTGTGTGTGTCTATCTGTGTAGATTTGTTGTTGTAGAGAGGAAGAGATGGGGGGAGATGAATAAAAATTTAAACAAATAGGGTTTGGTTTGACTTGGTATTACAACAGATAGGGGTTGGTTTTGGCTCAACATATAGGATTTTGTTTAGTTTCATATTTTAACAAATAAAAAAAAAATAAAAAAATTGAACAGATAGAATTTAGACAAGTTGAATTCAGAAAAAAATGAACAAATAATATAGATTAGGGGAAAATTTTGAATAAATAGTTAAAATTTTGAACAAATAGATAAAAATTTGAACAATAGATAAAAAATTCAACAGATAGTAAAATTTTAAACAAATAAGGGGGGAATTGAACAGATAAAAGGAAAAAACTGAACAAATAGTCAAAATTTGAATAGATAGTCAACAAAAGGACAACAGATAAATTAAGGGATAAAATTGAAAACAAAATATCATTTAAAACAAACAAAAGAACTTCTTGCTAAATTATTTCACAAATAATAAATCTCTCCCCAATAAAAAATAGAAAAAAGGTTGAGACCTTTTTTTTTGGAGACCCCCACAACCTCTTTTAGATCTCAACCATTGATGTATGTGTGGGACCTACTCATGTACGTGTGGGGCATACACCATCAATAGTTGAGATCTAAAAGGGATGTGAGGGTCTCCAAAAACAGTAGGTCTCAATCATTGTTGTAAAAAATATCTCCTAAACTTCATACCTTATAACTTCTTTAGCTTAGACTTCAACAATTAACCCAAATATTTATTCTGGGTTCATATGACCCACACACGAGTAATAAGTCGTTTGAGAATATTTATTTTAGTTGAGTTTTTTTTTTTTTTTTTTTATGAAAAAAATGAAAAGAATGATGTGATTTGGTATTTTAATTTTTTGATTATTTTAGCAAAAAAAACCTCACCTTAAACGGGGACCAAGTATTATGTCAAATATGTAGTAACATTTTTGGTATTTTAAGCATTGTTCAATAAGCAATCTGTTTGATTTTGAGTTTTCAAAAACTATTTTTTGAGTTTTTAATTCATATTTTTTTTTTATTTTTAGTGGAATTTTTAAATTTTAAATTCACTTAATTTAGGTACATTTTAAAAGTATGAAATTTGTGCAAAAAAAATTCAAAAACTTCGTTGAATAAAAAAAAAAAGAAATACAAAAATTCATAACATTTTTGTATTTTGTTATATTAAATGAATTTTTTATAAATTTTAATACAGATTTATAAGTATCAGATCTAAAAAATATGGGATTTTTATTGATAAGTCCAATTTAGAAGTGTTTTAACCTAAGAAGTCCATGAAGAAATTTTTTAACCCATTTAGTCCCATATATGTATAGTTTTATTCCATAAAGTTCATTTTCTTGATTTACACTATTTTCTTGGACACTTATGCCCTTATATTTAATTTTGATAGCCTTATAAATATTTTTTGAACGATTAGCAATTTAATGATGTGAACATTCATATTTTAAAATTCACATTGGTAGGAATGTAAAATTGGCCCGTGGGCGGCCCGACCCGTTGACAATGTGAATATTCACATTGACATATTAACATTCACATTAATAGAAGTGTAAAATTGACTCCCGTTCCGTGGCGGCGCGAAACCTGCCCGCGACCCATGGCCGGCCCGGGGCGGTCCAGGTCCGGCCCGTCGACAATGTGAATATTCACATTGACATGTTAACATTCACATTGATAAGAGCATAAAATTGGGCCGCGGCCCATGGGCGACCAAAAGCCCGCCCGCTGCCCGGGGCGGGCCCGGCCTGGCCCGTTGACAATGTGAATATTCACATTGACATGTTAACATTCACATTGATAGGAGTATAAAATTAGCCCGCGCCTCGTGGCTGCCCAAAACCCGCCCACGGGCCGTGGGCGGGCCCGACTCGGCCTGTTGACAATGTGAATGTTCACATTGACATGTTAACATTCACATTGATAAGAGTATAAAACTGGACAGCAGCACAGGGCGAGCCCGACCCGGCCCCGCCCGGCCCGTTGACAATGTGAATATTCACATTGATATGTTAACATTTACATTAATAGGAGTGTAAAATTGGCCCCCGTCCTGTGACGGCGCGAAACTCGCCCGCGGCCCATGGGCGGCCCAGGGCGGGCCCGGTCCGGCCCATTGACAATGTGAATATTCACATTGACATGTTAACATTCACATTGATAAGAGTATAAAATTGGGCCGCGGCCCATGGCTGCCAAAAGCCCGCCCGCGGCCCGGGGCGGGCCCGGCCCGGCCCGTTGACAATATGAATATTCACATTAACATGTTAACATTCACATTGATAGGATTGTAAAATTAGCCTGCACCTCATAGCTGCCCGAAACCCGCCCACGGGCCGTAGGCGGGCCCGGCCCTGCCTGTTGACAATGTAAATATTCACATTGACATGTTAACATTCACGTTAATAGGAGTGTAAAATTGGTCCCCATCCCGTGGTGGCGCGAAACCCGCCCGCGGCCCATTGGCGGCCCGGGGCGGGCCCGGTCCGGCCCGTTGACAATGTGAATAATCACATTGACATGTTAACATTCACATTGATAAGAGTATAAAATTGGCCCGCGGCTCATGGACGGCCAAAAGCCCGCCCGTTGCCTGGAGCAGGCCCGGTCCGGCCCGGCCCGGCCTGTTGACAATGTGAATATTCACATTGACATGTAAACATTCACATTGATAAGAGTGTAAAATTGGCCCGTAGCCCGTGGGCGGCCCGAAGCCCGACCGCAGCCCGAGGCGGGCTTGGCCTGACTCGTGACAATGTGAATATTCATATTGACATGTTAACATGCACATTGATGAGAGTGTAAAATTAGCCCGCGTCCCGTGGCTGCCCGAAACCCGCCCACGGCCCGTGGGTGGCCCGGGGCGGGCCTGGCCCGGCTTGTTGACGATGTGAATATTCACATTGACATGTTAACATTCACATTGATAAGTGTGTACAATTGGCCCGTGACCCGTGTGCAGCCTAAAGCCTGACCTCAGGCCGGGGCGGGCCCGGCTCCTTGGCAATGTGAATATTCACATTGACATGTTAACATTCACATTGATAGGAGTGTAAAATTAGCCTGCAGCCCGTGGGCGGCTCGAAGCCTGATCGCAGCCCGAGGCGGGGTTGGCCCGACCCGTGACAATGTGAATATTCACATTGACATGTTAACATTAACATTGATAGTTGTATAAAATTTGTCCGCTGCCCGAAGCTCGCCCGCGGCCCGGGGTAGGCCGGGACCCAAACCCGGGCCGCCCACGGGCTTCAGGCCGCCTGTGGGACGCGAGTCAATTTTACACTCGTATCAATGTGAATGTTAACATGTCAATGTGAATATTTACATTGTCAACAGGCCGGACCGGGCTCGCCTCGGGCCGCCCACGGGCCGTGGGCGTATTTCGGGCAGCCACGGGGCACGGGCTAATGTTACACTCTTATCAATGTGAATGTTAATATGTCAATGTGAATATTCACGTTGTCAACGGGCCGGGCCCGCCCCGGCCCGGGGCCGGGCTTCGGGCTGCTCACGGGTCACGGGCCAATTTTACACTCTTATCAATGTTAATGTTAATATGTCAATGTGAATATTCACATTGTCAACGAGCCGGACCGGGCCCGCCCTGGGCAGTGGGCAGGTTTCGGGCCGCCCACGGGCCACGGGCCAATTTTACACTCCTATCAATGTGAATGTTAATATGTCAATGTGAATATTCACATTGTCAACGGGCCGGACTGGGCTCGCCCCGCGCCGCCCACGGGCTTCGTGCCGCCCATGGGACGCGAGTCAATTTTACACTCTTATCAATGTGAATGTTAACATGTCAATGTGAATATTCACATTGTCAACAGGCCGGGCCGAGCCCACCCCGGGCCGCCCACGGGCCGTGGGCTAGTTTCGAGCAGCCACGGGGCGCGGGCTAATTTTATACTCTTATCAATGTGAATGTTAACATGTCAATGTGAATATTCACATTATCAACGGGTCGGGCCGGGCCCGCCCAGGGCAGCCCACGAGTCGCGGGCGGGTTTCGTGCCGGCCACAGGCCGCGGGCTAATTTTACGCTCCTATCAATGTGAATGTTAACATATCAATGTGAATATTCACATTGTCAACGGGCCGGGATGGGCCGGGCCCGCCCCGACCCGGGCCCGGGCTTCGGGCTGCCCACGGGTCATGGGTCAATTTTACACTCTTGTCAATGTTATTGTTAATGTTAATATGTCAATGTGAATATTCACATTATGAACGGGCCGGTCCGGGCCCGCCCTGGGTGGCGGGCTGGTTTCGGGCCGCCCACAGGCCGCAGGCCAATTTTACACTCCTATCAATGTGAATATTCATATTATCAACAGGCCGAGCCGGGCCTATTTTTTTGGCCTGTGGGCCGGCCCGGCCCGACTCGAATTTTTCCGGACACCCACGAGGATCGACATGGGCCAGGCCCCTACACATTGACGATATGAACATTTACGTTGACGGTGTGAACATTCACATTAAGGATATTTTGGTAATTATGTCACCCATAGGACTTATTGAAATATAAGAAAATAATGTGAACTAAATGGAATATAAGTAGATGAAAAGGGTATTTTGGTCTTCTTATCTCAAATTGGACCTAATAGAATAGTCAAAAAGAATATGGGTTGGATAGAATAAAACTCTTAAAAAATGGATTTATCAAAAAAACTCCCAAAAAATAAAATCAAATAAGTTAATTAATTATTTTTAAAAAATCACCAAAACTAATAAATTAAAATTAAAAAACAAAAAATAAAATGAATTAAGTGCTCTAATAGCAAGACCCACCATATAAAGCAATGTTTATACTTACTTATTTGTTTTTTGTTGGGCAAATTACATATACACCCCTCGAGATTTGGCTAAATTACAGATACCCCTGAGGTTTGAGAAATTACGAATTCCCCCCTGAATGCTATATTTGCATAAGAAATTAGGGGGTAATTTGTTATGAAATATAAACCTCAGGGGGTAAATTGTTATGAAAATACAAACCTCAGGGGACGGGATGTAATTTCCGAAACCTCAGGAGTATCTGTAATTTAACCAAATCTCGAGAGATGTATATGTAATTTGCCCTTTTTTGTTTTGTTTTGTTTTGTTTTTTTTTTTATTATATCACATCATTAGAGTTCTTAATCACTGCTAAAAATAAATAAATAAATAAATAAAAACGTGAGGCTTGCTCGTATCTCACTCGCTCTCGCTCATAAGGAGGACACGCGTACGTGTGCGTAGCAAGCAAGCGACAGTTATATCCCCATCATCGCCCATTGATCTCACTTGGAAATCGGAGTCTGAAAAAGAATGGCGAAGAACAATACAGCAGCAGGAGGAGCAGCAGAGAGGAAGAGGGGAATAGAGGAAGAATGGGGATCGATCCTATCCAAACAACCACCACTCCCCGATTTCCCTCCCCATTTCATCTTCGGCTCCGCCACTTCTGCTTACCAGGTCTCTCTCTCTCCTTCCCTTTTCTTTCTAATTTCTGATCCTCTCTTTCTCTCTGTTTCTGTCTCTGTACGTGTGTATATATATGCAATTTGTAGTTTGGTCTTGTGACTGCATGCGAGCGCCGTTGTCCGTCTTTCTATTTTTTTTTCGCCTGGATTCCCTTTTCATCCAAAGCTATTGTTGGAGTTTGGCAAATATTTAGGCTGTTTGTTTGTGTTTTCAAACTAGTTTTCTACACCAGAGTTTGAATTTGATGTTTGTTTAGTGTTTTAGAATCACCTTTCGAAAGCTGAGCGGCCGCGCTTTTCAGAATTTTTTTTTTAAAAATTTTGCTTGACCGGACGTCCGGTCGTCCGGACGGTTGACCGGAATACTGATTTTTTTTTTTACAATTGATATGTTAATTTTTATACGATCGAAAAAAATATTTTCTAAAATTTTTAAAATTTTTTATATGCTTTAAAATAATTTTGAGTTGTATGTTTAGTTATGAGTCGTAAATTTTTGTATCAAATATCAACAATTTCCCACTCTTTTCAAAACTATTTTTAAAACTCTTTACCAAACAAATTTTCTACCCTCAAATCATAATTACAAACCCCACAAACTCAAAATACAACTTATACTCTTAAATCATAATTACAAAACACAACCAAACGCAGGCTTAATTTTTTTTTTTAAATTCTAATAAAAAAAGACAACAAATCACTAAAGAAAAGCTAATGTCAAACCTCTTAGTTTTGTTGATTTGAGAGTTTATCTTATTAGTGACTGACAACACAATGAAGTTGCTTCAACTCATAGTTTACCCAGACCATCTTCACTTATCACAAATTGCGCTTCAATATTGTTTGAATTTGGTGAATGTAAATATGTTTTTTCGGTTTGTCAAGAAAACTCCTTTCATGTACTTTATATATATGTGTAAAGACACAGAGCAAGCACTCTTGTAAAATCCAACTAATTACCTAAAGGTATGAATATAAATTCAGAGAGAATAACCATCCATGATGAAGGGATACTATGACTAGCATTGTATCATTCAATTTCAACAAAAAAAAAAAAAACGAGTAAGAAAGAAAAAAGTTATGAGGAAAGTTGCCTAATACATAACTTTTCAGTTAGCTAACCTATAAAGCCTATAGATTATGCGAACCTCAAGATCTTTGGACTTCATCTCTTTCTTTTTGTTAATTTAGGTTGAAGGTGCCTGGAATGAGGGTGGTAGAGGTCCTAGTATTTGGGATTCTTTTTCGCATACTGCAGGTATGCTTTCCTATAGACCCATACATACGCCATCTATTCCATTACAATGACCTCCGAGTGCTGTATGCATGAATGTGGCACTGGTTAGCTTGTTTGTTAAAATTTATGCTCTTTAACTTTCTTGCTCTAATAGGAAAAATTTGTGATGGAAGTAATGGAGACATTGCAGTGGATCAATATCATCGTTACAAGGTCGGTGTTCAGACTTTTGGGTAGGAGTGAATACTACTATATTGTCTTTTTCCCCCCTCTTTGCATGAGACTTTCATAAATGTTGTTTTGTTCTCCCTTTAGTTTTGGACTATGTAAATATGAAGAAACATTTTCCCTTTGTTATTCATATTTTGTTTTGTACTTTGGTTATATTTAGTCATTAGGGCTTCTTTTTATTTATTTTTTATTTTTTTGTGTTGGTCAAACTTTGTATTGGAATGGAATAATGGAGGTTCAATGTAGCAATACATTTTTACTGTTCTCTCTATTTTGTCTTGCCACTGTAACTTCTGTGACCAATCACATTTATAAATAGTTAATTGATGAAATTCATGCATATTTTTACTAAATATTGCTTGTTCTTAAGTGGTTGATACAATAGATTTAGGCCAAGTTTGGGAAGACTAAAAAAGTGTACTTTTTGTCTTTTTGGACTAAAAAATTGAGGTTGAAAATATGGATGTTTGGGTTAACTTTTTGACTTTTTATTGAAAAATGTGTAATAAAAAATTGTAAAAATTGATTTGTAGGGAAAAATTTGAATTGGCAGTTGTGCAGCCGTAATTGTTGACTTTTGGTGAATATTGTTAACTTTTTAACTTTTTGAGTAACTTTTTGGCTTTTTGACTTTTTTTAAAGTCCCCAAACTTGGCCTTAATTTTTTATTTTTCCCTCAATTTTTCTCATGGATGAGTTGTTAGCTTCTTTTTTTTTTTTATTATTATTTTTAATGTTTCATGATTTCGAAACTTGAAATTTAACTATCTAGATCTAGTTTCTACATGGTTGTTTCCTGTAAAGGTTTTGTTTTAATTTAGAAGGGATAATTTATGCATGTAATTGGGTGTGTTGATTAATTCTTCTAGATGTGACCTTTTTCTAATCCTTAGCATTGCTAATTTTATTTTATTTTTTTAAAAATAAATGCAGGAAGATATTGACCTTTTAGCTAAGTTGGGATTTGGTGCATATCGTTTTTCCATATCATGGTCTCGTATATTTCCCGGTAATATCCCCTTTTTAAATGTTACTTCTAAGCTTTTAAAATATTTAGGCTATGTTTGGTTATGTTCTGTAAATATAATTCCATCCCTCCATTTGCATTTCATGTTTGGATGGAGTTTTCAAAATGTGATTCCGCCACACATTTCAAATTGTAATTCTCCTTCATGTTTGGCTACTCTCTCTTTCATGTTCTCCATTCTGAAAAGTAGAGGATTTTTGAATTTTGGGCCTACTCGGTCATCTTCCCAGATGCCCCCCTGGACGTCTGGCTGGTTGTCCGGCTGGTTGACCGGAACAGTGTATATTTTTTATTTTTTGCAATTGCCAATCGCCAATCTCCACCTGTTCTTTGGGGGGCGGGGAATTATATTTGTTTTTGATATTTTTTAAATATAAAAATTATTTTTTTTACACCAAAATGACAAATTTTTATTTTTTATTTTTTTTATTTGAATGTTAAAAAGAGTTTGGTTATGAGTTTTAAATAGAATTTTCAATAGAGTTTTGACTTGTGTATTTAGTTATGAGTTATAATTGTTTGAATTAAGTTTTGAAAATTCTTTTCAAAACTCATAACCAAACAAATTTTTTTATTTTATATGTCACATCAAACATTCAAAACTCAATTCAATACTCAAACTCAAAACTCATTTCAAAACTCATAATCAAATAAATTTTCTACACTTAAATCATAATTCCAAAACTCACAAACTCAAAATACAACTCTATTTTCAAATCATATTTCTAAAACTCTACCAAACGCTACCTTAGATTTTCATTGACCAATAAGGAGGTAGATCTCTTGGCAAGAGGTGAGATATTTTTCTTTTTATTTTCCTTTCGGATCAAATGTGAGGTGTGCATTCTTTGGATACTTTTTGTAGGCACTAACTTATTGTTTTCATTTTGATTGTTGAGGTCTTGTTGGATCTTTTTTTATTGTGTTACTTTTATTATTTCAAATTCATTGCTTTGGCAGATGAAAATTTGCCAACCTTTTCTTGTATATAATGGTTCTGGTCCGGTAGAGCTTGTTAATTGGGTCGCTATACTCTTTTGGGTGGCACCAAGGGGTGCCATTTTAGATCTAGTTAATTGTTTGTGATTTGATTATGAATTGGCTTAGTAATTGAGATTTGGATTGTATTGATTTGATTGGCCATCAAGCATTTGATATTTGGCCTAACATCTTAGGCCTGATTTGACTAATTGACTACTGAAGTATCAAGCATTTTGTCCTCCTTTAGACTTCCTAGCGCAAAGTTACAATGCTCTATGAATGGATGCCTATCTATCTACTCCCCTTCCTTTTTCACTCTCTTACAAACAAGGCTACTGTTAATGACACCATCAAGATTCATGTGCTTTCCCCTCCCTATGCTTTTGGCAAAGTTACTATAATGTATGTTTTAGTTCTAGTCCAGTTGTTCCCTCCATTTCTATTCTTCTTTATTAATGAAACACATGAAGTAATAATATGTCCTTTTTGTTTTTTGTATATTATGAAGAAATGAAATTGTCATTACTGTGCGTATTTCTTTGTTTCCTTTGCTTCATGATGACCAATTGATTTAAACTAGAGTAGTGAATGAGTTGTTTTGGTTTTCTCCATGCTTGCAGATGGTTTGGGTACAAAAATGAACGAGGAAGGGATTGCTTACTACAACAGTGTCATTAATGCTCTTCTTGAAAGGGGTATGAAGTCATTTGTTGTTCATTTCCGTTTACTTCCAACAATAATAAATAACTAGCAACTATGATCTTTCAGGCATCCAGCCATTTGTAACTTTGTACCACTGGGATCTTCCATTAAATCTTCATGAGTCAATGGGAGGGTGGTTGAATGAGCAAGTTGTGTAAGTACTGTCCTTGTTTGTCATCAAGTAATTGTCTGGTTTCCAAACATCTATATATTAACTAAATAATGTTGCCTCTATTGATGCCAATTGAATATTTTGACATGGGTCTTTAATTCATGTAGCCGACCCCATTTAATAGGACTTAAGGCTTGGTTTGAGTCTTTAATATCTTTAGGCATATAGGTTAATTGCAGTGAATGTTTTCTTGACATTTAAATTTTTTGTAAATATGTGTCATAGACACATGTGAAGCAAAGTCTCACATTCCCTAGGTACTAAAGTAATGTGAAGTATATAAGGGGCACGCTTACCTCAATAGCTAGGTTTTGGGGTTGAGTTCTATCTAAGACTGTATAACTACGTGCACATGACATATGCCTTACACATCGTCATCCAGGCCTCCACGTGTCAACCTGATAGGACACGTGTTCTGTCACATCGAACTTACTTTGAGGGACCAAGGACACTTCATAAGTGCTTTGGTCTAGGACTTAACCAATTGAGGATAACCTTCTTGATACCCTCTGGGAGCCAAGTGTTTATGTCCTGTGGGTTTTAGGAGTCTAGGTCACCTCAAGGTTTCACTCCGCACATCTTTTCAACCTCAGCCAGGAGGCAGGCCCCAGCCATTCTGAACAGCTTGGCATGCTAATGCTGCCATATATCGTAGAGTGAAAATAATTCCATACTTTCCTGCTTTTTTTCTCTTGACAGCCTAAATAATAGCAATCACATCCATCTTTCATGACTTAATGCATAACGATGAATCTCCATTCATTCTAGAGGACAATCACTATAGTAATATTGGGAAAGAGATTTAGAATTTCAAGTGAGAATGATTAGGCCTTTAACGGAAAATAACCTTTAAATGGTGCCCTTGATGGATTCGCAATGACTAATAATTCCACAAAATTGTTCCTCTTTATGCTTCAACTAAGTTACTAAATATGTATTTGCCACTTTAATCTTGAATGTGTTCTCACATAATAAAGAGCTGTGGAAACCCCTTTGACTGATGCTTTACGTCAATACAAGAAACTACAGATTATTTTTTATTTTATTTTTTTATTTTGTTATTTTTTTTGCATTATCTATATTTGTTCAATTAAGTTATCATTCTTCACAAAATGAAGATGTGGTAACTATTGCTTGTTGCATAGTTTCAATATAAGAAATGTAGTTTGAATTCTTTTGCAATAATGTGTATGTGTGCGTTTTTGTAAAGCTTTCCTCTTTGATGAAATGAAAATGATGTAGTAGCTATTGCTTGGTTAGAAAAGGCGATGCAAGACAATGGGAAAGAGAGAGAAAAGTTGAGAGAACTTAGAATTCGGCACCTCAGCACAAAACATAGCAAAAATCCAAATGATAATTATAAATTTCTTCCGAAATCTACCAAAACTAATGGCTATGATTTGAGCTCTAGATGCTCAAATAACTCTTTTACAATATTGAGAAATGTCACAAGCAGCCATCTTCTGGTAATATTATTTTCTTTCTGATAAAATGGCAGGCCCTCTGTGTGTTGATTTTGTTTACTGCTTCACTCTCTTCACTTTTTAGTTCACTGGTTTTGTCTGACAACGTTTCCTTAGAATTGTTCTTGACAACAGTAATCCCAATAATGACTTTACCTTAACGAAGTCAATATTTTAAATAATATTTTGCATGAAGCTCTGGTACATTTATTCTTTTATTTATTGTCATGGTTATGAATCCCATAATATTTATTTTTTTGCATATTAATGGTCACTTTGGCTTCTACATGTGGCAAATGTCCAGAAAATACTTTGCCATCTATGCAGAAACTTGCTTTTCCAATTTTGGTGATAGAGTAAAAAATTGGATTACAATTAACGAACCTCTTCAAACGGCGGTGAATGGATATGAGATTGGGATATTTGCCCCTGGAAGATGTGAACATGCATTGACAGAGCCATATTTGGTTGCGCACCACCAGCTTTTGGCCCATGCAGAAGCTGTTTCCATATACAGAAATAAATACCAGGTATGTTGTTTGATATCATAAATTACTGATTACAAATTTCAGTTTCATAACACATGATGAATTCTCATTCGATTTGAACCTTTATCAGGTTTTGGTCATAATCGAATGCAAATCAAGATGGATTTTTTTTTTTTTTTTTTTTTGTATTCAAAGACTAGTGGCATCATGTAAATTTGCAAACATCTATAATGTGATCTTGAATTTGATCAATCTTGTATGCAAAGGTTCAGGGAATAAAATTCCGTAGCTTTCCATCAAAGTGTCCTAAACATTTCCATTTCTTGGGAAAGCCGACACTAAACATTTCCATTTCTTAAGAAAACAAAATCCTAGTATTTCCACCAAAAATACTAAAATACTTTGAAATGTGCCATAACATTGACTTGTGTCAACACATCTCAAGAATCTAGGGCTGTGTTTGGTTTGCCTTTGGAATCATGATTCCAAAGGCAAAATTTTTAAATCACTTTTCAAAATTTATAACCAAACACACAACTCAAAATTACTCAAAACTCAATTCAAAAATTAATTTCAAATCTCATAACCAAACACACCGAAGCTGTTTCCATATACAGAAACAAATAGCAAGTATGCTGTTTGTGTTGGCATATTATAATCACCGAAAGTCTTAGTATTTTATTAGCCGAAAGGCTTGGGTCTGTAATCATTGTGATGCTCTCAGGGATCATCTTGTAATTGACTTTGTTTGTAAACCCTAATCTTCATGTATAAATAAGGGGTGATATCTCATCATACCCTAAGCTGATTATTCAAAGCTTCATGGTATCAGAGCTAAACCTATAGGGTTTCGGCTCACCCTCGTTGGCAGACCTATTCACCAACAACACTCTAGGGTTCGAAGCTTACCTGGGTGATCTGCCTTAGCCGTCTTCCTCAGTCGCTCTTCCTCCGTCGATCTCCTCAACCGTCGATCTCCTCAACCGTCTTCCTCAGTCAATCTCCTCATCTCCTCAGCTCTCTCTCTCTCTGTCGCCATCGTCGCCCATCATCGACCATCGCTAGCTCATCGTCCCCGTCGCCAGCTCATCGTCACCATCGTCGGCCGTCAACTCTCTCTCTCTGTTCGTCCTCAGCTCGTCTTCCTCAGCCGTCTTCCTCGTCGACCTCCTCTGTCGATCGTCACTCGACCGACAGCACAGCAGCTTGGCGACCTCCTCCAGCCATTTCGTCGCTCGTCTTCTCTGTTCGTCCTCAGCCTCTGATCACTGTGGTCTATAAATATATATATATATATATCTATAACTATATATATATATATCCGGCTCTGTTTATATATATCAGGATATATAGTTATATATATATATAAAGACATGTATAAATAAATCAATTTACAAAAAAAAAAAAAAAAGAAAAAAAAAGAAAAAAAAAAGGAAAATAAATAAATAAATAAATAAAATAAATTAAAATGAAATAAAAAAATATATATATAGATAAAAAAAAAAAAAAAAAAAAAAATCATCATTTCTTAATTTTTTTTTGTTATGACTTTATAGTGGTCATTGTGCCTGTTATCTCACTACCACCTTCCGGGTTTGTGATTTCTACTAGTTTGTTGTGGGTTTGGTAGTATTGTATTGTATCCATGACAGATTCCACTAGTGTGTCCTCTTCGTCTCAAACACCAAAGAGTGAGAGTCTCATTCTACCTACTACCATGACTGAGAATCCCAACCCTAGTCTGAAAATCACCACCTCTCTATTTAATGGTCAGAACTACCTAGCATGGTCTCAAAGTTTGACTTTGTTTTTGAAAAGCAGAGGAAAGATGGGGTATGTTGATGGTAGGATACAGGCACCTAGTACCACTGACTCAGGTTATGACCAATGGGAGATTACTAACTCTTTGATTATGAGTTGGCTTATCCATTCGATGGTTCCAGAACTTGGTGAGGGCTACTTATCTATGGAGACTGCCCAGGACATTTGGGAGGCTGTGGCTGTTACCTATTCCCGCAAAGGAAATTTTTCACAGGCCTTTGAGTTGCGTCGCTCTATTGAAAGCACACTTCAGGGGGAGCAGACTGTTCTTCAGTACTTCACTTTCCTCACCAACGGCTGGAAACGCCTTGACCACCTGGAAGACTATAAGCCCGTTTGCCCTACTGATTCTGTCGGGTATAAGAAGTTCATTGCTCGGGAACGGGTCTTTAAATTTTTGGCCGGCCTAAATATGGAGTATGATCCAGTTAGGGGTCGAGTTCTGAGTATGGACACCCTTCCTTCACTACAGGAGGCATTTGCCTATGTACAAAATGAGGAAAGTCGTCGGTCAGCTATGATGTCCCCTGTCTCTACTGACCGTTCCGCATTACTGTCTACTCCTCGAGATGGCCTCAGCCTGCCTCCTCCGTCTGCTGCTAAGGAGTCTGTATTCTGTGATTATTGCAAGAAGCCGCGGCATACTCGTGAGACATGTTGGAAGCTTCATGGGACTCCATCTGGGGGTCGAGGTGATCGGTCAGGTTCTCGAGGAGGTCGGTCAGGCCACTCTCGAGGACGTGGTTCCTATTCCCGGGCTCATCAGTCTAGTGCCGTGGATACCCTTGATTCTACTTCCACTTCTGTTACCCAAGCTTCTGATACTGAGTTGGAGGATGCTTTGCGCCAATTGTTGGACCGCCGATCTTCTACTGCTCTCAGTACCGCTTCCTCGTCCTTTGCCCGCTCAGGTAACTTAGCATCTGTTCCTTGTGCTTTCCTGTGTCATACATCTTTGCCTTGGATTATTGATTCTGGTGCCTCAGATCATATGTCTGGCTCCCCTGATCTTTTTTCTGCCTATAAGCCCTCTTCAGGTCAGGACAAAGTTAGGATTGCCGATGGAACTGTTTCTTCCATTTCTGGAAAAGGTTTAGTCCAAGTCACTCCCACCATGCATCTATCTTCTGTTCTCCATGTTCCCAAGTTTTCTGTTAATCTGTTATCCTTAAGTCGTCTTACCCAGGATTTGAATTGTTGTGTGACGTTTTTTCCTGATCATTGTCTTTTTCAGGACCTTGTCACGGGGAGGACGATTGGCAGTGGTAGTGCAGAAAATGGTCTCTACTTCCTAGATCAACCGGACAAACTTGCTTATTCTTCCACCGCGTCTTCTACTACCCCCGCTGATGTATGGTTGTGGCATCGGCGTCTTGGGCATCCCTCATTTCATTTACTTAAGCATTTATTTCCTTCTAGTTTCGCAAATCATCATGTGTCTGACTTTCTTTGTGAGTCTTGTCAACTTGGAAAACAACATAGAGCTTCTTTTGCTCCCAGTTTGAATAAAAGCTTAGTTCCTTTTTCATTAATACATTCTGATGTTTGGGGTCCCTCTCGTGTTCTGTCTGTGAAAGGTCATCGCTGGTTTGTTACATTTATTGATGATTTTTCTCGTGCTACTTGGGTGTATCTCATGAAAGATAAGAGTGAAGTTTTCTCTGTGTTTCGCACTTTTCATAAGATGATTTGTACTCAGTTTGGGGCCACTATCAAAATATTTCGTTCTGATAATGGCGGGGAATACATAGATTCTGGGTTAGGAAACTATTTCTCTACTCATGGCATTATCCATCAGACCTCTTGCACCAATACCCCTCAACAAAATGGGGTGGCCGAACGCAAGAATCGGCATCTTCTTGACATGGCTCGGTGCATGTGTTTTTTATGAACGTGCCTCAATCCTATTGGGGCGACGCTGTTCTCACCGCTGCCCATCTTATTAATCGTCTCCCTACCCAGGTCTTGGACAAACAGGCTCCGCTTCACGTCCTCCTCGGTTCTCAGTCCTTGTTTTCTATTCCTCCCAAAATATTTGGTTGTGTCTGTTTTGTCCATAATCACTCTCCCTCTCGTGGTAAGTTGGACCCTCGCTCCCTCAAGTGTGTTTTCCTTGGTTATTCTCCTACTCAAAAGGGGTATAAATGTTACCACCCTTCCTCCCGTAAGTGGTTTGTGTCCATGGATGTCACTTTCTTTGAATCCCAGTCCTATTTCTTGTCCTCTCCGGTGTCCCCGTCCTCATTTCCGGGGGAGCCTTGGTGTGAAGTGAGTCCTGTGTCTCCTCTGGTAGAAGTGAGTCCTGTGCCTCCTATAGTAGAACCAGTTATTCTTGCACCCCCCTCTTCTACTGGAACTATAGAACCCACTGTCACCAAGAATAAGGATGGGCATGTTTATGTCCGGGACATCGACAGAAAACAAGTTAACTGGATACAAGGGACTGTTTCTGCTACTCCACTGCCATCTCCTGCTTCTGATGAGAGTCTAGGTAACTTTGAATCTCGTGAGTCCATTGATCTTGATGTTCCTATTGCCAAAAGGAAGGGTGTGAGATCTTGTACTCAACATCCTATCTCACAGTTTGTATCATACTCTCATTTGTCATCCTCATATAGAGCGTTTGTGTCCAATATTTCCTCTGTTAGCATTCCTAACCATTTTCAGGATGCTCTTGCTATCTCTGAGTGGAAACTCGCCATGATTGAGGAAATGAAAGCACTTAGAAAGAATGGCACTTGGGAATTGACTGAGTTACCTACGGGCAAACGACCTGTGGGCTGTAAATGGGTATATACTGTAAAACACAAAGCAGATGGGTCTATTGAGCGTTACAAGGCAAGACTTGTGGCAAAAGGGTTTACTCAGACATATGGCATTGATTATCAGGAGACCTTCGCACCCGTGGCTAAAATGAATTCAGTCAGAGTACTTCTCTCTCTCGCAGCTAATCTAGATTGGCCGCTTTATCAGTTTGATGTCAAGAATGCTTTTCTCCATGGTGACCTCGAAGAAGAAGTATATATGGACATTCCTCCGGGTTTTGAGGATCATCAAACAGAAGGGAAAGTATGCAAACTTCGGAAGTCATTATATGGTCTCAAACAATCTCCAAGGGCTTGGTTTGAAAGATTCACTCAGGCTATGTTTAAATATGGTTTCAAACAAAGTCAGGCAGATCACACATTGTTTGTGAAACATTCCTCATGCGGTCAGACTACAGCGCTTATTGTTTATGTAGATGACATAGTTCTTACAGGCAATGATAGTGAGGAAATACCTCTGTTGAAGAAATACTTAGCCAAAGAATTTGAAATCAAAGACTTGGGAAGCTTGAAGTATTTTCTGGGAATTGAAGTTGCTCGCTCTAAGGATGGGATATTTATCTCACAGAGAAAATATGTGCTTGACCTGTTGAAGGAAACTGGGATGCTTGGCTGCAAGGCATGTGCCACCCCACTGGAACCCAATCAAAAATTGGGAGATGATGCAGGAGGAGAAGTTGTGGATAGGGGGAGCTATCAACGATTAGTGGGTAAGCTCATTTACCTATCTCACTCCCGTCCTGATATTGCTGTTGCTGTCAGTGTAGTTAGTCAGTTTATGCATGCTCCTCATCAGATTCACTTTGAGGCTGTCATGAGAATCTTGAGGTATCTGAAGTCTGCTCCTGGTAAGGGTCTGTATTTTTCAAAGTATGACCATCTTCGTGTAGAAGCCTATACAGATGCTGACTGGGCCGGGTCAGTAACTGATCGGAGATCAACGTCAGGGTATTGCACATTTGTCGGCGGCAACCTAGTTACTTGGAGAAGTAAGAAACAAAATGTGGTTGCCAGGTCAAGTGCAGAAGCTGAGTTTAGAGCTATGGCACAAGGTGTGTGTGAACTTTTATGGATCAAATTATTGTTGAGTGATCTAGGTATTGCTCAGACGGACTCCATGCGGTTATATTGTGATAATAAGGCCGCCATCAACATTGCTCACAATCCCGTTCAACATGACAGGACAAAACATGTTGAGATTGATCGCCACTTCATTAAGGAAAAACTCACTAGTGGTACCATTTGTACTCCTTTTGTTCAGTCTGGTGAACAACTTGCTGACATTCTCACCAAGGGAATTGGGAATAAACCGTTTCATGACATATTAGGCAAGCTGGGCATGAGAGATATCTTCGCACCAGCTTGAGGGGGAGTGTTGGCATATTATAATCACCGAAAGTCTTAGTATTTTATTAGCCGAAAGGCTTGGGTCTGTAATCATTGTGATGCCCTCAGGGATCATCTTGTAATTGACTTTGTTTGTAAACCCTAATCTTCATGTATAAATAAGGGGTGATATCTCATCATACCCTAAGCTGATTATTCAAAGCTTCAGTTTGATGTCATAAATTACTGATTACAAATTTCAGTTTCATAACACATATTGATGAATTCTCATTCGATTTGAACCTTTATCAGGTTTTGGTCATAATCGAATGCAAATCAAGATGGATTTTATTTTTTTTTATTTTTTTGTATTCAAAGACTAGTGGCCTCATGTAAATTTGCAAACATCTATAATGTGATCTTGAATTTGATCGGTCTTGTATGCAAGGTTCAAGGAATAAAATTATGTAGCTTTCCATCAAAGTGTCCTAAACATTTCCATTTCTTGGGAAACCAACACTACATTTCCATTTCTTAAGAAAACAAAATTCTATTTCCACCAAAAATACTAAAATACTTTGAAATGTGCCACAACATTGAGTTGTGTCAACACATCTCAAGAATCTAGGGCTGTGGAATCATGATTCCAAAGGCAAAATTTTCAAATCACTTTTCAAAATTCATAACCAAACACACAATTCAAAAATTAATTTCAAATCTCATAACCAAACACACAATTCAAAACTCAAAACCAAACTTTTTTCAAGCTCTATTTTAAAAGAAAAAATTCAAAAAATATTTTTTTTTATTTTGTTTTTTAAAATTATTTTTAGAATCATGATTTGAGTGTGGAGTTGTGTTTTGAGTTATGAGTTTTGAAAAGAGTTTTGAGTTGTATTTTGAAATTTTTTGGATTTATTTTTTTTAAATATTTAAAAATTTTCTTAATTTTATTTTTTAGGGTAAATATCTTATATTTTAAATATTTATTTATTTATTTTAATGTGTTCTATATTTTATACATTTATATGCTCTATTTTTTTAATATTAAAAAATTAATTAATTATTTTTTTATTTTAAATATATAATTTTTATTTTAAATATATAATTTTTATTTTAAATATTTTATTTTAGTTTATAAATATATTTTTAAATATTTTAATATTTTTGTTATGTGTTGGTTATGATTTGAGTGTAGATTTTTGAAAGTAGCGTGGAGTTTCAAGTAATGTGTTTGGTTATGAGTTTTGAAAATAATTTTTGAATTGAGTTTTGAGTTATGTGTTTGGTTACAATTTGAGTGTGAAGTTGTGTTTTGAGTTTAAAATAAAAAAATTTAAATAAAAATTATACATTTAAAATAAAAATATAAAATTATTTTAAACATTTTTTAATATTTTAAAAAATTAAATCCAAAAAATTCAAAATATAACTCAAAATTCAAAAACTCAAAACTCAAAACTCAAAACTCAAAATACAATTCAAAACTCTTAACCAAACAAATTTTCTCTTTTCAAAATTTGAAAACTTTTTTCAAAACTCCTTTCAAAACACTTTTCAAATTCATAATCAAACTAATTTTTTCTTTTCAAAACTCAACTCATAATTTCACATTCAAATCACAACTCTAAAAAGAGAATCACAATTCCAAAACTAAACCAAACGTAGCCTAGGTTTTTTTTTTTAAAAAAAAAAATTTCTCTATTGGTTTATGAACAAATTAAAAAATTTGAGGGGGGGGGGGGTGTTTAGAATGGAAAATGTTTGAGTCATTAGAGTCTTGGTGATAGGGTTCTTCTTCCTTTTGCTTATGGAATCTATGCTTTTCCTTCCTCTAATATTTTAAATTTTCTCTTTTTATTTAAAATTTTGACCTTTTTCTAATTAAATTTTTGTAGACTTGTGTATTTATCCTTCCCCCAAAAAGGTCATCCAATTTGACGACATTTTTTTACCTTGTTTGATTGTGATCTTTTGCAACTTCAGAATCATATACATTAGCGTTTGATTACATTATTTATTTGACATTACTTATCACATTTTGGCTTGAATAATGTATTGATTCTACACTTGTGCCTTTATGCAAAAAATGAATGTATAGATCTCGAATATGTTCAGTTGATTTACTATTAGGCTTATGTATACGGCTAGATTGGTGTTATTTATGTTTCCAAATGTTTTTGTGCATTTCCAAACTTTTCCATTTTTTAACTTATGTTTTCAAAAAGTTTCCCTTTTAGAGTTGTTTGAGATGATGCGCTAAAAAGAAATTTGATCCTTGGCAAGATTTTCATAAGCAACTATCAAATCAGGAGATGATTCTAGGTTCTTAGTCATATGGTGACACTCTCTCCATCTATCCTTCTCTAGATCCTCCCCCCCCCTCCCCCCCCCTTTTGTGTCTACAATACTCTGCATGTACGTATGTGTATGTGAACTAATCAATTGGTGTCAGATAATGAGGTAATATAGCCTATATTTTCTTCTTCTTTTTGTTCTCTCTTTTTCTTCAAAAAAAAAATAAAAATAAAAATTGTAGAGATATTTCTGGTTGAGCTATCCTAATATTCTCACAATTGTACTTTAGAGACTTTGGGAAGTAATCGATAAACTTCCTTTTGCTAAGGGAAATTCTATTTGCACACCATTCATTCTCTCAGTACACATCATTTTGCAATTTCTTTTTATTACGATTTTGTCATTCAACCAAATTGCCATTTAGGAAAAAATAAACCTAACTGCTGCTCACACCAGTCCCCCACCCTCGCGCCACCCTTCCCTACTCCTTCCTCATGTTCGAAACCTTCCTTCGACGACCCCCCCCCCCCAACCCTCCTCCCCTGCCCCCATTGCTCTTCACTGTCGCGATGCCCACCCCCTGCAACCCGTGCAAACCCCTCAGACGCTGATGGGCACACATCCAACTGACAACGAAAGAGAGAGTTACATTGCGAAGTGAGGGGGTGGGGGTGATGAAGATGGGGCATCGCGGTGGTGGGAGGGTTGCTGTAGTGGCGCTGGGGATTCATGAGTCATAAAGGGCAGCTTGAAGGGAAGGAGGTGACTGAGAGGGGAGGAGGTGGTGGCTAATTAGGGTTAGGGTTAAAAAATTGAAGATAAAAGGTATTGTAGGTAGTATTTGGTGTGGATTGAGAAAATACAAAAAAAAAAAAGAAAAAAATAAATATGGTGTGAACTCAACAATTGCGTGTACCAAGAGAATGATTGATGTGCAAATAGAATTTCCCTTTTGCTAAGTGTGTTCTTGGTTGTGTAGGTAAATGGTTTAGGATTGATCCAAGATGTTATATTTATTTGATTGTAAATGTTTTAGGTTGTCCTAGGAAAAACCTATAGTTGTAAAGATTTTGAGTGAACCTAGGGAAAACCCATTGAATTATTGGAGTCAATACTTGCAAGGCACAAGGGATGTGCTGAACCACTATAAATCTGTGTTTGTTCTCTTTACGGTTCATGCTCTTTACTTTATATATCTTATTTTGAATGTGTGAGATGAATGTGTGATTAAATGTGTTGATTCCATTGTTGTAATTGATTGAGTTATCTTTATTTGAGAACATTTAGCAAGGGCATCATTTGGTGAAGTACATAAATGAATATTCAATAATATCACCACGACTTGGTAAGTTCACTTAGGTAAACAAGGTCAAACTAACAGTAAGGAATCTACCTTGGTCAACTGTCAACTAAGTTGGTCAACCAAACCTTATGCTGGTCAATCATAATTAAGGAAGAACTTAGTGATTGCAATTTAGAGAACCAAACCCTGAACAATCACTTCAAGTAAGGACACATTCACCCTCACTCCCCTCTCCTGCTCTCTACCCTCCCCATTCTCCTGCTATCCCCCCTTCCCATTCTCCTGCTCCTGCCCTCACTTCTACTTCATGCAACAGGATTTGAGTTGGTGATAATATTTTTTCTTCTTGTTGTTAATGTTTGTGGTGTGAATACACCATAGGACAAGCAAGGAGGTCAAATAGGCTTGGTAGTGGATTGTGAATGGGCTGAGGCTTTATCTGACAAAATTGAAGATAAAAAGGCTGCGGCGAGGCGTCTTGATTTTCAACTTGGATGGTATTCCTTCTTAAGTTGGCTCTTCTGTTTTTAGGTTGCTAAACTCATAGATAATAGTCCCGTTTATAAACATATTTACATACAGAGTGAACTTTTTTCAAATAGCAGTCTTTTACGTGCAATTTGCTGGATTGAATTTAGTGAAATATCTTTATAATGCTGATGTGATTTGCTTTTTTCAACTGAAAGGCAATTTTATGGGAATGTTTCGCTACAACTGTAAAAATTTGATTCTTCTTTTTGCTATTATTTTTCGTTTTCAATGTTGTGTGGTTTAATCTCCCACAATTTTATAGAACTTGAATCTGCAAAATGTTATTTTTTAACTCAAGAAGCGTACCCGTGTTTTGTAAATGTGTATGTTTTATAAGCACATTTAAATATGGGCATCTCTCTCTCTCTCTCTCTCTGAGACTAAAAGTTCACAATGATCAAAACCACCTTAGAAGTTAAATCTGAGGAAGTTAATACTTTTACAATGGCACTTCAAGAAGCAATTTCATTTTTTACTCTGACAAGCAGTAGATAAGAGGCCAGCTTTGGATAGTTTGAAATACCTTGTTATGCTACAAGAAAGAGCCTCTTCTTTATATTTTGTCTTCTCACTATAATGTAGTGATCAAGTTTCCAAGCTGGATGAAGAATGAATGGAGTTAGGGATGTAGAATGTTGACCAACACTTGCAACTGTCTATTACTTCTAATAACTCTAATAAATAAAATTCTTGTAAGTTTTGATTATCCTTAATTGAGGGGCACCTTTTAACTAAGCCCGCCTCATATGCTCCTCCCTCTCACATGAAAGATTGGTTTGGGAGTTGGGCATTCTGATTAGAGAGTGCTCTTTCAAAATTGCTTGTTTTGTGTACCTCCTACAGTAGAATAAAATGAAATGCATTGTTTTCTAATAGATAATCCTGTATTTATTTGTATTGCTGTAATATTGGACTGAATTTGCAGCGGCTTCTCAAGTTTCAGAAGCAGAATCATGAAAAAGTAATGTAATAGGGAAACTTCAGTCTCCTACCCCTCTTCTGGTTGTGCCATTACCAATCACGGGTAACCATCAGTCCGGCTGCCCTTGACCTAATAAGAATGATTATCCTTATAACGAAACAAGGACCAGCTTACTTCTCGAGTGATAGTTCCACGATCCCGACCAGCAACTTGTTGGGAGAACTGGCATCCAAGCTTCTCCCACCTAGTAAAGTTTCCTTAAAGACAATTGTAATGATATTAAATACACTGAAGATTTAGAACTTTTACATAAGAAATAAGCATGGATTATCCAACCTTATCAAAGATTTATTATAGAAGTGATTTACAAGCAACAAGTGATATGCAAAAGAGATTCACATGCTATCATATTAAACGATTTTGTATTACCTCCTGAGTTGTAATTGTGACGGATTTCTTTTGTCAACTGGGGAATTTACTTGTTATAATGAACCTTTGCAACCTCAAGTAGGTGAGCTTGATTTAACGAGTCAGTTTCTAAATTTGAAGTTTCCAAATTGTAGTCCTGGTCTATGTAGAATAATGAGAAAACTAGTAGCCGATCTACATCTATGTATTCTCAATACTAGAGAGATATTTAAGCAGTTATTAAGGTTCCTGAAAGATTATGTGATCCAACCATAATGGGTGTGATAAGTCAGGGATTGTTGGTGTAAATGCCTGAAGATTAGGATGCACCAACTTAATTACCATTATCATTCGTCCCTTGGTGAATTTTTTTAATTTTCTTTTATCTAAATCTACATTTTATGACTGTAACCGTCTTTCTATCTTCCAAGCTTTACTTGTAATTCTCCAAACCATCAATTGGTGGCTATTCCAGCAACTATCACTTTCAAAACCCAGCCTATTTAAACCCTACCTTACAATTTGTACCATTTGCTTCCACAAACTTTCCTCACCATATTATGGATATCGTTGCTTTTGATTTTGTTGTTGTCCTACATCAAGGATTACCTGTCAAAATAGGAGGTTATTGGATAGTTAAGACGAGCACACGTTTTATAATTAAGTAGAAGCAGGAAGCCAAGTATGAAACGTTGATGGTGAGGAAATAATGACCAATTTAATTCAATTTCATTCATTGAATAATAGTGACACAAAAGAACTTATTCAAAATATCCCATTATTTGTTACCATAATCGCTAATCACAACTACTGCTGTAGGTACTTGGATCCTATATTTTATGATGACTATCCTGAAACCATGCGTGAAATACTTGGCAACCGGCTTCCAAAGTTCTCTCAAAAAGATAAAGAGTTGCTCAGGAACTCAGTGGACTTCATTGGTTTGAATCATTATACCTCAAGGTTTATTACTCATACAAAGAACCACGGAGAAAATTGTTTTTATAAAGCGCAAGAGGTGGAGAGAATAGGTAATTATGAACAACATAACGAGTTGCTTTCAAATCATTCTTAGTTTGTAAATTTTAATTTCCCCTTTTGTCTCTTTTATCATCAGCTGAGTGGGATGGGGGGGAGATGATTGGTGACAAGGTACATATCATCAAATATATATGTATATATTTTTTCTATCTTTCATGGGCATGTATGCAATTGATGAGTGTGTGCACAACTTAATTATTTCAGTTTGCTGAAAAATTTTACACCTGGCAGGCAGCATCATCATGGCTGTATGTAGTTCCTTGGGGTATCAGGAAAGTACTCAATTACATAGCACAGAGATACAACAATCCCCCTATTTATGTTACCGAGAATGGTAATCCCTTGTCATCTACCCACCAAAAGAATTATGGTATTATAACACGTATTATATGATATCATCCTTCACCATGAATGCGCTAGTTTCTAACATGAATTTTCTTGATGATTACTTATTAGATCTAGCGAAAGAAATTTTACATAAATATTGGCCAAGGAATAAAGGGTTTGGTTAAACTGTTTAGGTAACCCCTAGAAGGGCAAGAGATATTTTAATTTTGATTCATTGATCGGGTGATGAAAATCCTTCTGCAGCCATTTCCTGCATACTTGCATTGTATGCGATGGACACATGTTTAGAATTTAATTGTTAGGACAAATACAAAATTAGTTTTTCAGTATTTACTTATTTCTTAAAGAAGACACAAATAATAAGATTAAAGAAGCACAATACTTGTTCAAAATTGTCAAATTGATGTATCCTTAATGTGTTATATTTGTTCAGTGTCTGTATCCATACTTCATAGTAAGTAAATGTTAGATAGTTTGATACACATTGTTCGATCCATTTCATAACAGCTTAGGTTTTTGGGAAAATTGGTAACTTAACTTGCTATCAGGGCTTAGGTTGAGAGAGATCTTGGGTTCAAGTCTCTTTGTTTTCTCTCTCCGCGTGTAAGACGGGGTTGCATGTGAAGGAGGGTGTTTTATAGTTTGATATAAGTTGTTGGGCCCATTTCCTAACAGCTCAGGCTTTTGAGAAAATTGGTAACTTAACAGTAAGGATCAATAAGAAAATATAATAAATCGGATTTTAACAATTAAACAAGAGAGTGAACTTACATAAAACATTTTGCAGATGATACGCCACTTGTGCAAAAGGGAAAATCATAAGGGCAGGTTGTGGATTGTTTTTTTATTTGAGCACAAACAACTTAGATGCAATATTGAAATGGTACTTTAATAGTATCTATTGAAAATTTAAAAATAAACTGGCTGCTGGCTCCAAAACTAAATACCTAATTTCTAAACATTAGCATATCATTAGAAAATTACAGTGGTTTATCACCATTCTTTGAGCTTATGTGTAATTTAGTACAACAAATTATAAAAATTATTTTTTTACAAACATATCCTAGACATACCCGTATTCTAATTCTTTAGATTTTGTGTATCGCCATATCCGTAGATGTGCTTCATAACATAACATTTGAAACCGTGTTTGTGCAAGTGTATAGAAGAAAAACTCTAGGGAATTTTAGAAATGAGGAAAGCAAAATGAGAAAAGGCTGAACTAGAGTGCTGCTTTGCTCATATGTGTGAGTTTTTAAATAAGAAAACTAGGTCATTTAGAAATGAGAAAAAACTGAACCAGGAGAGTTGCATTCGTTTTAGTAGTATGTTTGGAAGTATGATTAAGAGGTAATTAATCTTAAGATATGCTGTAAATGGTAAAAAATAACTTCATTATTAGTCAATTAACTAACTCTATAATTCCTTGTATAATATTTGGCTTTATTACTTATATAATATTTGACCATATACAGGTATGGATGATGAAGATAATGACAGTGACCCTCTCCATGAGATGCTAGATGACAAATTGAGAGTTTGTTACTATAAAAGCTACCTTGCAGCTGTTTCTCAGGCAATTAAGTGCGTAACCGTTACGAAATGTCATTTGTTTTAAACATATGCAGATTTCATAGCTGTTACTTCCTGGTGATGCCTGCTCAGTGCTCCACATGCATTAATGTTCAGTTCTTTGATTTCAATCTCCTCTAGAATCAACTTTGATTTTGAGACCTTGACAATTACTGCCATTATTGACCAGATAATTTCAAATCTCATTTTGCCTAGTCACTATACAGAGGGTACTGCCTTTTTTTTTCTCCCAAGAAATATAACAGGTGGATTTATAAAATACCTCTGCAGTGAAACAATTATTGAGTCCATCCATGTCTTGATGTGTGGTGCTTTCATTGATGACTGGTTCGAGATTGCAATCAGATGACCTGAACTCTCATCTTTCTTAAAATAATATAAAAAATAAAAAAACTTTTTGGTAGAGGAGCCAATGTCTTGTCATGCTTGTATTTGAATCACGCTTATGCATGCACAGGTCTGAAGATGACGTCATTTGGAAAGACTAGTGCTCATCATTAGCATACTGTTAATTTTTTTTTTTTATTTTGTCCTTTTTGGGATATGGGTGTGTTGTCAACAAAACCTGATCAAAGAAAGAAAAAAGGAGGTTTCTATTGATGCTGATATTGTTCATATTATTGTTTTCAACAATTAAATTTGTATGGATCAATGGTTGGACCAATGTGGAGGTTCTGCCTTGCCATGCTCATGAATGTGGTCAAAGTGGGGCATTTGATGCTGCTATCATTGGTTTAAGTATCTATTGCAATGGTTTTCTGTTTGCATGTGCACGTCTGGGTGAATGTTTGAGTGAACGTGCCTCTATGCTCGCACAGTTGTCTTCTATACTTCTATAAATGATGACATTGTTTGTATGCCACACATGAACAGGGATGGAACAGATGTGAGGGGTTATTTTGCATGGTCATTACTGGATAACTTTGAGTGGAGTTGTGGCTATACCAAGCGATTCGGCTTGATTTATGTGGACTATAAGAATGGGCTTTCTCGGCACTTGAAATCTTCTGCTTATTGGTTCATGCAATTCTTGAAAGGTGGAGGAGAGGCGAAAAATGGCAAAGAAGAGTAGTAACCACTAAACCCTCGGCATCTCAGATCTTTCATTCAGCATCCTTTCATACCTTGCATTCTATGCTGGCAGAGGTTATTTTGCCTGCTAGATGCTCTGTCAACATGGTTACTTTTTACTATTATCATTTACTATATATATGGTTAAAATCTGGAGTGATATCTGTGTACTTTCTATTATAGACTATATGTGATAGACGCTTAGATTATTATTCTGAAGTTTGTTAAACCATCCTCCAAGAAATTGAAAGCTAAGTCTTAGGACCGTTGGTGTTTATCTGAAAACTCTTATATATTGTGTATTCGTTTTATCATCTTTGGTCTATTTAAAATTGGGCGATGACTCGGTGATAAAGAGGCCCTTCGGTCTGCTCACCAGGCCGATCAAAACCCTGGGGGACGTCCCCGCTCGGGCCTTGCTATAATGTTGTTGGCTTGCAAATTGGCATTTTGAATGTGATATTGAAAATATATCATGTGGCAATGTTATACTCTTTGTTTACTGTCTCTGTACTGAATATATTTAGCATTGTCAGTGAATGCATGGTTTTAGATAGTTATACTCATGTTCCTAGGGTTTAGGATTCCTAGCAAAATTGTTATTAATATTAGCTCATTATTATTTTGCTAGGAACGCGTACACTGAAAGTGAGCTCCATGTCTTGCTCATTTAATCACTTTCTGGTACTTTAGGAACGTGTAAAGCTTTTTTTTTTGGGGCTCCCCTCCCCAGGAAAGAAAGAAATAAATCAAATTACCAACAAGAAAAGATAGAAATGAATAAACAATCAGAAGAATACATAAATTAGAAAAGTTAAAGTCACCAATATTATCTCAAGATATAAACTGGGGCTATGAGAAATAGATCAGAATCAAGCTTGGGAAACCAAGATGTCCATCTGCCCACATTATTATATAATAACGTAAATCTCTCGAGGAAAGCAGATTCTGTCATATCTAACTATATAAGAACTAGTTTCTTCAAAAAAAAATTAAAAAACCAGACAACAAAGCCTTGACATTGTGAAATGTATATACACTCCAAATTACCTAAAAAAATAACATTTTGACATGCATGCACATTTGATTTTCTGTTCTGTCGCCATAAATTTCACAGCAGTAACAAATGCAAACCCAAAATAGCAGTAAAAAGTGCAAATGCAGCCCAATCGTTTGCTTCTTAAAAGAATCACAACTTCTTTTGTTACATGAAGCAAAGGTATTCTTAACCCCGTTTGGGGACTTACCTTTTTAGCCAAAAAGTCAAAAAATTATCATTTTAGCCAAAAAGCCAACAACTCATACCAAAAAGTCAAAGATTCTCTTTTCTCTCTACTTTTTGCACATCTTTTCGTAATTAGCCAAAAAGTCATCCCAAACATATAAGTTTTTTTTACCTACCTTTTTAGCCAAATAGTCAAAAAGTTACTAAATTAGCCTGTTCCCAAACGAGGCCTAAGTATTTATAAGGTAAATTAAAAATTGACACTTAGACAATCAACTTTTCTTTATAAAAAAAGAAAAAAAAAAAAAAAAAAAAAAACAGACAATCAACTCCACCAGAAAATCGGAGTTGAATGAGAACCAAAACTTCAGATGTATGTCTTCCCTCTATATTTTTCCTGCTTCAGTTGTATCAGCATCTTCTGCACGACTGCCTAATTTGACAATGTCTTCAACACGGATCTTTCCTTCTGTTGCAGAATTAAAAATTAAACAAATATATAAAGGTATTCATAAATCAGAGAGAAACTGTTAACCAGGATATTAAGCAAGGACTAAAGATTGCAACAAATCCATTACAATTTCATATAGTAAATGGAACACAAGAAAGGGCGGCCTGACCCAATGGCAAAGGCTTGTCATTAGTGCCCTCGTTGTGTGAGTTCGAGTCATGGAAATAGTGTAATACACCAGAATTTTCCATAATGCTTAATAATTATTCTGTTGATAAAATAACATTTTGTATTTGATTTCAATTTTGCTTAAAATTAATTACTGATCTTGATATAAATAAATTTTCAAAAATTTGGCAACTCTAACAGGGCTTTATCACTCTTAATCTCATTGTAATTAGAAGAAAACCCTAGTTGGATTTCGGTAATTTAATTGGGAAAACCTAAACCTATATACATTAGCAACCTAGGGCTTTATATTATCAGACAATTATTTTTATTTAAAAGTAAAGCCCTCAGAAACCTGTGGGGAGGAATGAAGGCTTCTCTAATGAGAGTTTTCAAACAACCTCAGAGGTTGGAATTCCAGAAATTTGATTTAATCTTGTATGGCCATTACTGCTATGTGCTTTGTGGAGCATTGGAAACTATATTCATGCTTTGTACATGAGGATATGATAGTTGTGTGTGGCAGTCATGGCCTTCATGGGCTGTGCCCGGGGAGCTGGTCCTTGGACCTGGGCAGTACACCCTCGCCTGAGTAGTTGTCATGGGCAATTATGTTGGCCCTTGCGACGGTGTTGGTGATAATGTGAGCACATAATCTCCCCCAACCCAATGACTAGAACTCAATTTTAGGTCTCTGGTACCCCTAACAAAAGACTAGAACAGGAATACAAGTTCAAGATAGAAATCAGTTCATTTTCAGTGTCAGCTTTGAGATATTTTCTCAGAACCCTATCATGGTTTTTTGTTTTTTGTTTTCATCTTAAGGAATAACTGTGTTTGTGTTAGGTTATGTGCTTGAGGGTAATAGTGTCATTGTACTTATTCCCTTATTATTATAAATATATGTGTTTAGAGAGATAATAAACCCAATTAGGTTTTGTGCCTTCTCTCCCAGTAAATCTCCTCTCTCTCTCACTCAATTTTTGTGTTTCATTCTTAACATAGTATCAGAGCAAAAGAATTTTTTGTTATTCTTTTATTCTTTTTTTTTTTTTTTTTTTTTTCGGTTCTTCCTGATAATGTAAAAAAAATAATAAATAAATAAATACCACCATGAACGACTAGGGTGGAGGGTTCACCAAAAACAGTTTCAAATTTTTTTGATTTCTGGTTGCCTATATTTTCGATTTTTCTTTATTTTATGGAAAAATAGGTCCAATTTTATGATTTTTGTAAAAATTTATGTATTATTGATTGTTGTATTGATATATATTACAATGATTCATGATTCCTATATATAGAAGAGGGTGAGTGTGTAGTAGGTGAGGAGTAGGTGAGGAGTAGGTGGAGAGTAGGTGAAATAGGTGAGTGTGTAGTAGGTGGTAGTGGTAGGTGTGTAGTAGGTGAATTTTAACAGCCCCCCGCAAACTCAAGGGGGATAGGAACTAACCAACTTGAGTTTGGAGAGAGTTATAAAACAAGAAAATACATAAAAATAAAAGAGGATAGGTGACACTGTATGGTCGTGTCAGACCATTGGTGAAGACACTGGATGGTGGTGTCATAACGTTGTAGAGGACACTGTATGGGGGTGTCATAACGTTGTAGAGGACACTGTATGGGGGTGTCATAACGTTGTAGAGGACACTGGATGGCAGTGTCAGACCGATGTAAAAGACAGTTTATGGGGTCATGTCGGACCGTTGTAGCAGACAATGTTGTGACAGTTGTTGTGACAGTTTACAGAGTCTTGCTGGACCCTTGTAGAAACTAACCGGAATTAATGTCGGGACAGTTTACAGAGTCTTGTCGGACCCATGAAGGAGCTAACCGGAATCAATGTCGGGACAGTTTACAGAGTCTTGTCGGACCCCTTAAAAAGTCGCACCCTCAAAAGGTGCGCCCAATTTTTCAAAAGGCGTGCCATCAAAAGGCGTGCCCAAGCCATAAAAAGGCGTGCCATCAAAAAGCGTGCCCAATCCATAAAAAGGCGTGCCATCAAAAAGGCGTGCCATCAAAAGGCGCGCCCATGTTGTCGTTGAGCGCCGAGCGGCGGATGATGCGCGTGTCTGCCTCTTCGTCAGGGTCTTTATAAACTGAGACGGAGGCTGTGCTTGAGGCAGAAGCGAAGACAAAAAAAACCTTGTGAAAAAACTTCTGAAAAACTCTTCATTTTCTGAGAGAGATATTCGTTTTCTGAGAGATTGCCTCTAAGAGCTGCAAATCTTGAAACACTCTGTAACCAACCCTTCCGAACATTACCAGTCTGAAATTGCTATTTCGCTGAAACACTTAGCAACCCAAAACATGGCCTCTTCTTCCCGGTCAGCTACCCAGAATATGGCCTCTTCGTCACGTGGTCTGCTCACTCTGTTTCCCGACCTCAACGAGTCAACAAGAGAGATAACTGGTGCGGTGGCCAGTGAACCTCAACCAAGCGCCTCTGGTTTTGCTCCGTTGAACTTTCCGATGCGGTCGGTGGAGCAAAAAATGGCAGTACAAACAGCTATTGAAGCCAATCAGTATACATTGAAGTCATGTGTGGAAACCATGACGGCGGTCACAAACCTGTCGCACCGGCTTCAGAGTAGAACGAATGAGGTGCAGCAGTTAAACGCCCAACTGGCTCTGCTCCAGCGCATGTATAAGGATACGCGAGCAGAGATAAGTGTACTGAAAGCAAAAAATAAGGAGCTGAAGCGGAAGGCCACCGTGATATTCCGATTTGGAGGTCCGCCATATGCTGCAGTGGAGGAGTATGGGGGAGTGAACGTGCTTGGTGGACAAGGAAACACGGAGGCAACACCGGCAAGGGCCGTCTAGGACGGAGGCAAGAAGAAGAGACCTGCGGCAGAGTAGAGAAGGGATGTCGGTGTGTGGCCGTCTGCAGAAAAGAAAACAAAGCCGTTGTTGTGTTTTTTTTTTTTTTTTTTTGGTGTAAAATGGTGATCGGGGTGAGCCCCGACATGAATAAAATGAGTTTGTGGAAAGGGAATCGAATAATAAAAAAAATATGGAGATAGTGATGAAATGATAAGCATGGTGATGATGAATATATAATAATGAATAAAAATAGAGCACCAATTAAGTTTTATAATAAAAAATAAAATTTGGGCGGTGAATGGGTGTGATTAAAAAAGAAAAGTAAGCATGGTAATGATGATATATAATAATGAATAAAAATAGAGCACCAATTAAGTTTTATAATAAAAAATAAAATTTGGACGGTGAATGGGTGTAATTAAAAAAGAAAAGTGAATTGGGTGTGCCCCTTTCTCTCTCTCTCTCTCTCTCTCCACGCGTAACCCACCTTTTTTTGCCTCTCTTTCTGTATCAGCTTCACTTTGATCTTATTCTCTCTTACGGAAAAATGGTGAAGGAAACAGAGTACTAAAATTTGGGCGACGAAGAAGGCTCGGACCAAGCCAGTATCAACTAGGAGTGGGTCCCAAGGACGAGCCGCAGAAGCCGACCAGAGCGGACCTCGCGGATGTGGACGGTGAATCGGAGGAACTTGATAGGCCAGTAGATTAGAGCGGCAGTGACCATGAGACCCGGGTAGAGAGTGCCGCCGATGATGCGACCTAGAGGGTACCAGCTCTCGGAATCGAACCAGTTCCAGAACTCGTAAAAGCCCTTCTCGGTCAGGAACAGAGTGGTCCTGTAATTGAAGTAGGGATCGAACTCGTGGATCATGCTCTCGTAGCGGAGGACGCTGAAGAGACGACTGATGAAGGCGAGGACGTAGACGAGGCAGATATCGATTCCGACGGTGTAGAGGTGGATCGCGAAAGGGTAGTCGTACGCGGTGACCATGTATAAGAAGACGATGCTGCGAGGATGCCGCTGACGCCGAAGCCAGCGACGCCGTCGAAGTAGTCGGAGCGTTGAAGGATTTGAGGTGGAGAAGGGTTTGAGGTGAGAGAGTGACAGAAGATGAAGAGAGAGATAAATGGGTTGCTGAGAACGTAGCCACCATCTTTAGGAGTAGGTTTTTTTTTTTTTTTTTTTTTCCTGCAACTTGGTCTCCACTGGGAGATCGAACATCTCAGCAGTGGTCTTGAACAGTATTTGTTGAAGCTCTGAGGTTGGAAAGGGGGGCAATCCGGAGGTCCAAGGTGGAGAGTCGATTGGCGGTGAGGTCCAACTCGGTCAGACTCGGTGGAAGCTCGACTGAGTCGAGATCATGTAGCTGGAAGCTTGTGAGATCGAGGACTGTAGCCGATGATGATTCATTGTCCTCGGCCACCATTGTTGCAAAGGTGTCTTCCAAGGCTTTTCAGCCATGAAGATTCGGAGGGTTGCATCAATCCATTCTCTTTGACAGAGGATAGGAACTTGTGTAAATTGAACTGACCGAGCAAAGTTGCAAACCAGTATTCAGCAGCAGGAGGAGGAAGGACATGCAGAGTGATCAAGGTATGTGTAGAAAATTTAAGCAGAATAGGTTGAGGTCCGGCGGGCGGCTAAGGTGAGGTTGCCGCCCGCCGGTGAAGCGAGAATACTAGGTTCTAAACCTGCTCTGATACCATGTAAAAATTTATGTATTATTGATTGTTGTATTGATATATATTACAATGATTCATGATTCCTATATATAGAAGAGGGTGAGTGTGTAGTAGGTGAGGAGTAGGTGGAGAGTAGGTGAAGTAGGTGAGTGTGTAGTAGGTGGTAGTGGTAGGTGTGTAGTAGGTGAATTTTAACAATTTTTTCATTCTGTCAATTATTTGATCGATTCATTGCTTGGGTCCACACCTATGGGAGCCGACCAGATGCCCTAGGATGCTCTTTGGCTTCGGTTGATGCTTTTGGATGGTTTTTGATTGTTTTTTGGCTTCACAGAGCAGTCGAGCTTTCTCTAGGGTTTGCGTGTTGCTCCTTTGCTTCAGCCACGGTTTTTCTGGTCCTTCTTTAATGTTGTTGGGCTGTTTCTATTGAGCAACAATTTCCTTTTGATAGATATCTATGGTTGTCTTGTTTGTTGGGTGTGCTAGCACTATTCTAGGCCATGGCAGATGATGGTAAGACCCCTGTAGTCAGCGAAGTGAAAGAATCTGGTTCCAATCTCTCTCTTGGTGATAATTTCTTTCTCCAGCTTACTTTGGTCAAATTGGATGGTACCAATTATCTGGTTTGGTCCTGTTCCTTTCAATTGGCTATTACTGCTCGTGGCATGTCTAGTTACATCAAGGGGATTACTAAGGCTCCCAGGGAGGATGGACCAGCCCGAGATAAATGACAAAAAGAGAATGCTCTTGTCATGACTTGGCTCATTAACTCTATACACTTCAGTATTAGCCACTCCTTTGTTTTGATGTATACCGCTCATGAGATTTGGACTGCTGCTGCGCAGATGTATTCCTAACATGGTAATGATGCCCAGGCTTATGAGTTGCAGAAGAAAATATGGGGGTTTGATAAGAAGGATAGGTCCTTTGTCAAGTACTATGCCAAGTTAAGCAGTTTGTAGCAAGAACTCAACTACTATCAGAACTTCCACACTGTTTGTTCTCAAGATGCTACTATCTTTCAATTGATGGTGTCCAAGGAAAGGTTCTATGATTTTCTTGCTGGTCTTACATTGAGTATGATCAAATTCATGTTCACATTCTTGGCCAAGATCTTTTTTCCACTGTACATGAGGCATATGCTTATGTTCAGCATGAAGAGAGCAGGTGTAGTGTAATAGTTCATCACACTCTCCAAGATTGCTCTACTCTCGCTGTTTCTTCTGCTCTAAAGGATGGCCATGTCTCCAAGTCTGGGACAAGGTACTAGTGTTGATCGTGATCAAATTACCCGTGATTATTGTGGGAAAGACTAGCATGATAGGAAACATTGTTGGACGTTACATGGTCATCCTCCTCGAGGCTGGGGTGGAGCCCGTAGTGGTACTAGTGGACGTGGTGGCGCTATTTGTTCCCATGCCAATCTCTCTAAGCCTTTTACCAGCACCCAGGGTGATTCTACTACACTTTTCCATGATGAGTTGCACTTTTCGGCATCTGATGACTCAACTTGATTCTTCCTCTGTCCCTGCTTCTGATCCTCTCTACTTCTAACTTTGTTTCCACAGGTATTCCTACAAGTGCCTTGAGTGCTTTCTCTTTTCCTTCATTTCCTTGGATCATTGACTTCGACGCTACTGACCACATGACAGGTTTGTCTCATCTTTTCCACTCTTACTCTCCTTGTTCTGGCAAGGATAAAGTAAGAGTTGCTGATGGGTCATTATCTTCTGTGTCTAGGACATGCTCTCTATTCATTGCTCTTCCTCTATTTCTATTCCTTCCGTTCTTCATGGTCCCCAGTTTTCTACTAATTTACTCTCTTTGTCATCTTACCAATTTGCTAAATTGTTGGAGGCGTTTGGCAAGTGAGTTTGAAGGCTAAAATAGCCTCAAATTGAAAACAGCCAAGAAAAAAATGTGCAAACAAAACTTATCTGCAACAGGTACATTGCCAGGTCACGTAAGTTGTGGCAAGGTTGCCAAGTACACTGCCAGGTATGCGAAAAGACAATTTTGCCCTTGAAATTTTTTGAAAATCACACCAATCATTCAATCATTAGGGGTAATTTTGTCATTTCCTTTCTCACATCATTTCAAACACATTTTTCAATACAACAATTTAACCCATCTTCCCAAACACAAACTAAAATAGCCAAATAGCCAAACAGCTTAAAAAGTAGCCACTTTCCAAACGAGGCATGTGTCTTTCAGGAACTGGATACGAGGAGAACGTGTCTTTCAGGAACTGGATACGAGGAGAACGATTGGCAATGGTAAAGCACATGGGGCCTGTACTTTTTGGATGTTGGACTTTCTTCCCTTGGATCTGTTCATTAGGCTCTTCAAGCAACTGACACTTCCATCCTTCCACTGTTACATCAGTTGCATAGGCGTTTAGGACACCCCTCTATTTCTGTTTTAGAAAAAAGTTTTCCTACTTCAGTAAAAGATTGTCATAAGAGTAATTTTCCTTGTGATGCTTGTGTGTTTGCTAAACATAAACATTCTTCTTATTCTCCTATTAATAAAAGAAGTATTTTTCCTTTATGGTTATTCATTCTGATGTTTGGGATCTGTCTCGTATTATGTATGTATCTGGCTATCGGTTGTCACTTTTATTGATTGCTATTCTCGTGTAACTTGGGTTTACTTGCTTCAGACCAAAAATGAAGTTTTTTCATATTTTAAGACGTTTCATAAGATGGTAATTACTCAATTTGCTACCCTCATTAAAGTCCTCCGAAGTGACAATGGCACTCAATATATTGATGGTGCATTTCGGGCCTCTCTTGAAGCCCATGGCATTCTTTATCAAACCAGTTGTATCGATACCCCTGAACATAATGGTGTTACTGAGCACAAGAACCGTCAGCTTCTTGAGGTTGCTCGTGCTCTTATGTTCACAATGCATGTACCTAAACCATACTGGGGTGATGCGGTCCTTACTGCTACATATCTTATTAACCGCATGCCTTTGAGTGTCCTCCAATTTCAACGCCTTCTTGACCTTCTTCCCCGGATGTTTGTTCCCCTATTTCCCTTCCACCTAAGGTCTTCGGTTACGTCTGCTTTGTCCATTCCCCTCGTTCCATTCGCAGCAAATTTGATCTCAAGGTCTTGCGGTGTATTTTTCTCGGTTATTACTCTAATCAAAAAGGTTATTGGTGTTATAACCGTCACACTAGCAAGGTTTATGTTTCTGTGGATGTTACGTTTTGTGAGTCTAAGCCATTCTTACAGGAATCATCTCTTTAGGGGGAGGTTTCGATTCCAGAAGAGATTGGTTTCTCGAATTCTATGATTTTTCCTTCTAGTGGTTGTGATGGGAAGGGTGAGCCATGTAGTAAGGGAGAGGGTGAGCCATGTAGTGAGATGGAGGTTAGTCCTTGTGTTCAGGGGGAGTCTTGTGTTCAAGGGGAGTCTCGTCGGTTGGATAGATCTGATCTCAAGACCTACTCTCGACGACAAAGGAACAGGTGCCTGATGTGCTGCCATGTCAATCATCTTCATCTCCAGTTTCAGGTAATGAGTCATTGGTTACTAATTCTCCTGTCCCTGCTAGTGATATTCATGAAGTTGATGACTCGGATGTTTCTATTGCTATTAGGAAAGGAGTTCGATCTTGTATTCAACATCCTATATCTCAATTTGTGTCATATGACTCATTATCTCCATCGTACCATGCCTTTGTTTTGTCTCTGTCTTCTATTTCTATTCCGCAGGGTTGGAATCTTAATGATTCTAAGCAGAAAGAAGCTATGGCAGAGGAGATGAGAGCATTGAGTAAGAATGGCACTTGGGAGTTAGTTTCTCTACCACTCGAAAAAAAACCTGTGGGGTGCAAATGGGTGTTCATTGTCAAGCAGAAAGCTAATGGAACCATTGAAAGATATAAGGCGTGACTACTTGCCAAAGGGTTCACTCGGACTTATGGCATTGACTACTAGAAAACCTTTGCACCAGTGGCCAAGGTGAATTCCATCTGTGTTCTTCTTTCCTATGTAGTAACTCTGGGATGGCCATTACAGCAATTAGATGTAAAGAATGCATTTCTTCATGAGAGGAAGTGTATATGGATGTTCTTCTAGGTTTTTTCCTCCAGCCACTGAGGAGGAAGGTTTGCCGATTAAAGATAGCTTTGTATGGGTTGAAACAATATCCTTGAGCTTGGTTCAACAGATTCCTGAAGGCGATGCTCAGATTTAGGTATAAGCAAAGCCATACAGATCATACTTTGTTCATCAAACAGTGTAGAGATAAGATCATTGTACTTATTGCTTATGTAGATGACATTGTGGTGACAGGCAATGATGAAGAAGAAATGTCCAAAGTCAAAGCTCAACTTTCCAGGGAATTTGAAATTAAAGATCTCCAATCCGTAAGGTACTTTCTTGAAATTGAGATAACTAGATCAGATAGGGACATCTTTATTTCTCAAATGAAGTACAACTTGAACTTACTTGAGGAGGTAGGCATGTTGGGATGTAGGCCTGCTAATTCTCCTATTAAGGCTAATCACAGGCTTAGAAATAGTGAGAGAATATGTGGACAAAGGGAGGTATCAAAGGCTTGTGAGAAAACTGATATACCTTTCTCATACCAGACCAGATATTGCATATGTTGTTGGCATTGTTAACCAATACATGCATGATCCTTGGACAAGACATTTGGATGCAGTTCATCGAATCTTAAGGTATCTCAAATCAACGCCTGGAAAAGGCATTTTGTTCTCCAATCATGGTCATCTAAGGTTAGAGGCCTTCACCGATGCAAATTGGGCTAGTGCTACTGATGATAAGAAGTCTACCACAGGCTATTGCACATTTGTTAGAGGAAATTTGGTCACTTGGCGGAGTAAGAAGCAGTCCGTTGTTGCCAGATCAAGTGCAAAAGCGAAGTATCGAGCCATGGCACATGGTATTTGCGAGTTGATGGGGCTGAAAGTTTTATTGGCTAACCTAGGATTGTTGAGTGGTTGTCCCATGCCACTATATTGTGATAATAAGGCTGCTATTAATATTGCTCATAATTTGGTTCAGCATGATAGAACTAAGCACATAGAGATTGGTCGACATTTTATCAAGGAGAAAGTGTATAGTGGCATCATTTGTTTGTCTTGTCACTTCTAAAGATCAAAAGATCAGTTAGGTGATGTGTTTACCAAAGGGTTAGGGAGTGAAGGGTTTCATTCTATTGTATGCAAGTTGGGCATGAGGATACCTATGCACCAACTTGAGGGGAGTGTTAAATTATATGCTTGAGGGTAATAGTGTCATTGTACTTATTCCCTTATTATTATAAATACATGTGTTTAGAGAGGAAAAAAACCTAATTAGGTTTTGTGCCTTCTCTTCCAGTAAATCTCTGGTTCTCTTCTCTCTCTCTCTCTCTCTCAATTTTTTGTGTTTCATTCTTAACTGTTTGTTTCCGTGGATGGTGGAGAGCAGGGAGGGGAGAGATTTGGATTGCAATTAGCTTGTTTGGTTTCATTTTTTCAAAAACAGTTTTCAGAAAATTTTACTTTCTTATTTTTCGTGTTTTTTTATTTTTACTGAATTTTTTAAATATTTTAAACAATTTTTTTACTTTTTAGACACACCTAACATAAATGCACCTAAAAAGTAAAAAAATTGTAAAAAAAATCTTTTAAAAATTCACTAAATACCAAAAATACAAAAAAAAAAATACAAGAATTCAGTATATTTTTTGTATTTTTTTGTATTTATTAATTTTTTAAAATATTTTTTCATAAATTTTTTACTTTTTAGATACATCTAAGTAAGGTGCATCTAAAAAAGTAAAAAAAAATGTTTAAAATTTTTAAAATATTCATTAAAAACAAAAAAACACGAATACTAGAAAACTCAATTTTCAAAAAACTTAATCCAGAAAACTCAAACCAAACACACTGAATAGTTCCAATCCCAAAGGCTGGCAAAAACATAAAAGGGTGCCGTTGTCTTCAATGGTTGTCTAAATTTAATAATTGTAAAACAAAGAAATTGCAGTAGGGGTGTGTGTGTGTGTGTGTGTGTGTGTGTGTGTGTATGTGAGGTTTTGCCATAGAATTTAGAACTGGAAATGAATCAAGTGAAGAATACAGCACCAGAACCAAAAAGACTAAAAGACTCCTTTTCACTGACCTCTATCTTTGGAAAGGCTGCTAATAAGTTCTTGCACACCTTCCTTGCCCAAGGTGTCCTTCAGGTACATAGCCGCTGATGCAACCTCCTCGGGAGTTACTTTGCCATCATAATCCCTACATATGAAGTAAGTAATTATTGGGCAGAATCTTTTCCTGTCAGAATTGCTAATAAGAAGAATAATACTAGTAGTCTACACTTTTATTTGTATTGACTAAACTAAAGCTTTTCTATAAAGTGCGGAAGTTTATTTCAGGTGTGAAAAAAATATCAAGGCATGAGATTCATGTAGAGTATGATAATTTGATACGATACAAGTGAAGATTCCAATCATTGAGCAGTTTTGATTGATCAGTTATTTAGCTGAAGCAAAATCCAGCAGTTTGACTTTAGCTAGTGCCAAAGTGAATCTGCTTATTGAAGGGCTATGAACATTGTGTTAAAATCTACCATCATCTACTCCACCTACTACACCTACCACCACCTACTACCACCTACTACACACCTACCACTACCACCTACTACCACCTACTCCACTACATCTCCTATATAAGGAGCCCCTCACCATTTGTAATATATAACATACAACATTCAATAATACATCAATTTTAACATGGTATCAGAGCGGGTTTAGAACCTAATATTTTCGCTTCACCGGCGGGCGGCAACCTCACCTTAGCCGTCCGCCGGACCTCAACCTATTCCGCTTTTCTACACATACCTTCCCATCACTTGCCTTCCTTAGAGCATTTTCCATTTCCGAAAGGCGTTTCATAGTTGTATCCTCAAGTGTCTGTTTCCCCTTCTTCAATCGTTGGGTCTCCTCCCTTTCCATCCTTAACATCTTCAGCTCTGTAAGATCATTGCTGAGCTTCCTTGCAGCTTGCATTGCCTTCTGATTCAACTCACGAAGGCTGCCACGTGGAGCACCGCCGATCTCCAGTAGTTGTTCCACCAACGAGAAGCTGCAGAATACATTTGGCTCGAGCGGCTTTCTGCAGTGATCGGCCTATGTCTTTCATTGCTCCATCTGGGCAGGAGGCTTGGTGCTACTACAAGGCTATGCTACCATTGGCAAACATTGCAACAGTGAACCCCGTGATTATGAGAGAAAAACCATCTGACAACTGTGACAAGTCGCAGATGCTTCCAACCACGGTTCGTTTTGGTTTAGGCCTGCCCTATTCTCCGTTTCTTTTATGATGATGGTGGGGACAGAAACAGAAGGGCTCTTTCTCTCTCCTCCCTTTTCTTTTTTAATCACACCCTACCAAACGAATCTCAAGGATATCTCCAAGTGGTCTGCAAAGAAGATATTACATTCTCCAAGTGGTTTAACTTTTTATTTTTTTATTACTATTATTATTATATCAAATAATCAATACACCCCACTTTACCTTTATTTATTTTATTTTATCTTTCCTTTTTCATTTCCAAAAAAAAAAAAAAAAAAAAAAAAAAAAAAAAATACATACCCACGTGAACCAATCTCTTAATCTCCTCTGTTTGATTTCAAAACCACTTTTAATCTCTTTCACATACCCACGTGAACCAATTTTTTCTTTTCATCCATTTTACACCACCACACACTACCAGCGCACATGCTTTCCATTAATATATTATTATTATTATTATTATTAAAAAAAAAAAAAAAAATCAACTCCACTGGGCTTGTCCCCTCTCTCCTCTGTTTGATTCCAACTTCATTATTTTTTTATTTATTTTCTCCAACTCACTTTTCATCTCTTCCAAATATCCACTCAAAAAAAAAAAAAAAAAAAAAAAAAAGAAGCAGAAGAAGCAAAACTGCACACCAAACTCATTTTATTCATGTCAGGGATCAACCCCGATCACAATTTTGCAAAAAAAAAAAAAAAAAAAAAAAAAAAAAAAAATCAAACAAACAAACAAACCACCACAACACACCCACACCCACACCCACACCCACACCCACACCCACAGTGGGATTTTTTCTTCTCTACTCTGCTGCAGGTCTCTTCTTCTTGCCTCCGTCCTGGACGGCCCTTGCCGGTGTTGCCTCCGTGTTTCCCACTTCACTGGGCACGATCACTCCACTCTGCTCCTCCACTACAGCATATGGCGGACCTCCAAATCGGAACATAACGGTTGCCTTCCGCTTCAGCTCCTTATTTTCCGCCTTTAGGACACTTATCTCTGCTCGCGCATCCTTATACATGCGTTGGAGCAGAGCCAGTTGGGCGTTTAACTGTTGCACCTCATTTGTCCTACTCTGAAGCCGGTGCGACAAGTTTGTGACCGCCGTCATCGTCTCCACACATGACTTCAAAGTATACTGATTGGCCTCAATATCAGTTTGCACCGCCATTTTTTGCTCCACAGACCGCATCGGAAAGTTCAACGGAGCAAAACCAGAGGTGTTTGGTTGAGGTTCACTGGCCACCGCACCAGTTATTTCTCTTGTGGACTCGTTCAGGTCTGGAAAGAGCGTGAGCAGACCACGGGAAGAGGAGGCCATGTTCTGGGTAGCTGGACGGGAAGAAGAGGCCATGTTATGGGTTGCTGAGTGTTTCAGGTTGGTTACAGAGTGTTACAGAGTATCTCTCTCAAGACAACGAAGAGTTTCTCAGAGATTTTTAGCCAGTTTTTTGTCTTAGCCTCTGCCTCAGCTTCAGCATCCGTCTTGGTTAAATAGCCAAGGCAGACACGCGCATCGCGCGCCACTTGACGCCAGACGACAAAACGGGCGCGCAAGCCAATGTGGTGACGCGCCTCGCCATCATGTCCGGCACATCTTTTTACAACATGGGCACGCCTTTTGATGGCACGCCTTTTTATGGATTGGGCACGCCTTTTGATGGCACGCCTTTTGAAAGATTGGGCACACCTTTTGAGGGTGCGACTTTTTAAGGGTCCGACAAGACTCTGTAAACTGTCCCGACATTGATTCCGGTTAGCTCCTTCATGAGTCCGACAAGACTCTGTAAACTGTCCCGACATTGATTCCAGTTAGCTCCTTCATGGGTCCGACAAGACTCTGTAAACTGTCCCGACATTGATTCCGGTTAGTTTCTACAAGGGTCCAGCAAGACTCCGTAAACTGTCACAACAACTGTCACAACATTGTCTGCTACAACGGTCCGACATGACCCCATAAACTGTCTTCTACATCGGTCTGCCATAACCATACAGTCTTCTACAACGGTCTGACACGACCATACAGTGTCTCCTATCCATTTTTTATTTTTCAGATTATTTTCTTATTTTGTTACTCTCTCCAAACTCAAGTTGGTTAGTTCCTATCCCCCTTGAGTTTGCGGGGGGCTGTTAAAATCTACCATCACCTACTCCACCTACTACACCTACCACCACCTACTACCACCTACTACACACCTACCACTACCACCTACTACCACCTACTCCACTACATCTCCTATATAAGGAGCCCCTCACCATTTGTAATATATAACATACAACATTCAATAATACATCCATTTGTAATATATAACATACAACATTCAATAATACATCAATTTTAACACATTGCATAATGCATGATGTACTATTGCTATGACTTGTTGATGATAGCCTCCCTACCCCTTTCCTCCATATGGGAAACAAAACAATGTGTTCAAAAGCTGGCAAATCAGCACCTATGCAATTGAAGAAGGCATCATTTCCAAACCAAAATAGTAAACAATTAAATAAACAAATACAAAGCCCCCTTAGAGTGATTCAGTCGATACAGCGGTGCCCTTAAAGTGGGTTGTGCTGTCCCTATTGGTCTGGGCCCTTCCCCATAAGGCCCCACTGTCGGGGCATAAGCGCCCTCTTGCTACCCATGCGAGGCGCCGTCTTAGCCTTCCCTGACCAGGATCACTCCCACAATTGTAGGGTACGTGATCGGCCTCCTCAACTGTGTATCGATCGAAAAGGCAGGGCGGCACAGCCCCCAACCAAGGGAGTGGTTATGTCCAGTATGTCCCCCCTTATTCCCGACATGCTATGAGGTCCGGGGTGGGTAGGAGTGGGTCAAGTCCGTATCGCCACGGAGCAACAGCCGCATCTGGCTCTGATCTATATACTAATTCATCCGGTGACTTCACGGTCGCCAAAGAAGCCCAACACTTATCTGGGAAGGACATGAAAGAAGAAACATACACATAAATGAAGTACTCATTTATCTTCCAAAGAGATATATGCATGCATATCCATAGCCAATTCATTGAGAGAAAATAATGTTAGCTCAATATTTACTTCCATGGGTCATATGCTCAGTTAAATTAAGTAAATTCATGAAAACTATAAGGATATGCTTACTAGTACATACACCCATAAAACATAAGATAGTTAAGAAAAAATAAGCGAGGTATCCAGGAAAAAATAAAGAAGAAAATGCCAGTCCTTCAAAGAAAAAGCCTTTATTTCTACTAGTAATAAGAATATTTCCACAATCTAAGTGGTGCTCAAGGATTAAGCTACAGTAAAGATGATCTGTTAGAGCCAGACCTGTAGAATTCTATGCAATGGTCAGACGGCCAAACAGGCAAACACAAACAAAAAAGTAGCAATTTATTTATTTATCTATCTATTTACTTATTTGGTAATGAAACCAAAAGGGAATTTATGGACATGGATAATGGTGATGGGTAGACAAGTGACTGCACCACTGGACTAATTATCAAAAATATATTCTAGTTAGCAGGTGCATCAGCAGCGGAGAATCCACCTAAAACTGATAAACTACAAGGACAAGTTATAAATGGCAATAGCTGCTCTTTGGAAAGATGGTAAGGTTTCAGAGAGGACAGCAGGAGAGAGAAGATTCAAAAGAATGTTCCTAGACAAATGAATGCCCATTCTTTCAAAGAATTTGAACATCTTCCTTCTCCTGTTTCCCTCTCTAAATTAAATTTATTGCTTCACTTGTTGTAAACCTTCAAAAGATCTCCAAACATACCTGTCAAGCAATCGCCACCGATCACCAATCTTGGCATCCACATCATCAATTTCTTTTTCAAGGTTTTGAAGCATAGCATCAACCTGAATACAGAGTCAGAATAACTTTAGAAAAAATCCTAGAAGACATTGCATACACTGCAATACATAAGGCAGACAGTGATTAGAGAAACATCAAGATAAATACTGAAGCCCATAGCAACAAGTATACATCGGAACAACTCCTTACCCTATTTATGAGCGCTGAAGAAACTTTGTCTCGTACAGCCTCCTCTGGAGCATGGTCACTGTCCTCCCTGGCAGCTCTGTATGCCTTCTTGGCTTCTTCTTCACCTTCTGTACCCTCTTTCTCCACCAAGCTATTATACAACTCTATCTACAAATGACATTTTGTCCACAAATAAACATGAACTACAAGGCAAATACAAAATTATGCACAAGGAGTGGATGGAACAGGAAGTAAGATGCTTGAATCTGATACCGAAAGTTAAAATTTAAGATAGATTACAATTAACAACACTGATCAAGAGAAAATGACCACTTCAGCAATTTGGTAGCTATTAAATTGTTGATCACCAACTCATCTAAAAGCTTAAACTATTAGAGAGAGGGGCAACTTTATTGTTTACATCATATCCTCTACAGTTCCCACCGTCAAGGAATAAAATTTCAATTCAATTCCATCGAAATAGCTAAAAGGCTTCCATTTTCTATGAAACTCACGAAAAATTACTGGGGAAAACCTAAATTCCAGTGTTCCCACCAAAACACTACAAAACATTTTGAAATGAACTTCAATAAAAAAAAATTCTGAAACATTGAGTTGTTTTGACGCCTAATAGGAATATCTAACGAGAGTTAATGCTATTTACCAACATGCACCCAACCTTAACTATGCTACTCTGGTGAGGAAAAAAAATTAAATGAGGCACCGCCTATCTCGTAGCGTGTACCCAATGTGTCCATGACCCCAATGTGTCACTTCCTCTAGCACGTCTGACGATTGTTCGTGTACATAACCTCCAAAGAGGTGTTCATGCTTCATAGCTCTTTAGACAATTGGTGACTTAACAAGGTTAATTAGGTATCAGGGCTTATCTTGGTAACACAATCATGGTTAAATGGAAAACCATTAGATATATCTTTATCTCACAAAAGCAAATTTTTTTGCAAACATCAATCTAAAGAAAGAATCTTCCTAATAAATAGTGTTATACTTTTAGGGCTTCAGAACTTAGGAGGTGTAGTTCACAATAAAAAGATAACAACTTAATTATAACAATGGTCGGAAACTACCTCTTTATTGACAAGTCTCAAGAACTGTTCACGCTCCCTGCTCACAGACTGAAAGAATCAGAAAAGGAAGTCAAGAATAGCTGGCATTTCATATTCGAAATTTATAAGCCATAAAATAAATAAATAATTTCTTACAGATGCTGATGCTAAAACTGCCAATGCACGACTTAGCTCACAAAGCTGCTCCTGTTTCTCTAGAGCTTTTGATTGTGACTGCTCTTGTGCTTCTTTTGCTGTTGCAGTGGTCATCTCTTCCAAAGCAACATCCTTTTGCCTAGCAGAAGATTCCTTCATCCTGGCCAACTCTTCTTCCTCTTTCTCTTCCTCCTCCTATAATCAACAAGTTTGAACTAAAATATAAGAAAACACAGCCGGGAAATTTCAAGCAATCTAAAGACCTACAATCTTCTAGAATGACAAAGAATCCAACTGTAAAATTGTTCACATAGACAGATGCAATTACCCTTGTACATTTGCAACGACAGCTTTGCTGACACACATTAGTTTGATCCATTTACAATTTTACATGCAAAAACTGACATCAAAAAGAGCAAAATTGATATAGTATTTCATTAGATGGATAAGATGCACATCACATATACAATACTGCCCTGATTATGAAAATGCATCAGGTTTTGACAGCATATGATACAAACTATTAAACAGCATATGATATTTACTATTATGTGTATATATATAAAAAGTACTTCTACAAAATAAAATAAAATACAAATTTGAGAAGTATATGTGGTACTTCTATAAAAATAGGATGGCTATGCAGTGACAAAATGAAAGTCATCTTGTCAAAAAATATATATATATTTAAACAATCTCAAAAGGACAATTTTTTAGATTTTTGTAACTTTTCCAAGATATCAACTCAGACAACTGTGAACAAAGTAAGGTGATCAATCTATGCAACTTTTTCTTTTTTTGCTTAAAAAAAAAAAAATATTGTGACAAAACCCTCGGAAGATGGAAAGAGAAATTCAACCTTGATTAGTTCTTCTTGCATTTCTAGGAACTCCAACTTCCTCCTCCTTTCCGAAACAGAATCTTCAGATGGCAAAGCAGTCACCCCCACAGTGTCCACCACCTCATCTGGCAGTGAGGACAACGTAGCTTGAACAGCTTCCTCTGGTTTCACTTTACCTGAAACAGTGAAGGCTCTGCAGAGAAAATCAGATCGCAAAATAATAACAATAATTTAGATGCCATTCAAAATCTCCACAAATATATATAATCAAGTCAATCAACAAGTTACCTAGAAAGAATCAACAGAGAAGATGGCACTGAATAGTTGAGAGACAAGTCAAGCCAATCACGTAGCTGCAAGAACGGAAGCGAACTTAAATGTCTCAATAAATCAACATTCTTTGTTTGATCTTTAGCAATGATGATAAAACTTCTATTAATGGAAGTGTTTTCTGACAGTACCAATTTTTTTTCGCATTACTAAAATAAAAATAATAAGCTCATAATGTTAAAACCTATCACCTACTTCACCCACTTAAACCTACTCCACTAAATCTAACCCACTACACCACTACCACCTCACCTACTCCACTAAACCTAACCCACTACACCACTACCACCTCCACTTCACCTACTCCTTACCTACTACACACTCACCCTCTTCTATATATAGGAATCATGAATCATTGTAATAAATATAATATACAACAATCAATAATATACATCAATTTATTTCTTACATGGTATCAGAGCTAAGGTAACAACCTAATCATTCTGCTTCACCGGCGGGCGGCAGCCTCGCCTTGGCCGCCCGCCAGACCTCTACACATACCTTCACTCCGCTGCCACATTTCTTGCTGCCGTGAACCACCTTTCCCTAGTATGTTCTTGCTGCTGAAATTGTCTGTTGCAGCTTGAAGTTCCCTGAATTGGAACCTCCTCAAGTTTCCGAGGGAAACTTCCTCATGATGCCGATCCTTAACATCAAAAAAGATCTGTTGGTTTTGTCTTTGCCTCCACTGTAACAGCAGCCCAAAACCAAGGATGAGCAAACAGATGAAACCGAGGGCTAATCCCAAGGCAAGGGCAACTTTGTGACTTTTTGGTCTCTCAATAGGCGATCCAGTTTCTGAGCTATTCAATGGCATGGACATCGGCATCAATGTGGTTCCATAGCAATCTTTTTCTGACCCACAGATCAGAGGATTTCCAACAATGTTGAATGTTTTAGCAGGAAATCTGGGTACAGGCCCACTCAAAGAAGACCAAACCCAGCTCTCTCTTTGAAGCTGAAAAACCAACACGGCCAGCAAATATGCAGCGAGTCGCAGTACTGAGTTCCTGTCTGTGCCATTTCATCGCCGAACTTTCTCCATCTCATCGATCTATCTCTCCGATCTCCAATACCGTCGACGTGAAGCATCAAAACACTAGCCGCCGATAGAGCACGTGGCCGTCTGGGTTTTTCTTCCAAGCTTCTCTAGATCTGTCGTCGTCTCCGCCGCGAAGGCTCGTCGGATCTGTCGCCTCTCCCAGATCTGTCGGTACTTCGCCTGCTCCGCCACTGGATTCTCTCTCCAGGCCATGGATTCGAGCCACGTGGCCCTGGTGGCATTACTCCTCAGATCCGAGGGTTTCGAGTACCATCGTTGTGATCACAACATATCCATGGGGATGAATGTGAAATGTATGAATATATATATCTGTTAACAGAAGCGACATCACATAGCCAGGCGTTTGTTAACAGAAGTTTGAATTTGTTTCTCCTTCCAACAAATACCACTTTCTTTGTCTTTTTCACTCACATCACATGGGCTTGTTCCCACTCTCTCTCCTCCTATCTCCTATCACTTTCCTGGACGATATTCTAAACAATCTGTCTCCACTCACTTTGACACATTATTTTCCTTTTCTTTTCTTTTTTTTCAATCACAACCATCCACCAGCGCACATGCTTTCCTCCTTAATATATTATTGTTATTATTATTATTATTATTATTATTAACCAAAAAAAAAAACCATTACCGATTTTCACAAAACAGTGGGACACGAAACCACGTGAACCACTTTCCTTATTTCTCCCCTTTCATTTTGATTTCAAATTTATTCTTATTATTTCTTTCTTTATTTCTCTTTCACATTATTTTTAATCTTTTTCAAATTCCATTCATACCATATAGCTTTGCACACCAAACCATCTTTTATTCATCTCAGGGATCAACCCCGATCACAATTTTACAAAAAAAAAAAAAAAAAAAAAAAAACCAACCAAAACACAACACCCAAAGATTTGTTTTCTTTTCTGCAGCCGGCCACCCACCGACCTTCCTTTTTCGCCTATTCCACCGGTCTTTTCTTCTTGCCTCCGTCCTGGGCGGCCCTTGACGGTGTTGCCTCCGTGTTTCCCACTCTACTGGGCACGATCACTCCACCCTGCTCCTCCACTACAGCATATGGCGGACCTCCAAATCGAAACATAACGGTGGTCTTCCGCTTCAGCTCCTTATTTTCTGCCTTTAGCACACTTATCTCTGCTCGCGCATCCTTATACATGCGTTGGAGCAGAGCCAGTTGGGCGTTTAGCTGCTGCACCTCATTTGTTCTACTCTGCAGCCGGTTCGACAAATTTGTAACCGCAGTCATGGTTTCCACACATGACTTCAATGTATACTGATTGGCCTCCACATCCGACTGCACTGCCATTCTTTGCTCCACAGACCGCATAGGAAAGTTCAACGGAGCAAACTCCGGGGCGCTTGGTTGAGGTTCCAGTGCCACCGCACCAGTTATCTCTCTTGTTGACTCGTTGAGGTCGGGAAAGAGAGTGAGCAGACCACGGGACGAAGAGGCCATATTCTGGGTAGCTGAACGGGAAGACGAGGCCATGTTATGGGTTGCTGAGTGTTTCAGAGAAAGGTTGGTTACAGAATGGCAACAGAGTGTTCCAGAATCTCTTTCTCAGAAACGGAATAGTTTTTTCAAAGGATTTTCGGCGGTTTCAGACTGGTTTGCACAGCCTCCGCCTCAACCTTGGTTAAATAGCCGAGGCCGACATGCCACTCTGTCGCTCACGTGCCTCGCCGCGTCTCCGGCTCACCTTTTGATGGCTCGACGCTTTCTGTCAGGCACGCCTTTTGATGAAGTGGGCGCGCCTTTTGAGGGCGCGACTTTTGAGGGCTCACTATATATATCCATATATATATATATATATATATATTTGGGCAGCCTATATACACCATCATACAGTGTATTTTTTAAGGGTCCGACAAGACTCTGTAAACTGTCCCGACATTGATTCCGGTTAGCTCCTTCAAGGGTCCGACAAGACTCTGTAAACTGTCCCGACATTGAGACTCTGTAAACTGTCCCGACATTGATTCCGGTTAGCTCCTTCAAGGGTCCGACAAGACTCTGTAAACTGTCCCGACATTGATTCCGGTTAGTTTCTATAAGGGTCCGACAAGACTCTGTAAACTGTCCCGACATTGATTCCGGTTAGCTCCTTCATGGGTCCGACAAGACTCTGTAAACTATCCCGACATTGATTTCGGTTAGTTTCTACAAGGGTCCAGCAAGACTCCGTAAACTGTCACAACAACTATCACAACATTGTCTGCTACAACGGTCCGACATGACCCCATAAACTGTCTTCTACATCGGTCTGACACAACCATCCAGTGTCCTCTACAACGTTATGACACCACCATACAGTATCTTCACCATCGGTCTGACACGACCATACAGTGTCTCCTATCCTCTTTTCTTTTATGTATTCGTCTATTTTCTTGTTTTGTTACTCTCTCCAAACTCAAGTTGGCTAGTTCCTATCCCCCTTGAGTTTGCGGGGGGCTGTTAAAACCTATCACCTACTTCACCCACTTAAACCTACTCCACTAAATCTAACCCACTACACCACTACCACCTCACCTACTCCACTAAACCTAACCCACTACACCACTACCACCTCCACTTCACCTACTCCTTACCTACTACACACTCACCCTCTTCTATATATAGGAATCATGAATCATTGTAATAAATATAATATACAACAATCAATAATATACATCAATTTATTTCTTACACTTTGCAGCATCATCAGGAAAAGGCATGGAAGATAAAGATTCCATGCCATCCATAATGATTATATGCAATTTATTAAATTCATGAGTAACTAGTGACACACAAAATGAATCAACTGCCAGATTAAACTTCAAGGCCAAAGGCCACATGTGCAAAATACCCAAACACTTATCAAACTTTTTAACCAAACAAATTCCATGTACCATGCATCTTCAGATGTAAAGTGTTTCATTATTCTCAGAGCTTCCAGGCTACAGCATAAGACACAAGCATTCACCCTGCTTTCCCATGCTTACAAAAGCTTCCAAATATAACCATCTCTCACTGAAGTAGCCCCAAAATATTTGGAAATTGATAATCTCTTTCTGAATTTTGAGAAAAGAAGTTACTAGTGAAGCAACGATTGTAGAAAATGTTAAAACCTATCACCTACTTCACCCACTTAAACCTACTCCACTAAACCTAACCCACTACACCACTACCACCTCACCTACTCCACTAAACCTAACCCACTACACCACTACCACCTCCACTTCATCTACTCCTTACCTACTACACACTCACCCTCTTCTATATATAGGAATCATGAATCATTGTAATATATCAATAAACATCAATCAATAATACATAAATTCTTCATGGTATCAGAGCAAGGTTAAGACCTTAGTATTTCTCGCTTCACCGGCGGGCGGCAACCTCGCCTTGGCCGCCCGCCGGACCTCAACCTATTCCGCTTATTTTCTACACATACCTTGACTTCTTCAACATTTTCTTACACCCCTCCTCCGCTATGTCGGCGGCGGCACCCGCATCATCGTCTAGCCTCTATCGCCGTTCACCTCGCCTCTCATATATCCGTGGTTGTACTCTTACTCGTCGTCGTCGTTGGCGTTTCTGGCGCTGCTTTTCTGCTCGTCACTGCTGTTTTTTTTCCCGATTTGCTCTCTCTCTCTTAGCCATGGATTTGGGTGTGGGGTGTAGAGCTGTGGCTCTGTTGTTGGTAGCCATGTTTGCTGGCTTGAAGGTTTCAATGGCAGCAGTGTACAAGGTTGGGGACTCCGCTGGTTGAACCATCATTGGGAATATTGATTACAAGGCCTGGGCTGCTTCCAAGACGTTTCATGTTGGAGATGTCATCATTTTCGAATACAATTTTCAATGTCACGTGTTGCAAGTGCCCCACAAAGAATACCAAGCCTGCAGAAGTGTAAGACAGTAACATGCATCTTCACATACAGCTTGGGTAATGTGTAACTATCAAAAGCACAAGCTTCTTGGACATCCCTCTCTCTCTCTCTCCATGGACCCAACATCATCATCATGCACCCACTCTATCTCCCTCTCTCTCATCTTTTCCCACTTTCAAACCCACTTTAATCATATCTCTCCTTTCTCTTAATTTATTTCATCCACGTTCTTTCACCCTTTTCTTTTATTTTAATATATATATATATATATATATATTTTATTATAATATATTTTCCCTATCCCTTGTTAGTAAGCATCACCCGTTTTCCATTCTCTTATTATTATTTATTTTATATTCCACCAAAAAAAAAAAAAAAAAAAAAAAAATCACACTGCTGTTTTTCTTATCACCCATCCACAAATATTTTTCTCTATTTTCTTTATCCATTATTTTCTTTTATTTTATTTTTCTTATTAAACAAAACAACACCACAAAATAACACCAACAACATTCCACAACCTTGTCATTTTATTCATATCAGGGGATCAACCCCGATCACACTTTTACATCAAAAAAAAAAAAAAAAACCACACAAACAAAAACAAAACTACCACACTCACAGTGGGATTTTTCTTCTCTACTCAGCCGCCTGTCTCTTCTTCTTGCCTCCGTCCTGGGCGGCCCTTGCCGGTATTGCCTCCGTGCTTCCTAGACCACCAAGCAAGTTGCCTCCTCCCTGCTCCTCCACTACAGCATATGGTGGACCTCCAAATCGGAACATCACGGTGGCCTTCCGCTTCAGCTCCTTGTTTTCTGTCTTTAGCACACTTATCTCTGCTCGCGCATCCTTATACATGCGTTGGAGCAGAGCCAGCTGGGAGTTTAACTGTTGCACCTCATTTGTCCTGCTCTGCAGCCGGTGCGACAAGTTTGTAACCGCAGTCATGGTTTCCACACATGACTTCAGAGTATACTGATTGGCCTCAATATCAGTTTGCACCGCCATTTTTTGCTCTACCGACCGCATCAGAAAGTTCAACGGAGCAAAACCAGAGGTGTTTGGTTGAGGTTCACTGGCCACCGCACCAGTTATTTCTCTTGTGGACTCGTTCAGTTCTGGAAAGAGCGTGAGCAGACCCCGGGAAGAGGAGGCCATGTTCTGGGTAGCTGGACGGGAAGAAGAGGCCATGTTGCTGAGTGTTTCAGAGACGGGTTGGTTACAGAGTATTACAGAGTTTCTCTCAGCAAAGGAAGAGTTTTTTCAGAGGATTTTCAGAAGTTTTTTGTCTGCCTCAGCCTCAGCATCAACCTTGGTTAAATAGCCGAGGGGATTTTCAGAAGTTTTTTGTCTGCCTCAGCCTCAGCATCAACCTTGGTTAAATAGCCGAGGCAGCCACGCGTATCGCGCGCCACTTGACGCCAGACGACAAACGGGCGCGCCAGCCAAGGCACTCGCGTGCCTCGCCATCATATCTGGCACGCCTTTTTTATGGATTGGGCACGCATTTTGATGGCACGTTTTTTTATGGATTGGGCACGCCTTTTGATGGCACGCCTTTTGATAGATTGGGCACGCCTTTTGAGGGTGCGACTTTTTAGGGGTCCGACAAGACTCTGTAAACTGTCCCGACATTGATTCCGGTTAGCTCCTTTATGGGTCCGACAAGACTCTGTAAACTGTCCCGACATTAATTCCGGTTAGCTCCTTCATGGGTCCGACAAGACTCTGTAAACTGTCCCGACATTGATTCCGGTTAGCTCCTTTATGGGTCCGACAAGACTCTGTAAACTGTCCCGACATTGATTCCGGTTAGTTTCTACAAGGGTCCAGCAAGACTCTGTAAACTGTCACAACAACTGTCACAACATTGTCTGCTACAACGGTCCGACATGACCCCATAAACTGTCTTCTACATCGGTCTGACACCGCCATCCAGTGTCCTCTACACCGTTATGACACCACCATACAGTGTCCTTTACATGGTTATGACACCCCCATACAGTGTCCTCTACAACGTTATGACACCACCATCCAGTGTCTTCACCAATGGTCTGACACGACCATACAGTGTCTCTTATCCTCTTTTATTTTTATGTATTTTCTTGTTTTGTAACTCTCTCCAAACTCAAGTTGGTTAGTTCCTATCCCCCTTGAGTTTGCGGGGGGCTGTTAAAACCTATCACCTACTTCACCCACTTAAACCTACTCCACTAAACCTAACCCACTACACCACTACCACCTCACCTACTCCACTAAACCTAACCCACTACACCACTACCACCTCCACTTCATCTACTCCTTACCTACTACACACTCACCCTCTTCTATATATAGGAATCATGAATCATTGTAATATATCAATAAACATCAATCAATAATACATAAATTTTTACAGAAAAAGTTGGAACAAGGTGATCGGGGAAGATGGTAGGCATCAACACAATCCTGTGACAGCTAATCTCTTACTCATGATGACATGTCAATGCCATGTAATGGATATGGACCCATGTACCTGCAAATATCATGATGTTTCTCTTCAGCTCAAGGTCCGATGTAATCCATACCATTAGACAAGACAATGCCAGGGGAAAAAGATTCAGGTTTTTAATCAGAATTCAGAGGTATCACCCCTCCTAATTAACAAATAAGCTTTTCTAAAATTCATGTTCACCACTACTTTTTTTAGATAACCGGCAACTGTGTCCTAGGCGGCCCACCCCAGGCACATAAACCCAAGGGTCAAGTGACATCCCCCAATCGCATGATACAGACAAAAGGAAGGGGCCGACAAGAGTCGAACCTGAGTTAGGCCTGTGGGAAGCAAACCCAGACCAATCTTCACCACCACTACTTGATTGGGCTTTGTCCAATCCTTTAAAAGTGTCATTAGCTATAAGGATGGCATCAGCAATCTAACTATTTTTCTTATTTATTAAGCAAGCCAACCTAAGCTCGCCAAGTTTTCTAGCATCAAGTAAAAATGAACATTGTTTTCCCTTGCTAGAATTTACAAGTACCTTAAACTCCCAATAGTTTCCCCTAGGTATATGTTCTTGTACAGTATCCCCTGGTATTGTGACACATTGATTGGACTGTTAAGTTACCAATTTATCCAAAAGCCTAAGCTATTAGGAAATGGGCCCAACAATGTATATCAAGCTATCTAACACCCTCCCTCACGTGCAACGCCATTTTGCACATGCAGAGACAAACAGAGAAGCAAACAACCAATCAAAGAGAAAGAAACCAAATGGGGACAGAATACCAAATGTCAACGGAGAGACTTGAACCTAAAACCTCTCCCAACCAAAGCTCTAATACCGTGTTAAGTTACCAATTTTCCCAATGTATATCAAGCTATCTAACATGGACATCCAATGCTACGAGGAGCATCATTCTGAATCTAAAAGAAAATAAAAAAAATTTCACTTACATTAGCATACAACTATTAGATCAATCCTAGTTTCACTAGGTTCTAGCACACATGTTGAAGAAAATTGGATAAGAAAACACAACACATTATTTTATATGCAGGCTTTTTTCCTTTCAATTCAACAAGCCTTTGTCCCAATTACTTGAAATCAGCTACATAGATCCATTTCCTTGAATTGGTTATGTTTGAAGTCTCACTCCTCGGAACAGTTTTAAGGCCAGTCACATATTTTCTTATCACCACGACCCAAGTTCTCCTTGGCCTTCCTCTATTTTGTTTGCCACCCTCCAGGTCAATCCATTTTTTTTCCTTTTATTTCACCTATAACTAAATCACATCAATTAAAATTCACCAAATATGTGTTAGCAAACCCACTCGTTCTTTTTTTTTTGGGAAGTATGAAATTTTATTGCCAAAAAAAATGAATATTATAGTGAAACTTAAGCACGCTATAGGGCCACACATATCTCCGGAGAGAGAAAATAAGTGCCTACTCTAAAAATAAAAATAAAAAAACTCTCACAGCTCAAGAGACTACACAACAGACCACACAAAAGAAATTCAAATACTAGCCTACAATAAGATACTGAAATCAAGCCCATCGAAACACATCCTATAAAAGGGTAACAACGTTAACCATAATGACACCATAAAAAGTATTTCGCAAATTGTTTATGATGAGCCCTCAAAACACATGATGACACAGAGCCTTGTAACAGCTGAAACACTACTACACAGGTCATCTAGGAAGCACGGATACCTCTCCCAGAACTATGTATCAGTGTCGGACACATTTGGGCTCCAGACACAAGTCGGATACATGAAGAAGTGTTAAAATCCACCTACTCTCCACCTACTTCACCCACTTAAACCTACTCCACTAAACCTAACCCACTACACCACTACCACCTCACCTACTCCACTAAACCTAACCCACTACACCACTACCACCTCCACTTCACCTACTCCTTACCTACTACACACTCATCCTCTTCTATATATAGGAATCATGAATCATTGTAATAGATATCAATATATCGATCAATAATACATCAATTTATTTTTACATGGTATCAGAGCTATAAGATTTAGGCCTATATTCCTTTCTTTCCGGCGGGCAGCCGGCCGGCAACCATGCCTTCGCTGCCCGCTGGAGTTTCTTCAACACCTCCACAGAGTATGGCTCAATCCCAAACTTACTTCCATCAAACACAGTCTCAACAATATACCCACTCTCAAACTTCATCATCGGACGGCCAGCAATTGTTGTTTTTTGTGGTAGCTGCAGCTTTGAGTAACCACAACCATTTCATCAGAACAGAGGCAACACTTGAGAGAAACCCACCAACCATCTTTGCAGCATTTGTGGTATCATCCTTCTCTGGTGCCGGGACAGAATATTTACCAGATAGCAGTCCATGTGCCAGTTTAATTAACTGCATCTTCAGGTCTAAAGTTGGATCAGCTGGAGCAGCCTCAAAAGCCTTCTTCAAACTTTGGTTCATGTGGTATCGTGAACAAAAGGAATGCGTAGAGAATACAATTTGCATAGTTGCAGCCAGGTAGCAACTGTTCCCCAAGTTGACAAGTCCTGTGACCATTTCCTATACACACACATGCACAACATCCCTCACTTAGAGAGAGTATTTCCGGCGCTAGGGTTTTTGAAAAAAACCAGATCGGAATCGGCGGCTTTGGGTTCTTTCGGTTTTAGGGGCGGAGTTGGGTTTTTGAAGATTGATAATGGCTGGCGAGAAGAAAATTGATAAGTCCGAGCCAGTTGCTGCAGTATTGAAGTCAGATCCCTCTCCCAAAGTGGCTGGGCAAGATGTGGCTTCTGGAAAAGGTGGAACACCAACTGCTTTGTCCTCTTCTATATCCTCCTCAGGAGATGCTATCTCCAGCATGAAAGGTTTTCAAACGGATAATGGTTCACTTCTCTATTATCTGCCTGGTTATGATCCTTATGCTACTGGGTCTTTTATGGGTATGGATGGGCAGCAACCATACTATTCTTCACCAGGATATCTTCAGCAGCCTGTTTCATATGGATCAGAGGTCATGCCGTGGGATTCTGCGTATGTTGGAGACGTAGCAAATGGGACGACCGTTTTCCTGGGAAGCCAAAAATCTGCTTTTGGCTCTAATGCTTCAATGAAGTCAAATAGTTATAACTCTGTAAAATCAGGTGCCGCTCTTGCTAGCAAATTTTCAACGTTGCCCTTGGATTCTAGGTCACGAAAATCTGCTGCCTCATCCAATATCTCTAAATCTATCATTGAATTTCAACCCCTCTTTCCCTCACATGGGCTTGTCCCCTCTCTCTCCTCCGTTTGATTTCAAAATCTATTCTTTTTATTTATTTTCTCCCAACCACTTTCCTTATTTCCCCCATCTTTCATTTTGATTTCAAATATATTTTTATTATTTCTTTCTTTATTTTTCTTTCACATTATTTTTAATCTTTTTCAAATTCCATTCATACCATATAGCTTTGCACACCAAATTTTATTCATCTCAGGGATCAACTCCGATCACAATTTTACACACACACACACACAAAAAAAAAAAAAAAAAAAAAAAAAAAACATAACAAACACAACCACAGCTTTGTTTTCTTTTCTGCAGACGGCCCCACACCGACATCCCTTCTCTACTCTGCCGCCGGTCTTTTCTTCTTGCCTCCGTCCTGGGCGGCCCTTGCCGGTGTTGCCTCCGTATTTCCCACTCCACTGGGCATGATCACTCCTCCCTGCTCCTCCACTACAGCATATGGTGGACCTCCAAATCGGAACATCACGGTGGCCTTCCGCTTCAGCTCCTTGTTTTCTGTCTTTAGCACACTTATCTCTGCTCGCGCATCCTTATACATGCGTTGGAGCAGAGCCAGCTGGGAGTTTAACTGTTGCACCTCATTTGTCCTGCTCTGCAGCCGGTGCGACAGGTTTGTGACCGCAGTCATGGTTTCCACACATGACTTCAGAGTATACTGATTGGCCTCAATATCAGTTTGCACCGCCATTTTTTGCTCTACCGACCGCATCGGAAAGTTCAACGGAGCAAAACCAGAGGTGTTTGGTTGAGGTTCACTGGCCACCGCACCAGTTATTTCTCTTGTGGACTCGTTCAATTCTGGAAAGAGCGTGAGCAGACCACGGGAAGAGGAGGCCATGTTCTGGGTAGCTGGACGGGAAGAAGAGGCCATGTTGCTGAGTGTTTCAGAGACGGGTTGGTTACAGAGTATTACAGAGTTTCTCTCTCAGTAAAGGAAGAGTTTTTTTCAGAGGATTTTCAGAAGTTTTTTTGTCTGCCTCAGCCTCAGCATCAACCTTGGTTAAATAGACGGGGCAGCCACGCGTATCGCGCGCCACTTGACGCCAGACGACAAACGGGCGCGCCAGCCAAGGCACTCACGTGCCTCGCCATCATGTCCGGCACACCTTTTTATGACTTGGGCTCGCCTTTTGATGGCAGGTCTTTTTATGGATTGGGCACGCCTTTTGATGGCACGCCTTTTGAAAGATTGGGCACACCTTTTGAGGGTGCGACTTTTTATGGGTCCGACAAGACTCTGTAAACTGTCACGACATTGATTTCGGTTAGCTCCTTTATGGGTCCGACAAGACTCTGTAAACTGTCCCGACATTGATTCCGGTTAGTTTCTACAAGGGTCCGACAAGACTCTGTAAACTGTCCCGACATTGATTCCGGTTAGCTCCTTCATGGGTCCGACAAGACTCTGTAAACTGTCCCGACATTGATTCCGGTTAGCTCCTTCATGGGTCCGACAAGACTCTGTAAACTGTCCCGACATTGATTCCGGTTAGTTTCTACAAGGGTCCAGCAAGACTCCGTAAACTGTCACAACAACTGTCACAACATTGTCTGCTACAACGGTCCGACATGACCCCATAAACTGTCTTCTACATCGGTCTGACACCGCCATCCAGTGTCCTCTACACCGTTATGACACCACCATACAGTGTCCTCTACATGGTTATGACACCCCCATACAGTGTCCTCTACAACGTTATGACACCACCATCCAGTGTCTTCACCAATGGTCTGACACGACCATACAGTGTCTCTTATCCTCTTTTATTTTTATGTATTTTCTTGTTTTGTTACTCTCTCCAAACTCAAGTTGGTTAGTTCCTATCCCCCTTGAGTTTGCGGGGGCTGTTAAAATCCACCTACTCTCCACCTACTTCACCCACTTAAACCTACTCCACTAAACCTAACCCACTACACCACTACCACCTCACCTACTCCACTAAACCTAACCCACTACACCACTACCACCTCCACTTCACCTACTCCTTACCTACTACACACTCATCCTCTTCTATATATAGGAATCATGAATCATTGTAATAGATATCAATATATCGATCAATAATACATCAATTTATTTTTACAAGAAGTGTCTAAAATTATTTTTGAAACACAGACACAGGAGTCTGAAGAGATTCAGAAAGTTCAGGAGTTACTAAAGCAAATTTACAACATATATTGGCGGCCATTTATGAAGAGAACTTATTGAGGTTTAGTTTTTTTCCCTCTCTACCATGGGGAAAGAAGGGGAATTCAGTACAACAATTTGTTTGGGGGCCTAACTATTGATTTAAAAGAATTTTACGTTGTAACACCAAAAGGGCATTTCATAATTCAATAATTTGAGAGAGGGAGGAGACACCAGTGATACTCTATCAAAAACTTCACAAAACTACAATCATGACATGGATTAAAAAACATTGGATTAAAACTTCTTTTGTTATTATAAATATATAAACAGATAAATTTTACTGAATAGGTAGGGAATAACTGTTGATTACAGCTTCTAAGATGCATAATATCTGTTGTAGGCTATTTGGATACCAAAATATTTTGGGTTTTTAGATATTAAAGAATTGAGTATATTGATTTTATGGGTCTTTATCCTCAACAATCGAACCTGAAATTTTTTTATCTTCAGCTTCCCAGATAAAGGCTAATAACTCTTTAACCTTGAGAATATTGCCAAGTCATACATATCTATATCCATAACTGTTGAATTAAGAACAAGAAGTGACATCTGAGAAGCACTTTTGGGTGCCCTCTGGGCATCTTAAGTAATTAATGTCCAATAAATATCCACAAGATTAAACAAAAACCTGTTTCTGCATTTCTTCAACTGAACGTAACCCAAGTAAACCCCGATCTCTACATGCTTGACGAAGCTCCTGTTCAGAAAGGGACTCCACACCCTCTGCTTGGATCATCTTGTCATCATCCTTGATTCTGCCAAATCCATACATAATATAATGTTTTACAATGGATAAACCTAACAACATATGTCAAAAGTATTCACTAGTTACCCATTTTTCTCCAAACTATATGCAATTGTCTTGAAGCAAAAGTAACTTGTTTTGATGCAATTCATTCATTTAATCATACAACATTTTATTTTATTTTTTCGGTCTTGTGATGACAAGGAACCCCTTCAAGGCAGGGCCACTTTGGACCCATCCCAGCAGGGTAAACCTCTTATTCCAACGGTGCAACCACATATGGCAATTTTCATTATTAAAAGTCACCTGATTTCAATTAACAATAATGATTTCAATTAACAATAAAGGTAATCTTATTTAAAGCATATAAGTACATGAACTGTGAACCCATTAGTAGATTAATACACAACAGCCACATGACTTAAAATTTAAACTGATTCCAGTCAGAAACTCAACACACAATCAACTTGTAAAAATGCTGATACATAGGTTAATACTGATATGTGACAGGAATCCCTATCATTATTTTTGGTATATGAGATCTGGTTATCATGAAAGAAGCAATACGGTGAATATTTCATTGCTTTTGTGAACATGCACAATTTCATTGATTGCCTATTTGGCATGTCCCCTTCATTTGGATGGAATATATATATATTAAATGCTTTGCCCTGTGCTTTTCTGTGTGGATTTTTGAGAATTCAAGGACCGGAAGAAAAATCTAAATGTCATCTATAAGCATGCCACAAATGCACACCAAAGTAAACCTTGTTTCCTAAAAATGGTTGTCTAGAGTAGTTTATGAAATTTTGAGCTGGGTAATATGCTTGTGAACAAATAGTCGCATAAGTCCAAACATCTGTTGTAGGGAACAAATTCCAATAGGTTTCACCCAAAAGAATATACTAGCTTTCAAACAAAGAACCATTACCGTTTAATGCATACTTTCCTCAGAAAGGACATAACAAACTTACTGTTGTAGTCTCTTTCGAAGCATATAACGCAAATACGCATCTGTACCAAATGGGTTGATACCCATATACTTGCACATATTTACTAACCGAGGCCTGTAACAAGCAAACCAAGTACTTGTGTAAGCATGATCCCACACAACGAGAGAGACAATTTAATTAAACAGAAAAGATATATCCGAATAACAGAAGAAACACGGTATCACCAACCTGCTGATGTTATCAAGAGTAAGCTCATCATTAAATAACTTGGCAAAGCCTAGAATTTCCTCGTTGGAAACATGAACACCGCTTCTAACCTGTTTGATTGTTATAAACATTGTAAAACAGAAAAATACTTCCCGAAAATAAATAAAAGAAGTAGAACAAGAAATATTGCAAACTCTTATTCTCTTGTCTAGGGGAAAAGAAACCAATAAAGAGGGCACAAAAAAAGGGTAGAAATTCAAAAAATAAAAATAAAACCACCCACATTGTTCATAAATTCATCGAGATCTTCCGCTGTTTTCTTAATTTCTCCACTTCGCGAGTTTTGAACTTCCTTTGCCATTTCCTTTACTGTATCCTGAAGAAACTTCGCATATTCTATCCTTGCATTTAGCTTCCGTTTAAGAGCCTCCTACAAGTTGAGCAGTTGAATTCAAACAACAAAATAAAAAGTAAAAATGCTTGAAATGGGACTTTTGGCACAACATAAAATGTTTTGTCTACATCACACACTACACTTGCATAAGGAGCATTTACGAGCCACAATATGCAAATATCTTTAACTAATGGAGCCTTACCAGTTATGTTAGCTTCTTCTTATGCCAAAAACAACATATTGATATGTAGCAAGTCAATATAGTGGAATAGTGAGCATTTGGAGTCACTGTATCAGTTTCCTTGTTAAAATTATGTCAAAATTCCAGCAATCACTGCTAAATTGGTGTCGAGTACCCTAGTGGTAAAGAAACTAGCCTTGAGATGAACCTTAAATCTGGACATATTAGGTTTGACGACTCCTGGCGTTGCACCCGGTCTGAATTGATACACGTGATTTGCGGGTGCCTACGGGTATCCGGAGTTTATTTTGCAAGGGTGGGGCTGATGTGGCCCTAACTTGGGAGGTCTCGTTAGCAAATAAAAAAATAAAAATAAAAATGTAGTAATCAATACATTGTTGTGATATATCATGTTATATGTAAATCCAACACAAAAGCCATGACAATTTACAACATGCAACTCTTTTCCAAATCACACGAGAGAACATTTGTAAGAGGTTAGCTCTTCTTCCTTACTTTTCCCATTGAATCAAACTAAAGGATATTCATGGCTTCAATAATAACTTAACTTAGAGGATACTGGATTAGAAATTAGCTGAAGTGTTAAATCAAACTTCCCCACCTTCTTGAATTGTAACCCACTCATAGATTGAAGATTGGATCACACCAATTGCTTGCTTAAGCCTCAACTTGATGCATAAACATCTCTTGATCAAGGAATTTCGGGGTTTTCAAATTAGAAAACTACATAAAAACACCTTTTCTAAAATACATTTTCCTCATATCACTACAGATAGCACAAAACCACAATACTTTACAAACATATTAATGTAACATATTCAGTTAGATGGAAACATGCACCTCTCAATAATTCTTGCAGTTACACCGCACATATTCATGTTTTCATGATGCTTCCCCTCAGTTTTAAAGTTTTTCCAGAATACATCTCTCCAGTGTGATATATCCGACACACCATACATGTCAACCTGCTTTAGTAGTGAAAAACCTTTCACATGTGTGGAAAAATAAATTGGAATAAAGTTTTCCTTCGACTTTCCTAAACTTCACATTTATCAATTATCCAATATCTTATTTTGTACAAGGATAAGGATCATTTTATCAATATCATGTTCACCGCTACAATTTATCTTTATACAACATAACAGAAACACAAAAACATATAAACATATAAGGATTATTTATTTTACAATCAAATGATACTGACAGTTGCAAGGGTACAATTTGGTCAGTATGGATTAGATTGCCACCAACATAAAACTGAAAAGGGAGTTCGTTCCCACATCCCAAAAGCCAAACGAAACCCTAAGCACAAGAGAATAAGAAAGAGATAGATAAAACGAAAGAGAAAGAAAGAAAGACCCGAACTAACTACTTAGTTTCACTTGACATTAGATTGGCTAAGGTTGTTTGCATTGTTGGCCAACTGAGGTTCTACTCAACTCAACAAAACCTTGTCCTCTATTATCATAATCTTATGATTCGCGATTCATGAGTAGATTGGTGCAAAACTATGGTCTGTTTTGAGATATAATTGATGGTGAATTGCACAATTCACTATTTGATTCACATTTTACGTATCATGCAATTTTGTCTTGCTTTACCTCTTCTTCTGGTGACAATGTCAATATACAACTTATAAGAGTATTTGGTGAGAAATAACCAATACCCATGCATAATTTATTGTTATTTTAGTATTTTAAAATAAATAAATAAATAAAAATAAAAAATAAAAATGAGTTTAATACGATCTCTAAAAAGGTAGTTTTTTTAAGTTGAGGAAGGGGCCCTCCTGGTTCAAATAGGGGCTCCGTCGTTGTATACAGAAAACCATCCAATTCCATAAAAAACCTATTGACAAGCAAAAAAATCAAGGAAAAATACTGCAGGGGATAACTCAGTGGATTTGTTTTACTGAAAATTTTGATATTGTTTGATTATATTTAGGAACAATAATTACAATCATTACCTGTTCTTTCATCTTGTCCTGAAAGGTCGATGGCAACATGTTGGGAAACAATTTCAGGAATACTGGCAGCAAGAACTCCATGAATGGAACTATAATAAAAACTGCAAAAGGAACTAGCCTGAAAATATCAGCTGTCGTGCGTGTGAGTTGTTGTCTCTCCCTCCTAGAAAGACTCTTCCCACTAGCAAGTTTTAACATCAATCTTGAGCTTATCCTAACATCAGCCCAAAGGAGTTTTGTACCCAACCAATAGTGCTGCATTGTAGATTTAAACTCATCCTTCCAGTGGTGCAACTTCTTTGCCCAGTCCTCCCTGCAAGAAGGAAGGTGACAAGGCATAAGTGACAGAAGTCAAATTAGTTTAAACATTAAAAACAAGGAGAAAAATATGTAACCTGCTCATAGAAGCAACAGCTCTCAAAGCAGGACCTATCCCTAAAATCATAGCCCATACCCTCTTTGTGATTGATTTAGCACCCTTTTGGGATTCTTGCAACTGCTTTGCTTTTGCTTTTGCTTTTGCTTTCACCGAGCTCAACCCTTCGACTGCTTGGTCACATTCCTCTGGTGAAGCTTCCTTTATTTGTTTAACAGGCTCCTCTTCATTTCCATCATTTCCACTACCCAATTCACCCCGACCTGCTGCAGCTGTGGAAGAAAAATGTATTGATTCTGATGTCCATCTAACTCTTAAAGAAGGAACAAAAACTGTTCTTCCAATCCTACATCCCAGAGTTGTAGTTTCACAAAAGTAATGCCTGAGCAATCCTCTAGATTGAAAAATCAATAATCCCTCTTTCCTTGAGGAGTACAAATCTTCTTCTTTTCTATGATCTCTATCTGCAGATGGATGACTCAAAACCCAGCTCAAACCACATGAATCAGAAAGCTTAGAAGATTTCCCATGCTCAAAACTTGAAAAACCTCGAACCACGCAATTTGGTTGATTCAGGGAACGGAAGGGGTACTTCTTCCTTCGCAGTATTGCTCTTGCAGCCATTATGAAAACCTTTTCCCACTTTGAATACAGCTACGATAACATATCCTGGGTACCCAATCAATAAAGCCAATCTATACAACAGGCCAAAAATCTCATATCAAAAGCCACACACCAATGAAATGCCAAATTTACTGAAAACTTTCATTAATTCATAAATTAATTGCTCACGTAATTCATCCCAAATCATGTACTCAAATACCCTAAAACTATATCCAAAACAATTAGGACCTAACTCTGTATATAAGAAGAAGGAAAGGGAAATAAACCCTTCATCCTAAAAAAACAAAAATTAATTTTTAATTTTGATGGTTCTTATGTGGAGGCTTGTATGTGCACGTGCACGTGCGCGTGTAAACTACATGTGCACACAACGACACACACGGTTGTTCCTTATATTTCTTCAGATCTTAATCTATGCAATTGCAACCACAATGATTTACCCCAAACTTGCCAGAAACAACCCATAAGGCAGACTCAACTATAAGCAGGTGAACTCTGCTAAGACATTCTCCTTTCTTTTCTGTTCTTTTTTATTTAAAGTTGTAAGTAGCACATTTCATTCTGGAGTGGGGTTTGACTAAAAGTGTTCTCAATTGCTCAGTACTTTCAGGAAATTTTAGTATTACAAAGAAAAATAATGCAATTTTCAATGTTTTGTGTTTTTCAGTTAGAATTACAATTATTTACAAAAACCCCCAATCAGAACAGAATGTGTGTGTGTGAGAGAGTAAAAGACAGGGGATTAGATAAAACTTGTAGAGAAACAACAGCATTTGAATTAGTGAAAAAATAAACACATTCACAACAAACAAACAAACAAACAAAAAACATTTTTCACAAGGAGCAGAGTGATGAGATTTAACATAACATAACTTAACTACAGAAGAATTATAATTAACCTATAAAATGAAAAAAAATAAAATTAAATAAAATTAAATTAAAAAAAGGAATAGCAAAGAAAGAACATTATTGGAAATAACAAGCTGGAGCAACAAACCTGCGACGATCGATCAAGAAACCAAGCACACCGATTAAGACACAAAGCACAACTCGATGAATGAATTGTATCCCTCTCTCTCCCTCCCCCCCTCCCTCGGTCAAAGGAATTTATTTATATTTAAAAAATGTGGTGGTGGTGGTGGCGGTGGTGGTGTATAAAACATATGACGTGGGCGTCCCACACTCATCAGAGAGAACGGGAGAAAGTACAGAGATATCGAAAAATGGCGGACGAGTCGTCGCGGTAAATTACATTGCTGTGATTCTCTCTCTCTCTCTCTATTCCACCGGGATTTACTACGCACACCACTGGAGTTTGGTAAAATATTGGGGAAATTTCAGGCTAGCTTTCAAAAATAATTATAAATAAATTGTAACTTTTATAAATATTAATAATTAAAAATATAATTTTTTTAATAAATCTGTAATAAATTTTTGATGATTGATAATTTTTCTTAAATTATTTAATTTAGGGGAAATGATTGCACAGTGAAAGCAGCCAAAAAAATACAAAATCATAAAAAATATATATAATATTTTAAGAAAAATGCTTTGGACCCCCACTGGGAGTCAACCCCAGTGAGGTGGCGCGTCGTGATTAGACAAAAAAAAAATATTTTATTTATTTTTTTTTTTTTTTTGAGTTTCAGTCAGTGGGGGCTCGCCACCTCACTAGGGGTCTGCAGCATAGTTGATATTTTAATTATTAAAACGTATGTAATTTTTAATTGATTTGTAATTTTCTTTTGATTATCCAACAGAGCTGTCGTTTGCCCTCTACTTCACTAAAGGCTATTGGTTGGTTTTGAAGTGCCGTCAAATGGTGCTCCAAAAATATTAGAATTAATAAAGAGTGCTATGACATAACCTCTTAAGAGCGTCAAATAATTTTTCCTACTTTATACCTACGTTTTGGCCTTCTAAAGTATCATCCCTTGACATGACCCAATCAGTCCGTGGTGGTACAGGTAATGTTTTCATAAGGATAAGCGTCTCTCTAGTCTATATCGGACCATAGAGAGTTATTAGGTATGCATGGACTCGCTACGGAACTTGTATTGATAATTCGAATTGTTCAATATGTAAAGCTTGTTAAATATTTTATTGTTTTAAAAAAATTACGCTAATCGGATATTGATAGTAGAGGTGTTCGCGGTTCGGTTGTAGCCGGAGAACCTCCAATTCACCATCCGTCCGCCGAATTGGAGGATTGACGGATAGATGCAAATCGTTTTGGCGGTTTAAACTTTTATAAATTTTGAACATAATACAACAACTTGTCAACATTTTTTTTATAACAATCCAACTCAACATAACCAAAAAATTATTAAGTAAATTATAAAATACCAATAATAAATACATATAAGAAAATCATACATTATCAAAACTATTTCATTACTTTTTTTGTTTATTCAAAAACTATTTAATTTGATTTTTAAAAAAAATGACAAAATTAAGCCTTATATTTTTCACATAAAAATATCAAATATCAACATTTGCCACTTCATAAAAGGATTTCTAAATTAAAAACACAACAGACTATTTAAACCATTTTTTAATTAAAAACACAAAATCTTACAAATTACTAAGGATGCTCGTGATTTGGCGATTCGGTTGCAGCCAAAGGAATCTCAAATCCGTCATCCGTCCAAAACTAGGCGAATTAGAAAAAATCAATCCGCAACCGTCCACTTGTTATCACACATCCGTCCAAAATGCGGCAGATTGATTCGGTTCTATTCGGCCGGTTTGGGGTGATCAGAATATTCGTTGTTCACCACTAATCGATAGCAACTTGATCATATCACATTTATGTCAACGGTAAACATAATTTTAAAAATAAATTATTGCACAAATGTGATATGATCAACGTGATTTACACGGATGAAATACTCGACGAGCTATATATTGAACGATTTGAATTATTAATGCGATCTTCGTGGTGGGCCCATTGAGGCCAATAGTACCTTTTTCCCAACTGGAAATAACCCAAGTCCTATTCATAAATATTTTTTCACCTATTTATGTTACACTTACTCTAAACTATTGTTTTATATTTCAATAAATCTTATGAGTGGCATACTTACCACAATACATCTAATAATAATAGGGCAGAGCACGTATTAACGTATACATTAACGATATGAATGTTCCGGGATGTGAACATTCGCACTACCGATGTGAATGTTTACATCACCAAATTGCTAAGAGTTCAAAAAATATTTTTAAAGGTAAAATTGTCCATAAAATACAATATGATAATTGAGATTTGATAGATCAAATATCCAAATAATAGGACTTATTGAAATATAATATAATATGATATGAACTAATCGAGATACAAATATTGAAAGATGATTTCCTATTAAATTTCCCTATATATTATAGGGCTTTTCGTATACTTTTATGGAAAAAAAAATAGATTCATTATTATTATTTTTTTTCAAAATCAATGATATATTTTTTAAATTATTTGTCATTTAATTTTTTTAGACACACTATAAAATTAAAATGTTATGATTATAAAATTGATATAATTTTTTTTATGGATCATATATGTTTTTAAAGTCCTGTACAATAGGGACTCTAAGGGCTCCTCAATTTCTCTAAAGGTATGTGAACTTAGATAAGTCCATAAATTCAGCCCAAAAAAAAAAGAGATAAGTTCATAAATTTAATTTCACGTTCATCTCTATTTTATTTTATTTTTTCTAAAGTTAGGCCAAGTTTGGCTAACTTAAAAAAGTGAACTTATTTCATCTTTTTATCTTTTTTGGGTCACATCAATCAACATCTCCTCTCTACTTTTTCTACACATAATACAAAAAAAAGTCAAAAAGTACACTTATTTAGTCTTCCCAAACTTTTAAAAACCATTTCAGTTCATCTTGTCTAAATTTTGGGAAGTGGCTTATAAGGCAGTTTTTATCATTCTGATTTATTTGGATCATATCACCTCTTTATTTTTTACATGTCCTATTGCAATAAGTAAAAAAACCAACTTATTTTACTTCACAAAACAACCCTGAAAATGATGCACAAATCAGTAGTTTAAATGTAATTAGATGATAACAAAATATCATTTCAAAATTTTAACAATTTAACTATACAATCGAACACTCATAAAATTAGTTATAATTTTTTTCAAAAAAGTAAATATTTGATTGTATAATTTAACTAGTTCACATTTTAAAATTACATTTTAGCTTTAGTATTTGTTGAGTTTTATATCTTCATTTTTTTTTTTTTTTTGGATCAGGTTTTATATCTTCATTGGAACACGCAAATTAAAATAATAAAACAATAATTCATTCACATAATTTTTTTTACCAAATGAGACTCTTTTCAATAAGAGTTTCTGTTTTAGAAACTTTTACTGGTAAGAGCATCAATTGTGTGCATTCAGACTGTAAAATTGTGTAAATGTAACGGTCTTGAAAAAAATTATAAACTAAGTTAATAATTTAGGGGTAAACTATCAATGAGTCCTAATAGTCGGATTTAATTCCCATCAAGTCCTATTGAAAATAAAACATAATAGAATCGTCGTTAAAAATAATTTTTTATAACTATTTTTTTACATATGTTGCTAAAAATTGACAATCAATGACTTTTTTTGTCACAATTTTTAAAGAGTGTCGCTAAAATTTGTAATTAGTGACTTTTTGTTATGATGAATTTTTCAAACTGTTGAAAGTTGAAAATTAGTGACGTTTTTTATAACGATTTTTTTAAACTATTCCTAAAACTTATAATTAGTGATTTTTTTGTGACAAAATTTTCAAGTTATCATTGAAAATTAACAATTAATGATTTTTTTAATAGTGCTTAATGAAAAATATCATTAATTTTTACGTGACTTATTAAATAAGGGTAAATTACACTAACCTCCCTTGAGGTTTATCATAATTACAGGGACCTCCCCTGAAGTTTTAAAAATGACACAAACCTCTCTTACTTTTGAAACTAATAGACAAATACCCCCTTTCCATTAAAAGAGCCTCAACGACGTTAGATTGACAGTAGAATTGACCATAATACCCCCCTCATTCATTCACATATATATATATAATCACATACATATCTTTTATATATATATATATATCATTGTACCCATTACATTTCTCTTCCCTCTCACTCTTTCTGTGCTATGTCTCTCTCTCTCTCTCTCTCTCTCTCTCTCTCTCTCTCTCTCTCTCTTTCCTACGATCATTGCTGCCTCTTTCTCTCTACCTCTCGGTCTCTCTCTACATGCACAGGTTAGTGATTTGGGTTGAGAGTGGTCCAGCAAGCTAGAAACAAGAGAGGCGGAGCTCGCTTACTCGACTGTCGTATATGTATGTATGTATTTGTCTCATGATCCCTGGAATCAACTCTGAACCGATCTCTCTCTCTCCCTCTCTCTCTCTCTAGATATGTATATATATATATACATATAGAATCAAGGCTCTGATACCATAAACGCGAAAAACAGTATGTAGAATGAAGAAAATGGATTACGAAATCAGAAATGATTAAAATTGAACAACAGAATTGGAATGCACTAATTAACCAAAATTATTTAATATGAAACTTTTAATCACAATACAGAAAATAACTTACAATTTACAATCGTTGTAACTGCAAGGATCTTAATTAGGTTACAAGCAGAGGGTTTTGATTTTCACTCAGAGCTTTCTGGTTTTTTCTAAAACGAAGAATTGCCTAAATGAATACATTTGATTACAATTTATAGAAAATAAAACTAACTATGCAGCATGTGAATTGGGTTGAATAATGAAGGCAGCTGGCAGCATTGAAGACTGAGCAGGCTGTCGGTTGCTTTCGGCTGATTGATTGAACAGTTGAGCAGCTTTAACAAAAGTTGATTGCGTGAACAGTAACTTTTACTATTCATGCTTTCGGTGGAACATGTGATTAAAGGAATTAATATAAATACAAATTGGCAGTTTTTCTCAAAAGAGTATTGATTGAAACTAATTTGTATCTATATAGAATCCTATGTTGATTAGGCAAATGGATCCTGAGCATCTTGAAACTCTTGACCCAAAAATTGATTAGTTGATTCTTCAGAAGAATGTGAACTTTCTGAACCTTCTTCTGAATTAGCTGAACTGGAGATTGATTGGGCTTCAGCTTGATCCACAAGTTTGCGGGCTAACTGGAGCAATTCATCTCTGGATGACTTGGGCTTAGTCTTGGATTTTACTTTGGGTTGAACAGGAGATGAAATGGGCTTAGCCTTGGACTTGGACTTTGATTTGGGCTTTGATTGGGCCGGCTGAGCAGCTACAGCTTTGGACTTGGATTTTGTTGATTTAGGCTTAGAACCACTAGATGAGGGGCTTCCAAGATTGACTGGGGGAAGACTTGGGCTTCCTTGACTGATTACAACAGTTGGGTTCTGCTGGGCTTTAACCATTGCAGGAGTAGGAGCAAACTGATCAGATGGGAATTCAGCTTGGACAATTTCAACAATGCGAGACACTGTGAACTTATCCCACCATTTAACAGAGTGTTGACGGATGATTATGTTATCGTCAATACCATAATGCCATTTGAATATCCAAGGGATTTTATACTTAGATATAAAAATTAGCAATAATGGAAATTGACTTTGATGAGGAGTAAATGGGAAAACAGTGGCAAAATAATTAATTGGTTGAATCAAAATATCAGGGAAGATATTAGAAATGGCACCATAATGAGATCACCATCGCAAAAACTAAGAAGGTAATTCTGATTTGAATTTTTGATCAAATTGAATGAATCAAGAGTGACTAAAGGTTTCATTTTGGTACACTAGGCATCAATGTAATCATGATAATTGTATGGAATAGAATGACCAGGTAATTCACGGAGCTGATAAGGAGGACCCCATTCAGCTAAGGAAACAATGTTGTGAATATAAATAGAATGATACAGAATTTTACTGGAGTAAGCGCGATCATAAATAGGTTTGATCAAAACTGATTGGTGATGGATTAGGATATCTTTGTAGTAGGTAATTGATTTATCTGGATGTGAAAGAGTAAAATGGCATCCAGATCCAAAATAGGATTTAGCAAGTTCATTAAGAGTTTGACTTTTGGGGTGACTAGGCTCTTTGAAAAAGAGATTGGTAGAGGTTGATTTAACATAATCAGATCGAGCAGACCTGAATGGCTTAGCAGGGAATGGAGTAATTGAAACTGCTTGGCTGGAAGAAGCAAAAGGATCAGTAGTCAAAGCAGATGAGTAATTAGGTCTGGGAATATTACCAAGGACTTGATAACGGTTAATCATTTCAATCGGATGGAATTGGTTTACTAGCTCCAAAGGAGGAGGAACAATTGGTTGATTAGATAGGACCAAAGCCTTAGAAGGAGGCCTTGGGCGAGACATCTGTAGAAATGAAACAGTAATTAGTAGCAGAGATTAACAACCAGAAAGAAGATCTAAATAATTCTGGTAGTAATTCAAATGACTAATGTAATCAGTGAGTAAATTGCGGCGAGCTTGAATCTGATGGTAATTAATGTATTGGGCTCTTTTAGTAGTGTTTCGGGCTAATTTGAGACGATGAATACGGTGGGTAACTTGGTGTATCAGGCTTTGATAATGGGTAATTTGGGTTTTAAGGTAGGCAATATGTGGAGTAGCACTCATCCCTTACCTCCCTGTAAAAATTCCCGGGTAAGAAAATCAGGAAGGGAATTTTGACAACCAGGTAAATAGGCAATATCAAAATCAAATATACTTAAAATAGATTGCCAACGAGCAAAAATTTGCTTACTAGCAAGATTTTTAACATAATTTTCTAAAACATATTTAGCAGATTTACAATCAACACGAAGTTAAAACTTTTGATTTAAAATATCATCTTGAAATTTAGTAATACATAAAACAGTAGATAAAATTTATTTTTTAATAGTACTATAATTTAATTGTGCTTTATTCCAGACACCAGAGTGATAACGAACAATTTGTTCAGATGATTGAGGAGTGACTTTCTGAAGAAGAATGCCACCATAACCAATATCAGAAGCATCCGTTTGAATGATTTTGAAGGAATTCTTAGTAGGAATACCAAGACAAGGAAGAGATTTAACATATTGTTTGACCTGTTTCACAATAGCAGTATGAACAGAAGACCAAGGAGGAGGATTATCCTTTAACCTATCAAATAGAGGTTGACAGACTTTCCTAAAGTCTTTATAAAATTCAACAATGTAATTGAGAGAACCTAAAAACCTTTGTAATTGGGTTTTATCAAGAATTTCATCAGGAAACTTAGACGCAAACTCAATGGAGCGACTAATAGGCAAAATTGTATTGTGGTGAATATCATAACCTAAAAATCTAACTTTAGTTTGAAATAATTTAATTTTAGGATCAGATATAACTAAACCATGACTTTTAATAGTATAAAAGAATGCAGTTAAATGTTTCCAATGGTCATAAATTGATTTGGAAAAGATTAATATGTCATCTATGTAAACAATAGAAAAATCACTAAATGAGTTAAATATATCATTCATTATATTTTGAAATTCACTAGGAGTATTTTTTAATCCAAATGGCATGACATTCCATTGATAGTGACCAAATGGTGTAGTAAAAGTAGTTTTATATCTGTCTTTAGGGTGAATTTGAATTTGCCAAAAATCACTTTTTAAATCAAATTTACTAAAAATAACAGCTTGACTTAGTCTTTTAATCAAATCTTTTTTATTAGGAATAGGATATCGAATCCATTCTAAAACAGCATTTAATGGTTTATAATTAATGACTAGGCGAGGGACAACTCTTTCTAATTCAGCATTTTTATTAACATAAAAAGCAGGACAAGACCTTGATGATTTACTTGGATTGATTATTCTATTTTTTAGTAATTCATTAATTTCTTTTTTACACATTTCAAGTAATTCATGATTCATTTGAATATGTCTAGATTTAATAGGTATTTGTCGTTCAATAAAATTTTTAATATATGGTAATGTGACTACGTGTTTTTTCCTATGCCAAAATGCAGTAGGTAAAGTTGAACATACAGTGGATTCTAATTTTAATTTAAAATCATTAATTTGAAAAATAATAATGGGATCAGTTAATTGTTGATCAATTCTCTTATAATTAATTTCTTCTTTAAGAAAATTTAATTGTCTAGTTAATCTATTAATGGTGTGAGAAATAGAACAATCTTTTAATTGATTTAATTCTAACATTTCAGGTGGAGATAAAAATTTAAATGTAATAGATTGGCCTAAAACATGAGTAGTTATTCCTTCACTAGATATAGTAAATGGATATAATAAATATATAAATGGTGTGCCTAAAATGATTTTATCAGTCATATTTTTTACTAAAACAAATGAAGTTTTAAAGCAAACATTATTTTGACAAACATGTACTTTACGTAATTTATATTTAATATGCATTTTACTACCATTAGCAGAAATTAATTTCTCATGACATTTTTCATAATATTTAGTAGGAAGTAAACCTTCTTGAACACAATTTAAATCAGCACCAGTATCAATTAAGGCAATTAATTCTAATTTAAAATCATTAATAACAATGTTAATTTTTGAATACTTTTTTTGCATAAAAATTTTATTAATTAGGTTTAATCTTTTATCTTCAAGATCATGTGATTGTGGACGATTATCAAACAATAGATTGTCAGGATTTGTATGATTAGAATCATGTTCAGAATTATGTTCAGATTCATTAGGAGATTCATTATTAATAGGTTGGAAATTATCTAAACTTTGATTAAGTTTTAGTGTAATAATTTCATCTTCTAATTTTCTATCTTTATTTTGTAAATCTTTAATAGTTTGTTTAATCTGATTGATTTCATGTTGTAAATATTGTAATGTGATTTCTTTAGTTTTATTTTTGAATCTTTCTAAAGTTTTAGATAGACTAATTATAGGTTTATCAAACTTTGGTTTTGGATCACGATTGGTTAATAAAGATTTCAACTTATCAGTATATTTCTTTTTTAATTCTGGATCATCAAGACGACTAATTAATTCAATAAGAGCAACTTCTTCTTGATTTTGTTTAGTAAGAACATTGAGTTGTTTAATTGGTTTACAGCAAACATCATTGCATCCTAATTCAATATTATTATCAGAGTCTTCACTAGGTGAATGGTAATCAGATGAAGTAGGAGGATTATGATCAGAAGAGGAATCACTTACAGATTGATTTAACTGAAAAATTTCATATAATTGATTTTTTGATTGATCATCGATTTGGAGTTGATTAACTTTGTCTTTTAATTTTTGTTTTTCTTTACATTTATTAGAATAATGACCTTTTTGACCACAGTTATAACAAGTAATATCTTTATTAGATTTAGTTTTGGGATGTGATTTAGATTTATAATATTTCTTTTTGGGTTTAGTGTAAAATTTATCATTTGATTTGGAAGGTGTATAATTCTTCTTATATTTATTAGAATATTTGTACGATGATTTATGTTTATGTTTGGAATATTTATGTGATTTCCTACGAGAGGGTGCTGCAGGAGGTAATCTGTATTGTTCATAGAAATTTTCTAATTCATATTTAGCCTTGTGTTTATCTTTAGCAGCTTTTTGACTAAGTTTAAGATCAATACACATTTTTAATCCTTCTTTTTGAATAGTGCTAATTATATCACCACATGTTAAATTATCATATTCAATAACACCAGTAGGTTGACTAAGAACATCTCTAATTTTGTGAGCAAATAAACTAGGTAAGCCATTAATGAGTTTTTCTTTCCAAAATGATTTAGTATAGTCTTCTCTTAACATAACTCTAGAGGTAAAAACATCTTTATACCATCTAAAATCACTTAAGGTTGGACAGGTAAGATTACTAAGTTGATCATGTATGCGAGAATGGATATTAGTAGGGGTACCTATGAAATGTCTGACTATTGTATAAATTAAAGTATTAATACTATCAGGTTTATTATATCCAATTGTTTCATCAAAGATTGGGAGACCATTTTCATCGGTTTGATTAGCATATACGATTGATTCTCTTTGATCTTCAATAAAGTATTTTTTCCACCAAGATTTGAGCATACCAGCAAAACCAGAAGTAATTAATAAAACAATTTCAGCTTGAGTATATTCAGGGTAATTACTAAGATAACTATTTGTGACCATAGATAAATGATTTAATTTTTGAAGTATTTGATCTTCACTAAGACCATCAATATTCCATTCGTATAATCGTTTAGCAAAGACAGAAAATTGATTAGAAAGATTAGTTTCTTCATATTGGAGATCAGGAGGAGTAGGTCGAGAATACCAATTTTTAGTAGTTTGAGGATTAACTTTAGGATAATGAATTTTATTAAGAGTAGAGGATTGAAATTGTTGAGCTAATTGATTAATTTCATTATCAGTCGTATCAGTTTCAGATTGATTGGAAACAGTATCGATAGGTTGTTGATTTAAAACAGTAAGACCTTTATCTTTGGATGGTGAGGCTGTATCAGAAGTATGTAATTTGGTAAGTAATTGTTCTATGGCTTTAACAGTAGATTGATCATTGGTAACTAAACTAGTTCTTTTGGAACAATTACTAGGAGATTAACTAAAGGTTGATCTAATGATTTGGTAGTAGATGTAACAACAGTTGAATCTAATTGAGTTTCAATTTTATCTAATTGTGTACCAATTGTTTTTAAACATTGATTAGTATAATTATTTTGTTCTATAACTTTTTTTAATTTTAGGGTCATTACCAGGTAATTTGAAAGGAGACGTTGGGGCATCAGAACCTTGATGATTAATAATTATATTTTCTAATGGAGGGTGACTAGAACTAACAGAAGTATTTGGAGAAGTTTTCCATTTATGTTTTGTAATTGTATTAATCTTTTTGTAATAATTATTATAATATTCAAAGAAAGGCATTTCCATACCATATTCAATCACAAAATCATACCATTTTCTAGTTATTCCTTTTTGCTGAATAAAATCATATTTAGCACGATAAACATGTCTTTGAGTTCTATTTTCTTTAGATCTAAATTCAATAAGTAATTTATCAAGATCAGGAGTAAATTCTTTTTTAATTGTCATTAATTGAGGATTTACTGGAGGTATAAATTCTTCGAAATCAGTTTGAGTTGGAGAATTGTTAGAAACAGAATCTTCTTCTGGTAAATGTGTGTGTGTTGAAGAAAAAGGTTTATTAATCTGAGAGGTTGTAGAGTTATTAAAAAATAGAAGGAATTGATAACTCTACACCCTCTCAGATTAATAAACAGGTTTACTAATCATAATGTTCATGTCAAATTTAATGTACTAAATAATAATAATAAATATAACAAATAAAATGATCATTCACCATTATGAGGAAAAAGTTATTTTATAAATTGACTAATAAATGATTATTTCATTCAATTCAATTTCATTTTAGTGTACCAAATAATATATTATAGTATTAGTAGTTTAAAAATAAAGCTTTACAATTTTTTTTAAATAATTGAATTGATGAATTATTTAAAAATATTGAACGGTTGTTTGTTAAACATATAAATTATTTATAAAATATTATTTGATTATACTAATTATAATGTCTCTAGAGAAATTATTATTATATTTTTTTAAATTAAAGTTAATCAAATTTTATAATTAAATTTATTATGACATGAAAAAATATGAATAAACTAAAAACGTTAACAATCAAAACTATTTAAAATTTCTATCACTATTAAAATATGTATCAAAGTCAAACCCTATATTTAGGGGTTGTTTGAGATAATCTAAATAATTGTACTTTTTGACGTTTTATGAAATATGGGTTGGGTATGGGTTGGGTTTGAAGTGATGTGATAGAGAGGTGATGTGACTTAAATAAGATGATGTGACTTAAATAGGATAGTGACTTTTTGACTTTTTGTCTTTTTTCAATCACATCATCTTATTTAAGTCACATCATCTCTCTAACACATCACTTCAAACCCAACCCATATTTCATAAAAAGTCAAAAGGTACACTTATTTAGTCTTCCCAAGTTAGACCTTAAATAAGATAGTGACTTTCTAACTTTTTAAATTTTTTTGAAGATGCCAAACTTGACCTTAGAGTTGGTAATCCTAAAAGAGTCAGGGCGCCCTGACCAGCCAGAGCCCCAAGCAACGTTTTTTTAGCGCAGTGAAATTTTAACTATTTTATTGAAGATATATCATGTTCTAAGAAATATGCATATTTAATTAATATGTGAATTTCATCGTATAAACGTTGAATCTAACCCATATATTATCTTTAATTAGGTTCTCAAAACCTTTTACATTATATTTTCACCACACAAAAGTTTAATTAAAATTAAATTATTTTATTATCCTATTAGGTATATATATTTTTTTGTGTATGAATTTTGTGCATATATATCAACATATTTATTAGTATAGATTTCACCATATAATTGTAAATATATTCAGAAAAAAAAGAACGGAAATCACATGTTAGCAAATTCTTCAAAAATTAATTATTAAATCATGAAAAACTTTATATATTATTTTAATTTTTTTTAAAAAATATATCACTAATTGAAAAAAATATTTTTTCAAGCATCCACTTACATGAAATTTTTTTGTAAAAATATATTGTTAAAATATTACTTTTCTCATAATATTTGTTTGCTGTTTTATTTTTTAAATTTTCAAACGCAATGCATGCCAGAGAGCTAGTTGAATCTAAATATCATTGGAGATTTAAATATTATTATTTTTTTAACAACTAATCATATTTAATCATTTATATTTTGGAGACTCACTCTATAAATTCAATTTGGAATTTTTCATGCCCAAAGATCCATTAGAGCTTCTATTTACACACACCATTTCTACTCTTTGCACATCTTTCTCACTATACAAACTTAAAAAATTAATCCTAAATTATTTTGCTCACTGCACACACCTTTTATTCCACATCTACCCACACACACACCCAGACCCCCAAACCCATCTCTTCGAACGATTTTGAACACACCCATTCCACTGTCAGTCCTTTCTATCACATATGTCCATCTCTCACAGTCTACCTTTCGTCCCTAAAAGCTGCATCCATCCATTGAAGACATCTCATTGAACCATTGAAGGAATTCTTCAAATTTGGAGAACTTAGGTTAGTTTACTTATTTCAATCCCCATTCATATTTCATTTGTAATGTAGGGTTTCTTTTTACCATTTTTGAAACGAATTAACGCATAGCCCACTGAAATGAGCAATCTGTTCCTCATTCAAAACTGGTTTTATGAAAATAAACAACTTGTTCGGAAGTAACATTCCGAAAATTATCATTTATTTCAATAGTAGAATTTCAAAATTTTATCATTATTTCGACATTCAACTTCCGAATATGTTTAATTCGAACAACATTTAACTTCTGAAATAAATTTGGTTTTTTGATTTTCAACTTCTGAACAGAATAGATATTTGAGGTTTTCAACTTTCGAACAATTTTGTTTTTTTTCCCCCCCTTTCTTTTGTATATTCTTTTTACAATTGTATACTTATTAAATATATTAATTTTTGCAAATAATATGGATTCTGAATGTCAACAACGTGTCGTACCTACTGCTTCAAATAGACGACGTCGTGAATTGGATGTTGATCATGAACCGGGATGAGGGCGTGAGCGATGATGAGGTCGGGGTCGTGATCCAGTTTTGGTAGAATATGATATCCCTATTGCCAGTCAAAGTTAGAGCCGAAGCCAAAGACGAGTTGAGGGTGATGCTATGCATGACATTGCTGTGGAGGATGCCCCTTTTCCCGATTCTCCTACTATCCAGGAAGAGGACCTTACTCATGCTTTTCCAGGTGGATTGATCGAATGGAATGGTAACAATGGTCAATGACATTGTAAAAGATATTTTGTTATTAGAATGGAAAGGTAAGAATGGTCAATGGCATTGCAAATGATGTTTTGTTATTAGAGTGGAATGATAACAATGGTCGATGACATTGTAAATGATATTTTGTTATTAGAATGAAATGGTAACAATGGTCCATAACATTCAATCCATGCCACAGAACACATCAACATCAAAAAACACATCAATTAATTTCTTCCATAGTTGAAACACTGTCAAATACATACTTGTGTCATTCGACATCAACAACATCAAATGTCTCTCGAGTAGCTACAGTGTCATGAATGATGTCTTTGAAATGTTGAATACGGCGCACATATGCATCATCCCAGTTGTGGCTCGCCCTTTTTGCGCTCCCTTTTGGAAGGTTTGAAAAGAAAGGCCTCACAGTTCGAACTCCCGCGGTTCTGAATCTAATCTTACAAGTACAATGTAAAACTGATAAGCACCAAAGAGTCCAAATCTGGCAAATCGTTTTAGAAAATTGATTTTGAATCAAAAAGTACCAAAATTGGACTGCTTTGTTGGATATAGAGTCGCCACCTAAATGTTTTATTTTTGAGAAATTTAGGAAACCCTGACTCGTGCCAAAGGCCACGTGTCCGTCATCACCAAAGTTGCCTTAGCTCAGGAACTTGGGTACGAGGGGGGAAGGTCATGAATTGAGCACCCCCACTCGCCCGATCAAAGATCGGGCTCTACTAATCATGATATGATTTTTAATAAACATTATGTGTTCTTGTTCTGGTTATTAAACTAGCTTTACTATGTGATGCGCACAATCAAGTATAGACTAGTTTGCTCAATTTGGAACAATTCAATTTATGTTTGTTTGCAAAAATGATTTGAATTTGCCACCTCAAGTGGGTTTAAAGATGCAAATTTGCCACCAAACATAGTGGACTTAAAACATGATTTGTCACACAACAAAGTGGCCTTAAAACTTACATTCATTGAACCGTTCCAATTAAAACAACAAGCCTTCATCCATAGACATTTAAGTAATTTAGCATTTAAGCACATAGCCTCATGGCAAGCATGCTAGACATGGCAACATTCACATTCATGCAAGTATTCTAAAGCATAAAAACTCACCTAGTACTCCAAGCTAAAACAGGAACTAGTTAGAAAGATGCATGATCCTAACTATACAAGATGTCTAATGCAACGCATGCGAAGAATGCAATTAATAGGCTCGGCTACTAATATGGCATATGAATCGATTTGATAACATGCGATTAAACACGTATTCAAATAAGATATTGAAATGGCAATGCAATTTGAATGATGCGTTGAGCCTCGATGCATGCAATATGAATGAATGGATGCAAGCATAAGGTATGCTAATTGAAATCTAACCATCAAAAGTGATTAAATAAAAGGGAGAAAGACGTGGGGTTGGAAAACATACACATACGCACGCATACTTATTACAACATTACGCCCTCACGAAGAAGGGTCCGAATGGATAAGCTAACCAACTAGCTACGCTAATTAAGCTAACTAATTATTACAAAATTCAAAGCTAATTAACTACTCTAGTTAACTAATTATTACAAAACGAAATCGAATAACTAGTTAAACTAACTAATTATTTACAACTCTTAATTAGCTACAACTAATTAATTACAACACGTATTTTATCTATTGATAATTAAACTAATTAGCTAAACCCGGGAAGTGAGGGAGGCCCATGCATGCTCGATTTCCACGCGAAAAGCCACTACCTTGCTGCTGAAAGCCTCTGTTTGTGCATTTGAACACCAACAAAGCTGTCCACTTCCAGAACACCCCTACTCCACCTTACCAATACACTGTGCAAATTTCATTGGTGGCCGACAGGGGGCCAGTTGGCTACCATTGGTGGCCAGTCAGCCACTGGTGGTGGCTATCGGCCACTGCTGGTTTAAACCTTCTTGCTGCAACAGAGAGCAAAACAGAGCAAAATAGTATATTTCTCAAGGGTTGTTTGCGCATTTTGCCTCTCTTTTTCATGGGAAAATCAAAGGAGGGACAAGCTTTGGTTCACAAACCATCAATCAAGCAAATTCATTGCATGATGGCTTGTGAAACCAATTATGCAAGTTCAATAAATGCAAAATGAGACCAAAATGACCACAACCCCATCATGCATGATTAAAGGCAATGGAGACCTAGGAAAATGGCACATTTCATCACTTTTGAGTACGAAATTGTCTCATTTTCCTTGTGTTCAAACTAACGTCCGATTTGAACACATGCAATGTAACACAAAGAGATGCTTATCTTGCCTCTCTTACTTACCAATTTTATATACTCATTTTCTTTACCAAACCATTCATTAATCCATTAAGTCCATTGGTGAGTGTCCTCTAATGGAAAGAGGGCTAAAACCCCAAGTTTCTTTGCGCATGAAAGAGGCATTACACTATTGGTAATGAGCCCCCTAAGGGATTAAACCGTTAGGTGTAGCACCTCAATTTCATACTTAGGCAAACAAATGGTTTGAAACCACTTTCAAAGAAAAACCAAAAAGTGAAGAAATGAGGGAGATTGCAGAGATTATAAGTGCTGAAATGAAGTATAAAAAGCAATAAAACATGCAATCAACTCACACCAATGATGATTAAAGCCTTAAAACACTAAGTTAGTGAAAGGGGTTACACTACAACTATGCAAAACAAGACTCAAACGAACTAACCAGCCCAAAACAGAGCTAAGATAGGTTATTTCAAAGGCTAAAACATGTTGGAATTAAGCTACAAATTGCTAGAAAAATAGGCTAACACATGTAGCTAACTAGGCATGCAAACATGACACAAGGAGGGGAGGCTAACCCCTCCAAATTTGGACCTCAAAATAAGTTTTTTGCCACTGAAAAACCTCTGAAATTCAGTTGTTAAAAGGCCCAAAAAAGTTGATTTGAAAGTGATGAATAAAGGCACAAAAGCTTTACAAACTAATAATCAAGAAGGGTGAACCACTCCCTAACTAAAAAAAAGGGCTCAAACCAGCACTTTTAGGCCACAAAAACATGACTTTTCTTAGTTCAAAACCAGCCCCAAAAAAGTAAGGAAAGATGGTAAAACAAGCTTGCAAAACAAAGTAAACGAGGTAGGTAAACTACCTTTTGAAGCAAAGGGCAATTCTAGGCACAAAACCAAGCTAAAACCACCTTCAAGAGCTCCAAGAAAACCCTAAATAACATTAGCTCAAAGGTAAGAGGATTTGATTTAGGATGTGTATGCAAAAGTGTAGAGAAAACAAACAATTAGGCACAAAATTATAAGAGAGAGAGAGAGAAATCTAGAGAGAGAGAGAGAGAGATTTTTGCTCTAAATTTTCTAGCCTTAAAAAATGGGAGAAGAACCCCTCTATATATAGAAAAACATGCCTTGAGCTTAGAAACATCCTACCATACACGTGTAGGAAGATGCAGCTAATTGTGCTAACAATTGGCACAGCTGTCAACAAATATCAACAAATATCTGGAAAAAGAGATTGGTGGCCGTCAGCCACCATTGGTTATCGACTGGCCACCACTAGTGGCCAACCGGCGACACCAATGGTCGACAAGCATAAGCCATGGTCGACAGCCTATGGTGGTGGCCGACAGGTCACCACAAGTTCTAGGCACCAAGTTTTAATCCAAAACAAGGCATAGAAAGGACAAGGTCTAAAGGCTCAAAGACAGGGCGTTCCGCCGAGGACTTCGGGCACTCAAAATGAACACATGCAACCATAATCATCAAATGCACAAGTGATGATATTCAAGTCTTGAGGATGGTCAAAAATGGTGTGTTTATAGTTGCTCCTCTTTGACAGAACTTAGAAGTCATGAAATGACGGGAGTGAATGTCAAAGCCCAGAGATGACCCATTTTGACAAGGCCGAAGACTTAGACAAATAATACAAGTAAGACAAAAACGGTTGCGTCCGCAGGCTGCCTACGTATCCCTTTGCAAGGAATCAAACCAGCATAGTTCTAGGGCAAGATGCAAGTGATATGCATGATGCAAGAACATAACTTATGATCATGCAATGAGGTTGTAATGAAACATTTAAATGCAAATGCTATGCAATGAAAATGAGACACTCAAACAAACCAAAACAAGGTATAGCAACCTCAAACACAAATGTACGTAAACACGCCACACGTGGGAATTACGAACCAAACCACATTTCATGTAGAAAGGATGTAAGAAAATTATGCATGCTTAACTACGCGACACGCAAGAAAGGCGAAGAGCGACCGTCGGGCGCACCCGAGGTCTCAATCGAGATCCTAATGTGTTACACATAGAAGGAAAAGGGTGGTGTGAACACCGGGACGCACCCGAATGTGTTTAACCAAAACAAACAATCCCAACGCATCTCACACATGAGGGGAAAATGTGGTGTAAACACTAGGATGCGCCCAAATGTTTTTAACTAAAGGAAGTGGTGTAAACATCGGGACGCACCCGAATGATTTTAACCAAAAGGAGTGGTGTAAACACCAGGACGCACCCAAATGATTTTAACCAAAAGGAGTGGTGTAAACACCGGGACGCACCCGAATGATTTTAACCAAAAGGAGTGGTGTAAACATCGAGACGCACCTAAATGCTTTTAACCAAAAGGAGTGGTATAAACACCGGGACGCACACGAATGCTTTTAACCAAAAGGAGTGGTGTAAACACCGGGACGCACCCGAATGCTTTTAACCAAAAGGAGTGGTGTAAACACCGAGACGCACCCGAATGCTTTTAACCAAAAGGAGTAATCCTAACATGTCTCACGCGCGAGAAGAGGGAGTAAAAGGATGTGATTCGAAAGGGACGAATGACTTCACCTGGAACTCCTCTGAACGAACCGTACATACAATATCGTTTGACTGCGTTGGTTCTGTTGAATGAACCGTACATACAATATCGTGCCTGAGTAAGAAAAACTCAACAAGTACAACATATTAAGGGTGCATGTTCTATACACAATTACAATTACAGTAAGGCATGTTCTATGCAAAGTATTGAATGCATGTTCTTTGCTAAGTACAAAATTCATGCTCCGTGCGCAATTAATAGCATGTGTAAAATACACGTTCTACATGTGCAATAAAGGGATGCATAGCCTACGTAAGAATGAAAGTGTATTCTAACAAAACAAGTTCAATAATAACTTTTCGATTTACCTCTCAAAAGAGTTGCGACATGCAAAAAAGATACACCTCGTTCAACAAGTGATTAACAACGATCACCGAAAACACAATTTCGAGCTTCCGCAGAGAGAATCTGAACTCAACAGTGACCTTCCCTTGCACCTCTCGGGAAACAGGGACAACAGCAACAGATTTTCTTCGCTAAACCCTTTTAGTTTACTTCGTTTTGAACCGCTTGAAATTTGATTTCGGTGCTTTTTCTTGGAGTTTCACCACTTGAGGCTTGTTCTGCTCGAGTTTCTCTTGGGTTTGGTGCCTTATTCCGGGCTTTGACTTTTTCTTCCATTTTCTCTCTCCTAGGGTTTGACTTTTTCAAAGTTTACCCTATTTTCTCTATTTTCTTCACTGTTCATCAACTCTTCACCCATATTCCAGATGGCAGATGACATACCACATGATGGAGCTCCTCTAGAGGTGGAGTTCGAGGCGGAGTTTGATTCTAAAGTGAAGCCGGAGCCATTACCACCACGAGTGAGGCCTTTTGATCCGACGAGGTATCATCATCGGATGCATATTCTGTCTGCTGGAGGCATTAGGCACTTCACTGATTTTGCTACTGACATGCCAGCGGATCTCCTACTGAGGGAGCCAGATTCCCATCTTTCAGCCGTTGCCGTTGAGGTACAAACTTTATTCACTTGCACATCTGACGTTCTTTACTTGCATTTCGTGCGCTGTCTCTCATCTGACTGTACTTTCATCACTGCCACTCAATTTGTTTTGCACTTCCTTTTCATCTAACTGTACTTACACTGGTTCACCTGTCCTTTGCCACAGGGTGACTCTCACGTATACAGGGGTTATGGGGCCACGACAGCTAGAGATTGCTATGATGAGCTCCCTGTAGGAGTACGAGACATTGTTGACGAGACCGACTTCGACCTATTCTGCTCTAGATTGACACGAGTCATAACGAGCCGTCCACTTCTTGGAGCGCTAGTGGAGAGATGGTGGGATACCACTAACTCTCTCCACCTTTCCACTGCTAGAGAGATGACGATGACTTCTTACGACTTCACCATGATCATAGGCCTAGGCATATGGGGTGATCTGATTTCTCTCGATCCTGATATGGGGGAGTGAGAGGCTGTCTAGATTGAGCTACTAGGGGCGTGCCCACCTTTGTTCCGGACAGTTATGGTCAGATACAGTTGGTTTGATGAGCAATTTCGGGGAATTAAGCCAGAGACAGTAGAGGAGATAGAGTAGTACGCTCAGGGTTTTTTGATATTCCTTCTCAGTACCACCCTGCTTGCGAACAGGGCAAACACCGTAGGGTTATACTTGTTGAGCGCACTAATGGTCATTCCCCAAGTGAGTTTTTATGATTGGGGTAGGGCCGGCCTCGTCACTCTATACGGCTATATGAGCTCGACCTCTCGCGGGAGTGGACACTTGATCGGAGGCTACTGGCGAGCCTGAGAGGTACACATCTCAGTTCCCTCTTTACACTTTGCATTTTTTGTTCAGCATTTCTTGTTTTACATCTTTTCAACACATGTACTTTCTGCTTTGTATTTTCTATATCTGTTCATGCACTATATGCTTTCTGCTTTGCATTTTCCATATATGTTCATGTATTATATGCTTTCTGCTTTGCATTTTCCATATCTGTTCAAATTGTATTGATCACATATCACTGCGCTTTCTCCACAGCTATGGGTGTATGCATACTTCCTAACTTTTGCTTCAGAGCCTGCAGTGGAGGTTCCATTGACGGTCCCTTATTCGTGGGTGTACGATGGTTAGCTTCGCCGCAGGACTCACGAGTCCTTCACTTTCTTTAGGCATTACTTTGACAGCGTAGCTGCCCATGAGGTAACCTAAAACACGGTCATCATTTTTGCTCTACATCTGTTCTGATTCACATTTTAGCAACTAATGACGGCTAATAATCTATTCATCTTCTATTTGCAGATCACGTGGTAGCCATGGGCTATGATATCGAGGGGGGTTCGAGGCCGGTACACTGTCGCCTTGGGCATCTCGTGTTACTGTATTCTACTTGAGGGTCCAGTTTGTCGAGCCTGGTACCTAGGCGAGAGAGTCGTACGCAGTCTCTAGGTCTACATGCTTCGTTCATACTGATGATGCCGCCAGAGTCCATGAGGTCAGCAGACAGCCTATCTGTTGATGGGGTTATCTAGTTCATGGTGGGCTTGGAGGCAGAATACTTCCGAGTTGAGGGCGATTATACGGTCTTCATTCAGACACACCTTATGCCACCTCTGACCGATGTTCGTGGAGGTGATGGGACGTGAGCTCTTGCTGCGAGGGTGGGGCCTAGAGCGACCAGGGCAGCCAGGGCCCGTGGGAGAGGGGCTTTTGAGGCAAGGTAGAGGACCGGCTGGCTAGAGCTGCCTACTGCTCTCACCTGTTGGCTGTATATTGGGAAGGCATACTAGATTTCGATTGAGCCTGCCGTAGCGGGGCATAGATATGTCAGAGCTCATGACGCACCCCCGGTATGTACCATATTTTCAGTTTTCTCATCTTTTTCTGATATTTGTTCCTTCTGGACATTGATCATTCCTAATGCATTTGCAGGCACCCCTAGGATACACCGAGAATCTTCTGGAGCTATTAGCCTTATTCGAGAGCATGATATTGAAGATGGAGGCATTGTTTGGCTTCCATGGCATTCAGGTAATTTCTTCAGTTTTCTTACATTCTAGTTATCACATTTCCACTCTGAAATTGACATTTCAACTGAAAACTTCCCCACACTGCACCGATACACTGCATTTCCATATTGCATGCATACACTGTACTTGACTTCTGCATATACTCATTCTGTACACCATACTTGCATTTGATACGCATACTGTGGCTAACATATGACGACTGCCTTTTCAGGTCCTACCCATACTGACAGCACTGATGGGAGCCGCAACATCTACACCAGCAATGCCTCCTCCAGCGACAGGGAGGAGAGCGAGACAAGCTCCAGCACGCAGCCGAGTGTAGACGTCCCCGACGTCTCGGGAGGGAATCTCGTTTTGTTCATTGGGCTTACTACAGTTCAGACTCAATGTCACGGTCATGTATCTAATCTCACGGAGTGCAATGCAAGACCGATGAATCATCAAAGAGTCCAAATCCGGCAAATCATTTTGAAAAATTGATTTTTAGAAAGAACTGCCAAACATGGACTACTTTGCCAGATACAGAGTCACCATCTAAATATTTTATTTTGGGGGAATTTAGGAAACCCTGACTCGTGCCTAAGGCTACATGTCCGTTATCACCAAAGTTACCTCGGCTCGGTAACTTGGGTACGATTGGGGAAGGTCACTTCGTGAGCACCCCCGCTCGCCCGATCAAAGATCGGCCTCTACCAAATGATATCGAGTTTTGAAAACATTATGTGCTCTTATTCCAGTTTATTAGCCTAGAATTACTATGTGATGCGCACAACATACAAGTATAGACTGGATCACCTAAGTTGGAACAAAACATCTCACGTTTGTTTTTGAAAGCGGTTTGCTACTCGCAAGTAGGCTAAAATGCGAATTTTGCCACCCTCAAGTGGGCTTAGAAAACATGGTGATTTGCCACTCACAAGTGGGCTTAAAACTCGCAATCGATGAATTGTTCCAATTCAAATAATCCAACCTTCACCCACAGGCATTCGGGTAGTTATATCACATAAGCACATAGCCTCATGGTAAGCATGCTATCATGGCAGTCACTCACACACATGCAAGGATGCTAAAGCATAAACACTTACCAAGTACTTCGAGCCAAAGAAAGAAGCTAATTAGAAATCATGCATGAATCCTAACTATGCTAAGAATGCCTAATGCAACACATGCAAAAATATAACTACAATAGGCTTGGCTATTCTAAGATGGTATATGAGATGCAACAATCGATACATGTATTCAACTTGGAATTGAAATACAATGCAGTTAGCATGATGCGCCGAGCTCGGTGCATGCAATACAGATGAATGAATGCAAACATGCGAACATATAGATGCTAATTGAAACATGCCCTAAAACTAACCATCATAAGCTGGTAAATAAAAGGGAGAAAGACGTTGGGTTGGAAGACATACATCACACACACGCACACTTATTACAACATTGCCCTCTCTTGGAGGGTCCGAATAAATAACGAATTACAGTTAATTATTACACAACCCTAATTAATTAACAAAGTTAACTAAACAAGCAATAAAACTATCATGCAAGCTACATGAAATGGACTGCCTTAGCTCTACCTTGGATGGTAATGAATGCATGCATGCTTGAATCGTTTTGTCAGGAAATCCATCGCGATGCTCCGACTTGCCTTTGTTTGCAATTGACCTCAGAACACTGCACAAGGCTCCAGAAGGCTGAAACTCTACCCTGGGAAGCTGTGGGAAGGCCGCCGACCAGCCCTTGGCCTTGGAGACCACCTACCGACCACCTTTTGTGGTAGAGACCAAAAGAGGTGGTCGGCCTGCCAGAAAAGCTGGTCGGCCGATGTAACAAGCCCGCGGGGGGACCTCGCTACAGCTCGGACTCGACTTTCGTTAGTCACGGTTCTAAGTCTGAACCAAAGAGTCCAAATCTGGCAAATCGTTTTTAGGAAAACTGATTTTTGAAAGAAGTGCCAAACATGGACTGCTTTGCCAGATACAGAGTCGCCACCTAAATATTTTATTTTGGGAAATTTAGGAAACCCTGACTCGGTGCCAAAAGGCCACGTGTCCGTCATCACCAAAGTTGCCTCGGCTCGGGAACTTGGGTACGATTGGGGAAGGTCACTTCGTGAGCACCCCCGCTCGCCCGGTCATAGACCGGCCTCTACTAACCATGATATCAATTTTTGGAAAACATTGTGAGTTCTTATTCCGGTTATTAGCCTAGGTTACTATGTGATGCTTGTAGCATATAAATATAGACTGGGTCGTCCGAATTGGAACAAAACATTTCATGCTTGTTTATTTGAAAATGGTTTGATGGTGCTACCCGCAGGTAGGCTAAGACACGGATTTGCCACCCTCGGGTGGGCTTAGAAAAATGTGATTTTGCCACTATCTAGTGGGCTTAAAACTCACAGTCAATGAATTGTCCCAATTCAAGTAACCCAACCTTCACCCACAGGCATTCAGGCAGATATTTCACATAAGCACATAGCCTCATGGTAAGCATGCTATTCATGGCAGTCACTCACACACATGCAAGGATGCTAAAGCATAAAACTTACCGAGTACTCCAAGCCAAAATAGGAATTTATTAGAAATCATGCATGATCCTAAATATACAGAAATGCCTAATGTGACACATGCAGAATGCAACTATAGCAGGCTTGGCTATTCTAAGATGGTATATGAAATGCTACAACTATCATGTATTCAACTTTGAAATTGAAAGTACAATGCAGTTAATATGATGCGCCGAGCCCGATGCATGCAATACAGATGAATGATGCAAACATGCTGTCATACTGTATGCTAATTGAAATATGCCTTAATCTAACCATCAAAAGCAGATAAATAAAAGGGAGAAAGACGTGGGGTTGGAAGACATACATCACACTCACGCACACTTATTACAGTTATGCCCTCACTCGGAGGGTCCAAATAAATAATACAGTCCAAATATTACAGTCCCCAAATAAAAGAATATTACAGTCCAAAATATTACAGAATTTTAATTAATTAAAGAATTAACTAAGAAAGCAAATAAAACTGGCGTGCAAGCCAGGGACTGTCTTGCTTCTGGTGGATGATGCATGTCCGGGTTGTCTTGCGCGGAAATCCACCGGAATGCCCCAATTAGCCTCTGTTTACACCTGTTCTTGAAATGCGTGCCAAGTCCCAAAAGGTTGCTGATTCTTCGTTTTGCTGCAACAGAGAGCAGGAAAGGGGCATGGCAATGTATTTTCACAGATATATGCATGTCTCGATCCTCGTGCCACCAATCACGCATACCGAGGCATGATGGCCGAGGAGCCGAAATGCACAACTCAATATAGGATGAATGCACATGAAACTACAGCTAAAACCTAACTCCATCATGGATAATCCGGAGTGTCAGTGACTGGGGAATTGAGACACATTCCGTCACTCGGAGTACGAAATGTACCTCGTTTCCCGTGCCCGGGCTAAATCCTATTCCGGACGCGATGCAATATGCATGATATGCATGAAATGCAGCTAAGATACAATCCTAACGTACACAATGCTATGAAATGAGATGCCTCGAAATGCGTGTACGCGGGCACGCAAACCGAGAAAATGCAGAATGCTATGAAAATGAAATGCCTCGGAGTGCGTGAACACGGGCACACAAACCGAGAAAATGATATGTGTCTCGAAGTACGTGCACGCGGGCACGCAAATCGAGGCGATGATATGTGTCTCGAAGCACGTGCACGCGGGCACGCAAACCGAGGCGATGATATGTGTCTCGAAGCACGTGCACGCGGGCACGCAAACCGAGGCGATGATATGTGTCTCGAAGTACGTGCACGCGGGCGCGCAAACCGAGGCAATGACAGAATATGATGAAATGATATGGAAATGACAAATGGGCTTATACCAACATGAGTGAGCCTCAGCCACACTCACATGGGATGCCGATCGGATAAAAATGAAGTGCCTCGAAATGCGTGCACGCGGGCACGCAAACCGAGGCGATGCAAAAGCGATGCGAATGACATGGAAAATGCAACATGGACTTATACTAACATGAGAGAGCCTCAGCCACACTCACATAAGTTGCCGATGGCAGAAAATGAAGTGCCTCGAAATGCGTGCACACGGGCACGCAAACCGAGGTAATGATAAAATACAATGAAATGGCATGAAAATGACAAATGGGCTTATACCAACATGAGTGAGCCTCAGCCACACTCACATAGGATGCCGTTGGATAAAAATGGAGTGCCTCGAAATGCGTGCACACGGGCACGCAAACCGAGGCAATGACAAAATGTGATGAAACATGGCAAAAATGATATGCAAGCATGCTAACAAAATTTCAGCACTAAAATATGGGGGAAAACAGTCCCGAAATGAGGCGAAATGACATGAAATGCAAGGAAATGTCCCGAAATGCAACATTAGGCACCCGAAATGGCCTATAGCTATATCAAACATGCACAATATGGACATGCAATGCAAAGACAGAAGCTAGACAGTCCCAAAAGGTGCACTTTCACAGTTATAAACATGGCCAAACAGCAAGCATAGGTAAAGGAAACATAGCATGCAAGAATAGGGGCCAAAAGAGGGGTAATGAAGCAAGTGATATAAGCAAAACTCAAACTGAAAAATTTCCTTCTACAACACTGAAGATGGACCAAAAATATGAACATTTACAGTATATGGCAGCCTCAAAATCAGTATACAAACATGCTAAAAATATGATGCAAAATGAGGCTCAAAAGGTGTTAAAACATGAAGTATACAAAATAATCACCAAACAGAAAAAAAGTGTGAATGAAACATGAAGTATAGGCCAAAATAAGACCAATTTCAGTTCGGACCAAGGTCCAAAAACAGAAGCAAAGAGGGCTACCAATTTATGCAAAAATGGAGCCAAACAAGGGATATAACTACAAGTGACACATAGAGACACCAAACAATGTTGATCCCTTCTCCAATGTTGAAGAGGGACTCAAAATAAGCCTTATATCAGTTTATAACATGCTCAAAAAACAGATTGCTTACGGGCCAAAAATAGCATGCAAAATCATGACATACAAGATGATCAATGAAGCAAGTATATTATGGAGGGCTCAAACAGGGTTGAGCCCTTAATGAGAAGTGAAGATGAGCTCAAAATATGGCCCTTTTCAGTTAAGGCCGAAGCTTGAAACCAAAAAGAAATGAGGCTTAGAAATAGATCAAGGAAAAGGGTCAAAAGGATCAAAGTGTAACTTACCCTTGAAGATTCAAGCTTTTGTTGCTTCTTGGATGGATTTGCAGCTTCTTTAGCCTTCAAGAATCCCTCCTTGCTGCTGGAAATGAGATGGTGGTGGTAGAGCTTGGTGGTGTAGAAGGAATGATGGTTAGGGAGTTAGGGTTTTTTGAAGAATTGAGGAGGAAGAAGATGGAGTTGGCTATGGAAGCTTGAAGAGTAAATTTTCTAACCCTTGTAGAGGAGGCCATCAGCTGGTTATAAGGTCAAGAAAGGGGTGTAAAAGGGGGGTGAGTTGGAGAGGAATCCTCTCTCCCAAAATATCCCCCGGATACAGAAAATATCTGGGGGATATTGCCCCACAGCTGGAAAGGGTACAGTGAGGAGAGCACGGCCGGCCGCTCACTTTTGCTGGAGGTGGCCGGCCGGCCACACCCCCTAGCCGGCCGGCTAGGGGTCAAAAGGGTCAACCAGCTTTTCTGGCCGGCCAGGTATTGGGGAGGTAGCCCTATGTGTGTACAACACAACCATGTAATTGAAATTCCAAGAAAGTGGGCCCAAGGGGTTCAACAATGGCTCGGAAAGAGGGGGTCAAAAGGGTCAAGTTGACTTACTGGCCGGCCATGAACTTTTAGGGGCCTCTCAGGTGTGTACATCACAGATATGTGGTTCAAAGTTCAAGAAAAAAGGTCCAAGAGGTTCAACATTAGCCCGGAAGAAAGGGGTCAAAAGGGTCAGGTGACCTTAATGGCCGGCCATGAACTTTTAGGGGCCTCTCAGGTGTGTAGATCACAGATACGTGGTTGAAAGTTGGCAACGCTAGCTCTAAGGTATTCAACATTAGCCCGGAAGTGCGAAAAACGGGCGCCGGGAGGCTCCGGAGGAGAGATAACTGGTTGCTGCAACAATTACTAGCCTCCCACCCTTCAGTGACCTTCCTGGTGATAAAACAGAGGTACCTGCCAAAAATAAACGAAAACCGATGCAAAACGAATGTTCGGGGGCCAAAACACACAGTTCGGGGCCCCGGAAACTGCCCGTTAAACACCGAAAGTGGCATTCGGCCACGAAGTGGGTTTCTCAGACCCCAGTGTCCCTCAAAAGGGAGAAAATAAGATGTATTCCAAAAATCAGAGCAAATGGAGATGGTTAGGCGGTCCCGAACCGAGGCACACGGCTTGACGGCTCCGAAAACCGGAAACCGGGCTCCGAAAAGGGAAAAAAAAAAAAAAAAAAAAAAAAAAAATGGCCTACGGCCACCAAATGTAGCCCACGGGCATTGAGAGATAGTCTACGGGACCTCTCCCTTCCCTCAGGAAAAGAAACAGAGAAAACCGAGTCTGGTTCGCAAACCGAGACAAGGCACAGAAGAGGGTTCGGAAGTCCGGAGGCAGGGCTCACGGCCGCGATTCTGGAACTTCTGAACGAGCACATCATGCAACATCACCAAGCGCTCAATTGGTGACGTCTGAGTCTTAAGGTCGGTCAAAAATGGGGTGTCTACAGCCGACCAGTTTCTACCTCTTGTTCTTGGTTTTCTGCAACACAAAGCAAGAGAAAGGCATAGCAAGGTATTTTCAACAATTGTGTACACGACCACTCTCCTATCATTGCACAAGCTCAAGGGAGTATAGTCCTCGACCCTCGGGCCACAAATCACGCATCTCAATGCATGATGGCCGAGGAGTCGAATTGCACGACTTGATGTGGAATGAATGCACATATGAACACACAAATGCCTAAACTCCATCATGTGTTAGTCAAGAGGGTCGGCGACCGAGAATTGAGGTACGTTTTGTCACTTTGAGTACAAAACGTTCCTCGTTTTCCATGTTTGAACTAACTCTTATTCCAAACACAATGCAACAAGTATGGCATGCACAATGCGACTCTAGCATGCAAACTAAATGCAATGTAACTTGGTCATGCAAATATGCAAACACGCACCTAGCATACACAATGTCAATATGGGACGCAACATGAACAACCTAGCAAGGCTAATGGCATATACAATGCACAATGCTAATGTACACATACTCAATGCGAGACAATCATAAGCATGCAACAATATGACAAAATGAGACTAGCATACACAATGCGAATGTCAAATAGCATACTCAATGCGACGAACTACATGGCATGCGCAATGCCAAATGGACTTAAACCAAGATGGATAGGACTCAGCCATGTCCAACTCAGTGGCCAAACATGATGAAAATGAAACAACAAAACACATGCAAACATGCGAGATGCAAGGGACCGAACCTAAGGCACCAAATGCAACTCTACTAAAGCATGGCAAGGATGAAATATGGCATGCAACAACACATTTTCCAGCTCTGAAATGACATACAAAGTGGCTCCAAATCATGCAAATAGCTCACACAATGCATGCTAGAAGGCTCAAATACCGAAACTAGTGAAGCACATTACACTATAGGTATACAAAGCAATGCTCAAATGGCAAAACTAGCCCCAAATAGACCCTAGGCAGGTCCAAGACAGTGGGAAAATGGTTTAAAATGATGGCTCGAAAGACACAGAAATGAAGCTCATGCAATGGTCCAAAAACGAGGCATACAAGCACGACTCTCAAACGCATTTAAAGAGTGGAAAACATGGGAATATGGCAACCTTATATGCTCTGAAATATCATGTTTAATGATGCCAAAACATGTCAAGGGCCCAAACAACGCATGCTAGTGGACCCGATATGCAAAGCTAGTGAGCTTGATTGAACTATAACCATATACAACAATGCATGCATGACCCAAAACACTTTAAAAAGAGCTCAGGCAGCCCAAAATATGAATAAAATTAGTTTGGATGATGGCCAAAATATGCTAGGAAAGGGGGCCAAAACATCATGCAATACAAGCTAGTGAACCATGATTTACACTACAACCATATGAAGCACATGAGAGGCCACCAAACCAGTCAAAAATGGAATCATGGCATGTCAAATGAAGCCAAAAAATCCACTGAAACCTGACCAATACATGCAAGAATGAAGTGCTACTTTGATAGGCCATACAAGGGGTTGTTCTACACATGCAAGAGGCACACCCAAGGTGACAAAACCAACTCTAGACAGAGCCTATGCAGGCCCTAAAAGTCACTGAAAAGGGCCTGAAATAAGGCATGGAGGTGTGCAAATATAGGCTCCTTTGATAGGCTATAAAGAGGGTTGTTCTACACATGCAAGATGGACACCCAAAATGGAAAAATGGGCTCTGGGCAGAGCCTATGCAGGTCCTAAAACCCACCAAAAATGGCCTGAAACATGGCTTGGAAGCATGCAAATAAGGGCTCCTTTGTTAGGCTAAATATGCTAGTAAACAAGACAAGGGGTGAGAGGGTCACCCCTCTCTGATTTTGGTGCTCAAAACAGCATGCTAGCCACTAAAAATCCACTAGATTTCAGTGGCTAAGAGACCAAACAAAGGTCAATGCAAAGGCCCTAAGGCATAGCTCAAAACAAAGTCAAAACAAGAATGCAAAGGGGGAGATGACCCCCAACAGAAAAATGACTTTAAAAAAACTTCAAGAGGAGCTCAAAATAAGACTTTTTTAGTTCATGGCAAAGCCCGAATATGCTTGCAAACTAGGCTAAGAGATGGAATAAAACAATGCCAAAAAGAGGGAAATAGAGTGTTACCCTTGTAGCCAAAGGGACCAGCAGCTTTTGGACCAAAACAGTAAGCCTTCAACCTCTGAAAACCAGCTCCAAGGTGCTTAGAGTGATGATGGAGGTGTTAGGATAGGAGGTGGTGTGTAATGGCTAAGAACAATGGAGCTTTGGAGCTTGAAATAGAGAGATATAGGGAGAGGTGTATGTATGCCTTAGCCAAAAAATCTAAACCTTTGCTAATGAGGGAGAGAACTTCTTGGAGCAAAGGGCCAAGCTTCTTAAGGAAGCTAAAGCAAAAAGGGTCAAGCTTCTTGAGGAAGCTAGAGCAAAGGGGTCAAGCTTCCTTAAGAAGCTAAGAAAGGTTCATGCTTCTCTTAGAAACTTGAAGCAAAGGGTCAAGCTTCTTTAAGAAGCCAAAACAAGAGGGTCAATCCTCCATACATTGTATGGAGGATGGAGCAAATGCCTCCTAGCTGGCATAGCTGGAAGCAACTCAGTGAGACAAATTTGTAGAAAGCTGGCCGACTAGTTCAAGTGGTCGGCCGACCACTTTCCCTGGTCGGCCGACCAGGGTCAAAAGGGTTAAGTTGATTTGGGTGGTCGGTGGCCTCTAAGGATAGTCTCCCAGGTGAATACAACTCATTGGTGGTATGGGAGACCAGTAATTGTGGCCCAAAAGTGAAGGAGACCAGCTCTCTAACAAGAAAATCGGCCGGCGAAGAGAAAGGTGGTCTCCAAGAAGAAAAGGTGGTCTCTGACCCTGGTACCACCTTCCTAACAATGACACTAGGGTCCATGCCAAAAATGAACCCACACCGATGCAAAACGAGGGTTCGGGGGCCAAAACGCGCAGCTGGGTGCCCCGAAAACTGACTATTAAGCATTGAAAATGGCATGCGACCATGAAGGTGGTCTCCCAGGCCACAGTGTCCCTCTAGAGAGAGGAAACAAGGTGTGTGCCAAAAATCGAAGCAAACGAAGAAAGTTAAGCAGTCCTGAACTGAGGCGCACGGCCGACGGCTCCGAAAATCGAAAACCGGTCTCCAAACGGGAACAGTGGTCTACGACCACGAAAAGTAGCCTACGGTCACTGAGAGATGGTCTACGAGACCTCTCCCTCCCTTCTGGAAGAGAAAATAGAACCTGATTTGCAAACCGAGGCAAAGCATAAAAGAGTCCCGAAATTTGGAGGCAAGGCTCTCAGCCGAGACTCCATAACCTCAGAACGAGCACAACATGTGCAATCACCGAGCGCTCAATTGATGACGTCTGAGTCTTAAGGTCGGTCAAAAATGGGGTGTCTACACCGAGGCACAGCTAGAGGTACTCGAGATAAGAGTGGCCCTTTAGAGCCTATTCTGAGCAATGATGAGGCTGAGACTAACGAGACCGAGGAGGCAGCGAGTCATCATTCTAAGTCATCCGAGAGTGGAGACGATGACGCTGGCTCAGGTTCTGAGAGTAGGAGTGCTGATGCTGAGGAGGGCTCTGAGGCGGAGAATGGAGATGACTCCGATTTAGACTCTAATTTTGGTTCAGACAGTGGTGCCGATGGAGACAGTACTGCAGAGTCCTTTCCTCCGAAGAAGAGGGCGAAGAGGCTTCTCGAGCCTGAGGCAACTAGCACTGATTTTCAGTAGTTTTTGCTTAGCTTCTTTTTGTTAGTAGCGTTAGCACATTGTACAGCTTCAGACGAGTTTTATTTGCTTTAAAAAAAACTTGTACTGCACTTTTGTAAAAACAACTATGATCGGAATGAAAACCAGCGTATTTTTGAAAAAAGTGTTGTATTTTGCATCATGAGCACCACATTCCATGGAAATGAGATTGAATTTGATATTGAAAACCAAATACTTGTATTCTCACAACAGTCTGAATCAAGTAACGAACCGACCACCAACTGAAATAATCAAAGTAATACAACTCGATAATCAAAATAACAACAACTCGATAAACAACAAAACAATTCAATATACAACAAAACGACTCAATAAACAACTCGATGACAAAACAACTCAAATGCAACTCAACAAACTTGCTAAAGTTAAAAGGGCTCAAAACAAGACCTTACAAGACATAGAGAACAAAACAAAACACAACACATGTCTTCAGCATTCTCAGCACACAGGTGAACAAGAGGACAGGCAAAACAGCCGTCGGCCATGAATAGAGGATGTTGGCCACCAGTGGTGGCCAGTCGGCTACCAAAGTGGCTGGTCGGCCATCAATGTGAGAAACCTCCAGAATGTTGACACCTGGCTTCCACTCACTGCCTTATCTCTTACAAAAGGTTTGGACCTCGTATTTTTCTTCATTTTAGCTGCAAATTCTTCAAAAATTGAGCCATTCTTTGTCGAAAAACTTTTGAATTGGATTGCAACTTTAGATGGCTCGGAAAAGTTGAATTTTTGGGGTTTCGGCATAAATATACTATTCCTGCTGAGTCGTTCTCCGCTTTGTTTTCCGTTCCTACATGCCGCAGCTAGTTGTTGGAACCCGATTATGCACGTCTTTGACTTCGAGGGACAAGAGATATGCCCGACAATCGAAGAATTTCAAGTGCTAATGAAGTCCAAGTATAATGAGGAAATCTTGCCTCAGCCCTGTTTTGGTCACATCTAAGCTTTGGGAAGGATGTGCGGGCTTACTCTACAAGAGGCCCGATCCTTTGTTCACAATGGACAGCTAGACATCCCCAATCTAATTCATCGATTTTATGAAGCCAACAACTGAGACGACCTTCTTTGGCGGGGTTTTTGACAACACACCCTTTGTTTGTGCATGTTAGCTCATTTCCTTCTTGCCCCCAGGTTTGGAGGGCCTAGCATTCAGCTAGTTGAAGTGGCCTAAGGCCTGAAAAAGGACAAGAGTTGTATTAGTTTGACATTGGCTGAGACTTTGATGGGTTTGGACGCTTTCCATCGGCAGGAGACAAACAAATTTGCGGGGAGTTAACTACTTCTGTAGGTAATGTTTCACACCCCTTTCTAATATGTTTTTCTCATATCTCTCGACATTTATGCTTTATTTTTCTCTCAAAGCCCTTTTCTTACTCTTTTCTCTCAACATACACCTCTCTATTCTTTAAGCTCTCTTTTCTTTCATCCCTCCCCAGATATGGCTTATGAACAAGTTGAAGGTAATGGACTCTTGCCCTGCATACTCAGCCCGAGCATACTTTTTTGGCCAACAGCTAGTTGATTTCCCGAACGAAGGGTGGTGGTGCCATTGAATGTGTAACAGGCCTACTACTGACATTGCTTGGCGTTGCCTCTAGTTTGATCTGCCCGAGATGAGCTACAGCATGGCTCGGCAACCTGGCATTCAACTGATTGGCCTGACACACTGTGTATTCTACTTTCCATTCTAGTTCAGGCGTCAGTTTGGATATTGACCAGACTTGCCCAGAAGAGGGGGTAGAGTACCCAGCTTCATTTCCAATCCGAGGCTCACAATTGGCCAGATATCCTATTGCGTGGAGGATGAGAGAACTTCTGGCTCTTGCTCATAGTTTCAACTGTGCACTTTTTGGCGAGTGCCTGACCTGGCTTGAAAATGAGGCGCAATCCAGGCCCACCTTAGCATCAAAAGCTTCCGTAAGCACAGAGAGGAGGCGCAGGAACACCTGACTCATCTATGCCCCGAGTTTATTTTTTTTGATCTTACTTTTTAAGTTTTCGTTTTGAATGTAAGAAAAGCAATTTTGATTTGTATCAAGAGTTGGAGAACTTTGAATTGAAATCAATGAAATTGAAGTTATGGGCACTGAAAGTTTTCCTTTTGGTCTAAAAATGGTCTAAGTTGTAAAAAGATTAATTTGAAAAAAAAAAATCAACCTTTATCAATACTTTTCAAAATCATTTTTGATAAGGATCACAACTTGACACACATGAAATCTATCCTCGAGATGTATAACCCCGAATCTGAAGACAACAAGTTGCCCCATATTTGAATAGCACCGCTCAGCACTGTAACCAGTTCTTAGGGGCGATCACAACCGAACATTCAGATAAAGAATAGACAAAGATGACCTGATCAACATATGGATAGGACAGTTGAGTTGGAGGTGTTTACAGCCGAACTTCAGGATGAAGTTGCCTATATATCCCGAAGATGGGAATCGGGCGTCACGTAGTTCGGTTCAGGTTCACTTGAGTATTAACGCTCTTCTTTTACGCTCTAACTTTTGCCAAGGCCCCCATTAGGGTTTTCAACCTTGCGAGCTTAGTTTTTATTTATTTCTAATTTTTTGTGCTCTAACTTTTGCCTAGGTCGCCCTTTCGGGTTTTCGGCCTAGCGAGCCTCTCAGGGGTAATATTTCTTCAACTTGTCCATGTTGATTGGTTGGGAAAATTCTAGGCCATCCAAGTCCATAAGAATAACAGCTCCACCCGACCAAATAGTTTTGATAATGTAAGGACTAGTCTAATTGGGTCTGAACTTGCCCCTAGGGTCATGGATGGGAGCTCGATTGTCTTTCAGTACCAAATCCCCTTCTTTGAGATTCCAGGACTTAACCTTCTTGTTAAAAGCCCTAGCGATCCTACGTTGATAACCCTGAACATGGTACAGTACTTTCAGTCTTCTCTCTTCGAACTTGCTTTGTTGCCAATCCGCCTCTGCTATCTGACACTCAGCCATAACTCGCAGTGACGGAACTTCTATTTCAATCGGTAGAACAGCTTCCATCTCATAAGCGAGAGTACGGAGTTGCCCCAGTAGACGTCCGAATTGAAGTCTTATAACCCCAGAGTGCAAATAGCAATTTGTCTGGCCAAGCCCTGTAAGTCTCAACCATTTTCTGCAAAATATGCGTGATGTTCTTATTGGCGGCCTTGATAGCTCCATTTTTTTGTAGCTGGTATATGGATGACTTATGAAAAGCCACGTTGTATTTCTCCAACAAGTCAATCAATTTCTTCTTGAAATGGGAGCCATTATCTAAAATGATCTCCTTTGGGACTCTATAACGGGCAAATGATGTTGTTGTAAATGAACTTAGCCACATGCGCTACTTTCAACACTGCATAAAACTAAGCTTCCACCCATTTCGTAAAATAATCAATTGCCACCAAAATGTATTCATGCCCATTTGACCCTTTCAGTGTAACTGTCCCAATGACGTCGATTCCCCAAACTGAGAAAGGCCATGGTGAAGTCATGTTGTACAGCTTTGATGGCGGGATGTTCATATGATTTGCATGGATTTGGCATTTGTGGCATCCCCGAACAAAACCGATACAATCCTCCTCCATAGTAGACCGATAGTAACCTTGCCTGAGAATCTTCCGGGCCAACATTATGCTCCGCACTCTCCTCCATGGATGGCCTCTATTAGGCGCTCTGATTCCTCTGCATCGACATACAGCTTTTGCATTCACAGGTGACCCCGCTTGTACAGTTTACCTCCATAGATGATAAATTGAACGACCATCTGCTGTATTGCTCTCTTATCTTTGGCATTCGCCCCTAGTGGATAAACCTCATTTTTCAAGAAGTTCTAGATATCATAAAACCAAGGGTTTTGATTTTGCACTTTATCTATTGTGGCAATTGACTCGTTGGCCAGCGTATATCTCTGTTCAATAATGATCAGACGCATCCAGACTCCAAATGGGATGTCTATCATGGAAGATAGAGTTGATAAGGCCTCAACAAACCTGTTATTCTCTCTTAGTAGATGTGTGAAGGTCAGTTTCTCAAACCTAGGAATCAGAACATCCAGGGTCTAGTGATAGATCTTCATCTTTTCTTCTTTGACCTTCCAGTCTCCTTTGGCTTGAGACACAACCAGGTTTGAGTCCCCAATGACGTCCAATCTTTGACCCTAGTTCCAGGGTAGCTTCCAAACTAGCGATACACGCCTCGTATTCTACTTCGTTGTTAGATACCTTGAACCAGAGTTTGAAGGCTAAGGGTATATGGGAATTGTCGGGTGCTATCAGCAACATCCCTATCCCATAACCATACTGATTAGATGCTCCGTCAAAGTACATTGTCCAAATCTCTTCCTTGACTTGCAGAATAGCTTTATCTGGGAACAAGTATTCTACCACTTCATTCCCTTCTATTGGGTGATCTACCAGGACCTCTGCTACTGCTGTCCCCTTAACAGACTTACGAGTAACATACTTCAAATCAAATTCGGAGAGGAGAAGCAATCAACGAGCTAGCCTACCTAGAAGAGCTAGTTTCTCGAAAAGATATTTGATGTGATCTAATCTCGAAACCAGAATTATGAAGTGAGCTAACAGGTAGTGCCTCAACTTCCTGGTAGTCCATACCAAGGCTAGGCAAGCTTTCTCCAGCGGAGTGTAGAGGGTCTCATAATCCAGCATTTTCTTACTCAAGTAATAGATGGCTTTCTCTACCCTATCCTCGGATTCTTGAGTAAGCATGCATCCCATCCTTGTGTCTGTTACTGACAGATATAAAATTAGAGGCTTCCCCGGCTCTGGTGGCGACAACATAGGTAGATTCTGAAGGTATTGCTTGATCTGCTCAAAAGCCAAATGACATCGGTCATCCCATCATAATTTATTTCCTTTCTTCAAGAGACCAAATAGTGGTTCACAAGTCAAGATTAATTTTGAAATAAATCGTCTTATGAATTGCACTTTAGCTAGAAAGCCTCACACCTCCTTTTCAGTCCTTGGTAGTGGCATTTCTAGGATGGCCTTGATTTTGGAAGGATCTACCTCGATGCCCCTCTGTGTAATCAAGAAACCCAGCATTTTCTCTGTCGTTACGCCAAAAATACACTTCTGTGGATTCAACCTCAATCTATATTCTCTGATCCATTGAAAGAATTTATTCAAGGCGGTGTAGTGGCCCTCTCTTTTCTTGGATTTGACAATCATGTCGTCCACGTACACCTCGACCTCTTTATGGATCACATCATGCAGAATTGTAGTTGCAGCTTGTTGATAGGTAGCTCCAGCATTCTTCAGCCTAAACGGCATCACCCTGTAGCAGTAGGTTCCCTACGGCGTAGTGAAAGTAGTTTTCTCTCTGTCCTCGGGCTCCATCAGAATCTGGTTATACCCAAAAATCCATCCATGAAAGAGAGCAACGCATGGCCTGCGGTGAAGTCCACCAATTCATTGATATGCAGTAGAGGAAAGTCATCATTTGGATTGGTTTTGTTCAGATCTCTGAAATCCACGCACACCCAAATTCTACCATCATTTTTTAGCACTGGAACAATGTTGGCCAACCAAGTTAAATACTCAGATACTAGCAAGAACCCTGCGTCTATCTGCTTGGTGACCTCCTCTTTAATCTTCAAAGCCCAATCCGGGCATATTCTCCGAAGCTTCTGCTTGATGGGTCGGGCCTCAGGGTCAAGAGGGATCCGATATTGTACAATCTTAAGATCGATTCCAGGAATGTCTTCGTAGGACCACGCGAAAACATCTTTAAAATCTTTTAATAAATCGACTAAGCGCTTACGCTCCTCTGAAAACAATGTGAACTCGATCTGGACCAGACGTGGATCCTTCTTAGTGCTCACATTAATTGGAATGATTTCATCAATAAGGGGTTTTACAAACCTCTCATCCTCTTGATTAATCAAATGTTTCAAAACTAGAGGAATTCTTTCCTCATCGTTTTCATCAAAATTTTGAAAATCATGATCAATGAAATAAATAAGAGGCACAAAGTAGTACTCAAAATCTTTGCAGCATTCTCATTCAAAAGATCCAGCTCATCTAGTTCCTCGGTTACAACCGACTTAAAGGAAAAGGAAAAAGACGACCTGGACAAAACCTCGGCATCTGGGTTATCAACCCCAAGAATACCGAACCCAGACTCAGAAGAACCGAAATCTGATTTTGACTCCATAGACTCTGTGGAATTAGATTCTGGTTTACTACCTGACTCCGAACTGCTAGACAGGTAGCCCTCTTTTAGCTGCCAAGTGAGGGACGGTGCATCAGATGCATCCAAGATACCGCTAGAAGGGTTTACACCTGGTTAGTCCCCGATCATGGAAACGGTCAGGTTATCCCCCAAGCTCTCTGAGTTGATCTGAGGATCCGAAAGGAGACATGCCAGTGCTGCTCCAACTTCAAGTTCATTGTTGTCGAAGTCATTTCCTATACACTTTGCAGCCTCAACGGTTAGTTTAGTCTGTTCCTCCGTATCACTCTCTTGCAACTACAAGTCAAAGACAACCTAAAAACTAGGAACCCGCTGCTTCTCAGAGTTGAACCAAGGCTCGGGGAAACCACAAAATGGGAAGTCTTCACCCTCCTGAACAAAATAACCATTCAGGGTTCCCCGAATTGCTCGGTGCATAAGCTCGTACCGCTTCCCAGTCTGCTTAGCTCTAGCTCTTCCAGCCATTTCTTTCACTTTCTTTACCCAGTCCTCTTTGGTAGGCGTATAGCCAAGACCAAAGGCATGAGGGTTATGTGGTACGTTGGCCAATGTAGCAATATCTTTCCAGCCACTTCTTCTTAATCCTATTTCTGGTATGTGTTGGAGTTTGTTTATGAAATACACAGATTGGGCACTAACATATAAGCCCTCATCAACAGCCAAGATATCCTGCACTACCCGGGCCTCAGCCAAGGTAAACCCCGAAAGGAAGACATCCTCTTCGCCATGCACAATTTCTAGCACAGGCGTAGTGACCTCTGGCAGAGGATGCATAAACGAATTCCTGAAGACTATAGCTACCCCTTTCCCATGGGGATACTTCAGCATTTAGTGGAGGGTGGAAGAGATAACTCTTACTTGGTGTAGCTAGGGTTGCCCAAGTAGTAGGTTGAAAGTGGCTGGAACATGTAGGACGTGAAATTCAATATCTTGTTGAGCGGGTCCAATCTGCACTCTAATCTATACCGTTTCCATCACCTTTCTGCTCGTATTGTTGTACCCCCGGATCACTTGAGCCGTAGGCATGAAATCTGTCAGTTTCAGGCCAATAGCATAAGCCGTGCAGCATGGACAGACGTTGATTGCTGACCCGGTGTCGACTAATAAGACTGACACCCAGTTTTCCCGACACTCTATGGATATGTATAGAGGCTTGTTGTGTGCAGAGCCTTCTGGCGGTAACTCCTTGTTGGAGAAGGTCAAAGTTGGCGCAACGTCTCCCGGGAAGACTAATCTCACTAGTTGTTCTGGGGTAGTCTCTATGGATAACTTGGCTTTATCCATTACTGTCAGTACAGCCTGTTTATGCACTCGCGAAGCCATAAGTAACCCCCAAATAGATATGTCAACTTGAATCCTCTTCAACTGTTTCAACACAGCTTCTTCCTCTAACTACTTTTTCTTCTGTTTCTCAGCTTCCTTATCCTTCTCAGATGCCTCGGGTTGGTCCAGATGCGGTGGTTTGAAATATCGACCATTTTTTGTCATGTGGTCGACTTCTTCCATATACCAGGTATTGTCAGGAAGGCCTTCACCCCAATCCTCATCAATGTGGGCAAGACGCAAATCATCATTTTCCCACCACATACCTCCGGCAACCGACAAACAATTGTCCGGTTCCGATTTAAGTGTTCTCTCAGCATAAACATTCCCTGCGGGGCGTTGAACTATTCCAGCTTTCCAATCACTTTCACTAATTTCTTGCCCAAACCGCTCCAGTGCGGCTTCTTGCTATGTACGTATAGTACTAACAATGCCCAGTTCCTGAGCCAATTATTCTTCACCGGTGTTTTCCGGCAGTTTACCCTTCCTATTGGCCATTCTGGACATTGCAGCGGTTCCCGCTCAGTGGTTCCCGCTTTCTGTTCTTCAAGATTTGATTTAGTTCCCTCATCTATATCGGGTTCGTCACTTAGCCACCCAAAATTATCTGTCGACTTGTCCAACTCGAACCAATCAATATGTATATCCCCTTGATCTTGCTCATCAAAGAACTACAAATTGGCTATATCCTCCTCAGGTCGTCTAGATCATCTAATCCCTGACTTGGTCCATCTTCTCAAACTACACTGACCTCAATTCTAGTCGGCAACACCACTTTCGACTTAGCTTGATTGATTGGCACAACATAGCAGCTCGGGTTGTACACCCCATCAGATAAGTCCTTAGAGCCCTCAGGCAACGGACTGACATTCTCCATCAAGGCTGACCTCCCTTTATCTTCCACCATCACCACCACTGGTTCGGGTTGGAGTGAAGATTTGCTCATCATGCACAAGTCTGTGCTCACAGGGATGAACAACGCCGACTTAGGTAGGTGGGAAGGGTTGATATATATACTGGGGTCATAAGGGACGACCAGTGTATGGATGAGGTTTATATGCCGGGGTGGAGGGACTTGGTTATGTGGTGGGAGAGGATTTGTAGTGAAATTGGGTTTTTTAGGATGTGCTACCACCTTATTGTCAATGAGATCTTGAATCTCATGACGTAGTCTGAAGCACTGATCAGTATCATGACCATGCTGTTGGTGAAAGCACAATATTTGGCTAGGTTGTGTTTCGGAAGGAGAAGATCGGGTAGTGAGCGTTGTTCTAACGGCTTAAGATGCCCCTTTTTTATTATGACCCCAAAGGCTTTGGACAAAGTCATGTAGAGCGGGGTGAAGACCCTTTGGTTTCGGGCTTGATGGCTTGAGGTTTGTGAGGTTGTATTGGATGTACCGGCAAAAGGGGTGGCAGTTTTGGGTGTGGTGGTAACCCTGCTCACATCCGAAGGCCGTGCAGAGGTGCCATCAATCGTGGCTGCATTGGAACTGCGTGTAAAGGGCCTTTTGGGCTGTTCCTTCTCATGGTCTATCAGCCCCTGCTTCATATCGTCCTCAATTTTAACCCCTATTTCATGGAGCTCAGCAAATGTAAACAAAGGTAAGACGATCATTTTCTGTAATAATCTTCCTTGCAAGTTACGGACCATCATTCTAATCTGGTCCTTTTCAGAATGCCGGATAGTCATCATAGAGGTCTTAGCTCTCTAACGGGTCACAAAATTCGAGAAGCCTTCATTCGGCTCCTGGCGAGTTACTTTGAGATCATGTGTAGTGACCTCGATCTAAGTATTGTAGGAGTACTACACCATGAAGATCTCAGCCATTTCCTCCGAATTTCTCTTTATAGAGTCTTCAAGCTTGGACCGTAGGATATCAGAAAATAGCCGTAGATGGACCATGGGTTCCCTGGAGCAGTCAAACCGGTCTATATGTGGCATTTTGAATCTGTCTGGCAGAGTCACTGCAGAGTCAATGTATCCATCCTCAATATCTGGGATTGAATTCACGCCCTGCTCCCGTTTGAAGAGCTTTTCTAGCTTGTTAACCTTCAATGCAGTGGAGTCAATCTCGAAGTCAAACGGCACCTCCATTTGGTAAGCTGGTGCCTTGGAGGTCTGAGGTGGGATGGGATTTGCTGGAATGCCCATATTCTTTAGGACATTAACTATGACCCCGGGTGTCGGAATTCCTGCTGGGGGTGCATGGGATGCGGAGGCTACTGCCGGTTGTGGTTGCTGTTGTTGAAGCCTTTCTATCACTTCTGCTCGGCGGGCTATGACCCTGGCTCGGCAGGCTACGGTCTCAGCTTAGCGGGGAGCGTCTAGCTGCATAGTCTCAATAGTCTGCTGGAGTTGACGAAGCATATATTCCATGCTGATTAGGGGATGTTGAGCTATCAGAACTGGCGAATACTCTCTTTTTAGAGTAAGAGATTGGGCTCAACTAGGCGCAGGCGAAGCAAAGCTGACTGCTGGATTGGTGAATTTTGACTGATCCTCCTCCATTTGGTAACCTGTGGGAGTGAAACAAACACTGGTTGTCCCCTGAGTAGATCCTCGGATCTATAAATCCTTCTTTCACAGGTCCAGAGTGCTTGTGGGGTAACAGAATCGTCCGAAGCAATGAAAAGAAATAAAGCAAAAAGAAAACAAATATCAAAAACCGCACAACATCTCTGCTCTGATATTAATCAGTACACTGATGTAATCAAAGCCGTAGAACCATGCTCAATACTAAGTTCTGCCTCCTAAAAACTGATACCCAAACTTGCAACTGATACATACATTCCTGCAGAGTTTCACTCTAAAAGCACATATCAAGTAAATGAGAGCCAAAACATCGCTATGATAGGGTAGGGTTACCCTGTCCTAGTTTCGTCAGGAACTAGAGTTCATTACTCAAGCAAAGTGTTTCACACAATCCTGAATTCGGGTGAGCAATCTGTCCTAGTTTGGAACATTGTTATGGTTTCGGATATGCAACTAGGTCGATTGGTCAAAAAAGGGTACCTCAGCAAGACTACCTAATATATCTCTCACACCTAACACCGAGAAGTGAAAGGAGGATCAAACGGTATAACGATAGTCTACATCTAAGGGTTGTGTTCCCATCGTGGCAAAGCCCGCAACTAGTCATCCTTTTGGCAAGCTTTTCTAAGCGAGCCTCTGACAAACCGTTCAGGAATAGCAGATGGCAAACACTGTGACTTAGGCGCACCAATGCAAATGCAAAAAAACACATAAGTGTAGATAAAATGTCATATCATGAGTTCGAGTCAAATTCTCTAAGTCCCCAGCAAAGTCGCCAGAAACTGTGGCTCGCCCTTTTGTGCCCCCAGTCAAAGGCCTCACAGTTCGGACTCCCACAATTCTGAATCTAATCCCACAAGTGCAATGTGAAATTGATAAACACCAAAGAGTCTAAATCCGGCAAATCATTTTGGAAAATTGATTTTGAATCAAAAAGTGCCAAAATAGGACTGCTTTGCCAGATATAGAGTCGCCACCTAAATGTTTTATTTTTGGGAAATTTAGGAAACTCTGACTCATACCAAAGGCCAGGTGTTCGTCATCACCAAAGTTGCCTCGGCTTGGGAACTTGGGTACGAGAGGGGAAGGTCATGAATTGAGCATCCTCGCTCGCCCGATCAAAGATCGGCCTCTACTAATCATGATATGATTTTTTATAAACATTATGTGTTCTTGTTCCGGTTATTAAACTAGCTTTACTATGTGATGCGAACAATCAAGTATAGACTATTTTGCTCAATTTGGAACAATTCAACTCATGTTTGTTTGCGAAAATGGTTTGAATTTGGCACCTCAAGTGGGTTTAAAGATACGAATTTGCCACCAAACATAGTGGGCTTAAAACATGATTTGTCACTCAACAAAGTAGGCTTAAAATTTACATTCGTTGAACCGTTCCAATTCAAACAACAAGCCTTCATCCATAGGCATTCAAGCAATTTAGTATTTAAGTACATAGCCTCATGGGAAGGATGCTAGACATGGCAACATTCACATTCATGCGAGTATGCTAAAGCATAAAAACTCACCTAGTACTCCAAGCTAAAACATAAACTAGTTAGAAAGATGCATGATCCTAACTATACAAGATGTCTAATGCAACGTATGTAAAGAATGCAATTAATAGGCTCGGCTACTAATATGGTATATGAATCGATTTGATAACACGCGATTAAACACGTATTCAAATAAGATATTGAAATGGAAATACAATTTGAATGATGCGTCGAGCCTCGGTGCATGCAATACGAATGAATGGATACAAACATAAGGTATGCTAATTGAAACATGTCCCTAATCTAACCATCAAAAGCGATTAAATAGAAGAGAAAAAGATGTGGGGTTGGAAAACATACACACACGCACGCCCACTTATTACAACATTACGCCCTCGCGAAGAAGGGTCCGAATGGATAAGCTAACCAACTAGCTACGCTAATTAAGCTAACTAATTATTACAAAATTTGAAACTAATTAACTACTCTAGTTAACTGATTATTACAAAACGAAATTGAATAACTAGTTAAACTAACTAATTATTTACAACTCTTAATTAATTACAACTAATTAATTACAACACGTATTTGATCTATTACTAATTAAACTAATTAGCTAAACCTGGGAAGCTAGGGAGGCCCATGCATACTCGATTTCCACCCGAAAAGCCATTGCTTTGCTGCTAAAAGCCTCTGTTTATGCATTTGAACAGAACAAAGATGTCCACTTCCAGAACACCCCTGCTCCACCTTACCAATGCACTATGCAAATTTCATTGGTGGCCGACAGGAGGCCAGTTGGCTACCAATGGTGGCCGGTCGGCGACCATTGGCGGCCGGTCGGCCACTGGTGGTGGCTGTCGGCCACTACTGGTTTGAACTTCCTTGATATAACACAGCGCAACACAGAGAAAAACAGTGTATTTCTCAAGGGTTGTTTGCACATTTTGCCTCTCATTTTCATGGGAAAATCAAAAGAGGGACAAGCTTTGGTTCACAAACCATCAATCAAGCAAATTCATTGCATGATGGCTTGTGAAACCAATTGCGCAAGTTCAATAAATGCAAAATGAGACCAAAATGACCATCACCCCATCATGCATGATTAAGGGCAATGGAGACCTAGGAAAATGGCACATTTCATCACTTTTGAGTACAAAATTGTCCTATTTTCCTTGTGTTCAAACTAACGTCTGATTTGAACACATGCAATGCAACACAAAGAGATGCTTATCTTACCTCTTTTACTTACCAATTTTATTTACTCATTTTCATTACCAAATCATTCATTAATCCATTAAGTCCATTGGTGAGTGTCCTCTAATAGAAAGATGGCTAGAACCCCAAGTTGCTTTGGGCATGAAAGAGGTATTACACTGTTGGTAATGAACCCCCTAAGGGATTAAACCATTAGATGTAGCACCTCAATTTCACACTTAGGCAAACAGGTGGTTTGAAACCGCTTTCAAAGCAAAACCAAAAAGTGAAGAAATGATGGAGATTGTAAAGATTATAAGTGCTGAAATGAAGTAGAAAAAACACTAAAACATGCAAGCAACTCACACCAATGATGATTAAAGCCTTAAAACACTAAGCTAGTGACAGGGGTTACACTACAACTATGCAAAACAAGACTCAAACGAACTAACCAGTCCAAAATAGATCTAAAATAGGTTATTTCAGAGGCTAAAACATGGTGTACTTAAGCTACAAATTGCTAGAAAAATAGGCTAACACATGAAGCTAACTAGGCATGCAAACAAGACACAAGGAGGGGCGGCTAACCCTTCCAAATTTGGACCTCAAAATAAGTTTTTTGCCACTAAAAAACCTCTGAAATTTAGTGGTTAAAAGATCCAAAAAAGTTGATTTGAAAGTGATGAATAAAGGCACAAAAGCTTTATAAACTAATAAGCAAGAAAGGTGAACCACTCCCTAACTAAAAAAAAGGGCTCAAACCAGCACTTTTAGGCCACAAAAACATGAATTTTCTTAGTTCAAAACCAGCCCCAAAATAGTAAGGAAAGATAGTAAAACAAGCTTGCAAAACAAAGTAAACAAGGCAAGTAAACTACCTCTTGAAGCAAAGGGCAATTCTAGGCACAAAACCAAGCTAAAACCACCTTCAACAGCTCCAAGAAGACCCCAAGTAATCTCAGCTCAAAGGTAAGAGGATTTGATTTAGGATGTGTATGCAAAAGTGTAGAGAAAACAAACAATTAGGCACAAAATTGTAAGAGAGAGAGAGAGAGAGAGAGAGAGAGAGAGAGATTTTTACTCTAAATTTTCTAACCTTCAAAAATGGGAGAGGAACCCCCCTATATATAGAAAAATATGCCTTAAGCTTAGAAACATCCTACCATATACGTGTAGGGAGATACTGCTATTGTGCTAACAGCTGGCACAACTGTTAACAAATATCAATAAATATCTAGAAAAAGAGACTGGTGGCCGTCGGCCACCATTGGTAGCCGACCGGCCAGACCAATGGACGACAAACAAGCCATGGCTGACTGCCTATGGTGGTGGCTGACAGCCTATGGTGGTGGCCGACAGGTCACCACAAGTTCCAGGCACCAAGTTTTGATCCAAAACAAGGCACAGAAAGGACAAGGTCTAAAGGCTCAAAGACAGGGCGTTCCGCCGAGGACTTCGGGCACTCAAAACGAACACATGCAACCATAATCATCAAATGCACAAGTGATGACGTCCAAGTCTTGAGAACGGTCAAAAATGGGGTGTCTATACCAGTAGACAGTGCAAGGGTGACGGTAGTTTAAAACACAATCATTATAATTTCGTAGAGTGAACTTGTTCAATTGTGAATTGAGTAGTGTAATCCAACACACTATTCGCGCAAACCTGACTTCCTTGAGTTGAGACATATTCCTGCATGTTTTGTATAACATTACAAATTTGAAATGGCATTATAAAGACAAATTTGCAATTTGAAACTGCAAATTTAGTATGTAATTTACGAATTTGGAATATAAAATGAAAAAAAAAAATACTTCATTTGGAAGTACAATGTCAAAAAAAATGCTATTGTTCGAATGTAGTTGTCCGAATTATTTTTACCGGTTCAAAAGTTAAATGTTGAACACTTTACATTATTTCATATGACAAATTCCAAAATTAAATAATTATTTTGATAGTAAACTATTGAATAAATTGATATATTTCAACCTTGGTTTTTCGAAAAACGTTGGAAAAAAAACAAAAAAAATGACTTTTGTATAGCAAAACTCACCTTTCCTTGACTATCTTTCTCATAAACATTTATCTACTTCTGAAAATCTGAATTTTCATAAGTGAAATCTTCCATAACAATGATGAATGAGGATGAGGTCTAGTGTGTAAATTAATGAAAAGCCAAGAATCAAGAATGATGGTGTTTAGTGTGTAAACTGATGAATGGAAGTTAATAATGAAGGGTTTCAAATGATGAGGATGGAAAATGTGGAGGTTTAGCAAATTGACTATGGAAGAATGGAGTAGCTACAATGGACTTGTGGTGTAACGTCCTCAAAAATACGATAAATACATTCCAGAAGTATATATATATATATATATATAACAGTACAAATCAGAGTGCAAATAGCCTTTTCATTACATAAAGTTCATAATACAAAGAGCTTATCACAATTAAATGCCCTTCGAGCTTACACATTTCTAAGTCTTGACTTGGTTACAACAAAAGGAGACTAGCTCATACAGATTTAGCCCTAGCTCATACAGATTTAGCCAAAGGCTATACAAAAATAAAACAAAACTAGAAGCTCTTGCTTTCCAAAGGTTCCTCTAATGTTATTGCCTTGGTGGAGGCATTCTTTCATTACCTGAAAATGTTTTTCCCAAGTAGGGTGAGCCACAACCTAATAGAGATAATTCTAACACTATATATGAAATTTAACGAAGATATAAGTGCATTCTGTATGTACAATGCTAGGGGTAAAACATTTACATTCTTATATGATCATAAAACATCAAGTCCATATTCCAATTCATTTTCCTCCAATTTATTTCAATACATAAGCCAATTTCCATTATCTTCTAATGACCCAAAAGAGACTACAACTCAATGATCAACAATTTCACAATCAGCACATAACACTTCCAATTGCCATTTTACAGGGTTTTTGTCCGCGGGATCGGCACCCATGTATAGATTTCAATCTTGTCATTTTACAGATATTTCATCCATGGGATCGGCACCTATGTATAGATTTCAGGATTTTCATCCAGGACACTCCGGTTAACTTGATTATAATGGAGTCGATCCCCTTTCTCCTCCCAAACAAACGTACATATGCAATGTATATAAACACATAATCACAAATGGAGTACATCTCTTTTCTACCCCCAAATAAACATACATATACAATGTATTTACAACATGATCATATTCAATGATAATCAACCATGGGATAGTTTCAATTCACCTAATCCACTTGCAATTTCTACAACAATCAAAGCTATCCTCTACCGATAGCCCAATACAAATATTTCTAAACAGATATCTATTCTCAAGACAGATAATTTATTCAAAATTTCCAAAGATGAGACACATCATCTATTTCATTTCATCATCCATTTCAATACTTGCCCAATTCCAAGTTTACAACATCAATTTCATTTATTTATACAAAATAAATATAATACTCATCTAGGGCAAACTCTATTTTTTCCCAAATTTCAACCAAGTATCAAAATCAATTATTTTGACACCATACAACATCAATTTTAAACCCTACCATCATTTCCTTCTCATTCACCAAAATCCCTCTTTCCATTTTATAACCAAACCCTAGGTTTTGTTCAAAATACCACCAAAACCCACCATTATTATGCAATCACAAATAACTAAGTTAAAACTCATAACAAAGTGTAGAAAATTCCTACCTCAAAGAGACAAGACAAGCGAAGTAAGGATGGAACCCCAAAAATGCCGAAATCCAACTTTAATTGGGTCAAAGAAAAGATTTTGAGGAGCTCTATCATTTTAATGAAGGCTCAAGGGTGTAGAGATCAGAGGATCTAGGTCAAAATGTAGAGAGAATGTGAGTTTTAGAGAGAGAGGCTCTCAACTTTAGGGTTTTGGGTGAAAATATATGAAAAAGTGATGTAAAAAGTACTTTTTGCGATCTGATATATACGCAGTCCGCTCAAGCGGAGTGTTTCACGCTCGAGCGTCAGACACAAAGATTTGTTCCGCTCGAGTGCAATAAGAGGCCCGCTCGAGCGCAGAATACACACCACCAAAACTTTTGCAGACGACATACCAACCGCTTGAACTCAAGAAAGGACGCTCGAGTACCCACCCACTCGAGCGTAGGAAATGCTGCTCAAGTGTGAAAGACACCCCTTCAGTACTTTTGCAGACGTGCAAAGTATTGAAGGTTTGCAACTCTCGCTCGAGAGTGAGAAAGGCCGCTCGAGCGGAGGACCAAAATTCTGAGCAACAAGGTTTGGGAAAAACAAGCAACCAACCTGTTCCAAACACAACCACAACAATCCAAAGGCCAATTTCAAAGAGATACAAGGGAAGAAAAAGGTAAGAAACATTATGAAAGTCCTAAACCCAAGTTAGGAATACCATAAGAGTCCGGTCAAAACTGGGATCGCTATAATGAGCTTCAACAGCTTCAACGTAAGTCTGGATGTGGATTGAGAAATTGTGTTTATTTGATTTGTGTTTGATGTCCATAATAGTAATTTCACTTAGGGATAAAATTGTAATAAAAATAATTATCATTAAGTGTGTACAAAGAGTGAAAAGGGTGTGTGCAAATAGAAGCTCCCAAGATCCACACTCTAAAATAAGGATAAACTCTTGCAAAATGACCAAATTACATATATATTTACCAACCAAATCTACCTTTCTCAAATGAAACCCCCCTTCTCTCTCCGATCTAAACGCTAAGGTTGCGCCATTTTTGCCACTGCCGTTAATGCCTCATCTCTGCCACTACCTCATTTCTGCCACCAACACCCCCACCGTCATCACCATTGTCGTCGACCTTAGCGATGAGAGCGCCTTCACCGTCATTCTCTTCTACGCCACGATCTGATTCAGATTCCATAACCATTGCCGCCCTGAGATACCTCCACATTCTGGCACTACCACTGCCTTTTTCTTGAAAAAGGCATCACCATCTTGTTCTCCAACATCTCCACCACCATCCTCTGATAGACTTAATGCTTCTCTCTCTCACTTCACCATATCTAATCTCTCTCTACATAGGGCTGCAAATGAACCGAGCTGTTCATGAACAAGCTCGGCTCGGCTCGGCTCCTTTAGTAAACGAGCCGAGCTCGAGCTCGAATATTAGGCTCGTTTAGTAAACGAGCCGAGCTCGGGCTCGCATGAGCTCGACTCATTTATCTTTATTTAAATTATATAATAAATATATTATTTATATATTAAATACATTATTTATATATTATTTAATATATAAATAATATTTTTATTTAAATATTTATGTTTAAATAATATAAATAATATTAAAAAAAATTATCGAGTCGAGCTGAGCCGAGTTTGAGCTTCATTAAAATTAACGAGCCGAGCCGAGCTCGAGCCTAGTTCCTTATCGAGTCGAGCTCGAGCTCAATAAACGAGCTCAATAAGTAAACGAGCTCGATAAGTAAATGAGCCAAGCTCGAGCTCAGCAAAGCTCGGCTCGGCTTGGTTCGTTTGCAGCCCTTTCTCTCTCTCTATATATATATATATATAAGTGTGTACATATATATCTTGTGCGATGAAGAAAGAATAAAAGCATTTATACTATTATTTTGTTTGTTTGTTGATGATGATGAAACAAATTACAACACATTAATTAATTTTTTTGTTTTTCTGCAATATGATGATGATGCGATGTTGATTCGTTTGTAACTAGACGGATCCATATGCATTCATCAGTTCCAAAACTAATTTTTTGGTTGCTAATGCTATCTGTAACATTTCTATGCTCATATATGTCTCTAAATTCCAAGTCACATATTCTCATTTTTGCAAAACTCCTATAACAAATGGATTTCAAGTTTTTCTCAATCTTTAAATGCAAAATCACGTATGAGAATGTCTTAATTTTTATGATTTTTTTCGAGTAATGTAAGGTCCCGGTGTCTGACATTAGAAATGAATGAGCAGTTCCTAGGCTATAAAAGTAAAAATCTGGACCTTTATATAGCATCGAGGCATTTTCCTAGGTGATGAAATCCCTAGCAGAACTCCCCAGTTAAGTGTGCTTAGGCTGGAGTAATTCTGGGATAGGTGACCCACTGGGAAGAACAAATTCTTATGGGCATGGCCCAAAGTAGACAATATCGATGATATGTGAAGGTTTGGAGCATTACAAATGGTATCAGAGGCGACTTTTCGAAGTACTGAGTGTGGGCCCCTAGCATTTCTCGGTGCATGTAGGCGAACTTGCGAGTTGGCATGCTACTATACGGGGACGTGCAACCCTAAGGGGAGGTAGATTATAAGGTCTCGATGTCTTACATTGGGAATGGAGGGGGAGTTCCTGGGCTATAAAAGTAAAAATCTGGACCCTTATATAGCATCGAGACATTTTCCCGTGTGGTGAAATCCCTAGCAGAACTCTCCAGTTAAGCGTGCTTAGGCTGGAGTAGTTCTGTGATGGGTGACCTACAGGGAAGAACAAATTCATGCAGGTATGGCCCAAAGTGGACAATATGGATGACATATGAAGGGTTGAGGCGTTACAATAAATATCACAAACGCTTTAGATGATTCTTGTATGTGTAGTGGATAATTCCAACTGATAGAAAACAAGTTTGGGAAATTTTAAACAGATAGATTAACTTTTTTTTTAAAAACAAATAAAGAACTCACTCAAAGATTTTAAACATACAGAGAGAAACGCACAGATAGATTTTAAACAGATAGAGAGAGAAACTCATAGATTTTGAACAAATAGGAAAACAAATTAAACAAATAGTCAAAAAAATTATCCACAAACTTATAGCTATTTGCATTTTTTAAATTTTATATATGTAATTTTATTTTTGTTAATTTACCACACAATATATACCTTAAATATAAGCTTTCGTTTAAAATTATAAATCAAAGTTGCCATTGATCACATGTTAACCTAACGTGACCAGCATATGATGCACTAACAAAATAAATACACTTTTAAATTTTTTTTTTAATATCCAAATACACATTAAATTTTAAATTTTTTTCCCCAACACCAAACCAACCACACTATGGGATTGTTTGTTACAGTTTTTAAGAGTGATTATAGCTTATTTTAATTTGAGAACCTATGTCAAACTGTTTGATGCAGTTTCTGCTTATAGCTTATTAGGAAAAAATAGTTTAAATAAATTGAAAAAAAAAAACTAATTATTTGAAAGTTGGGGTAAAGTTGCTTTTAGCTTCTCCTTTTTGATTATCAACTTTTAACTAAAAAAAAAAAAAACTCCAACAAACAGGGCCTATGCTTTACATGCGGGGACCTCTAACCTATAAAAGCATTTCCAATTCTTACTTTCTTTTTTCATTAAATTTAAATTTGATAAAATAGTTACACTTTTTTTGCTCTAATCATAACATCAAATCCATATCAAATGAGGAGAAATCCAAAACTTTTATTGAATTGAAGGAGATTTCAGCATTCATCAAATTTTTTAGATAACCGTTGAGGCTTCACTATATACCAGACAATTAGCCAGTTGTCCTTTCGGACAATCTTTTGCTTGCAAAGTTACCTATCACCAGTTGTCTTGCCTGTTGTCTTTCCGATCAACCGGTTGTTTGATGAAACTTGAAAAAATAATAAATAAGTAATGTTGATAATTTTACAAATTTTGAATATTTTACTGAAAAATTTTAAAGTGCAAATTAAATATTTTTAGAGGGTATTTTAATTTAAGTTTAAACTTTAAATAAATTTACGTTACAAGTCTATAATTAAGAAGTGAGGCTTTAATAATAATAAATAAATAAATATACTAACAATAAAATAAAATAAGAGAAACTTGTTATTTAAATACAACAATGATAGAGAGTTTTAATTTTGGAGCTCTAAAGAAAGCTCTAATGATGTGGCTAGAGAAAAAAAAAAAGCACATACATCACATCACATGTGAGCTCCACTCTTTACCACATCACTAGAGTTCTCTTTAGAGTTTCAAAATTAGAGCTCTCAATCTTTATTCAGAAAAATAACCCTAAACTTTCAGATAGCTATCACTTTGCAGCAACACACATAAAGTGAGAGAGAATCGTAGTCGCAGCAAGCGTTGCTGAGTCTTGTGTGTAGGTTTTGGGGTGTGGGCTAGAAGGGCCCCCGTTGGACTTTTTGCATTATGTTCGAGAATTATATTGTGCCGTTGTTAAGTGAGTATTTACATGTTATATATTTTTATAAATGCTTTATTGTTTTGAATTGTTAGAAAATTAAATTGTTGTTTTACGATTAAATTATTTTGATAAAATTATTATATTATCAATGGAATTAAATTATTTTTGAAATATGTGTAAATTTGGCATGCAACAAAATGTTTGAAATGATATCATGTTTGTGATAATGAACTATCATGTTTTACAAAACTGAATCGCATTGATTATTGGGACCATATTTATAAAAAAGTCCAAAGGATCTATTTCACTGTGCGTGGTGACTACGGCTACTAAGGAACAGATACAAATTAGGCTACGATGACTCTAGTGCTCAACGATTGTAAGGAACAAAGTTGGACTAAGCTAGGGGACCTTCAATCGGATTGTCTTAGAGAAAAGACTCAAGTTATCACACAGAGAATGACTCTTGGTTCGATATTGAATCCAACAGGTTTATTGCTGTGCGAACTTTGTGCCATGTTATTTGTTAATCATGGTACCCAAATTATAGTGATGATTATGTTTTTATATGTTTTAAGTGGAGAATTTCATTTGTTGTGTTCTCGAGGGACATTCAGTGTGTTTGGTTTCAGTTTTCTAGAAATTGAGTTTTTTATTTTTCATGTTTTTATTTTTATTTTTAGTGAATATTTTAAAAAATTTAAGCAATTTTTTTTACTTTTTCAGATGCACCTTACTTAGATGTATCTAAATAGTAAAATATTTGTGAAAAAATATTTAAAAAATTAATAAATACATAAAAATATGAAAAATGTACTGAATTTACATTTTTTTTGTTGTATTTTTGGTATTTAGTGAATTTTTTATAAATTTTTTTTACAAATATTATACTTTTTTAAGTTTATTATGCTAGGTGTGTCTAAAAATTTAAAAAATTACTTAAAACATTACAAAAATTCATTGAAAACAAAAAAATACAAAAAATAAAAATGTAGAATATTCTGAAAAGTGTTTTCTATAAACCAAAATCAAACAAGCTAATTGATATTTTTATCTAAATTGTGAAACTTTGTTTTTAATCAGATTATCTTTATTAAAATTGTATGTCAATCTAATTTATATATCTTATTTTGTAATGGAATCTTTGCACATTAGTTATTGCCGTGCAGTTAAATAAGTTTATTTTGGGATGTATTTTGATGATTCAAATCGTTCACCTTTTAGAATATATTAAGTAGAATATATCTGAAAAAAATTAAATTAATCAGATATCATTAACATTTCCATCAATTCACATTTGTATTACTTTAAATCACAATTGTCATTTATTTTTGTATATACAAATGTGAGTCGATGAAATGGTTAACGATATCTGATTAACTTGATTTTTTGCAGGTATATTCTACTCGATGTACTCTAAAATATGAACAGTTTGAATTATTAAAATGGACCCTGAAATAGGCCTATTTGACTACACAACAGTGACTGCTGTGCAAGGGGCACAACACCACCCCAAGTCTAAAAATTTGTAGTTATATAAAATAAATTATAAAAGGGATATAATATTATTTTTATAAATAAACAAAAACAAAAATTATATTAAATTATACTATTTTATCTTCTTTAATTGGCAAAAAAAATAATTAGCATGGTTTTCCTTTGGCAAAGACTTTTGGGTACATATATGGGGCAATCCATGCCATAGTGTTCTTGTAAAATGATACACACTAGCTAACAATTACCCGGTGCATCACAGGCACACTAGAAAAGTTGATAATTATAATGATATACATATGAAATTCCTCACTATAAATATATATAAAAAAATACATATGAAATTACTCTCAACAAGGCTTTTTGTAAAATAATTTTAAAAATATAAAATTTTAATAAATAAATTTCCAAAATGCAATATTCAGCAAAATCAGTTGAGAAATGCAGGGCATTTTTCCAAAATAAGCCAAATTAGCAACTTAATTCCTAAACTAGGCTAAATTGTGTGGTTCACAACCACGCTTTCAATGTTTTTGTGGCTGTTGCGCAGAAACTTCTTGAAATCGTAAAAGCGTGTTTTCAAACCACGCTTTTAATTAATTTTTTTTTTCTTCTGAAAGCGTGGTTCACAACCACGCTTTTAACTGATTTTTTTTTTTTTTTTTTTTGAAAACGTGGTTGTGAACCACGCTTTTAACTAAAAAAAAATTTCTTCTGAAAATGTGGTTGTGAACCACACTTTTAAGCAATTTTTTTTCCATTTTTAATTGAAAGCGTAGTTCGTAACCACGCTTTTAAAACTTATATAAAAACTCCCCCAGCCCTCATTTGCAACCACGCTTTTCACACTTACATTTTTTCGACAACTCACTGCTCTCTCTCACTCTCTGCTCTCACTCTTGGTCTCTCTCTGCTCTCACTCTCTCTTTGCTCTCGCTCCCTCTGCTCTCAGACTCTCTCTCTGCTCTCTTTCCGTCCGTGGGTTGCTCTCTCTCGCTGGTATAGCGTCTGTCTCTCTCTGTCTCATTTGAATTTTATGTGTTTATTGTGTTTGTGAAAATGCGAATGTGGGTATAATGTGGGTAGAATAGGGTTCATGAATGTGAAAATGTTGCAAATTGATGGAAATGTTGGTAGAATAGGGTTTGTGACTGTTAAAATGTTGTGAATTGAAATTGATATCAATGTGGGTAGAATATGTTTTATGAATTGAAATTGTGGTCTTGAATTTGTAAAATGTTGTAGTTTTGAATTGTGAAAATTTTCTAGGGTTTTCAATTGAATGTGAAATCATGAATTAGGGTTAGGGTTTTGAATTGTGAAATCAGAAATGAGGGTTATGGTTTCAGAAATTAGGGTTTTAGAAATTTATGATAAGCTAAATTTTTTTGATAATGTTATATGATTTTTTTTAGGAACAAATTATGTAAAAACGTAGTTCCAAATCGAGCCGAATTGTGTTTAAATGATTTGGGTCAAATTGGTTCAATAATTTTAATAATTTAATTTGATTACAATTTTTTTTAAACCATAGACAATTAAACTTAAAAAATGAAAGGCAATTTTGGGCAATTGGACATGATTTTGGCGTTTTGTGTTAGATTCATTATTTTGGCGTTTTGTGTGAAATTCAAGCAGCTTTCATTCTTTTATAGATGTTATAGAAATGATAAAATTGAAATAAATTAAAAAATTAAAGAAACAAAATAGAACAGATTTTAATGACACATAATTAAGGGTTAAAGTATATGATCTTGTATTACATTGGTATCCTCTCTAACTTTTTCATAGTAAATGATGCAAGCTCAAACCATCATTTAGGAGGAATTATCATATCTTTCAAAAAATTTAATTAAATTGTGTGTTTTTTTAATTTTGTTAATTGTTTTATATAATACATAGGAGAAAAAAATAAGAAATAATAAATATGTAACCAATTGAATTGCAACAATATATTATATAAGATATAGAACGGACCTATGTGATAATTTTTCCTCGTTTAAGTTGAACCTCTTTCCATTTTTCTTAAATTTAGGCTATAGTAATTTCTTCCCATTGCACCAAAATAATAATAATAATAAATAAAAAAAATAATTGTGAATTACAAATATATTTTATAGGGTTTTGAATTGTGAATCCTGTCTATATTTTTTGCATTGTGAATTGTGAATCCTGTCTATATTTTTTGAAATTAGAGTTTTGAATTTTGAATTGTGAATCTTGTCTATATTTTTTTTAATTGAAAATTTTATTTTTTGCTTGTTAATCCTGTCGATATGGTTAAATCTTATAGCGATCCCGGTTTTCCCTCCATTGAGTATTGTATTCCGGACTTGGTTCCGTAGATGTGGGTTGTTGTATTTAGCTTGTTTCCGTCCTTCAATACTTTGTATTTGAGTTATAGAATGTTTTGGGCAGGTTCGTTTCAGGTTGGTTGTGATTGAAAGCATATGGTTGCTATCCAGTTTTTAGCCTCTTCGCTCGAGCCAGGACCTTGTCGCTCGAGCGAGCCTTGTGTTGTTGCTTCTTCGCTCGAGCGAGGGTTTGTACGCTCGAGCAAGCTTTTTGTGTCTTCAGGTTTTGTTCAGACGCAGCCTGGGCTCGAGCGAGCTGTTCTTCGCTCGAGCGAGAGAGCTGTATGTTTTGGGCTTCTTCGCTCGAGCAAGCGTTTCTTCGCTCGAGCGTGCTTCTGGATTAAAGACTTGAAGCTTCGTGTTGTTCGCTCGAGTGAGGCTTTGTGCGCTCGAGCGAGGTTTCTTTGTGTCTGGTAGCTCGAGCGACCACTCATTCGCTCGAGCGAGGAACGTATATATCAGTTCGCAGCAGCAGCTTCTTCTTCACTTTTTGATTTCCCTTTTGTCTTAAAACCCTAGATTCGACTCTCTCTCTCTCTCTACACTCACCTTCTCTCTAGGGATTGATCTAGTTCTTGGGTATTCCTACCCTAATCTCTTTGTAAGAAAAATAGATGGTTGCGTGGGCTTTGTTTTGATTCGAAAAACTTTGGGATTGGAGCACTTCCGAGTTTGGCTCTTCTCCCCCTTGGGTTCTCCATTTGAGGTAGGGATTCTCCTTGTTCTTTTTCAATACTCCGTCTATGGATAGACATGTGGTAGTTTTGTATTGCATGAAAATCATATCATGTTGAATTTCTTTGAAAACCATGTAAGGGAACCTAGGGTTGGTTGTTTGAGAATGATTATTTTATCATTGATAGTTCTTTGGGCTAATTAGAGTGTAAATTAGCATGTTATTGTGGAAAGAAGAAAAAGCCCTAAATTATGTTTTGATTTGGTAAATTAAAATGGAGGGTAGTTGATTAATGTTTATAAGTCTCTATTGTTAATATGAGTTGGGTGAAGGTGTTAATGCCTAAGGGATTAACTATGGCTTTGGGGTTATTTTGAAATGAATGTATTGAATCGAGTCAGGTTATGGTTTTATAATGAATGGAATTGGTTTTGTGAAATGAAAAAGGGGTTTTGGAATTGGAAAATTCTGGAAGTTGATCTTGGAAATGGGAAATGTAATGTTAGCTCTATGTGAGTTTCAGAATGAGAATTGAATTATTGTATCATGAGTGTTAAATACACATATTTGGGGGTTTTACCCTTATCTATCGTACTAGTGTCGTTGTTGGGTTTAAGATCTCATGAGAGTTGAGTCTTTATAATAGGTGTATTAAAATCATGCATCTAGAGGTTTTGTCCTTGGTCATCGGTGGAGGGTGACATGGTTGTGTTGAATTGTCGTGTATGCATTACACCTGTGTTGATTGAACATTGTATGTAATGAAGTGCTATGATACATTATATATGTATAATTGTTAGGGGGGAGATAGGTGATGTACTCCAGTGTGTGGGAGGAGATAGGGGATGTACTCCACACACACCTATGTGTTCATATACTTTTACACATTGCTTATGTATCTTGAATAGTTTATGTGTATGTATTACACTTGTTGGTTCTGTTCTGTTGTATTGCGATTATTGGTGTTGTACACCGCGCTTATAATCAGAGGTACCGTTACCTTCCAGCTAGCGCCTGGAGAACTGACTGCGCTGAGAATCTAAGGTACCACACCTTTCCAGCTAGCGCCTGGTAAAATGGCATACCGTTGCGAGAGTTGTATCCTTGGCTTACTGTGCATATAGCCGGAAGAGCAAAGTTTTATTGTTTTTGTCTCAGTGTATCTGAGTATATCATGGATTGCGATGGTTACAGCTTTGGAGGGCTGAGTTGCCTCATTTGTTGATTATATACATGTTGATGATTTGTTATCTCTCTTTTATTAAATGCATGCATGTATAGATATGAATGTATTGGGAACAAACCAAAATGCCATTGTGAGATTTTGGGAAACTGTGAAGGAAAATTGGGTATTTGAAAGTATGTTTTGAGAAATGGAAAATCTGTTGTAAGTATGGAAAATGGGAGAAAGGTAGTGGGCCTAGTGAAATTGTTTTCTAAGATATTGTTATTGTTATAAAAGTTTGGGAACCAGGGATAATGAAAAGAAAAGAAAGATAAATCGCTTATAGCGTTGAATGAAATGGCTGTTTTTGAGAAAAGTTCATACTTATGTATATTTTTGTATAAACTGCCACATTAGTATTCTAGTATGAGATTGAGCATTCATGATCATAGCTATCTGTAAGTTGTTATTGTTGAGGGCCATATTGAGATCCCTACTGGACTATATGTTTATCCCACGTTGATGAATCTTTTTCAGGTAGTAAGCAGGATGTGCTATAAGATTTGGATCTTCTTATTTGTTGGCCACAGGGCCTCTTTCGTGTTAGCAGAATGCCATATATGTAAAAGGGTTACACCCTTCTTCTTGATTCTTTAGTATGTAAGCCTTCGGGCATTTTATTCAGTATGCTCATGTTGTATTTAATTTGCATTCAGATGAGAGAATGATTATTTATTTCTACTTATTGGACTAAAGAGTTTATTTCCGCATGTTGTCTCTGAACTTGAAGTGAATTAATGGATTTGGTAATGATTTCGAGTAATAAAAAGTGGGGCGTGACAAATCTTCTTATTCTTTCGCTTATCTCTTGAGCTTCATCATTAAGCCACTATAACTAGTACAAACAATTTTTTTGGGTTGTTTTAGGAAATATGTTAAAAGCTAATTTTTCGTATTTTTTTAAAAAAAACTTTTTTTGGAAAAACATGTAAAAAAAAGTAGAGAAATGATGTGATCGAAAAAAAATTAGAAGTCAAAAAATGACTTTTAACCTCTTTGCCAAAAGAGGCCTTTGAAGTCGTCCTGAAAAATGCTATTACCAAAACATTTTATATAAATAAAAAAAATTGTTTAAAAATTATGTTTGAAAAAATTAAAATTTTTGATTTATAAAATGATTCATTTTCGATAATTTTTTCCCACTTGAACTATCCAATTGACTTATTCCCTATGCGTCTGGATTATGTTTATTCAATTAAGTTTTATATTTTTATGATAGTCGGATGTCTGAATCAGTTTACGTATTTCTCAACTAATCTTAGAATCCACACCAAACGTCCCTTCCACGTAGATCGGACAAATCTCAAATAATACCTATAAACATGACACATACTGAGAGTTCAACTTGAGACCTGAAAGGAGCATACCTAATTTTTAACACATAATGAGAGCTCATTAATATTAATGAAACTCAAGTTTGACTCGGTTCGGCTCGATAATTTTTTTTAATGTTATTTATATTGTTTAAATAAAAATAAAAGAGTCGAGCTTGACGAATCGAGCCGAGCCCTTAACAAGCTCAGTCGAGCTTGTTCATGAAAAGTTCGGCTCATTTGCAGCCCTATTTGAAACGACTCATGATTGGGAATTTGGGAGAAGTATTTCAAATATCACCATACTTTACTAGAAATAATATAAAATTACAACTCATAATTATTAACTTTAAAATTTTTTATTTTTATCGTTTATAATTGAGTATCTAAGTCAATTTATACACATCTCGACTAAATTTAAAATTATAATATATGCATCAAAAGAGAGTTTTAAAACATTCTAATTAATAGTCCATAGAAATTTCCTAGGTACGAAGAAAAAAAAAATGGCACTTTGATGGCTAAGCCCGTGTTTCATAATTCCAAATAATTGCTACGGATGGCCCAATAGATTGACATGGATTAGTATCCAAAATTTACTACATAGATTTAATCACCAACATAAGCCCATAAGCCAAGGCACAAGCCTCTTTTGAGAACATGAAAAAAATTAATTGATTGGTTTATTTTGATTATATTATCTCTCTATTTTTTTTTGTATGTTTAAAAAAAAAAAAGAGTAAATAAATTAATTTTTTTTCTTACTTTTCAAAACAAGCCAAAATGAGCTTTTTGTTTGAATTTCATAACAAAGCCTGTATGACCTCTAAAAAGTGGACGAGGGTTACCATTTCACATATGAAATAACTTTGTCATTAAGGTCCCTAATGGCACAAGCTTGAGCAAATAAAAGTAACTTCTCTTTAATTGTCCATAAATCTCAAGAATTGGATCACCAGTTTTAAAAAATTAAGAACAATGTTTGAAATAAAAATTAAGAACAAGTCATACAAAATCAGTCAAGTTATTTCAACTCAATGAAAAAAAATAATAATTTCATACAAAACTTACACTATGATTTAAGATTTTTGTATGACTTGTCCAATTTTGTCCAATCTCACTGAATAAATACAATACTTGATACAAATTATACTATAAAATTATATGAAGAAAAAAATAAAAGAAGAATCTTCATAATGTCTTCAGATTCAAAATTAGTGATATATCTGTCTACTTTATCGAAATACTAAAAAAATAGATCAAGATTTATCAAATAAATGTTTTTTAAATTGCTACCACTTACATGCACACGATTAAATCATTGCCCAAATTAGGGGCTTTTCCCAAATTAAGGCAAAATAGTAACTTATTTCCCAAAGTAGGCCTAGTTTGGACAGCATTCCCAAACTAAGCTAAAACGCAGATACAAACCACGCTTTCACCGTTTTTGTGGCCTTCCCGCGGAAAATTTGTAAAATCTTAAAAGCGTGGTACAAACCACGCTTTTAATTAAGAAAACGTGGTTACAAACCACGCTTTTAAGGAAATTTGATTTATACATAAATTTTTAAGTAAATTTTTTTTAAAGTAAATTTGATTAAGGAAATTTGATTTATACATAACCACGCTTTTTTTAAGTAAATTTTTTTTTTCTTCAGAAAACGTGGTTGCAAACCACGCTTTTACTGTTGACCCGTGGATGATAACCACGCTTTTAACCAAAATGTAAAAATTCAACAAAAAAATCAAAACTAGCACTCACTCTTCTTTCTCATAGACACTCACACTCACTCTCTCTCTCTCTCTCTGACACACACACCCACAACACTCACACACTCATATCAAACATAATTTTTATATAATTTTTGTAAATATAAATCATTTTTATATAATTTTTATCTTTCGATTGGTTAGAAATAATTTTATACAAATTAAATTTAAACAATCATTCGTATCTATATAACTTGCCCAAAAGTTAAAATGATAATTATTTTTTACCGTTAAATGATAATTATTTTTTATTTTTTATTTCTTAACCAAATTAATTTTTAATTTTAAAAAAAATTCTAAAAATCAAACCATACATAACCTAAAAATCTTTTGATAAGTCATTTCTTACGTTGGTAACTTATTTAATTATTTGTTAATTTTATGACATTTTTACCATCTGAGGCATGTTTGGTAACCATTTCGTTTTCAGTTTTCAATTTATATTTACAAAATTTTAAAAACTATCATAAAAACTTGTTTGATAATTTTTTTGGTTTATAAATGGTTGTCTCAATTTGTAAATTTGAGGAAAAAACGTAAATTCAAAAAATGAGTTTACGTTGGTTTTTAAACAAAAATTTAAAAATTTTACTAACAAAAATATTTTTCAATTAATTTTTTTTTCAAATAACTTTTTTTTTTCAATTAATTTTTTTTTTCAAATAATTTTTTTTTCCAATTAATTTTATTTTTTTTTCAATGAATTTTTTTTTTCAAAGGTGAGGGGAGAACTATCATAAACATAAACCTAAGGGGGTGTCAATGTAATTTACCTAAATAAAAAAAATATATTTTAAGAATTAAAGTAAAAAAGTAATCATTTTATGTAGTTGATTATTATTTGCTATTATAAATTATTATTATATATATATATATATATTTAATATTCGTCTGAATTTTATAAAATAAATTTTATATATATTAAAAATTATATATGTTTGATGTGAGTGTGTGAGTGTTGTGGGTGTGTGTGTCAGAGAGAGAGAGAGAGTGAGTGAGTGTGTGTGAGAAAAAAGAGTGAGTGCTAGTTTTGATTTTTTGTTCAAAACGTGTTTTGAAAATATGTTTTTACATAATTTACTTAAAAGTGTGGTCACAAATATGTATAAATCAAATTTCTTTATGTATAAATCAAGTTTACCTACACTTTATAATTTATGTAAAGTCACAACCTACAATCATAATTTATGTAATGATTACAAATTTAGGTAAATTAGAAATCTTGTTACTTTGATGTAAAGTTAGGTTTACCTATACTCATAAGTTTACCTACCTCATAAGATTTCTAATTTACCTACACTCATAAGTTTACCTACACTCGAAGTAACAAGATTAACAACCTACACTCATAAGTTTATGTAAATTACCTAGATTTCTAATTTATCAATTACCTAAATCAACCTACATCAATTAAATTTATGTAATGATTAGAAATGTTGTTACTTTATAATTTATAATTTATAATCATTTTTATATAATTTACACATAATGAAATTCAAAATTTAAATTGATGAAATTAAAACTTTCGAGTTTGAATTAAAAAATACGTGAAAGTCTGGAGTTTTTTTTTGTAATTTGTCCAATATTTTAAACATGTTTGTGTTCATTTGTTGGCAAAAATCAAAATAAAAATATATTTAGTATACACTGTAATGTAAAAATTTCATGCCACTAATAAATGTAATTTTAAGAACCAACTAATTTATTTTTAAAATGGTATACCTTTTTAAAAATAAAATTTTGGTGTTGACAGGATAGTAATTCATTACCAAATGTCTAATTTCATCCTTAAATAGTAGAGACAATTGGTGAAAAGTTTATTTCAAAGGGGTATAAAGTATTACATTCAAGGTAAAATCTTGTTTGGTAATAAGGACAAAGTGAAAATTGTTGACGATGTTAAAAAAGTTGCCAGAAAAAATTATGTTTGTTTTTATCACATCATAGATTCGTCATTGTATTTGTATCATAGAATAGCATAATACATTTTTAATAATTCTAATTTTTATCATAAAAAATTAGAAATTTCTTGTAAAATTAATCCAAAATTAATTAAAGATCTTCAGAACAAAAACTTAGCTGAATTATGACATAATGTGATTAGTTATAACATATTGTGAGGTCAATTATGACATTATTTTGATTATGATGTAAGAGTTGTTTAGTTATTAAGTTTGTGAAAATATAATTTTCCCGTCCTCACCCTATTTTCTCGTTGAAGTGATATTGGGGAAAATTACAATCTCTATTGAAAACTCAATTAAGTTATGAGCTCTTACCATAAATATAGCGATCCCAGTTTTCCCTTATTTGTTTAAACTGTATTCTGGGCTCGGGTTCGTGGATGTTGGTTGTTGTCTTATTCTCATTCCCATCCTTTACTCTTGTATTTGAGTCTTGGGTTGTGTTTGGCAGGTTTGAAACAAGTTGGTTGTGTTTAGAAACCAAGAGTTGATGCCCAGATTTTGGCCTTCACGATCGAGCGGGGCTTTTGACGCTCAAGCGGGCCCTTTGCTTTTGTTTCTTCGCTCGAGCGGGCATTTTGATGCTCGAGTGTGATTATTCAACCCTCAGTATTTTTCCCTACAGGTCGTCGGACGCTCGAGCGTCCACTTTCACACTCGAGCGGGGACCTTCGTCTGCAGAACTTCTAGATGTGTGCATCCGGCGCTCGAGCGGCACTTTTGACGCTCGAGCATGAGTCTGTGTTTGACGCTCGAGCAGCGCGTTCCACGCTCGAGCGGACTGTGTGATATATCCGTCTGAGAAAAGACATTTTTGGATCACTTTTCGACCTCCTCCTCTCTCTCTAGCTTTTCAAAACTTCATTTGAAAGCTCCTCTCTCTAGAATACACCTTCTCTCTTCGAAATCATCTAGTTTTGGTGATCTTCTACCCTAGTCCCTTTGTAAAAAGTATGGAGCTTGGTGTGGGCTAAATTTTGATCCGAAAATCTTTGGGTTTGGAGCACCTTCGAGTTTTCTCCTTCATCTCCTTTGAGCTCCGAAATTTGAGGTAGGAATAGCTACTTGTATTTATGGTCTTTAACATAAACTTGTAGTCATTTTGATTAAATGTTGAAATTGGGAAATTTTGGGTGTTAGGGTGTCAAAATGTATAAAGAGGGGTTTTGTTCTTTTAACCCATACTTGTGTATTTTGGGTCTTAAAATGAGGTTATTGATGTTATTGATGATATTTGGACCTTTGGGTCAATGTTGAGAAAATGAGGAGAAAAGCCCTAATTATTTGTTATGAATTAATTGGTATAATTAATTTGTGAAAGTTATGAAAATATAAAATTGAGTTGGAAATAATGAAATTGGGTAATTAAGAGATTAAATGGTGGAGTTAGATTTATTAATCACTCACCTTTGAAATTGTGGATAGTTTATCTGTTGGGTAATTTATTATCTATTTAGAAATAAATGTTTTGGGCTATCGGTGGAGGATAGTCTTGATTGTTGTAGACACTGCATGATGATTAGGTGAATTAAAACTAATCATATGAGTATGTCATAGAATATGACGGATGAAATAACACATTGAATATGTGCTTTTCTTGATCATTGTATATGATAAGTGTTTAAATACATTGTATATGTATGTTGTTTGGGAGAAGATGGGGGATGTACTCCACGATTTGGGAGGAGATAGGGGATGTACTCCACGGTTTTGGAGGAGATAGGGGATGGACTCCTAAACCGGATTTTGGGAGGAGATAGGGGATGGACTCCAGTGATAACTAAGTTGGCTAGAGTGTCTAGGGTGAAAGTCCCGAAATCCTAATTGCGTTTGCGTAACGTAGATGACTTGAAGTATTGAAATGATCATAATATGAGTTGTAGTCTCATTTGAAATTAAATTGTTGAAGTGTTATTGATATGAGTTGGAGGCTCGTTATAAACTGTCTGGCGGAATTGAGAACCATATCTTTGAATTGGTTTGGGTAATGGAGTGGAAAGAGATATATATACATATATATGTTTGTTTGTATGAGTTAAACATTTATCAAATGCTAATGTTTTAGTTATTGCTCATATTATGTTTAGCATATCTCTACTGGGCGTTGGCTCACCCTATATGGGACATCATTTTCAGGTTCAGGTGTTATGCCACCTCCAAGGACGTAGCTTGGGAGGTCTTAGGAGTTGAAGACTCTTTTGATTATTTCTGTTGTCTTTTTGATATTACATGTAAATTCAAGCCATGGGCTTAATGTGTATTTGAGTTAGTACTCATTTTTTTTGCAACCAAGTGTTGGCTTGGAAAGTTGTAAGCCCGTAGGGCATTTACTTTTGTTGTCAACATGTAATATTTTTTGTAAAGAATACTCTGATGAATGGAAATATGTTTTATTCTCTTGTCTTTGTATATCATGAATGTTGGGTTTATATGTATTATTTTGAGGGTGTTACAATAAAAGTTCTTCAAGTGGACAAAAAAAGAATTCTTTTTTGGGTAGTATACCAATTTTCTAACAAATGTAAAATATACCTAATTCATGTAACTCATAAGTAGGTGTAAATGTTATGAATTTATAATTTTATATTTAAATTTTAATATAGTTCCTGATGAATCCTTAAGCAAATATTAAATGTGATAGTGATTGTATGCACGGCGCGTTCTTTTTTTTTTTTTTTTTTAATGTCATATCATTTATATAATAGAATACATTGCATGTCTATTTGTGTCAAAATTATAATATGAAATTTAAATTTTAGTACAAGTCTGAATTGTTTATTTTTATATTTATTTTTTGTATGACAAAACACAAGATTTAATATATTATACATCTAACAATAACTCATCTAATAAAATAAATTTGAGTACAAAATATAAAATAAATCCTAAATGGAGAAAAAAAAACCTTCATGCAGAAAAGATACGAGTCTCCACATAAGAAGTTAAAAAAACTCCACGTACAGATGAAACCTCAGCCGTTGTTTTATATGAATAAAAATAAGTGAACAAAAATGAAAAAATAAACAATAATAAAAACATAGAGACAAAAATAAAAATGCGAGAAAATATAAATTGAAGTAATGTTTGACCTCTACAGTTCGTTCTATCCTGGAAAATATAAATTGAAAAAAATGAGAGGGCTGTTTTTTATATGAAAATGTTACTTATGATATATATGTCACTTATAGGAAAATATAACTTGTCTTTTGACTCCCACAACTTCCTTTCACCAAGTATCTGCCTAAACAAATCTAAATAACCAACACAAAAATAAAGCAGGTGATTTTACAAAAATCAAATTAACACTGAAATATTACCAAAACAAAGAAGAAGAAACATAAAAAAAGAAAAATTTACATTTGCCGTGCACAAGAGTATGATGTTAATCGTAATAAATAATGGAAAAAGCAGAACACGAGCATGATGTTAATTTTGTATGTGTTGTAAGCTTTGTTTCTTAAAAAGCTAAAAAAATCTAAAACATAATCATTATTTTAACTCATATTTTAATTAAAAAATCAATAATAATTGTTGGATTACAATTGTTGATTACTTAAATAAAGTTCTTGCCTCATAAGTAATTGTAACTGAATGAGTTAAAATTTATATAATTCTTTTAGAAGTAAAATCCGATATAAGTATATTGTTGCTATGTTAATGCTTTTTGTTTCATTGAAGCAAGTATATGGAGACTGTTCCAATTATTTTCTACTGGGGGGAAACATAATTCGGGATCCCGATGAAGGCATCTCATATGATGCTGAGCCGAAAGGGATATATAGGGTGCAACTTGGCACCACGCTAAGCAATTTGGAGGAGATGTTCGTGGCCAAGGTGGCTAGGTACGGGGAAAGTGTCCGATTGACCTTCAAATGTAAATATCCTTTTCGCCAGTGGCAAGCACTCAGTAAATACAAGATATTACCGATCAATGACGATGAGGCGTCGAACACCGTATTAAGTATCGGTGCAAGTTTCCAACCACCAAATTATTTGGAAGTCTACATTGATAAAGAGGTTGTACACTATGTCTCAAATATGACACAGATGGATTCTCGTCCGTTCACTACATTGCTGACGCATGGGATTGACACGACAGCGTTTTAGTCTCCTATGTATGAATCAGATCAATGTTATGCAGTGGGCTACACACAACAGTCATTTGAGGGCCATAATGTAGAATCAAGTTCACATGGTGGATATGATTATGAATTTGACAATAACACAGAAGATGTGCCCACCTGCAGCCATCATATCGCTCCAGTTGAAGTTGCTGGTAATATGCCTGAAACAGTGAACTATGTACAATTTGCTGACAGTGACATGTACGTTCCTGATGTCGCCCTAGACGATGATGAGAATGAAATATGTGATGAAGAAAATTTGTTAGGCGGATCAGATGATGATGATGAAGAAGATGATGCCGACGCTCCCGTTGACCCTGAAAATGCCCCCATTCCACCTAGAGCTAAAATCCCTTTCTATGAGAACATTCACATGGGTGGTAATTTTGACATGAGTAGCCGTGATGTCCTTCCCTGTAACCGGATCTGGAACGCTGAAAATCCAGAGTTAGACAAAGGGATGGTTTTCATTGATAAGAAGCAACTTGTATATGCTGTGAAATTGTACCATGCAACAAATAATCGAGAGTATAAGGTCGTAACCTCCAAGAGAGACGTTTGGGTGTCTGCTTGCAAGCATGATTTCAGTTGGTGGTTGTGTGTATCTTTTAGTAGGAAACATGGTCTTTTTGAAATAAAGTAGTACAGGGGTCCTCACCATTGTTTATACCCACGAATGAACAGGGACCACACTAATATTAGTTCCAGTTACATTGCTTCTCATATTTTGAGACAAGTTGCGGTTAGTATAAAAAAGAAATGTTTACATATATATACATATTTGTTTGTTTATAGTGTTCACACCCAAATAATCCAACTCATATTTGATTGTTGGATGCAGAATGAACCTGATATGCCAATTAAGAATGTCATCGAAGATATCAAAAAAACCATGAACTATAGTATATCATACAAGAAGGCGTGACATGCAAGGGCAAAGGCAATTAGAATGGTATTCGGGGATTGGGATGAATCATATAGGCAGTTGCCTAAATTCATGCATGCATTACAGATATCTAATCCTGGCACCATCGTTCAATGGAAGCATAGATATACCGGGCATACAACCATTATGCCCGTCTTCCACTTTGTTTTCTGGTCTTTCAAATCCGTCATCGATGGCTTCAGATATTGTAGGCCTGTTATAACCATAAATGGTACGTTCTTATACGGTAAATACACTGGTGTGTTGCTTGTAGCAACGATTGTCACTGCCAATGGCAAAGTATTACCGCTTGCATTCGCTGTTGTCGACAAGGAGAGTTTGGAGTCTTGGTCGTTCTTCATTTCAAATATCAAGGAACATATTGTCATGGACCGACAGGGAGTGACTTTGATATCTGATCGAGCTGAGAGTATTTTAGCTGCTGTGAGGCGGCATTAGCTGAATCCCTCGCTCCAATTTGTTGGATATCATCGGTACTGCCTTTGACATGTTTGTAGTAACTTTAACACAAAGTTCAAAAATAAGGAGCTCAAACATCTTCTATTGAAAACAGGGAGTGCTGATCAACGACGAAAGTGTAATGCTTACTTAGAACAGATACAGGATATTAACCAAGATGCCATCGATTGGGTCCATAAGATGAATCCTGTGGAGTGGGCCCTTGCATATGACGGTGGATATCGGTGGGGGGAATTAACCAACAATGATGCAGAGTGCTTCAACAACGTCTTGAAAGGTGCAAGGAACTTACCTATCTCAGCTATGGTTGAATTTATATTTCAACGGCTCGTCAAATATTTTGAAGAGATGGGAGCCCAAGCTGAAACAGATGTACGAAATGAGTTCCAATACCTTAGAGAGATGCAAAAAGCTATCGAGGAAGGCATCGCAAGGGGAAATACTTTCCAGTTGATATCGTATGACAGGTTAGTTTGTAATGTGAACTAAATTGTTATTATTATGTTGTTAAGTTAATTACACCTAAAAACATGAACTTGATTAGTTTGTATCAATATTGTCTGATAGGCCCCGCCGCGTATTTGAGGTGCAAACATCTTTTCGCCATGGATGAGGTCGCAATAGACAGATTGTGCGGATGAATCAACTCACGTGTAGTTGTGGGAAATATGAGATAAGACACTATCCATGTTCCCATATGTTTGCTGTAATGTCTAAATGCGGTGACAATCCATTCGAGTACGTTGATCCAGTATATAGGCTTCCTGTATACATGAGGGTTTGGGAAACTAAATTCAATCCAATACTGCATCAAGATTATTGGGATGATCCGCAGTGGACCTTAATGCCTAATATACTTCGTTTGCGAGTAAAACGGGGTTGTACATCTATGTCTCGTATTCCGAACGAGATGGATATATCAGATAGGCGTTTGACCGCTCGTTGCAGTGAGTGCCAGCAGACAGGTCATGACAGGCGAACATGTCCGGCGCGACTTGGTCGATGAAGATAATGTAATACTTACATATTGTAATATATCATTTTGAAATTCTTTATTTGTAATAGATCATTTAATTCTTTATTTTTTAATTCTTTATTTGTAAACGGGGTCGTACATTTAAATAGATCATTTCTAATTTTTAAGTCTTTATATATTGTAGTTGTTTTACATTAAAAAAAAAATACAACTAACATACTAAGCAAATAAATTAAACTAAATATATATGCAAAAACATTTAACTGTACCACATAGCTCTAAGTTTTTACTGTGTACTTGATTCAAAATGTGTATTACAAAATACTATACTTAATCACGTAGTTCTTCTACCATTTGAAAATTTAATATTTATAAATAAATTTAATATTTTCGAATGCTGTAACCATTGTTCACATTTAGAATTTATGAATAAATTTATGTCACTTAAAAATTTTATAATTTATTCAAACTTCTAACATTACAAAATCAATATTTAAGTTTCGTCAAATATGCCACAAATGTAATCATTAACCTATTATTGGGAAAAAAAATTCTCATTCAATTTTTTGGCAAATATTTATGCAGGAAAATTATCCACATGTTACTGCACTATGTTCATGGTCATTATTAAGCTTATGTAACTGAGGCCCTAAAATTATTTTCGAAAAGATTTCTATATTAGTTATAGCATACATAACGGTAGGTTCTATTGAATTTTTATCATATTTAATGACGCATAATTTTAAATCTTAAAGTACAAATAGATATATATATATATATTTAAAAATCATAAATTATGGAATAATTAGAGTTTTTTTTTTTATGATTATAATTAGATTTTAGTGAATTGCTTCCATGTTAGTGGCACATAAATTTGTCTTTTGTCGAAGCCATAAGATTTGCTTCATTGTATTTTAAATCTTAAAGTACAAATGTATATATATATATTTAAAAATCATAAATTATGGAATAATTAGAGTTTTTTTTTAATGATTATAATTAGATTTTAGTGAATTGCTTCCATGTTAGTGGCGCAGAAATTTATAATTTTAAAATAACCAAGCACATTTTTTTTTAAGTCGTCATGTATGGAATTAATTAGAGTTTAATTGTTATAGTTAAATTACAGTTAACCAATAGAGGTTTTTCAAATAAAAATTAATTACATTTTAGTCAATTGCTTCCATATATAGTATCACACAAATTTAAATTTTGAAATAGCTGAGTATACTTTTTTTTACAAATCGTAATTTATGGAATAATTACAGTTTTTCTGTTATGATTAAATGAGATTTTTATTTTTATGATCTAGTATTTCACTTGTAAAGGCTGCATGGCACATGTACCTGAGGAAGTTTCACTGTTCAATCAGGCACATCGGGCTGACAGTATATGGGAGCGTCCGGTATGCAATAACGTTTGTTGGACTTTACGCTTATAATTAAAATACTCTACATTTTGTTTTATATTACGTGATAATGCTATTATTTAAACTAGTTATTATGTTATGCAGGACGAGGCACGCACTGTGCTGACCTGCCGCCGAGCAGATTTTGGATTGTGGGAGCATCCATTGGACCATAAAGTCTTGCAGTATATACTACGTGCGGGATTCTATGGTGTGTACCGTATCGGGCATATTCGACTGGACCACCCACTCATCACTGCTCCCGTCGAGAGGTGGCGCACAGAGACTTATATATTCTATTTCCCGATCGGGGAGGCCACCGTCATATTGCAGGACGTACTTGTCCTATATGGTCTATAGATTGATGGGCGAGCAGTTACTAGAGTTGACCCATCATTGACGAGGGAGCAGCGGATAGCCCTATGTGCGAGCTATTGGGAGTAGCATCTACACCTGCAGACTTACAGGCACATAGACTGAGGATGAGGTGGCTGGCCGAGCAGTTTGCTTATCTCCCAGATCATGCTCCAGATGAGTTGGTACAGCAGCATGCCCGAGCATATATTCTATGGCTTATTAGGGGGGTACTTCTCCCTGATAAGTCACAGAACCTGCTCAAGCTTATGTAATTGCCACTACTGAGAGACATTGACGAGATTGGGCAGTACAGCTGGGGTAGCGCGGCTCTGGCATGCTTGTATAGGATACTATGTCGAGCAGCTCAGGTGGGTGCGAGGGAGATTGGAGGTCCACTTATGCTGCTACATTTATTACATGTCAATTCATATTGTATGCCATATATCAGTATTGTAATTGTGTTCAAACTATTGCAGATTTGGGCGTGGGAGAGATTGATTCGCATTGCCCCGTCTAGGTGGCAAGTGGTTGGTCCTGGTGAGCTTCCCATGGGTGAGGGAGACATGCAGTTGCCCCCCGGACTGCGAGGTAGTCGGTGGAGGGTTGACATAGGCCACGAGGTCGTCTTGACGCACGTAGTTGTAGTTTATAGAGACCAGCTCGACCGGATGATCAAGGGCGATGTATGAAATTTTTCTCTTAATTTTAGTTGTCTTCGTCATTATGTATGTTTTGAGTTCATGAGCGAATTTTAATATACTTGTCGTCATTGTAGTTTATCTGGCAGCCTTACGCTGGGGTCCTCGGTATGCTCCCCGACTACTGTCGACTAGGTCAGGAGATATGGATGGCGAGAGTGCCACTTATTTGTTTTGACGTGGTTGAGTTGCATCTCCCCTATCGTGTCCTTCGACAGTTTGGTCGAGTCCAGTCCATGCCGGATCGGTTCGACACCGAGTGACGGTTGCACGTCACTGATAAGCATTGCCGAGCTGGCATTGACTGGAGTCTATTTTATATGCCATATATACAGTTGTGGGATACCTATTGGGACAGTATTGTACAGGCTGACTGCAGCGATGAGGTGCTCCCCTTTTCCGACCCTTACATGTTGTGGTATCGGCGACATACACACCTACTAGTCGGTAATCCGAGCCACCTGTCTAAGTCTGGATATCAGGGAGTTAGGCCTTACGTTCAGGCATTGGTGAGTATCATAGTATGTGTCAGATAATTATTAAGATCATAATGATTTACTTTGAGTCAACTGTAGCCTAATATGTCCGAATTTTTGTTCAGGTGGCTGGAGCTAGGAGGTCATATCACTTGGCTAAGAATGCCCTTTTTAGACGTGATGGACAGCATGCCTTGTAGGCCATTGCAGACATTTGAGAGTTATTGTACCAGGCGATCCAGCTTGCCCATCGGGGAGATCGTCTACATTTTGGCCACTACGGTGTACACAGTGCAGCAGCTGCTCCAGACACATCAGCGCCATCCACGTCAGCGCCTTCTACTTCAACGCCGACCACATCAGCTCCTTGGACATCAGTCACCCCACCACATACTACCCCATACATATCTCCAGATTCCCTCCACGTACTTCTTACCCAGCATACTGGCATACCTTATGTAGCTGACCCTGATTGGACACCGTCCCGATACATGCATGACGTTGTTACCCCACCCACCCAGTTACCACCACCAAACAGTTCAGGTGTTTGTAGTGTTGGGGTTGATACATGTACATCACATAGTCCCACACTACATACACCTACTTTTGTGGGGAGTAGTTCGACCGCGACCATTGTAGTTCTCACTGACATCTCCCACGTTGACGATCAAGCCCATATTGAGCCCCCCCAGAGCGCGAGGGAGAGGCCGAGGTTATGGTCGTGGCGGACGTCGCGTCCGAGGTCAGGGTGCGGGTAGAGGCATAGGTCGAGGTCGAGGTCGAGGTCTAGCTGCAGATCGTGATACAGTTGCACCAGATGACGGAGTTTCACAACTCACAGCAGTATCTGATCATCGGCCAGAGACAGAATCATGGGTAGCACATGCAGGAGAGGGGGGGTCACACTCACAGGTTTCACAGGCAATCAGTGGAGGGCCACATGCAGGGGAGGGAGTGCCATTGGATATGCATTTACGATTGGGGGAGCCATATATTCAGAGAGTCTACCGCAGGAGACTGAGGAGGGAGGTCCACGGTCGGGGTTGTGGGACTGGGGGCAGGTTAGGACATTAGCGGGTGTGATATGGAGTGTATAGTTTTTTTTTTTTATTTATAGTTTTTGTAAATCAAACTTGTACAGATGATGTAAATGTGTCATACTTATTTATTCAAAAATATAATGTTACAATTTTTTATTCTTACTTATTTTGATGATTTCCAAAATCTCTTTCACATCTCTATCTCTCTCTCCTTCTCCGTAGTCTCTACATTTTTTCAATTTCAAAAGCCCTAATATATATATATATATATACATACACAAAATATATAGAAAAAAGCGAGACTCAGAGAGAGAGAGAAAGGGTTTGCCCAGTGAGACCATGGCTCCTCATTCATCAGGTAATATTTCTACTTAAATTGTTAAGGTTCTGTGTATACTTTCTTTCATGGAGTTCTTTTTCGTCTAGCCTCATGTCCACTATTTGATTACTAAAGTTCTTATGTTCTCACATTCAGGCCATTTTATTGTATTAGCTTTTCTTATTGAATAAATGACATTGGAAGCGCTCATGTGCTAAACAAACAACAAGGCAGTGTTTGCTTAGATTTGATGAGCGAAATAAAAATGAAAAGGAAAATAGAAAGAAAAAGATAAGAATTGATAGGATTTTAAGTTATATTTAGGTTTCATTTGTTTGGAAAGAAACCAATGATAGAAAATAAAAATAATAGGAAGTGAATTGATAAAAAAAGAAAAATAAATGAATAGATGAACAGTTTTATACAAAAATTATTTGGGAAAAAAATATAAACATTGCATAATGGATAGTTGTGGGGAGAAATATGAGTAAAAAGGAAACAAAATAAATTTGTGAGAAAAAATAAAATTTCATATATATTTTGTAAAAAATTGTTAGTCTATCTAACAAACTAGTTCTATTATTTTATAGGACTCTATCTAAACAAACACATAATTTTTTTTTCCATTTTCTTTCACTTTTCTGTATGATTGCATTCACTTTCTTTTTTTATGTATTTTCTATTATAACCAAACAAAATGTAGAATTATATATTTGTTGTTCATCTAGCTTAAACGTGTATTTCAACTATTTGCTATATGAACCTGAAGTTTATGAAATCACTACATTTATAAGTACACATGTCAAGATTCGTTACGAATTTCTCTTCCTATTGATAACTCATGTATAAGCATTGCAAAGCCATTATACTGAATGAAAACGTTTGGTCATACATGCAACCAAGTTCATTCAGTATCATCATTATATTCCACATCAATAATGCATGAAATCATGAAAGTCTAGTTCAAGTAGTGTTCTTCAAAATAACAATAACGGCGAGAAAGCAACAGGTATTTGTTATTTGTAGAATTACAAGAACTATTCAAAAACAATTGAAATATCTCCCTTCATTAATAAGTCGTGGATAAGCATTACAAATCCATTACAACATAAATGGTTTGATCATTCATCTAAACAATTTCATTCATTATCATCATCATCTGACATCTCAATATCAGATTCATACATAACATCTATGCTCCAGGTGAAGTACTGGTGTGCATCATCCATTAACCCATCTTCGGTACGCTCATTTACGGTCCTCATTAGTCCAGACCTTTGAAAACGTTGGGTCATGCAATTAACTTCGTCGCGGATACGATGCAATGCCCTTTACAACAACTGTGGAGTGTCAGTTGGCATACGCATGGCTAACCGGCGAGGAAATTTAATATTAACTTCACGACATAGCTCAACGAGAACGTTTGCTCGAGTTATGTGAAATTCCCACTCAGCTCTCATGGTATTGACGGTGGCATGGCATGTGAGTAACGCAAATTTGGATTTAATGGGTATTGAAATTCATCTCCATCTGTAACCCAATAGCGACTCATTGCTGAATATAGATCAATCACCGTATATCTCATGATGATATCGCTCGAAATAGCTATAAAACTTTTGTTGTGGTATGATGCAATATTTATACTACATATACACATGGTAGCTGTCTATATTAAATTATTGTAAACAACTATCCATCAGAGTTGTCACGTCAACTTTTATGACCTGAACAACTATGCATTAACTTTATAGGAGTTGTCACTTCGACTTTTATTTACTACTCAGTGCATATTTGAAAGTTTTAAGCAAAGTTCAAATCTGCTTAGAAATTTAATTTAATTTTTCCGCTTACAAATATAATTCAATTTATTTTGCCATGACAATATATTTAATTTCACTTTTTACTTTACATATTTCATTTAATTTAATTGGAGAAATTTGACCAATTTAATTTGAAGTTAATTATGTGTTGATTTAAGTCGGTGTTGTTCTTGTCTACATACTAGGCTAGGTTTTATCTGTAACACTTTCAAGTTCTGTACATCGAAAAATCCATTCATTCTAACTCTACTACAAATTAATCTTTAATACATTCTAACTCTATAATATTTTATCTCCAGCGTTTATGAATCTATTTGGAGCTGCATAGGGTGGCTTTTTAAACACAAGGGTCTAATTGTTTTGTTATTTTGTTCTGACACCCCCTCATCTCATTATGAATTGCAGAATTCACATGGGCACAGTAGGTATGGTACGATAATAAATTGTAGCTCGGCGCAGTGATACGTCCAACATTTCTCAGTGATGCAGTGCAGTGACTTGAACAGACATAATAATTTGTATGCTTTGTTTTTTCCTCAGATGCTATGTGACTTTGTGCAATGATGTAGTGATGCATGTGACTTTGTGCAGTGATGCAGTGATGCATGTCACTTTCTGACTTTGTAAATTATATACTTTGTGACTTTTTTCCTCACATTACGTGATGCATGTGACTTTGTGCAGTGATGCATGTCACTTTATGCAGTGATGTAGTGATGCATGTCACTTTCTGACTTTGTAAATTATATACTTTGTGATTTTTTTCCTCACATTACGTGATGCATGTGACTTTGTGCAGTGCAACTTAGATGCTTTGTTTTTTCCTCACATTTCAGAATTCATCTAAGTCACATTAATACGACCGCATGGCAATAGTGTTGATAAACAATTATATAAAGGAGTGAAGTGTAATTTACTGAATACAAAAAGAAGCAGAAAATGCAAAGAAGAGAAAAGGGGATGACTGTAAAATTCATTAAGTGAAAATAAGATAAAATATAGGCTGCAGTGCCAATCTTGTTTACATATCAGGTGACCATTTTATTATTTTGTTTTCTTTTGTTATGAACATTGTTTTGGTGAAAAAATCAACGATAGTTTTGTAGGTCGAAGTGAGTTGGACGGTTGTGTATTTACTTGCACTCTGTTTCATAGTTGTTTATGAACAATATTACTTTAAAACAAAGAAAATTAAAGCTGTTGTTTCATTTTATGATTTAATTTATAATTTTTTTAAAACACCAATTTGTACTGAAATCGTCAATTCGAAATGACTACTTACTGTATTAAAAAAATAAGCATGAAAAAATAGTTTAATGTGGCGATGTGACAACTCACTGCATTACTGATTAATTTGACAACTTACTGCTTGAATATGAAGGGATTGCATTGTGAAAAGGATGGCATGAAATTATGATTTTATCTGACAACCACATCCGTGACTACATCATAGGTACACAAAGTCACGGGTACTCAGGATTGCATGAAATGAATAAGATAAAATAATATCACGGGAATCACTTCTTCCATAGTGCCCCAACTCAATTATCGTCACCAGATCATCTCTAGTTAAGCCCCATTATGATGTCTATAAATAGCGCTACCCCCAGTATAATGTTTGTTCAAGTCATAACAGTAGTAATATATCTACAATTACTATTATTATTAATTTTTTTATTTTATGAACAATGTCTTCAAGAGGTGCAGGAAGTTCACGCCGGCAAAGAAATCCGAAAGTATGGCTGTAACCTCCATTTACTTATAACTACAAGAGCGAAAAGTACTCGAGTCCAAATGACTATTATGCTGGTATCCGAGCAGAATGGGCGTTTAGGGTAACGGAGCAAGAAGGATTGTTTAGTGATCTACGTAACTTTGGGGCACCGGTACCTCATCATCGTTCATTGACCATGGCTAGACGAAATGTGAGTGACTATGAAAAAGCAGTTAGCAGAATTAAGAAGGAGAACAACAGAATGTTAATGCGAAGATGTCGACATTTCATGCTTCAGCTAGCCACCGAAATGAAAGAAGTAAGCAATAGAGATTTGACAGTGATTGAGCGAAATAATGTTTATATGTTTATCTCTCTGACTACTACATGTCAGATGAGGAATAAGAAATCAAACACCTTTATCTTTTATATATGTTTGTATGTTGTGTCGTATCTTCGTTACTAGAGTGTAAGACAATATTGTTGTTCATCTAACTTACGGATGTATTTCAACTATTTGTTATATGAACTCAAAGTTTATGAAATAACTACATTTATAAGTACACATTTATTAGTTCATGACTTTCTTTATTGAATTGCAATGAGTTAATGAATGTTCTGGATTAATAAATGGATTAATGTATGCTGAATTATGTGAATACTTAAGCTTTTTTTTTTTTTTTTTTTCAAACATGATATACAACTCCATTTTTTGTACCCACTTTGGCCCTATTTGGTAGAGCTGTGGGAAAGTGCTTATAGCTTATGCCTTAACAGCTTATAGCTTATAACTATGAACGTAAACTGATTTCTGACTTATAAATTAAGCATCTCTTGCCCCACTCAAAGAATAAGTTGATTTCTGACTTACAAAAAGTTATAAGCTGCATTGTTAAGCTAAATCAAACACATCAAAATAGCTTAAATTAAGCTGAAAGCTGAAATAAGCAGCTTTTAAGCTGCACCAAACAGGCACTTTATAGACTTAGTGATGTGTGAAGAAGATGATTGGTTGATAATCAGATAATATTTAATTATCAACCAATCCTCTTCTTGACAGATAAAACATAATTTGTTAGCTGGAGAAACAATCTCAAAGCCAAGTGGTTGGTCCAATTAGGGGACTAATAAAGTTACGACAGACGAACTGCCGCCTTCAACAACACAGAAAACAGAACAGGTAGCTCAGTCAAAAGCTTTCCTTAACTGGGGCTCCTCAAATAGTGATCTTCTACGTAAAGAATTTCAATCTCCATTAGGAAAGACGAAAGAGTCACCTTTCAATTTCTGGAAGTCTAGTCAAAATGATGACTCTGGTAAGGGATGGGGGGTTGACAAAAAACTAAACTTGGGGGCAGGACAAACAAGATCAAAGCCAAGTGATTGGTCCAGTTGGGGGACTAATAAAGTTTAGACAAACGAACTACCGCCTTCAACAACACATAAAACAGAACATGTAGCTCAGTGAAAAGCTTCGCTTAACTGGGGCTCGTGAAATAGTGATCCTCTACAAAAAGAATTTCAATCTCCATCAGGAAAGAAGAAAGAGTCGCCTTCCAATTCCTGGAAATCCAGTCAAAATGATGACTTTGGTAAGGAATGGGGGGTTAACAGAAAACTAAACTTGGGGGCTGGATAAACAAGCTCGAAGCCAAGTGGTTGGTCCAGTTGGGGGACTAAGTTTAAAACCCAATTGGTTTTACTTGATTTGCTTGTCAAAATAACTATTTACAATTAATTATACCCAAACAGATTGTTTTCTGCACCTCTTTAAAGAAATTGATGATTCTCTTAGTATAGAATAGCAATCAACGCAGGGCCAAAAATGTAAGAAACTAGACTTGTAACCTGTTCTAATGATGCTGATTTGATATTTTTTGGATTTATATCCAAAGAGAACAACACTTCCGAAATTACTGTTTAACACTAGTTTTCTGGACAGATTTGAATGCACCAGTTAATATAGATTTTGACTCCCAAACATTATGAGAAAATTCTGATATGTAATTCAATATGTAATTAATCAACTGTAAAAATTTCAGTTCAAAATTCATCCGTTTGATAAGGTTTCTTCATTTTTAAAGATTGTGGTTATGTGCAGAATTTCATACTCATAGATTGTACCCTCAACTTTATGTACCCATCTGATATTCCTCAAACTACATAAAATACACATGATATTCACAAACATTGGTGGCCAAGTACTCCTACCTAACCCACGTTTCACTCACAAGATCTACCATTACAAGCAAAAACACTCATGGAATATAACCCATGCCATATACTTGTTCTTCATACATCCACTATACCCATTACACTATTTCACACCAACCATTAACCTGATAGATATTCAAGCCACCTAATCAATTAAGCTTTCATTCCATCCTCTTCCAATGAATTCACAGAAACATAAATACAAAATAACTATATTCATAGAATATTGGTTTCAACCTTGGAGATAGAGTTATTAAAGCACCAAACTAGTTGTTCAATTTACATCAAAAGCTACTCCTATCTCCTCTTCATGGCTGCTAGTTGAATAATATGAGAGTTTAGGGTTACCCACACACTTTACAAAATCTGACTCCCTTATCCTTATCCTTTTGCTTTTATTTATTTTGTTATTATTAAAATCTTATCTCTAAATTAGAGATTTCCACCATAAATTTATTTTAGGTTTAAAAATTAATTAAAAAACCTTCAAAATATTTAATTTGCACTTTAAGATTGATCACAAAAATATTTGAGATTGTAATATTATTATTATTTAATTATTTACTTAATTTTTATATTCGGGCTCTCATAGAACAGGGAGCTCAATCAAAATTTTCCCTAAACAAGAGCTCCTCGAATAGTGACCTCTACGTAAAGAATTTCAATCTCCATCAAGAAAGAAGAAAGAGTCACCTTCCAATTCCTGAAATTCCAGTGAAAATGATGACTCTGGTAAGGAATGTGGGGTTGACAGAAAACTAAACTTGGGGGCAGGACAAACAAGCTCAAAGCCAAGTGGTTGGTCCAGTTGGGGGATTAATAAATTTCCAAAAACCTGTTTTTGGAAATTGAAAAACCAAGTAAGTGTTGGATTTAAAATTTATAACAATTATTTTAATATATACATTTTCATTCCAACAATATTTTCATACACTAGTCTTCCAATACTATTGGGTTAAGTGGTTGTTCGTGAGATTTGCAAATTTATTACGAGTGATTTCAAGAAAAAATCAAAATAACAATTAATCTTCCATACCTATGGGGTTAAGTGGGCGTGCGTGGGATTTACAAATTTGTTACGATTGATCTGCGGATGGGTACGTTACGACCAATGTTCAGTTGACGTTGTAAATGTTTCTCAAAATATTACAAATTGAATATTCAGAAGTTGATTTTAAAATAATTCCAAATGACAACAAAAATTCAAATAGACATACTTTTCAATGAAATACAAATAGTTGGTTGTAACAACGAATGATGCATAGCTAAGTGAAACACAACATTGCCTACATAAGCTTCCTTTTTTCACACATTGAGTAGTCAAATCTTGGAGAGACTTGTCGGTATATGCAGATGGATTGTCAAGTCATGTGACTTGGTGCACAGGCTTTGGTTTTCTCGATTTTTTTATTACAGTGACAACTCATCTCTTATTGATATATGTGGGATTCTCAATTTAGAAAGTCACATGGCAACAGTGAATTCACTGATTTACCTTACAGTGAGCATGCCCTTATTTTGTCGGTATATGCAGATGGATTGTCAAGTCATGTGACTTGGTGCACAGGCATTGCTTTTCTCTGTTTTCTGATTACTATGACAACTCATCTCTTATTGATATATGTGGGATTGTCAATTCAGAAAGTCACATGGCAACAGTGAATTCACTGATTTACCTTATAGTGAGCATGTCCTTATTTTGTCTTTATATGCAGATGGATTGTCAAGTCACGTGACTTGGTACACAGTATTTGCTTTTCTCTGTTTTTTCATTCTAGTGACAACTCATACCTTGTTCGTATATGTGGGATTGTCATGCAGAGGCATTTATTTTGTATGGTTTTTCCTTCAATGTCTTTCTAAAGCCGTTCATAACCAACTATATAAACGACTATTGGTGAAGACACAACCTTATAACTCATTTTGCCCTACGAAATTATCATTCATTTGTTTAAAAAAATTAGCATGGCTACACGATTCATGGGAGGGAGTGCGAATCGCAGAGGTGCAGAGGTAGTAGGAACTTGCAAAAGGGTGACAGTTCACGATGAGAAGGGGGAAATGGACGTGGCGATGCTGAAGACGAAACAACAATACCTATTTTACATTATGCTTATGGTTATCGTGATAAGTTTGGGAAGCGATTTTTTTTGATACCCAAGTATTATCGAGTTCAAAGAGGTTCATGTATGGAGCCACCTGACAATCGAATAGGATATGGTTTATCTGACGCTGCTCGTCTCAAGTGGCCCACACTATTTATAGAGCAGGTACAGCTGGAAACCTTAAGTCGGGAAAATCAACTTAAGGTGCCAAAAGCACGTTCTGTTGAGATCCAAACGGAAGATCCTGATAATATTGATCGACTATGTGAAAGACTACAACGTGAGATTTCTCAAAAGCGCTGTGGGTTAACCCGCAACATGTAACTATACATAGTTAAGAAAGATGCCCAGAAGAACAGAATAGAACCAAATGTTGCGGCTATCAAGGGTATCATGGAGGATCCTGAACTTGTCTCTGACCTTGAGCTTTCGGATTATTCAGACTCTGAGATTATCGATTTAAGAGCGAATTAGGTGTTTATGTCTATACTTCGGCAATATTAGGTCATGCATTAATATGTAATGTCTGTGTTAGACTAAGTGTTTCCGTAATGAGTTTGTCAGATTGTCTGCCTAATATTTGTCTATCTAACTGTTATGTTTATGTATTGTGTGTTCAGTTCAGAGTGTCCAGGATGTATGTATTGTGTGTTCAGTTCATGGTGTTCAGAATGTATTTTTGTGGGAGACTTATGTCTGTACTGCCTATGTAACTGAAAATTGTTACATTTGCAACTTCAGTTATGTTGTTTTCATGCCTGTATGAGTATTTAGTAAATTAGTGACTTCGTATATTATGTATTAAGTTTTATTACAAAAATGTTGACAATTTATTTTAGGAGAAATACACATTCTCTTAACTTGTTCATCTTGTCAATCGTGACAACCCAAAAATGTAACCATTATTCATTGAATATAACAAATAACGTTCTCATTCTTACAAAAAATACACTACCAATTGAATAAAACAAATAACCTTTCAAAACATTCATTCATTGCACAACATCAGTCTTATGAAATAAGCGAAACCAATTGAATCACAATAACATCAACTCCAACCCAATATTTACATTACATAAGTTCCTGTTTGTAATCAGAATTCAAATTACATACAAGTTACATTACATAGCAAAAATCGAAAAAAGTACCATTCGTATGTAAAAAATACATCATCAAAATTTGAGGTCTTTCTTTTCTTCCTTCTTGCTGCAACTCTCGCAGTGGCCTTCGTTTTCTTGGCCTCCTTCGCGGTGCTCTTCGCATCTCACCCTTAGTCGTTGTTCGTCGAACTGCACAATGTGTGGGTGTGCTTCGAACTGTAGAGCATGTATATCACCTTTTAACCCAAAATAAAGACGAAAAGAAAAAAAAATTAATGAAAACGGCTAGAAAACGATTTTACTAAACTGATTTTCTGAATTACATTATCACCTTCTAACCCAAAACAAAGACAAAAGAAAAAAAAAATATTTAAATGAAAACGGCTTTAGTAAAGCCAAAACAAATTTCTGAATAACACTGTAGACACCCCGTTTTTGATCGACCTTAAGACTTAGACGTCATCGATTGAGCACTTGGTGATTGCGCATGTTGTGCTTGTTTCGAGGTTTCGGAGTTTTCGGCCGAGTGCCTTACCTCCAGGCCTCTGAACTCTTTGTGTTTCGGCTCGATTTGCGGACCGAACCTTGTTTTCTCTTCCTTGGAGGAAGAAGGAGGTCTGTGGACCACCTTTTGTGGTCGTAGGCCACTTTTCATGGTCGTAGACCACTTTTCTCGTTTGGAGACCAGTTTCTGGTTTTTGGAGCCTTCGGCCGCGCGCCTTGTTTCGGGACCGCTTAACGTTCTCCGTTTGGCGTGGTTTTTGAACCACACCTTGTTGCCTCTGCCTAGAGGGACACTATGGTCTGGGAGACCACTTTTGTGGTCGTAGACCACTTTAGGTGCTCGTAGACCAGTTTTCGGGTCTCTCGGCTGCGTGCCTTGCTTCTCGGACTTTCGTCTTACATCCTTTTTGGTTTGTTTTTGGCACAAACCTTGTTTTCCTTGTTTGGAAGGTGGTACAAGGGTGGGAGACCAGTTCTTCCCCTTGGAGACCACTTTCCTTCCTGCCAGCCAGTTTTCTGGTCGGGAAACTGGTTTTCTTGGTCTTTGGGCCACCTTTTCTGGTCGGCCACCACACCACCACCTTGGTTTCATGTTGCAGACCACCTCTCCCCTGTGGCCGACCACTTTTTGCCCTGGCCGACCACTTCCACTGGTCGGTCGACCAATAGAAATAGCTGGGCGACCACTTCAGGTGGTTTGCAGCTTTCCAGCTCATTCCTGGAGATATTTTCTATCCAGCTGTCATAGCTAGAAGGCACTAAAACCATCCTTCATACATGTGTATAGAGAGATGGCCTTGGACCCTAAGCTTGTCCAACAAGCTTACACTTTTGTTCTCTATAAGAGAGAACCTCCCCCCTCCTCCTCCAGGTTCAGATTTTTGTGCTTGAGTGATACATACACATCTTTGTCTCTATATTGCTCTTGCTCTTCATTTTTGTGCTTAAAAGTGTAGTTTTGTCACACTTTAACACACAAACACACACTCAAACACCATACTCTTGGAGCTAAGGTCCCTTGAAGTTATTTTTGAAGTTTTTGGACTGGTTTTGGTCAGAAAAAGTTGCTGGAATTGTAGCTTCAAGGTGGTTCTACAAGTGTGAGCCTTTAACCCCTTAAACCTTGGTTTTTGCTTAAGCTTTTGGGCCTACTTGCATGCTTATTTAGGCTTAACTTTTAACTACAAAAATTTCTAATTTTGCACGTTTGTAATGTTTGTTTAAGGTCACTTTTGTGTTGGGGGTAGTCTACCCCCTCTTAGGCCTTGTTTGGCTTTGTTCTTGTGCCATCTTTTTAAGCTATTGGGATCACCTTGTTTTGGCCTTCTCACCACTAAAACTCAGAGGAATTTCAGTGGTGAAAATGGTGTTTTAAGGTCCCAAATAGGAGAGGGTTAGCCCCTCTCTTTGTGTCTTGCATGCTTGCTTTGAATGTCTCATGTGTGAGTATGTTTGTTAAGTTTATGTTGGCCATATCTTAGCATGTATTTGGGGTTATTTCAGTATGGCATACCTCTGTTTTGACTTGGTTTTGTCACCTCATGCATGCTTTATACACTTGTAGTGTAAATGTTACAAACTAGCTTTGTATGCTTCATGAAGTAGCATGTCCTTCTAGCTTGTTTTGAGTCCATCTCAGCATGTTCTTGGTGTTGTTTTGCCATGATATACTTCTGTTAAGGTTTGGTTTGATAGCTCCTTGCGTGCTCCATGCACTTGTAGTGCAATTCCATGAACTAGCCTAATGTGCATCATGCTTTTGATCATCATTCTAGCATGATTTTGGCTTAACTCTAATAATTTTTTGTCCATGTTTTACCATGCTCTAGCTCTGATTTGTGTTTTTTTGGTCATGCATGCCATGCTTTGTATAGCTATAATGCATTCTAGCTTGTTAGCTTTGTGTATCAAGTCCATTAGCATGCATTACTTGGCCTATTTGAATGATTTGGCATCATTTGTTATGAGATTTCAATGCATGTTTCATGATCATACACTTACATTTGTCACTCTTTCAATGCGTTGGAGGGTTTGCCCTTTATGCCTTAAACATGAATAATTGCGTATGCCTTCATGCCTAAGCTTGCGAGCTATCATTTCAATGTGTTTTTGGGGTTTTTTTTCTATGATATAACTCTGATTTTTGTTGGCAAAGCCATCCCATGCTTGGTCTTGGTAGGTGTAGTATAACCCTCCCTTTTGGCCTTGCATATTCCATGCCTTATGCCCTTCATGCTAGCTTATTTTGGCTTCCTTCCATACATGTTTTAGCATCATTTTGACATGTTCTAGGACTGTTTTGGGTGTCCTTGACCATATGCTTCACGTTTTGCATAGCTGTAGTGCAAATGCCTATGCTAGCTTCAAGCTTTGGGTACCATAGCATGCTTCATTTGTGTTGTGTACATGATTTGGCATCCTTTAACATGACATTTCAGAGCATATAGACTTGTCATGTTCCCACTTCATTCACTCTTTAAGTGCCTTTGAGTGTTATGCATTATTGCCTAGCTTATGGCCTAATGTGTATGCTTGCATGCTTAGGCATTTGAGCCCCCATCTCAGCATATTTTGGTCTTTTTTCAGACCTGCTTTAGCTCTATTTGTGGATGGTTCATGCATTTGTGTCATGTTTTGCATGCCTCCTATGTGTTGCTCTTTGCTAGCCTTATGCCTTAAGGACTCTAGCATGCCTTGTGCCTATTGTTTGAATGATTTGGCATCATTTCTTACTTAGTTTCAGAGCTTACAGTGTTGTTACACTTCCACTTTTGTCACTCTTTGAGCACTCTTGAGAGTTGTGCTCTTATGCCCGGTCAATAGGCCTTTGCATTGTGCATGCATTTACTTTGTACATCATGCCTTAGTTTCATCATTATGGCCACTGATTTGGGCATGACTGAGGTCTGTCCACTTTTTGTTTAAGTCCATTTAGCATTGTGTATGCCATGTTGTTTTCATGCTTATATCACATTGCATTGAGTATGCCATGTTGTTGTTTGCATTGTGTATGCTCATGTTACATTACATTACGTATGCCATGTTATTCTTTGCATTGTGTATGCCATGTAGTTGCATTGCATGTTTGCATGCTTGACTTGCATTGCATTTGTTTGGATTGGGTGTTAGTGAAAACACGAGGAATGAGGGACGTTTCATACTTGAAGTGATGAAACGTGCCTCAATTCTCGGTCACCGATACTCTTGATCATACATGATAGAGTTCTAGGCTTTATGTGTTTATGTGTGCATTCATTTTACATTAAATTGTGCAATTCGGATTTTTGGCCATCATGCATCGAGATGCGTGATTGGTGGCCCGAGGGTCGAGAACTACACTCCTTTGAGCTTATGAAATGATAGAGAGGGTGGTTGTGCACACATATCTTGCAAATACATTGCCATGCCCTTTCTTGCTCTCTGTTGCAGTAAATTGGAGAAGTGCAGCAAAAACTGGTCGGCTAACCAGAAAAACCAGCTGGCCGACCACTTTTTCTGGTTTGCAGCAATAGAAAGTGGTCGGCCAGTGGCTGGGAACACCCCTAAGTGGTCGGCAGCCCTTCCACAGGTCCCTAAGGTGAGTTAAAAGCTTTCTGGAGCTTGGTGCAATGTTCTGAGAATAATTGCAAACAAAGGCAAGTTAGGGCATCGCGACGAATTTCCGAACGAGGCGACCGAGCATGCATGCACTCCTCATCCCGAGGACCTTGCTTTACTGTTTTCCTTAGCTGGTTTATGCTTTGGTTCTGTGCCTAAGCAGTTAATGCATTTAACTACTTATTTGTATTTGATTAGCTAGTTAGTTAACTTGTTAATTAATTAGCTTGTTTTGTAATAATTAGTTGTAGCTAGTTATTCAAATTTTGAGATGTAATAATTAGTTTAATTAGCTTAGATTAGTTAGTTAGCTTCTTATTCGGACTCTCCGTCGAGAGGGCCAGCTGTTATAATAAGCGTGCGTGTGTGTGATGCATGTCTTCCAACCCCCATTTCTTTCTCTCTTTTACTTAACCGCTTACGATGGTTAGTTTTATGGCATATTTCGATTAGCATACCTTATGCTTGCATGCGTGTATCCATTCATCTGTCTTGTATGCATCGGGCTCGATGCATCATACTAACTGCATTGTATTTCAATTCCAAGTTGAATACATATATTGAATTGTCGCATTCATATGCCATTCTAGATAACCGAGCCTATCTTAGTTGCATTTCGCATGTGTTGCATTAGCCATCTTAACATGAATTCGGGTCATGCATGATTTCTAACTAGTTCTCTGTTTTGGCTCGGAGTACACTGTGAGTGTTTACGTTTTAGCATACTGCATGTGTTAATGTTACCGTGAAAGCATGCTTGCCATGAGGCTAACTGCTTATTTGATATAACTGTATGAATGCTTGTGGGTGAAGGTTGGATTGCTTGAATTGGAACAATTCATTGAAATCCGCAATTTATCCTACTTGCGAGTAGCAAACTTCAAACCATTTTCACAAACAAACATGAAATGTTTTGTTCCAACTTAGGCGATCTAGTCTATACTTGTATGCTGTGTGCATCACATAGTAATTCTAGGTTAATAACCGGAATAAGAACACATGTGTTTTCATAAACAAAATATCATGCCTAGTACAGGCCGATCTTTGATCGGGCGAGCGAGGGTGTTCATTGCATGACCTTCTCCTCTCGTACCCAAGTTCCCGAGCCGAGACAACTTTGGTGATGACGGACACGTGGCCTTAGGCACGAGTCAGAGTTTCCTAAATTTCCCCCAAAATAAAAAATTTAGGTGGCGGCTCTGTATCTGGCAAAGCAGTCCATGTTTGGCACTTCTTTATAAAATCAGTTTTCCAAAATGATTTGCCGGATTTTGGACTCTTTGGTGATTTATCGGTTTCACATTGCACTTTGTGAGACTAGATTAAAAACCGTGACATTGAGTCTGAGCTGTAGCAGCTCAGAACAAAACGAATTCGCGCCCTTCGCGGCGCGGAGTGCGGGAGTTCTCCGGGGCGGTCTACAAACACCTTCTAACCCAAAACAAAAACAAAGATTTTTTTTTTTTTTTACATGAAAACGGCTTTAGTAAAGCCAAAAGAAATTTCTGAATTACATTATCACCTTCTAATCCAAAATAAAGACAAAAGAAAAAACAAAAAAAATTTACATGAAAACGGCTTTAGTAAAGCCAAAAAAAATTTCTGAATTACACCTTCTAACCCAAAACAAAGACAAAGGAAATAATTTTTTTTTTAACATGAGAACGGCTTTAGTAAAGCCAAAAAAAAATTCTGAATTATATTATCACCAAAATAAAGACAACAGAAAAAAAAAAAATTACATGAACAGTAAAAGCGTGGTTATCATCCATGCTTTTTTCGGCGAACAGTATATGCGTGGTTCACAACAACGTTTTAAGAAGAAATTTTTTTTAGTTAAAAGCGTGGTTCACAACCATGTTTTCAGAAGAATTTTTTTTTAGTTAAAAGCGTGGTTCACAATCACGTTTTCAGAAGAAAAAAAAAAATTTCAGTTAAAAGCGTGGTTCACAAAAACGCTTTCATAAAAAAAAAAAAAAATTTAATTACAAGCGTGGTTTGTAACCACGCTTTCTTAATCAAAGCGTGGTTTGGAAACAGGCTTTTACGATTTCAGGAAATTTTCGCGCGACATCCACAAAAACGTTGAAAGCGTGGTTATGAACCATGTTTTAGCCTAGTTTGGGAATTCCGTCCAAACTAGGCTTAGTTTGGGAATTAAGTTGCTAATTTTGCTTAATTTGGGAAAAGCCCCAGAAATGCTCTACCATATGTAACTTACTACAAAAAAATGTATAATTTTATCACAAAAATTTGTAATATTAATTATAAAATGTGTAATTTCGTCACAAAAAATTATGACATTTTTGTAACGCTAATTTGTGATAAGATTATGTTTTTTTTAATTAATGTTACAAAATTTTGTGATAAAATTACAAATTTTAGTGGTAGGTTGCATAAAGGACACCAAAAAATTTTCCAATCAATTTGGCGCTAATTGTTGTAAATATATAAGGAGAAATTACAATTCATTTTATTTTTTAAAAAATAATTGCAGATACATGAAAATTTTTATATTTTTAATTATTAGTAATATTTATAAAATTTACTATCGATGTGTAATTATTATTTATAAGGGTTCAGACGGTTTCCAGTCCAGATTTGGAACAATTCGGTTCATTTCGGTTCATTGGGCCCACTTTCGGACCCATTTTCAATCATCAAAATTGTTCACATTTTTGAGTTTGTTGAGTATATTATTCCTATAAAAAATCACGTCGATCGGATAATAGGTACTATGCATTCAGATCACTTTTGTGTAGAAAAAATAGGCGGTCAGAAAATTAACGGTTTATAAAAAGGTGATCTGAATACATAGTATCTGTTATTCGATCGACGTGATTTTTTACGAATATAATATACTTAACAAATCTTAAAATGTGAATTATTTGAATTATCAAAAAAGTATCTAAAAGTGAGCCCAATTGGCCAAATTGGACCCTCTAGTCCAGATGGTGGACTGGAGGCAAGCCCCATCATATTTATAAAAAGAGTAATACTAGAGATCTTAAAAATTTATAAATAGAGTAAGGCTAGAGACCATAAAGTAAGGCTAGAGACCATAAAAATTTATATATGTGATCCTACATATATATTTAATAGAATTTTTGAAATTTTTAACATTTTTGTTATCAATATTAAATTTGACAGTTTGGTAAAAAGGTACAATTAAGAGTAATATTTCAAATCTTAAAATTTTGGAAAATGAGTGAGAGCACTAATTAGTACTATCACTAATGATGTGGCAGTGGGTTCCACCAGGAATGATTTGATGTTTTGGCCTTGATGTTGTATTTTTTTTTATTTTTTTATTGAGTGCCATGTCATTAGTGGTCTTTTTAGAGGTCCAAAATTAGTGGTCTCTATCATTGTTGTAAAATTTTTATCAAATATTTAACATAGGTGTGGACCCACGTATAGGTCTTACATCTATATAAAGGCTTGGTTTGACATCTTTAAAAAAAAAGTCAAAAAATTAAAAAATTATTTTCTTATTTAAGTCATATCATTTTATTTAAATCATATCACATCTCTATCACATCATTTTAAATTTAATTTATATTTCATAAAAAATAAAAAAATATACTTTATTTAAGATGTCCAAACAAACCCAAAATATTTGGTAAAAATGTGTGGGTCACACCCATATAAAAACATCTTTTTACTAGCATTTTTGTTACAGAAAAGAAGGCTATTTATTATAAGACCCGGTCTCGTTTATTCCTCCGCGTCACTATCGTCGCATCAGTGGTGGGGGTGCTTCTATTGAGTTGGAGAGCGAGGCAGTCATGGCAGCGGCGGCAGCTATGTCAGCGTACCAAAGGACGTCCATGAGTAATGCGGCGGCGGCAGTGAAAGCACTGGCATCATGTGGCGGCGGCGGCGGTAGTTGCAGGGTGGAATTGGGGGTTAGAGGGAAGAAGAGAGGGCTTCGGAGGAGAGTTTCACATTTTGCAGACTCAGTGGACCCGGAACCCAAAACAAAACTACCACAAATGCTGTTCTCTGCAACCGCATGTGCAAATGGAAGCACTGGAAACGCACCATCATCGCTGTCTTCTTCTTCTTCTGCTGCTACTCCCCTCCTCACTCGCTCCTCTAATATGTACTCCTTTCTCTATTTCTCTATCTATATCTAATTACATGCTTGTATTGTGAGACTTGTAACATTTGAAATGGGAGACGGGGGTTTCATTTTTTTAATTGAGTTTGAGCTGGGTCTTACAAACTAGCTATTATTATTATTATTAATTTTTTCCCCTGATTGGCGTCGTTTCGCAACTGGTTGATGTGTGGGAATGAGTTTATTTATTTATAATAATTTTATTTGTTCTTATTTTTATATCTAATAATTAATCTTCTTGTTATAATATTTTATTACAATTTGACTTGTATAGTTGTGTTCCGAGTAGAATTCCTATTATGATTATTATTATTATTATTATAGTCCTTTCCTTGTATTAATTTATATATGTTGTTACTCATTGGTTCAATCAAACCATTTTTATGGAAAGAGGGTTCTGGTGAATTCAAGAGGATATAAAAAAAATATGCTTATCAAAAACAATAGTGCAAATGGAACTTGGAGATTAGGGTGTTGAATTAAGAATATGACAGTGCAAGACTTTGTACGTGGCTTAGTTATTGTTGTTGGTTAATGCCCTGTTGTGATTATGCATTTTGCACCATTTTTATTTTGTTTAATGCCCTGTGTGATCATGTTTAAAAGTAGTAACTGCTTAGCCTTTTGTCGATTCTTTTATCAAAGTATCCATGAAATAATTGTAAGAGTCAAACTAATATATATATATATATATATATACACGATCCTTTGCTAAAAAGGAGGTGTGTTACACAAATCAATCAATTAGAAAGCATGAAAATAACCCCAAACCGATACTTTTGTATTGGATGTTATCAAAGTTGTTGCTGTATGGGATTTGCCAGGGTATTTCCTCTGTGTATGACCAGCTAAATCACTATTGCTCCCTGTGAAAAGCCTATTGTTTCCCCAGATGCTGAAAAGTTTTTTGTTTTTTAAGGGGCTGGGGGTGGCACCATGAATTTTAATGTTAGACTTGTAACGATTTGTGCCTATACATTTGAACTTTATTAGAACATATGGCTGTAGTTAACCCCAAGTTCTTAATTAATTGTACAAAGTCTAAAAATGTGTTTTGGTTTCAGGATACGTATGTCTGAAATGTCTAACGTGGTTGTAATGTAATGTTCATTTTATTTCAGGGTTAAACGCCACACGATCTCAGTGTTTGTTGGGGATGAAAGCGGGATAATAAATCGAATTGCAGGGGTGTTTGCTAGGAGGGGTTACAACATCGAGTCTCTTGCTGTTGGTTTGAACAAGGACAAGGCTCTTTTTACTATAGTTGTTTGTGGAACCGAAAAGGTTTTGCAACAAGTTGTAGAACAACTCAATAAGCTTGTGAATGTCATACAGGTTACAACTTGCCCATTTTCAAGTTGACTTTGTTTGCAAAAATATCCTAACGCTGTGTTTGGTTGGGGGATTTGGGAAGGAATTTGGAAAGGAAAAGGGAAAAAGTGTGTGAAATTAGGTGAAATATAAGCATGTTTTATTTATATTTCACCTACTTTTTCCATTTCCTTTTCCAAATCCCTCCTCAAATTTCTCAACCAAACACAGCATTAGTGTCCAGTTAATTTTCTTTCTCCTTTCTTTCTTTCCTTCTTTCTTCACCCCACTTCAACATTTTGCTTCGTCAGTAATTGTTTAGAAGATAGCTAAGGGTGCTTTAGAGCTTGACAACTAAGATAAGTTCTAAGCACATGTGCATGTGAGTGTTGTTTGAGTTTGTGTTTGTGTGTATGCTTTTATGTTAGTAATAGTGTCCACACACATCTCTGTTCACGTGCTTGCACACACATAAACACGTGCTTGCTTAGGCATGAAGAGTATTGCATTTTACCCTTTGTATGTCCCTTTTTTTCCAAATATATGAAAATATTCTCCCTTCGTTGGTCCATGCCTTGACAATTAATGTGGCTAAGAGTATTAGGATGTTTTTTAAGTTTTATTTTTCTACTTTTGCTAATAAGATATCTTCTTCTAGGATTTTGGGCATAGCAGGATCAGCTGCCCACATTCACCTAACTTCTTGCTAGAGGCATGGTAGCTTCAATGGAATGGCTCATTGGATTAATTTGATGACGGAAATGTAACTAAGGAAATAAGGAGACCTAATTATTATTTATATCCATAGGCCCCATTTGTTTTGGGGTGTAATGGATGGGAGGGGATTAGGATGGAGGTGGGGTTATTTAGTGTTGTTGTTGTTGCTTGTAGAGTTGAGGAAGAGATTAGGATGGAGGAGGGAATTAAGATGGAGGTTGGAAGGGGGATTGGGATGGTGGAGGTGGTATTAGAAAAATAATGAAGGGATTAGAAATTTTTTTATTATTTTTTATTATTTTTTACATATTGGGAATTTTTTTTAAACATTAATGTTTAATTTTTTTATTTGTTTTATTATTTTATATAAAAATAATTTAACAATTCCTAAACTAACAACTATCATCAAAACAAACATAATTTTACTTAATCCCCTTACTATTAATCTCTCACTATGAATCCCCTCCATTTTACCTCTGAAAACAAACGGGGCCAAAGTGGTGTGTTATGTTCAGGTGGGAGGAGGAGAGTTTTGATCATCTATTTTTGTATCGCCTCTTAGCTTTGGCTTTATGGTGGAAATTATTTGGATTGGTAGGGGTGGATTGGGTGATACCTATTACATGTCATGTGGCTTGAATAAAAAAAAAAAAAATTACATGTCATGTGGTCAAATGTTAGTGACTGGAGGATTTTTTTGGTTATAATAGGAAAGCTCGAGTTTTTTAGGAAAGTGTTATTTGTGTGTTGCTTTTGGTGATTTGGTTGGAAAAAAATGCAAGATTTTTTGGGATAAGTTTGATGGAATTAAGGGTATATGGGATACTATTTGTCAACCTAGGCTCCATCACAGTCTTTGGGGTTCTGGCCCTCCTTGAGCTTTGCTTGGTTGAACTGCCTCACAAGAGAGGCCTTGATGTGCTTGGCCAGCAACGGAGGATGGAATGTCCACCTGAAGATGGTGTGTTCTGTAGGAGTGATCATTGATAACGCTGTTATTAGGAATGATTTGCATCACCAATAGAGGGAGAGAGAGAAAGAGAGTGCCAGACTCACATTGGGAAAACTTTTGCCCAAAACTAAGAAAAGTTGGGTTGGGCTTGTGTTCTCAGGTTCAGCCCGCTTGAGTTGCAGTCCTACTTGCTATCCTCTGACTGCTTCATTGGTTCTCTTACGCCTCCCTTAACTAAACTCCATTCTACAAAGTCTTGCAGGAACTACTTGGGTTTGACTACAGAATTCCATGGGCATGTGTCCCCTCCCCCAATTGTCTAAAGCATGACTGTGTCTATTTTATTATTTTTTTTATAAAAAAAATTAAAAATAATAGGACATGTTTTGATGTGTATTCAACATGTATTGGGAAGTGTCTGAAGAGTGTCAATATCTGAAACAAACCAAACACGGACGTGCCATCTTCTTCTAAGTGTTTGTGCTTCTTATTCAATATCTAAATCTTCCAGTTTTTCTCCCTATTCTACATCCCATTCTTTGTCACACACACTTTTCTGAAGTTTGGTAGACATCCTTGGTGACTTTTGCGACAATCCTATGCTACAATGTCTGTGTTGAATTTATGGTGAGACCATCCATTGTTTTGCATGTTTCTTGGGCTTTTGATTCTCTGATCCTTTTCTGATTTTCTTTCAAACTAATCTGTGATTTCCTTTGTGGGAGTGTTTTCATTATTACTTTCTTCAATTTTTTATTGTCTTCACATATAGTTTGTCCTTATAGACTGTGGTTCTATTTTATGCGTGGTTGAAAGTGGTTGAATTTTGTTCTCTACTTTTTTGGTGGTAATGCTATGCTTGGTTTAGTAATAGTCACAAGGTTTTAATGAAACTCCTCAAAATTTTCTGGTACTAGTATTTCCAAAGAAAATAAAAACTAGAAGTGGTTTTATTAGATTTTAGGTGCTAAAATCATCACAATGGAAAAGCAGTAATCTAAGTAAATAAGAACGAGGAGAATAGATTTAGGATTTGTATCACATTGAAACTCAAACCAGTGGATCAGATTTTGTGAGTAAAAGGGCGTCAATCAGTAATGCTGGAGGAAAATATCAGAGAATGAGGGGTTTATTGCAATGCTGTCTACAAACACTGACCTGGTGAGTCAAAGAACAGATGAGGTTTGAATAATGTTTTTCTTGCTGTTTTGTGTCACAAACAAAGAACAGATGAGGTTTGATGGGTTTATGTGCTGTTGTGCTGGAAGCTAGTTATTATAAGTTTTGAAAAGCAGCAAAGAGGGGTAGTACATGAGGAGATAATTAATTTTCTTTTTCTGTCTATTTGATCAAAATTGTGTTCTTCCCTTGCAAATGATTATTTTGAGTAATTTGTTTGCATATGATGTATTAGGTGGAAGATCTTTCAAAGGAACCACATGTAGAGCGTGAACTAATGCTCATAAAACTGAATGCAGATCCAAGCACAAGAGCCGAGGTTACTACATAGCACTTATTTTCCATTTTTTATTTTAAAAAATAGTGCGAATTATTCTAACGGTCCCTGTAGTTTGGGACTCGTGTCACTTTAGTTCTTGACCTTTCAATTGTGATACATTTAACTCTGAATTTTGAATCTCATTCCAAAGAAAGACAATTGAAGACACCGTCGCTCCTTTTTAAGGGCAAAGTCGTCAATTTAATAAAATATAAATTAGTTTAACGAAAATAAATATCAAAAAATTATTTTTAAAATTTTAAAAATCATTTCTACCCACCAAAGATTAAATTATATCAAAATGATAAATCTTTTACATTTTATTTATTTATTTATTTTACCAAATTAATTTTTTAGTATGTTTTTGGATGATGATAATGTAATGGGTGATTGTTTTTGTTGATGTTTGTGGATGGTTATCATATAATAGATGGTTGCATTTGTTGTTAACATATATTTTTGGATGGTTATTATGTAATGGATGGTTATTAAGTTTTTAATGTGTAATCAATGTGTTTAATATATGAAATATTTCTAGTTTTGGAATTTTTGATATAATGGATTGGTTTAATAATGACATCAAAGTTATCGTCATGTTGACTTTTGAAAAATTAGAAACTAATTTAATAAAAATAAAGATAAAAAAATATTTTAAAAAATTATTTCTATCCTCCCAAAAGATAAAATTATATAAAAATGATATGTTTTCAATTTTTTTTACCAATTTAATTTTTTTTTGTTAGAAAAATTTTCTGAGAATAGATTCTGAAAACCACACCAAACAGAACTTTATAACAAAGAAAGTTTCAATATTATTCATTTAAAAAAAGGCCATTATATTTCAAACAACATACAAGTTAATCAACACAAAATAAGTTATATGATGACTTTGCCCTTGAAATGGAACGTTTGTAAAAGAAATATCTTTGATTGTCCTTATTTAGAACAAAATTCAAAATTTAGGGTCAAATGTATCACAATTGAAAAGTCAGGGACCAAAGTGACACAAATCCCAAACTATAGGGACTATTAGTGTAATTCGTCTTAAAAATATATATGGTGTAAGAAAAAGGTTGAATTACACCAACGGTCCCTATAGTTTGGGGTTTGTGTCACTTTGATTCCTGACTTTTCAATCGTGACACATTTAACCCTGAATTTTGAATCTTGTTCCAAATAAGGACAATTGAAGATACTATTAGATTTTTCAAGGGCAAATTCATCAATTTGATAAAATATAAATTAATTTGACAAAAATAAATGTCAAAAAATTATTTTTGAATTTTTTAAAATTATTTCTACCTACTAAAGATAAAATTATATAAAATTGATAAATTTTTTGGACATTTTTTTTATCAAATTAATTTTTATTATGTATTTGGATGATAATCATGTAAAATTAATTTTTAAAAATTAATCATGTAATTTTTATTAATTTTTATCAATTTTACATAATTTTATTTTTGGTGGGTAGAAATAATTTTTAAAAATTTTAAAATATTTTTTTGACATTTATTTTTGTCAAACCAGTTTATATTAAATTGACAATTTTGCCCTTGAAATTAAGCAATGGTATGTTCAATTGTCCTTATTTGAAACAAGATTCAAAATTCAGGGTCAAATGTGTCACAATTGAAAAGTCAGGACTAAAGTGACATGAGTCCCAAACTATAGGGACTATTAGTGTAATTTGCCCAAAGAAAAACTCAGGTCATCCACCTGGAGAACATAGAGCATCTCCTGGATGGCAACTTCAATGGGGGAAAACCAAAGCTATATTTTACTTTGCTAGAAATGTTGTAGAGAAGGGCTACTATGTGCATCCCTAAAAAGGGGCGGAAGTCACAATTTTTTGGTGAAAGTTATAATTTTATGTGGTTTGTTATGACACTTTGTGGTAAAAGTTACAAATGCCGAATTTATGATATGCACTCTAAAGTTACGAATGACGAAGTTATGCCACTTTGTGGTAAAAGTCACACTTTTCTGTAGTGAACAAAAAGTTATAGTTTTTGTGCTGAGAAAAAATTATGTTATTTTGTGGTAAAAGTTTAAATTTTTTGTGGTTTTTCATGAGGTGCATACCACAACTCTTTTAGGGGTGCAAATAGTAGCCTTTCCTGTTGTTGTAGAGTGCCGCAAGTAATAAATTTTATGTTTATGGACTTTGTTTAGGTATGTATGAGTAATTGACACAAATCTTTAAACTTGGGCTTAGTTATTTCTTTTCAAAGATTCCTCCGCATGGTTACTTTTATTTATTTATTTGTTGTTGGATATTATTCCTTCCCAAAAGAAGATGTATAGCCTTTTTAGTTATCTTTTGTTCTAATAACTTTCATTTCTTGAAATATGGAAAAATAGGAATAGGCGAAATATTTGACATCTTCTAATCCCCACCTTCCCCTAAAAACAGGTGTGTGGTTGTTAGCATTATGCTTGCTATAGATGAAATGCAACACTGTGAAGTAGTATTTGAATAGCACTACGATTGTTACAGTAAAGAGAGGTCGGAGAAGATTGAGATACACCCAAATCATATAAGAGACAATGAAGCCAAACAATCTCAGCAGTGGTATGAGCCATAGCACAGTATTCAGTCTCAACTCGATAGTGGAACATGTAACAAATGTTTGTTTCTTGATCTTCCAAGAAATCAAGGAATTACCAAGAAAGATGCAGAAGTCAGAAGTAGACTTGCGATCAGTAACATCACCAGCCTAATCAAAATCAGCATAGGCCGCCAAGTTCAAAGAGGAAGTGGAGGACAACAGTAAGCCTTGAAATATAATACTTCGAAGATAGCAAGAATGCTAACCAAAGCAGCTCAATGTGTAGAACGAAGTGTAGAAACAAATTGGCTAACCACATGAACAACATAGGTGATATCAGGGCGAGTGACAATCAGATAGACTAAGCAACCCACGAGCTTTCGATATAAAGTAGGATCATCCAAATGGACACCATTAGTAGTGTTAAGCTTCACATTAAGCTCAATGGCGGTAGTAGAAATTTTAGTGTCAGTAAGACCGACACGGTGAATAACCTCATTTGCATACTTAGCCTGAGATAAAAAGTAGCCTTTAGGAGAAGAAACTACCTCAATACTAAGAAAATACCGCAAGGGGCCTAGATCCTTCATTTTGAAGATGCAGAAAAGATGCTGCTTGACCTCATAGATAGCGGAAGAGTCTGAGCTAGTGATGATTATATCATTCATATAGAGCAACAGGGCAACAAAAACTAGTAGAGGTGTAAATGAGAAACAAAGCAGAATCTTGAGCTCAAGGATGAAACCCAAGCTGAGTGATAGTGAACTCAAAGCGATCATACCAAGCATGATGGGATTGTTTCAAACCACACAGAGCACGCCGAAAATGACAAACTTGTCCAGAGGAATGAGGAAGGCTAAGAGGAGGACGCATGTAAATTTCCTTAGTGAGATGGCCATTAAGAAAAACATTTTTAACATCTATCTGATAGAGAGGCCAATGACGAATAGCAGCAATAGAAATCAAAGTATGGACACGGGGTAAAGGTCTCCTCATAATTAATACCATACTCCTGTGAGAAACTTTTGGCAACCAGGCGAGCTTTGTAGCGCTCAAGAGAATTATTAGAGTGAGTCTTGACTTTATAGACCCATTTGCAACCAATCAAATTTTTGTCAACAGGCAACGGAACAAGCTCCCAAGTAGTAGTCTTCTACAGAGCAGACAACTTATCCTCCATAACTTGAATCTAATTAGGATCCTGGTAGGCCTCTTTGTAAGACTGGGGTTCTAAAAAAGAGTGAATAGCAGACAAAAATGCGCAGTATGAAGGAGAAAAATATGTTTTAGCAAAACCAAGTTTGATTACCTGTTTTTGGATGCGAAGGGGATACTTACAGTTGGCAAGATCAGAGTCATCAGAGGCAGGAGGATCGACAACAGGGGCAGAGACAACTGGTGGAGTAAAAGCCTTGTGATGAGAATAGATTAACAACGGAAGAGAAGACGAAGATGGAGCCAGAGGGGGGAGAAGGAGGAGGAGGAGAAGAGGGAACATACTCATGGGTGTCAGTGGAAAGGGAACAAGTTCATGGGAAACAATAGAGATGTACTCATCTGGAGGGACCTCAGAAGGAAACAGATCAATGTGAGCCAAATCTTCTTTGGAAACTGGAACAATGACAGAAGGAAATTGAAAGTAAGATAGACGTTTGAGAAAGGCGGGAGATATAAAGGTGACGAGAAATAAGGTCACAACAGCGATAGCTTTTCTGGGTAAGACTATAGCCTAAAAGACACACAGAACAGACCGGACACTAAGTTTGGTCTTATCTTTATGGAGAAAATGGACAAAACAAGAAGACCCAAAAACATGTAAGATGGAGTAGTTGGGAAGTTGGAAGAACAGAACCTCATAAGGAGAATGACCAGAGAGTAGGGGAGTAGGCATATGGTTTATAAGAAAAGCAACAGTAAGAATTGCTTCATCCCAAAAATGAGTCGGAACAGAGGCAGAGAAAATGAGAGACCTAGCTATCTCAAGGAGATAATGGTGTTTACGCTCAGCTTGACCATTTTGGGCAGATGTATCAGTACAAGAAGCTTGGTGAATGGTACCCAAATTGGGCAAATACTCACAGAACTTTGTTTAAAAATATTCACCACCTAAGTTAGACCGTAACAATTTAATAGTAGACCTAAACTGTGTAGTGACCATAGACTGAAAAGTATAATATATCTGATGAAACTCAGGCTTATGAGTCATAAAACAAACCCAAGTGTAACGGGTGTGGTCATTAACAAATGACACATAGCATGCAAAATCCCTTTTGGTGAGAACAAGAGAAGGACCCCAGCCCAGTCATCAGTATGAACTAAAGAAAATGGTGTATTCGATATAAAAGTACTTTTACGAAAAGGCAAAGTTGTCATTTTGGCAAATTTACACTTCCAACACTCGGTAATTTGACTAGGAGAAACTTTACCTAATATACTTGCCTGAGCCAAAGGATGTAAGCGTTCAGCAAAAAAATGCCCTAATCTAGAATGCCACAAATAGAAATGACTTGATAGAGAATCTAGCTGAAAAGACGAAAAGGCAATCAGAGAGATAGTCATAGGCAAATGCAAGCTTTGATAGATAATTGAGGAACATAAATGACAGATAGAATAGAGACAGTAGATATAGTAGACAATAGGACAGACCCAATAGATATAATAAACATACTGGACCCATTAGTAGCATTAACAGTAAGAGGAAAGGGACAGGGAGTACAATTCTGAAGTAAGGAGAGATGAAGAGTCATATGATGAGAGACACTAGAGTCAAAAAGCCAGACAGATGGAGAGATACTTGAAAAAGATCCAAGCAAAGCTGAATGAAGTGAGGAAACAACGGAGACAAACTGGGATAGCTGGGAGGTAGATAGTATATGCTGAAGCTGACAAATTTGAGCATTCAAGGAAGTCAAGTCAGGATCAGGAGATGAAACAAATGCAATATAAGCAGTAGGAGGAGCGCGAAACTGGTTTTGAGACTGTTGAAGAGACGAGGTAGGCAGACGTCCCTTTGTGGGACAGTGATACTTCCAATGGGCCTTTTGATGGCAGAAGGCACACTCATTCGAAGCCAGAGACATTATAATAACTAGAAAACTGAGGGGTTCAAATGTAATAAACCCAAAATAGAGTAAAATGGCCGAGCCAGGGGTTCAAGTGAAATAACCAAAAAAAAAAAAACCTGAGGGGTTAAGCTATATCACACCAGAACCAGATGACCACAGTGTAATAACTAGAAGAATGCTGGGTCCAAAATGTAATAATCCACAAATTAAACATAAATATCAAACCAATTGAGAAGGACCAGAAGTCGTGGACAGAGGCATAGATAGAGATCAACCTCAGGAACCGAAGTAAGAGAGAGAGAGAGAGATCCCTCGCACAACTCTTCGAACCAGAAAGGGCCCTTAAACTGTGTCTCACGCACCAATCGAAGGGTCGCAAGTAGGAGAGAGAACTAGAGATTGAGATGCGAAACAGAAGAGATGAGCCACGAACCAGATGGGTAACGGCTGGAGCTCAGATGGGTCGTGATGAACCAAAGGATGGGGCGACAACCAGAGGACCAGGCGAAGCAACTAGAAAACCAGAGAGAAGATAAGTTGAAGCACTGAGAAGATGACCAAGAAATCCGAAAGAGAGAGTACCGAATCAGAGAACAATGGTGAACTCTAGGGTTTCAAACCAGAGAACAATGGTGATTGAACTAGGGAGAGAACTCGACCGAAGGTCACGAAAGAGCCAAGAGAACTTCGATCGACCAGAGAGTTCCTAATTTCGTGAACATGAATCACGATTTTGGTGCTCTACGATTCTGGCGCTCTAGGGTTCCAGTGGTGGCTCCAATACCATGTAATTTTTCTGAACAATCTGTATATTCAAAAATGTCAATAATACAAATAGTATAACCAAGTTATATAGACCTAATCTAAAAAAGGAAATAAGAATAAACCTATATTCTTCAATCAATCTAATATTCACACAATTATTCTAATATATTTACGTAATATTTTCACAGTTAGAAGTGTTGTGCTTCTTAGGATGACATTTTCTTGTATAGTGCCCGCAGTCTTGGCTAAACCAGAATTGTCAAACAGTTGCAAGGAGTTCATTAGCCATGTCTTAGGAAGTGCCAAACTGACTTTGGCCCCGTTTGGTGTAGCTGTTGAAACAGCTTATAGATTATAGCTTAACAGATTATAGATTATGACTTTAATCAGAAGTTATTAATCTGTTTGGTGTAGCTGTTGGATTATAGATTTAAGTTGCTGAGTAGTGTTTGTTAAATAAATTGTGAAATAGCTTTTTCAATTAATTTTTATTTTTTGTTTGTCTACATTTCTCATAAAAAATAATAATAATAATCTACAGTCCATTTGGGCCTTTTTCTATTTTTAAAAAAATAAAAAATAAAAAAATTTAAGAGTATAACCATAAATTAACATGTCTACAGCAGAAGCTGATAATCAGAAGCAAGGGGCGAGCAACTTCTCAAAATCAGCTTTTTTGAGTTAAAATAAGCTGTTAGAATCAGAAGCTGTTTGAAATAAGTTTAACCAAACAGTCCAAAATAACTTTTTCAAAGCTAAAAGTCATAAGTTAACTCTAAAAAGCTGAAACAAACACCCCCTTTGTCTTGGATCTATGAGACTAGCTCAACTGACATGTTCAACAAACTATCATATGCTCTATATGAATGAATGTTACTAAAATAGCAGAAGAAGGCAAGTCCGTTAAGCACGCTCGGAAAAATTAGGAGTTTGTGGGTCCCTTTCTTTTGGACTTAAAAGCAGTAAATGAGTATGTCTAGTTGATATCTAAGCAAAAGCAGTTTATGAGGTGAGCATCCCCTCAAATTTAAGGTTAATTGATACCTGCTTCTCCAGTTGTTATTTTATTTGTGATTTCTCTGTTCAATTACTGATTATTTGGTTTCAATCTGCAGATCATGTGGTTAGTAGACATCTTCAGAGCAAAAATTGTGGATATTTCAGAACACTCACTGACTGTTGAGGTGACTTTATATCGTAAACTTGTGAACTGTATCTAACATGTGGCCTAATATCTGACTTTAGACACAGATGCTAGCGACATAATCACTCCAAGTGGCCAAAAATGCAGACATCCACGATCCACACTGGCATATATAAACTTTCTAGAACTTTGTTAAAGACTAAAACAAAAAGACGATAATTTGAAAGGTTTGGCAGTTTAAACTCTATGAATAATTTCTGCATGCAAATGATTTTGTCAGATTTTAAGAGAGCATAGCATTTCAATATTTTTTAAAAATGGGTTGACTTTTAGTAATAATTTAGTAAGTTGCATCAAAGGGGCTGTAGAAGGAGTCTGGATCCTTTGCCATGGTTCTTGTAGTGCCCCAACATGACGTCACGTTGGGGCAAAATTTACAAAAAGAAAAGAAAAGAAGGCGGCAAAGAGAGAGAGGAGAAGAAACTGAGGCACCACTCTCCGGCACACTGTAGGCAACTCACACCACCGCGACCCCACTCTTCAACGCCACTCTCTGAACCCCACAGCACCACTGTCGCAAACCCACTCATCCTCCTCCTTGTTCTTCTTTCTCTTCTGATTTAGGAGGTTGGTTGCGGCGGTGGTGGCTTGGAAGGAGTGCTTAAACACTATTTCTTTTCAAAATCTTAGAAAGCATGACTCTGTGTACAAATCCCACTTTGAAACCAAAACCCTCACTCTTTCCCACCCCATTTTCATAGATTTTAACCATTATTGACTCCATAAATCTTTTTCAAACTTCAAATCTTCAATAAACTTTTTTTTGTTAATTATAATTATATTCCAATACTTCAATCGTCAAATACACAGTGAATATAACCTTATTTGCTGGACTCTTTCTGAAATATTATCCATTCTAAGGGTTATCGGAAGTGTGCATATGCAGACTTAGGATTTGTGAATGTTTTTCAAATTGGATTTGTTGAAAAAATGATGGGTCTCAGTTTTTGGGTTTTGAATCTAGGTTTGGATTTGGTGGGTGGAGAGGTAGTGATGGGTTGGGTTCTTGTGATCTTAGTCTGTAGAGGTTGAATGATCTGAGACGATGGAGAATAAAAGAAAAGGAAAAAAGAAAGAAAGGAAGAGGAATGAGGGAAGGGCTGAGTTCGTGAAGGCGAACTGCGGGTACGGGTGGGCAGAGGTGGGTTGTGGGGGCAAGGTGGTGGTGTGCAAGGGGTGGAAAAGGGTTTGGGATGGCGAGATCGCCAGGTAAGGGGTGTTGATGAGATCATATGGCCTCTCAGTTTCTTCTTCTCTCTGTCTTCTTCTTTACTTTTTGTTTTTTTGATCTTTTTAATGTAAATTTTGCCCCAAATGACGTCATTGTTTTGGGGTACTGTAGGAACCATGGCAAAGGATCTGGACTCCTGGAGGAGACCCCTCTCCTAACCATGTTTAGAACTTGTGACGGGTTTACCATTTTTATATAATCCCAAACCTAAGACACTAATGCAAACCCTGCCTCAACCTCATCCCCACATCACCTGGTACAGAGAAGCAGTGGTTGATACTTGAGAATGAAAACCCTTAATTGATCAGAACTGGGAAATTTCGGCATTTAACATTACAAGTAGGGAAATTTCGGCATTTAACATTACAAGTAGGGAAATTTTAGTGATGGCAGTAGATAGTTGGGGAGGAATTATCCTAAACCCTTTCCCATCTCAAACCAAGTCAGGTTTAAGCTCCTCCCCATGAACCTGCCCTTACCTTGGTTAGGATGCCCCCAACCTCGTCCTAATAAGTGCGAGGTGGGTTACCTCCTTAAGCTTGTTAATTGCCATCCCTACCTGCACCCAGCTATGCAAAAAACTCAAAGATCTACTATTGATCATATAAAAATGCTCCTTTTCTCCATCAAATGAACATCAATTTCACCCCAAATCCACTATGTCAAACAGACTAATACAAAGGGGTTGTCCTCAATGCCTTTGTTCTATCTTGCTTCACTGCTCCAAGAATGCAAAAGATCAGCCACACTTTAACCAATTAACAAAAGTATGCTTACTGCTTTCATTCATAATAATATAGGGTGCTGCAGAAACTTTACAATTTTATTTATGTGGCTTGGAGAAATCATGAACTTACTTGCAAGATATGTTCTAATGCATCCTATTCAAACCAAACCAAACCAAACCAAGCCTTGTGTTCCAATTACCCGGGTCTTCTCTATAGGGGAAATAACATGCTCGACTCTTATTTCTAAAATCAACTGATGCTGATATGTTGATAAGAACAGTGAGTACAAAATAAGAAAAGGGGGAACACTTGAAAGAAGAGATAATAGAGAGTCACTAGAGAGCAGAAAATGTCACTGGTATTCATGCAAAACTCGTGGATCAGCTAAAATATTATACTGGTTGGGGACAACTTATTTATCTTGAAAGTACTTTTGAAAACAATAAATAAATTACATAGAACGTCTATAGAATTATTTAATTAGAATTTGTGATCTATGATGATTTTCAAGGCCGTGTATGCTATTAAAGGTAGTTTATTTCTTGTGGTTGACTCAGGTCACAGGAGACCCTGGGAAGATGGCTGCTGTGCAGAGAAATTTAAGCAAGTTTGGCATTAAGGAACTTGCAAGAACTGGAAAGGCTAGATATCACTTCTAAATGCTGGATGTATACATATAATATTATACCTATGCATAAAAATATGCAAATTTATATGTATATTTATTCCATGCTTTACATTTTGTATGTATTGTTCCACCGTCAAATGCGTCCCTGAAATTTTGGAGTCTTGAGTGTAGTTTTTGTAGCTCTAGTATCCTTCGCATGTACATGGGTTGCACCCGCTTCTCGTTTACTACACTTTTACTAATATTTATATATCAAAGGAAAAAAGGACCTGAGAAATAAGTTACATTATTCTTTGAATTAGTTTATCTTTTTCTGTTATATTGTCTGGAGGGGGTCAGTGAGTTGGTTAAGTAGGTAGAATTTTTAAGACAGAGAATCAGGTAGAAGCAAGAAGCGACAGTCTGTAAAGAACCTCAGACACTTCCATCAATGCTCAAACATCTAGGAGATGGTTATGTTGGTTGGTGATGATGACAATTCATACAAGGGATCCTCTTGATATAACTTTATAGATAAATTATGACTTGTGTTTGTTTTTTCCATCAGTATATGCATTCCTCTTTTTTGATGTATGAACCAACGTAACTCTCTGCAATTTATAGATTGCTTTGAAACGGGAAAAGATGGGTGAGACAGCTCCTTTTTGGAGATTTTCTGCTACTTCTTATCCAGATCTTGAAACAGCAGCTCCTGCTGGTGCTCTTTTAAGGAATCCTAGCAGGCCACTTAACGGCAACTCCAGCACCTCCTCGAGGGTAATTACTTTTCCTCTTCAACTAGTAGGCTTACATATTATTTTCCTCTTCATGCATGTCTAGTACAGTGTTTTCTCTTGTAGACGAATCGCCATGTAGGATCACTCGCAGATTCTGGACATGCTTATCAATTAACCGATCCCTGACACATTCCGTGATTGTTTTCTATTTGGATAAGGGAAATAGGGTTTGAGCTTTGAACTGCAGACAAATATTTGCTAATTTAAGTAAAGAAATTGAAAGCAGAAAATTGAGTTGGTGAAGAAGTAAACAAACTAAAACACACAGACTTTTGATTTGAATCTTGAATTAATTGAACTAAATTGGAGATTGATTCAAATAATCCAAAGAATTATCCTTAGTGATCATGGTATTGTGAATAATGCATAGAGTTGTTAAATTTTGGTTTTAAATGATAAAAGGAGAGGATGTTTGTTGACTAAAATAATATATATATATATATATATCGTTTTGATACTAATCCTTCTGTTGCATTTCCCCAGATCTGCAAAATTATGGTACAGTTTTGCTTCTCTGTTTCTGGATAATATGTTTGTTCATCCCAAATCTTTGATATTCTGGATAAATAATTCATGCTCTTGTGGTTGTTGTCGTTTGTTTTTTACATGAAGGGTGGTGATGTCTATCCTGTGGAGCCTGATGATGAAATCTCAATGAATCAAATTCTTGATGCTCATTGGGGTGTTCTCTATGATGAAGATGTAAGAGATCTATTTGCTTCTTGGGATCATTTTGTTTTATGTTTGTTTTTCAACTTCATAAAAGTTAAACCTCACCATCATTTGATTCAGTTCTTCAACATGAAGAAAAGAATAAGTTGTATTCATTTGATTTGAAAAATACAAGTTTCAAAGTGACCTCTTCCTTTGGTTGTTTTATTCTTAGTGGTCTTGTTAAGTTCTCTCTCTCTCTCTCTGGTCTAGGCCTCAGTAAGTTCTCATTACTCTTTTTTTTTTAATTTTTATCTGTTTTTCTAGTTTTAGTTTCTCAAGGACTTTGGGTGGTGATCATCATCTAATTCTGAATTCTAACTTATTAAGGTTACATTCTTGAGCATTAAATTGGTTTCCAAATACTGGCTCTAGTATCCACTTGTACTACTTCAATTAATTAAGGTAGTTAACTTTGAATCTTCACAGAAAGTGGCATTCTAATTGATTCATTTGAATATTACAGTCAAGTGGGCTTCAGTCACACACTTTATCCATGCTCGTCAATAACTCTCCTGGAGTTCTGAACATAATTACTGGGGTTATATCTCGAAGAGGTTATAACATTCAGGTCAGTTTGGTTCTGATGGTGCTCTTATTTATTTTTATTTTTATTTTTGTTAAAAAAAAAAAAAAAAAATTTCTTTCTGTTGTTTTTGACTTTCTGATTTGATGGGTGTATTGAATTCATGAACTCAGAGTTTAACTGTGGGTCCTGCTGAAAAGGAGGGGCTGTCACGTATTACTACTGTTGTTCCTGGAACAGATGAATCTATTGGAAAGTTGGTTCGGCAGTTTTACAAGTTAGTGGATCTTCATGAGGTGAGGGATATTTCATTTATTGCATACGGAAGTGTCCTCAGAAGTAAGAACTAAGAGACTAGTGTTTAAGTGCTTGATGGATTCCATATTATATGTTAGATAGCTTGATATACATTGTTGGACCCATTTTTTAATAGCTTAGGCTTTTGGGAAAATTGGTGATTTAACATGGTACTAAAGCTCTGGTTGAGAGAGGTCTTGGGTTCAAGTCTCTCGGTTAGCATTTGGTATTATATTCCCTTTTGGTTTATTCCTCTTTGTTTGGTTGTTTGCTTCTCATTCTGTTTGGTTATCTGTTTGTCTCTGTTGTACAAATTGTGTGAATTAAATAAAAAAAATAGATTCATGGTAAATTAAATTGGAAAAACCACAAAATAAGAATTCATGGAAAATTACATTTTGATGAACAAAGATACATATAATAAATTAAAATACTGAAATGAGAAAAGAAAGCAAACCGAGGCCTGTGTGATACAACGGTTTAGAATTAGTTAATGCAGAAGCACCTTCTACTTAGCTCCGGCGAACTGACATTGGCAGCACTCTTTCACACAAGAAGAATAGATTATAGGAGCAGACTAACTATAATATGAGAGCAAAAAATTTCTGTACTCCAACCAAAGAGGATGGTCTCCTTTTATACACAATGGGGAAAAGAGGAGGATAGAACTTAGCTTATTTTTTTTGTGATCATTTTCACAATGTTGAGCATGCCCTTATATAGGCATCGTTGGCAGGGCATATGGCAAGGCCATGTGTACGTCATGGCTTCCAAAATCATGTGTCTTTGGTTAGGCCATGTGTGTCTCATGGTCTAAGACACCATTAAGGCCATGTGTAAAATGCTTAACAACTCTCATTCATGAGGCCAATTTTATGAGACAATTTCTTATTTAATTCTCAATGGTTTTTGATTATTCTTTTTTATGGTATAAAGATCTTATTACAAAGAATTTAGAACCAAAGTCACCAAAAACCCATTTTTCTCCAACAGCCTCTCCACGTGCAAGACAGTGTTACACGTGAGGAAGAGTGTTAGATAGTTTGATATAGATTGTTGGGCCCATTTCCTTATAGCTTAGGCTTTTGGAAAACTTGGTGACTTAACATTATAACCATCCATAGAATGGTTAATAATACATGGTTCACTAGTTCTTTCTTGCTATTAATAACAATTTGCTATGGTTTTTCTAATTTTTTTGTCCACAATTTTCTTATTTGCATGCAACAAAATGAGTTTGCATGTTTTAATGGAGGATCAAGTTATACATTTGTCTTTTTTTTATTATTTATTCTTATTTATTTTTTTCGCTGTTTCAATATTTTTTTTACAAACTAATAAGTGCACCCCACCATAATCCATCACCATGAGCTCTTGTTTCATGGAACTATACAAAAGTTCCACTGACATGTAACTAAAGTTACTCTTTTGAGGGACTTGACTTAGGCCATATGACTAACTTTTATGTTTACAAATGTGTAACTTGAGAGGGCAAATTGCTGACAATGAGAATGCTGATGGTTTGTTCAGGTTTCAGATATTACCCACTTGCCATTTGCGGAGCGTGAGCTGATGTTGATTAAGGTTGCTGTGAATGCTGCTGCTAGGAGGGATGTTCTTGATACTGCCAGTATTTTCCGGGGCAAAGCTGTTGATGTGTCTGACCATACTATAACATTAGAGGTGAAATTATTTGCTAGACTATGCAATTATCTCTTGAAGCTAAAATACCCTCATGTCATTCTTTTTATTGATTTATTTTTTAATTCACTTGTCAAGTTCTAGGAGCAGTTCACAAGCTTTGGTTGCTCCTTGGAGCTTCAGCTTCTGGAAAAGTACATGCAGTCTTAACTTGGAAAGTGATATCAGCCTCACTCCACATGTGCTGCATTTGTTCTTCATTTCATTATCATTAAATTCATTTCCACCAAAATTACACCTTCTGCAAAAAAAAAAAAAATCTTTAAAATGGGCTTTTATTAAGGCCTTAGGATGTTGTCTTCTTCCTCTTTTCTTTTCTTTTTTTTTTTTTTTTTTGGATAAATTTTTCTTCTTCTTTTTTCTTTTTCCTATTTTCTATTCTTTTGGGGGTTGGAAGAAAGGGCAAGAGGGGGGGGGGGGGGGTGGAGTTTTTCTTGAAGAGCAATAAGAAAGAAGCAAAAAAGAGCAGATAAAATGCCTGCAAACCTTAATCTGAGCCGAAGCATTATCATGGTTGATCAATAGTTGACATGTTAAACAACAAAAAGTAGCACCTATCTGTTTATATTTTAAATAATGATATAATGTTATTTGAAGCACCAAAAATAGGGTTACACCAGCATACACAGGACATGTACAAACCAAAGCTAGACTGTTATCTTAGCATTTCATTTTGTCAAGAGTTTTCTTAGGGAAGGATTACTTCCAGTTACTTTGAGAGATTAATCAAATCCTGCACACCATTGTAAGACTGTCTATACATTCCCCCTCCCAATCCTCTCTCCCCGCCAAAAAACTAAAAAGAAAAAAAAAAAGGGACCATGCACCACATCAAACAAAGAAGAGCCACGAACCATGACTGACTTGTTCTATTCATAATCCTATTCCCTCTTTAATGATATAATAATTCCACCATTGACTTGGATAATGTTTACTCACCAATTTTCCTAAAAGTTTAAGCTACTATGAAATGGGCCCAATAATGTATGTCAAGCTATCCAACACTGTCCTTCACGTGCAATCCCGTCTTGCATGCGGAGAGACAAACAGAAAACCAAGCAGAAGGTGAAGTAAACAACCAAACAGAGAAGAAGAAACCAAACGGGGACAGAATACCAAATGCCAATGGAGAGACTTGAACCGAAGGCCTCTCTGAACTTGAGCTTTGATATACATTGTTAAGTCACCAATTTTTCCAAAAGCTTAAGATGTTAGGAAATGGGCTCAACAATATATATCAAGCTATCTAACAGAGAAACCCCAAGATTGACTAAATGCTAGGCACCATAAACAATAGGTTTCATATCTACTGCTCTACTCTGAAAATCAGAACCTCTTTTGCCAAGTGGTAGGGCTTTTAGTTAGCAAGTCTAGTGATCTGTTGAAACTCTGCATATAACTACGAGGCTAAATGTCAAAGCTCTGTTTCCAAATTGCTTCTTCATCCCTTGTCTATTAACTGTGAGCTAATTTCATTAATGATTGGCATCTATTGTTTTTAATTCAGCCATCTTGTGATGGATTTTTTTGTAGAGAAACTCAAACCCAGAATGTAGATGATGTTTTCTGAACAACTGACATCTTTTTATATAACTAATTTTTCTACTGTATTTTAAAACCAGCTCAAATTTATAGGGGTGGTTTGGGATGATCTAAATAAGTGCACTTTTTGACTTTTTACGAAAAGATGTGCAGAAAAGTAAAGAGGTGATGTGATGGAAAAAAGATAAAAAGTGTGTACTTATTAGTACACCCCAAACAAGGCCATAATTGACCTTGCAATGCTTATGCGAATTCTAGCTTCTCCACATAAGAACCTACGAATCATGAAATTGCTTTAAACATTAGATGAAAATTGTCTGGTATTATTTTATATAGGGATTGTTGATAAATGCTGCAGAATGTTCTGTTTAACACCAAAAAGTTTCAGGGATTTCCAATTTACAGATTTATGGTAGAGTATTGATATTCTTTTTCTTATCAGCAACATAATATTCTTGTGTGAAGATCTAAAAAAGAAGAAAAAAAATAAAATAAAACTAAGGTTTTAATTGGTAAAACATCTGGAGTAGAATTTAGAACTAGTTGAAGGTCCACTCATGCTGGTATGCCTGTCTTGGCTCATTGTCTTGACTAAAAAAAATTGGTTTGTTGTCTTTCTTTCTGTCTTTGTTCTTATTTTATTTTTTTTATCCTTCATTTATATATATATATATATATTTTTACATTTTTTTTCCCTGTTGGTAACATTTTACCATTCTTAATTGTTTCAGCTAACAGGAGATTTCAACAAGATGCTTGCATTGCAGAACTTATTGGAGCCCTATGGCATTTGTGAGGTTGGTCTCCCAATGTTCCTGTTTTGCCCAAATTGCGTCCAGATCTCATCACAAGCATAATACTTTGGGAACGCTCGTGTATTTTTGTTATCTTTTTTGCTTGTCGTAAATTTGAATATGGATGAGTGGATATTATTGTGGGGTTTGATTTTTTTTGATCCTTTTGGATATTTATGTTGTTGTGGTTTTGACAGTAACAATTCACAAAACCTGTAGGACTTGAGCAATTACACACACAAAAAACAAATCTAGAACGAAGTAGATCAAGGATACACACAAAACAAGTCCTGGCAAACCTCCAGGAGTTGTTTTGGTTCACCCCAAAACAAGGACAACATCCATGGAGTCACTATAGCTTCGCTATGATATATAGGGATGATCTATGTTGTGGCACTAGGAAGGATTTGGCAACCCTAGCCTCCTTATTATAGATAAATTAATGAAGAGCGTTTGCTCATGGTGGTTTTAGTATGTGGACCTAACTAACTGGGTTTTGTTTTGTAGTGGGTTTGGCAGCACTTATCTTACCTTAACTTGTGCCATGTGTCTAAATTCTAATAATGTATTGTCAAATACAATACGTGCTTGGGGTACAAGGCTCATATGCATGTCTTTTTGGGCAGCTGAGTTTGGTCAAGGTGCAATCATAATTTTCAGGAAAAATTGGTGAAATTATTTGGAGAGCAGTTGTAACATAAAATCATTTCATATAGAATGTCTTGCAGCAGGCAGAAGCATTATCTTTATCTTTTTATTTTTCTTTTTTATTTTATATTTTTTGTTCTAGTGCACTTCCTCTTACTTGGTTGTGATTTATTTTATAGGTAGCGAGAACTGGGAGAGTGGCGTTGGTGCGGGAATCTGGAGTAGATTCTACATACCTCCGGGGATACTCTCTTCCGTTACACTGATGATCAAGAAAGTTGAAGGAAATGCTTTCTCTAGCAGTTCCTTTTACCCTTCTTTTCATAATGTTGGCATACAGAAGGGGGCCAGAGGAGGGGGGTTAACAATATTTGAAGTCAACAATATCTTTATCTTTTGGACAATAAGGGGTGTCTGTGAAATACTTAAATTTTGACTCTCTAATTTTTTTTATTTGATTTTTTTTTTCCCTTTCAAATTTGTTGTCTGGCTAATGTAGTGTCTGCGTCCTGAGTTAATACATTGTTTACAGTTATGCAAAGCACCTGTCTGCTGAATGTTTCAAAGATTTTTCTTGGAATGAGTTAAAAATGCATGCTTCAATTGGATGAAGATATTTGGTGCCATTGATGGCTTTGTGACTAAAAATAAAACAAACATGTTTTGGTGAAGATGTATATATGTAAGAATATAATGTAATGGGTCGTTTTTTCTAGTTCTTCCTTCCTTGGTTCCTAACCTTTCTTTATGACTTTTCACCATCAACAGCCAACTCCTCTAATCCTCCTCACTCATACCATCCATCAACAATCATAAACAAGGTTATCAAACACGTAATTATTGGGTGGTGTGTGTGCAATATCATCCTTTAATAGATAGTGTAGATGCAAACTACACTGGAAATATTCAGTATGTTTGATTTTAATTTTTTAAATTCAATATTTTGAAAATTAAATTTTTTATTTTTTGTATTTTTTTTAATTTTTAGTGAATATTTTTAAAATTTTAAGTAATTTTTTTACTTTTTTATATGTACCTTATTTAGATATATTTAAATAGTAAAATATTTGTAAAAAAATATTTTAAAAATTTAATAAATATATAAAAAGATGAAAAATGTACTGAATTTTGTAATTTTTTTTTGTTGTATTTGTAGTATTTATTGAATTTTTTAAATATTTTTTTCACAAATATTATACTTTTTAAATGTATTTATGTTAGGTGTGGCTTTATTTAGGTTTTGTTTGAGAAGTGCACTATTTGGTTATTTTAATCTAACTAAAAAAATTATTTTTGAGAAGCTGGTTGGCTTTTTTTTTTTTTTTTTTTGTAATTGATTTGATGATTGTGATAGAAAATTGAAATGATTATGAGTTAGATGTAATATTTTATTTTATTGACTATTTTAGTATATTTTGTCTTTTAGTGAGCTATTTTAAAAGAAATTTTATTTCCATCTTTTCATTTCTATGCATATCATATCACAGTGCACACATTCTATTCGTATATTTTAATTATAACCTTAACTCAAATCTTATACACACTATCTAAATAGGTTTCCACTCACCTTGAAACACCCAACCACGGTAAGCACACCTACATACCCAAGCAAGCAAGAACAATGGAGTATTACCCAAGATGCTCAATTATTTTGATAAGTATTTTTTGTTGTCTTTTTTTGCTTTTTTTTGTTCGTATTAATTCTTGTGTGAACCTTCTTGTAATGGTGATATAGAAAGTGAGATAAGCGTAAACAAGAAGAGATTGTTGTGCAAAATGTTTAATTTAAATAAATATAAATAGATTCATATTTAATTAAATCTAAATTACAAAGCAAGAACTTGTAGAACTAGATTATACTGGAGATTACAACTTGATAAACAAAAATATATATTGAAATAAAATAGTATAGAAAGCAAACAGAAACTTATGTAATACTACAGCCTCCTTAAAACAGATTTGCCGTCTCATCGTGGTTGCTGGAGGTATGACAACGTCTATTTCTCAGGATACGATGGTTAGAACTTGCAAAGTCAGAAGCACATTTTGTACAGCTCTGGCGAATTGACAATGGCAGCACTCTCTCGCATAGGAAGAATTATATGTGTAGATTGACTATAAGATGAGAGCAAAAATTATGTACTCAAACCAAAGAGAATGACCTCAATTTATACACAAAAGGAGAGAGATGAGGAGTCTTCCAGCAACAAATGCAGAATTCATTTTTGCAAAACTGTTGAAACAAATACAGAAAATTGATGGACTATGTGTATGAGTTACACACTCTATATACATATGTGTGTATATCTGCAGCCATCAATTTGACCTAGTTAAAAAAAGATTAGGTTGATGGGCCACTAATCCAACCCAGCCCAAACCTAACCCATTCTAGTAAGCCCCAAGTCTCAAACCCTAAGCCCAAGTCCAAGGTCCTAAGATCCATGTACTCGGCCCGATCTTGTTCAAGCGGGCGGCGCACACGTGTGCGCCCGTGTGTCATTTTTTGCATAACTAACTTGGACCATAGTCTTGACCTAAGCCCATTCTTAAAGTATCTATAACTTCTTTTCTTCAGAAAATTTAGATGCCCCAAAGGGTTTATGCCCTTATAAAAAACTTGGGATTTAAATATCTATCAATACTTTTCTCTACAATCAATGTGGGATAAGTGGTTACATACCATTCCCAATACCTCATTCATGAGGCCAACTTTATGAGACAACTTTTCATTCAATACTTAATGGTTTTTGTCATTTTTTTGTGGTGTAAAGATCTTATTAAAAACAAAGAATCTAGACCCATTTAATCCCACCTCAACCGCTAGTTGGGACCAATTTTAACTTCACATTAAAGTCACCATAAAACCATTTTTTTCAACAATCTCCCACATATATAAAAATCAACCGAATAAAGAGAAATGGACAACGTTTAATAACAAAGACTCGGAGAGAGAGCACACAGACTAACCTTATATCACAAAAGGTAGTTGGTGGCCTTCAACCTTTCGTAATGAAAGACCATCGGATTTATTGGCTGACTAGTGAACGTGATATCTTGAACTGTTTTGTTGTTTGTGTAAACCGAGACAATAGATCTCACATAGGAGTTACTCCAACCATTGTTCTTGTTCTCACTGTTGTATTTGGTTTGGCTCTAGAGCACTAGCTTGGTTCAATGAGTGTTTTTAAAGAATTCGGCTTTGTCAATTCTTAAAGAAGCGACCCCACTTTGCACTCACATAGGTGACCTACATAAGGTACCTCACTATATCACGGTTGACTATTCACATCACTTAAGTCATTAAAAACATTAACTTAACCTCTCACCTCCACAAGGTATCACTGTATAAAGAAATAGGTAAGAGGATTTACCTCTCTAGTGACTTACCCGTTATACACAATTAGGTTGTCTCTTTGAACCTAGATTTTTGGATCTCTAGTAAACTAGGTTGGGTTTTTCATTCCGGTAACATTTAACCACATTCTTCTTGATGACGTTTCTACTAACTCTCGAGTTAACCCTTTGGTTCACGAATCCGTAATATTGTCCTTAGACTTTACATAGTCTAGAGAGACAACTCCATTAGAGAGTAGTTGTCGCAATCTTAATACCCAAAATCACATCTGTAAGGCTTATATCTTTCATGTCAAACTTAGAGTTTAACAATCTCTTGGTAGTTCTAATAGTCTCATCATTACTACCAACAATGAGTATGTCATCAACGTATAGACACAAAATGACATAACCTTTGTCAGTGTCTTTGACATATACACATTTGTCACACTCATTGATTCTAAACCCATTTAACAACATAGCGTCGTCAAATTTCTTATGCCATTGCTTAGGAGTTTGTTTCAAACAACACAATGATTTGACAAGCTTAAAGACTTTGTTACCTTACCCCTTGAGCTGAAAACCCCTCGGGTTGCTTCACATAGATTTCTTCATCTAAATCTCCATTTAAGAAAGCTGTCTTTACGTCTATTTGATGTATCTCTAGCCCACGTAAAGCTGCTATTGCAATGACCATGTGAATGGATGTTATCTTTGTTATAGGTGAATACGTATCAAAATAATCCAAGTCTTCTCGTTGTTGGTATCCTTTGATAACTAGCTGTAGACACCCCAATTTTGACCGGCCTTAAGAGTCAGACGTCATCGATTGAGCGCTCGGTGATAGTGCATGTCGTGCTCGTTTCGAGGTTTCGGAGTTTTGGCTGAGAGCTTTGCCTCCGGGCCTCTGAACTCTTTGTGTTTCGGCTCGGTTTGCGGACCAAGCCTTGTTTTCCTTGCTTGAGGGAGGGAGAGGTCTTGTAGACCAACTCTTTGTGGTCGTAGACCACTTTTCCCGTTTGGAGACTAGTTTCTAATTTTCGAAGCCTTCGGCCGCGTGCCTTGTCTCGGGACCGCTCAACGTTCTCCGTTTGGCCTGGTTTTTGAACCACACCTTGTTGCTTTGGCCTAGAGGGCCACTGTGGTTTGGGAGACCACTTTTGTGGTCGTAAACCAATTTTGGTGCTTGTCAGCTAGTTTTCGAGACTCCCGGTTACGCATTTTGCCTCCCGAACTTTCGTCTTGCATCCGTTTTGGTTTGTTTTTGGTACAAACCTTGTTTTCCTTGTTTGTAAGGTGGTACAAGGGTGGGAGACCAGTTTTTTCCTTAGAGACCATTTTTCTTCCCGTCAGCCAGTTTTCTAATCTGACAACTGGTCTCCTAGGTCTTTGAGCCATCTTTTCTGGTTGACCACCCCACCCCTGGCTTGTTTTCAATGTGCTGATCATCTCCCACCACGGCCGACCGCTTGTTGTCTTGGGAGACCACTTGTGGTGGTCGGCCGACCACTTGAAGTAGCTGGCCGACCACTGGTCGGCTGCTTTTTGCCATATTTTTGGAGATATTTTCCTCCAGCTCAGCTGGAGGGCACTGAAGCTATCCTCCATACACGTGTATGAAGGGATTGCCTTGAACCTTAGCTTCTCCAAGAAGCTTTGCTTTTGGTTCTCTATAAGAGAGAACCATCTCCTCCTTCCTCTAGGGTCAGAAAAAAAGTTCCCTGTGTGATACATATAATCTATATCTATACTTCTTCATTTTGCTCTTGTTTTGTGTTCACAAGTGTCATTTTGTCTTACTTTAACACACAAACACACACTCAAACACCATCCTTTTGCTACTGAGGTGCTTAGGAGCTGGTTTTGGTGTTCTTGGGTTGGTTTGAGTTTGAAAAACCTGCTAGAGTTGCAGCCTTCAAGAAGTTCATCAGAGGTGAGTCTTTAACCCTTAAAACCCCCATTTTTGCTTAAGCTTTTAAGCCCTTTTTCATGCTGTTTTGAGCTTTAGCTTCCTACTGAAAAAAGTTCTGTATTTTGGTGCTTAAGATCTTTGTTTAAGGTCACTTTTGTGTTTGGGGTTGTTTACCCCCTCTTAGGCCTTATTTGGCCTTGCTTTTGTGCCTTCTTTGTGAGCTTTGGGATTACCTTGTTTTGGCCTTCTCACCACTGAAATCCAGAGGGATTTCAGTGGTGGGGATGGTGTTTTGAGGTCCCAAATAGGAGAGGGTCATCTCCTCTCCTTGTATTTTGAATACTTGCCATATATGCCTCATGTTTGAGCATGTGTTTTAAGCTTGTGTTGGCTTGTTCTTAGCATGTATTTGTGGTTATTTTACTGAGGCTTATCACTGTTTTTGCTTGGTTTGGTCACTCCATGCATGCCTTATACACTTGTAGTGTAAATCACACACACTAGCTTTGTATGCTTCATGAAGTAGCATGTCATTCTAGCTTATGTTGAGTCCATTTCAGCATGTTTTAGGTGATGTTTTGCCATGTCATACCTTTGTTAGGGTTTAGTTTGGTCACCCTTTGCATACTCCATGCACTTGTAGTGTATTTCCATGAAATAGCCTAGTGTGTCTCATGCTTTAACATGTCATTCTAGCATGCTTTTGGCTTAACTTCATGAAGCTTTTGTCCATGTTTTAACATGCCTTAACTCTGATTTGGGTTGTTTTGACCATGCATGCCTTGCTTTGTATAGCTTTGGTTTATTCTAGCTTGTTAGCTTTGTGCATTAAGTTCACTAGCATGCATTACTTGGACTATTCGAATGATTTGGCATCATTTATTATGTGATTTCAGTCCATGTTTCATGGTCATGCACTTGTATTTATCACTCATTCAATGCGTTGGAGGGTTTCCCCCTTTATGTCTTAACATGAGTCATTGTGTATGCCTTCATGCCTTAGCTTGTGAGCCATCATTTCAATGTGTTTTGGGGGTTATTATGCCATGATATAGCTCTGATTTTTGTTGATTAAGTCACCTCATGCTTGGTCTTAATAGGTGTAGTGTAATCCACCTTATTTGCCTTGTATGCATCATGCCTTATGCCCTTCATGCTAGTTTATTTTGGCTTCCTTCCATGCATGTTTTAGACTTATTTTAACATGTTCTAGGATTGTTTTGGGTTGCCTTGATCACATGCTTCATGTTTTGCATACTTGTAGTACTAGTGCTCTTACTTGCTTCAAGCTTTGAGCACCATTGCATGCTTTATTTGTGTTGTGTACATGATTTGACATCATCTAACATGACATTTTAGAGCTTTTAGCATTGCCATGTTCCCACTTCATTCACTCTTTAAGTGTCTTTGAGTGTTGTGCATTGTTGCCTAGTTTATGGCTTAGCTTATATGCTTGCCTAGGTCCTTGAGTCCATATCTCAGCATGTTTAGGTCTTTGTTTTGACCTACTTGAGCTCTATCCATGCTTAGTTCATGCTTATTTGCCATGTATTGCATGCCTCCTTTGTAGTCTTCTTTATTAGCTTTCATGCTTTAGGACCCTAGCATATTTTACTTGCATTGTTTAAGTGATTTGGTATCATTTCTTGTCTAATTTCAGTGCACTTAGTGTTGTCACACTTGCACATTTGTCACTCTTCGAGCCTTCTTGAGGGTTGTGCTCTTGGGCCTAGTTGAATGGCCAATGCATTGTGCATACATACCTTGCCTTTTGTGCCTTAATTTCATCACCAATGGCCACTAATTTGGGCATAGTTGAGGCCCATCCATTTTGGTTTAAGTCCATTGTGCATTGTGTATTCCATGTAGTTCATAGCATTGAGTATGCCATGTTGTTCGCATGATTAATTTAGCATCGTGTATGCCATGTCCATTGCATTGTGTATGCTAGTTACCATTTGCATTGCGTATGCTAGTTGCCATGAGCATTGTGTATGCCATGTAGTTTATAGCATTGTGTATGCTAGTATGCTAATTGCATGTTTGCACATTTGTCCCTTGCATGTTTGCATGCTTAAGTTGCATTACATTGAGTTGCATGGTTGAGTCGCATTGTGCATGCCATGTATGTGTTGCATTGTTGTTTGGAATATGTGTTGGTCCAAACACAGGAAACGAGGGACGTTTCATACTTGAAGTGATGAAACGTGTCTCAATTCCCGATCGCCGACGCTCTTGATCATACATGATAGAGTTCTAGGCTTTATGTGTTTACTTGTGCATCCATTTTTACATTGAATTGTGCTACTTCGCCTCTCGGCCATCATACATTGAAATGTGCGATTGGTGGCCCGAGGGTCAAGAACTACACTCCCTTGAGCTCATGACATGATAGGGAGGGTAGTTGTGCACACATATCTTGCGAATATATTGCCATGCCCTTTCTTGCTCTCTGTTACAGCAAATTGGAATTCAGCAGCAACAACTGGTCAGCCAGCCAGAAAAACTAGCTGGCCGACCACTTTTTCTAGCTTTCTGCAAAGAAAGTTGTCGGCAAGTGGCTGGAGAGACCAAAAGTGGTCGGCCACTCTCCCACAGGACTCCCAAGGTGAAGTTTCAGCTTTCTGGAGCTTGGTGCAGTGTTCTGAGGACAATTGAAAACAGAGGCAAATCAGGGCATCACATTGGATTTCCAAACAAGGCGACCGTGCATGCATCCAGTCTTCTCCCTCTGAGAACCTCTTGATTTATTGCTTTCCTTAGCTGCCATGCTTAGATAGCTAACTTTTGCTTTGTTTTGTACTTTAATAGTTAATGCATTTAGCTATTTCAATTTGTTTTGTAATAATTAGTTAACTAGGATTAGTTAATTAATTTGTTGTATAATAATTAGTTTAATTAGCTTAGATTAGCTAGTTAGCTTCTTATTCGGTCTCTCCCTCGAGAGGGCGTAATGTTGTAATAAGCGTACGTGTGTATGATGCATGTCTTCTAACCCCCATTTCTTTCTCCCTTTTACTTAACCGCTTACGATGGTTAGTTTTAGGGCATGTTTCAATTAGCATACCTTATGCTTGTATGCGTGCATTCATTCATCTGTATTACATGCACCGGGCTCGGCGCATCATACTAACTGCATTGTATTTTCAATACATTTATTTGAATACATGTACCAAGTTGCATTTCACATGACATTCTAGATAGCCGAGCCTATTTTAGTTGCATTGTTGCATGTGTTGCATTAGCCATCTTAACATGAACTAGGATCATGCATGATTTTTAACTAGTTCCTTGTTTTGGCTCGGAGTACACTGTGAGTGTTTACGCTTTAGCATACTGCATGTGTGTTATTGATTACCATGAAAGCATGCTTGCCATGAGGCTAATTGTTTATTTGTTACAACTGCCTGAATGCTTGTGGGTGAAGGTTGGATTACTTGAATTGGAATAATTCATTGAAATCCTCGATTTAGCATACTTGCCAGTAGCAAACTTCAATCCATTTCCAAACAAACGGATATGCAATGTTTTGTTCCAAATTAGGCGATCTAGTCTATACTTGTATGCTGTGCGCATCACATAGTAATTCTAGCTAATTAATCGAAATAAGAACACATGTATTTTCAAAAATAAAATATCATGTTTAGTACAGGCCGATCTTTGATCGAGCGAGTGGGGGTGCTCGTTACATGACCTTCCCCTCTCGTACCCAAGTTCCCGAGCCGAGGCAACTTTGGTGATGACGGACACGTGGCCTTAGGCACGAGTCAGGGTTTCCTAAATTCTCCCAAAATAAAATATTTAGGTGGCGACTCTGTATTTGGCAAAGCAGTCCATGTTTGACACTTTTTTTTTTATTAAAAATCAGTTTTCCAAAACTATTTGCCAAATTTGGACTCTTTGGTGATTTATCGGTCTTACATCGCACATTGTAAGATTAGATTCAGAACCGTGACATTTGAGTCCGAACTGTAGTAGCTCAGAACAAAGCGAGATTCGCGCCGCCTCGTCATGTGCGCGGATGTCGGGGAGCTCCCGGGAGCGCGTCTACACTAGCCTAGCTTTATACTTATAAATTTACCTATCTATTTTCATCTTTCTTCTAAAGATCCATTTACTCCCCAAAGCTTTACTACCTGTGGTTCTGTAAGATGGAGTCAATTTCACTTTTGATCGTTTCTTTCCACAAAAGACTTTCAGGTGAAGTCACAGCTTCATGGAAAGTTCGACGCTCTTCCTCCAATATATAAGTCAAGAGGTCTGGGCCAAAGGACTTGGAAGTCCTAGCCCTCTTATTCCTTCTTTGCTCATCTACCTACTCATCTTAATCATTATCAGTAATATCATCTTCAAGTTCCTTCTAGAACTTTGATCATCTCCTTGGGTTCAGCAAGGAAACACGTCCTCTAAGAAAGATGCATTCTTGGACTCCATTATGGTATTCTTGTGTATATTTGAAATATCAGATTTATGCACAAGAAACCTGTATGCACTACTATTTTGTGCATAACCAATGAATCTACAATCTAGGGTTTTCGGGCCTGTCTTAACCTGCATGGGTGTAGGTACCACCACTTTTGCAAGACCCCCTCACATTCGTAGGAAATTATAAGAAGGCTTGCGGCCTTTCCATAATTCATACAGAGCCTTGTCCATTTTCTTCCAAGGTATTCCATTTAGAATGTAATTCGCAAAGAGAATTGCTTCCCCTTACAAGTTCTGTGACAACCCATAACTAATTAACATTGCATTCATCATTTCCTTTAATGTCCTATTTTTTTGCTCACCAACACCATTTGACTGAGGGGAATAGGGCACTGTAGTTTGGTGGATAATTCTAAATTGAACACAAATCTCAATAAATGGTGATTAATATTCTCCACCTCGATCACTCCTCAGAGTCTTGATCTTTCGGCTTAGTTGGTTCTCAACTTCATTCTTAAAAAGAATAAATTTATCAATTGCGTCATATTTGCTTTTATGCAAATACACATAACAATATTTAGTGCAATCATTGCCACCACGTGATTGTATGACTTTCAAGTCACACACATCACCATATACTAAATCTAAAGGCTCGGTACTTTTTTCAACAGGATGAAATAAAGTCCTAATAAATTTTGCTTCTACATAAGTTTTACACTTATAATTTGGATTAATCTTGAAAGATGATATGTAATCTAACTTGATTAATTTACGCAAAGAGTCAAAATTGACATGACCTAGCTTATCATGCCATAATTTAGGGAACTCAAATGTATAAGCAGAAGAAGAAGTTTTCTCATTATTCTTTAGGATAACAGTTATTACATTGAGTTTGAACATACCACCTGACATATACCCCTTACCCACATAGACTCCTCTTTTGGTCAACACGACTTTATCGGATTCAAAAACCATGTGGAAGCTGTCACGATCCAAACCCGCCCCTATATGTTTAGCATCATAACTGGCCAGTAATCTTTGGATTACAAAAGGCCTCTTAACACTTTTAAAATATATAATTAGGGGCTGTGGAAGCAAACATATAAAATATATATAGTCCATCGAGCTGTGAAGACATACATGGGACAGATAATCTTACACTTTTATAAACATACAAGTGACGTCAAAAGATACAGTATTTGCACGTCACTCCATATACATATAAGCAGAAAAATTATCCGTAAATCAAAAGAAATAAAGTCTTATGCATTCACAAAAACATAGCCACTAAACTTCACTTAATCTGGAACCTCCTCGGGAGGCACAAAGGTTGGCTGACAAAAACTAAGACGCCAGGTCCTTAGCTTTGAGCCTGGTCACGTGCCTAATCACCTACATACATAATATAAATAGTGAGCTGGAGCCCAATGGATAATAACAGAGTAAAGAGTTTGAATGAATGAAGTTCATACCAGATTCAGAAATCAGAATTCAGATTCATGAATAGACTCATATACATATTTATATTCTTGTTCATATTACATGTAGAAAGCAGAGTTCATGTTTGATCATACGTGGTACATCCATTAGCGCTAACAGAGCAGATACAGAATAGATATAGAACAGATGGTGGTTATGAGTAACCAGTTCGATAAAGGAACCTTCAGATCCGGGTAACAGATAATAGATATGCTGAGCTCAATGATGGAGCCTCCAATACGGGTAATAGAGTGCATACATAATAAGTTCCATAATGGAACCTCGGATACCAGGTAACAGCTAATAGATATCACATGATGCTAAGGATTCCATAAATACATTGTCAGAAATTGAACAATCATTCATTATACAGAACATAACATTTCAGAAAATATATCTTATTTCATCATACAAAAAATAAATAAAGTTGAACATAGCTTTGCTAAGTTATTACTTACTGATGGCTTCGGGTGCAGACAGACAGAGTAGACTAATCAAACTGTTTATGGCATGTGACCTACATCAACACATAACAAATACACATTTGAAACACACGTTGGAATATACTTAACTCATTACGTTCTGTTCTTAGTGTGTTTCTACATTTTACCCTCATTATTATGTCTTAATATTGGCCTAGGAATGCCTAGGATGCAATGAGGATGCCAAAATGCACTTGAACAATTTAACAAAACTTGCTGAAAACAGGGGTCCTGCTCGAGCACGACTTTCCTCGCTTGAGCGGACATACAAACATGTGAGGGGATGCTCGAGCGCAACTTCCCCCGCTTGAGCGGTCTGGAAACTTTGCAAAAGTACTGGTTGTGAGAAATCTCCGCTCGATGGCCACTCAACTCTCGCTCGAGCATGAGATTCATGTCCCCGCTTGAGCGCAACTATTGTCGCTCGAGCGGTCTGCAAAACATGCAAACTTCTGGGAGCATGCATTTCACGCTCGAGTGGACTTAAGGTCGCTTGAGCGGATGTGCAAAACAAAGGTGGCCACTCGAGCGCAGAATATGTCGCTCGAGCAGAAGTGCAGAATCTGGAATTTTTAGATTGCACTTCTAAGCTCCAAACTCGAATTCCACACCTCAAAACTCATCTTCTTGGGCCAAAATTCTGAAAAACATCTAGGAACTTGTAAAATATCATGGTTCAAAGATCATTTCATGAAATCAAGGCCCAAAAGTATGTCAATTCTGCAAAACCAAAATCAAACCATTGAAAACATAACATGCATGAAGTATCTTGGTTCCAAAGCTTTCAAAACTTGATCACATGAGGTGTTTAACTCAAAAACTTGTTGAATTCTTAGGACAAGACTAAAATGAAGACATGCAAGAGGGATTTCTTTGAATTAACTACAAAATCATAAGAATTATGCATGCATGCATGCATGCAAGATGTGGCTCAATTTCATCAATTTCAACTTAATTCTTGTGTCAACCAACTTAATTCTCTAGAGTTCATGTTCTACACATCATGATTGTACAATCTAAATGTTGAATTCTTACCTAGGCTTGTCAAAGTGAGAGCTAGAAGCTTGATTCTTGTGTCTCTAAGTCCAATTCCTTCAATTTCTAGCAAATTCTTCCCAAACTCAAGTGTGAACATCAAACTCTCACTTTTGGTCTTTTTCTTCTACTCTCTCTCACGGTTGGTATCAACAAAATGATGAAGAAAGGTGAGTTGAGATGAATATAGAAGCCTTATATAGGCTTGGTTAGTGGACTAATTAATTAGGCTTACCAATAATCAAATGAGCATTAATTATTTTAATTATTTCGTTCCGAATCGAATTTCAATTGAATCTATCATAAAATTCTAAAAATTCTAATTGACACACAAATTAAGTCAATTTCTGAATTGGATGCCGATAAGGGCTTCAATTCACAAACCGAAATGAAAACATGAACAGATCTTTCTATGCTAAACAAATATAAACACAAATAAGGCAACATATGATGCAAAACTTCACTTTAATTTCTTATTAGGCGTAATTAAGCATGGATTAATCTTAATCATGGGTTGGGGTTGTTACAAAAACCATGCTTGCTTAGGAGAGACCTTAAGATAAGGTTCTTACGAATGTTAAGCATAAATAGGACATCATTTAGAGTAAGTTCTTTTCCTAAAGTCATCTTCAAGACTACTTTGCATTTTCCCTTAACAATTGAGGTTACAGAATTTCTCATGAATAATTTCTTACTTATTGAAACCAGTTTGAAAGTTGTGAACATCTTCTTCTTAGCACAGATGTGTCGAGTAGCCCCAGTGTCCATCTACTATTCCTTTGGATTACACACTGCCATCTTCACCTCTGAGACGACAGCTGAAAGGTGCATGTTATCAACATTTTGTGATAGATCCTTTATTTCAGCCATGTGAGCCTAGCTTTTGTTCGGTGGAGGATTCTTCTTGTAATGACCCCAAAACGCGTATAAGGAATTACCTTTATTACCTATGAGCTAATGTGCTTTAGTGTGATTATATATATATATTTTTTTGAATTGAAACATTATCTGTTGAGTTATGACTTTAAAATTGAAATTGCCAACCTTTATGGGTTCGGAAATCAAAATTGAGTACTTGCATATGTTAATGGGAATTTTTAGAGCTACCCAGGAAAATTAATTGGAAATTTAATTCGTCTGATTCGTTAATGCATGTTTGGGTGGTTAACATTGTACTGCAAATTAAAGGCCTTCGAGGCTTTAGAAACTGGAATAGAAAACATATTTATGATCAGCATAATTTTTATAGTCATCTGGGAATTTTAATTGAAATTCGATTTTGTGCGATTCGTAAGGACGTGTTTGGTTTTCCCATTTGTGGTAAGCTTATGTGATATATATTTATATAGAGATATGCCATATGAGTTATGAACTTATCTTTTTGGAGTCAAAACAAAATATCTGAGAGAGAGAGAACCGAGAAAAAGAGAGGCCAAAGGAGAGAGGAAGCTTCTCTAAGAGAGAGAGAGTGAGAGCTTACCATTGTTAGGAGCTTGAAGATAACTTAAAGAGATTGAAGAGAGAAGAAGGAGATCAACCATGGAAGTTTGGGAAAATTGAGGAGAACTAAGAGAAAGACAAAGATTGAATTAAGGTATGATAATTTATCTTGAATCCTTATGTTTAAAGCATCAATTTCATGAAATCATGATAATAAGGGAAGATTTGAACCCATTTGAGTTAGGGTTCTATGTATGTGTTTAATTGAACCTTGATTTCCTAAGAGTTGCTTGATTGAAGAGTTAAAATCATTATATTTGTTTATCTTGAGGTTGATTATGAGAAGTTGAGCCCCAATCTTGAGGTTTTGCATGGTTAATTGTATATTAATAAAGATCTATGTGTATATGAAAGAAGAAGTCTTAGAAAGGAACTAAAGAAGAGATTGATCTTCCCTATTTGAAGATTCATTGTATTTGTGATGTTTTGATTTAGAAAACACTCATAATCTCATGTTTTCCATGAATTCTACATGTTTTTGAGTGATTTGAGTTGGAAACCAAGTTTAGAAATGGAAAGAGAAAGAGTTAGAGCAAACAACATTTTCGGACTGAAAAACTAACCCCGAGCTGCACGTGTGGCGGGTCTTCCCGCACGTGCGGCAATCCATTTTCAGATTCTGCTAAAAAAGCAGGAGGTCTCGCACGTGCGGCCCAATTCCTGCACGTGCGGCCAGGTTTCCCGCACGTGCTGTACAGCTCTGTTTAGCCAACTTCAAATAAACATATCTTTTGCATCCGGACTTCGTTTTAGGTGATTCTTGAGCCTAAATTCAAGCCCCGGAAGTCTAGTTTCCAATGGTGGCAGTTTGACTCCCAAATTATAAATACACAAATAGATATGCCCAAAATAGTGAAAGTTGTTCACTTTCTGTCTACCGATTTTGTACCATTTCTTCATCCAAACCATTTTCCTATCGATTCCTCCTATTTTCTGAGACATGGGTTATGACCTATTGAGGACTAATGAGTTTAGAACCAATATGACTAGTTGATTAATAGTGTATTGTGTATTGTGTTGTGCTATGTATATTGTGTTGTAGGTCGAGATGAGGACATCGTCCCTTTGTTACCGAAAGCCCATCATTGTGAGTAATAGTAGTGTAAGGATATGTTTCACTTACTTCTTGTGCTTATGATTTATATATCATTGTTTGAGAATGACATATACAGTTGATATTGTGCTTTGATTGAATTAACAAACATGATTGAACGAGGGCATCGATATGGACCTAAGGTCGTTTTGTTCTTATTAATAAAAAGAGGGCCCGAGGCCGTTCCATTATCAGCCACTGAAAGTGGAAAACTTTGGAAATGAGGGAGGTGATGACATGCCGATGTCTCACCGACCTTAATCTGATTCAAATCAATTATGATTCATGGCCAGAGGCCAAGGGAAGTAGTGTGCATGTCGATGTCCTACTTACCCTCCAATGTGTGGATAGCTGTCGAGACGTGGGCCTGAGGCCGTTCTGTATAATATGTTAGGCCTGAGGCCATTCTGTATAATATGTTGGGCTTGAGGCCGTTTTGTACATATGTGGGCCCGAGATCGTTCTGTATTACATGTAGGCCTGAGGCCGTTCTGTATAATATGTTGGGCCTGAGGCCGTTTTGTACATATGCGGGCCTGAGGCCATTCTGTATTACATGTAGGCCTGAGGCCGTTCTAAAATTTGATTATGATTAAGATCTGTGTATGGTTTGAAATGCATATTTACATTCTCTAAGGCTATGCTCGCTTAACTAACCTCCTTACATTGCTATTATTCACTGAGCCTTGCTCACTCCATTTTTATATATTTATGTAGGTGAGCCATCGGGGAATGACACTAGAATTGTTTTGATGTCTACCTGTCTGCCAAGCCGCCTGGGGTATGCCTCCATGTTGAAGCCTTGATTTTGATTACTGAGAGTTATGTAATTTATGGAGTCTTATATAAGTGTGTGTGTGTGAGATCTATATATAAGTTCTGAGATTGTATGTATAAATATAGAAGGTATTTAAATGCTTAAATTTATTTAAGCCAGCATGTATGCACGAGCTCAATGGATGTTATCTTATATTGATATTTGCTTCCACTTAAGGCCCTGTCTGTGAATAAATATTCATAAAATTTTGTTTTGAGGCCTATGTACAAGCCAGTCATGGACCAAACTTTTAGGGGCGGGTTTGGATCGTGACACTTCTTGTAAGGTTTCTTCTTCTGGCAGTAATCAACCACCCTATGCCTATGACTTTCACAGTTGAAGGACTTCCCATTGAACCCGTAAGTAGGTTCTTGCGGGTTGTAGATCGACCTCTTAGAGACCCCAACTTTAGCCTCCAGCTTCGAGCCTTTGTTAGTTGGTGGCCTCTTCTTGACCCTTGAGGACTGGCCATGTTCAACTACATTCGCTTTGACAACATAGGTACTCCCCTATTTCTTCCTGTTATCCTCCTTAATGTGGAGCCTGACAACGAGCTCTTCTACTGTTATCTCCTTTTGCTTGTACTTCAGATAGTTCTTGAAGTCTTTCCAGCTGTTAGACAGCTTTTCAATCAAAGTAACTACCTTAAATGATTCACTCAACAACATTCCTCCTGCATGAATAGAATTACTTAGAAATCTTGGACTTGGCTAATAATGATTTTAGAGTCCACCATTTTGAAATCCAAAAATCAGCCAATGATAAATTTCTTGGCCCCAACATCCTCAGTTTTGTACTTCTTGTCCAAAGCATCCCACAACTCCTTTGTCGACTTCTTGGCATAAAACACATTGAATAGTGTATCTAGAGCCATGAGCTTATGTTTGTCTTGCTGATTCTCTTTCACAACTGGTGAATCTTTACCAAAAAACCTCGCAAGGCTAAGAGTTGTCAAGTAGAACAACATCTTTTGCTGCCACGTCTTGAAATTCATGCTCATGAATTTGTCCGGGTGCTCATGATGGTTGAGCGGTCCCCCCGGAACAACAAGAGTAACAACAGGACTGACCACAAGGGTCACAGTGGGGGTTGTCATGCCAGTTGATTCGGGGTTCTAATCCCCACCAACATTTGCAACAGTAGCATCATCAGTCACAGTTGCCATTTTTTAAAAATACAATAGAATTTTATTATTTTGTTTTTCTAGAAACAAAACTTAATACTAGAAAATCTCAAAATCTGAAATTTAATTCAAAACTAATTTCACCACTAACTTCATAATTGAACATGGTCAGTAAAGTTTTCAAAGAGACTGGAGGGGTCACACAAGTCCCACTTAAAACCCAATTAACCTTTGACAAAACTTTCAAGAGTACATTGACTCCTTGTCCATGAAAAACAAATTTAGAATTAAGTTTTGTAGGGGATAAACTAGGTTAAACAAACCAAGTTCCAAATCTTACAATTAATTTAAAAATTGCTACCCAAATTACAAGCAATCTAAATTGCTACAAAAAATTTACAAGCAAATAAAAATGATACAAAAAGTTTACAAGCAAATAAAATTGCTTCAAAATATTAGGTAATCCAACTACTACTAGAACTCAAGAAAAAAATTGCTTCAGTTATAAGAAGAATTAACCAATCTAAATGAGGATTATTTTGGTTCAAAAAACTCCTTTCCACACTTAGGTAATTTTTTCAATAAAAAGGTTAGTAGTCCAAATTTTTCCAGTCCCAAATACTATGTATTTGTTTTGTTCTTATTTTTCCACTCCCTTTCACATATGTATTCATGTAAATAAAGTTAACAGAAAAATACAATACAAAACAAATAATCTAAAAAAATTGTAAATCCTCATGTAATGCAATAAACTATTTATTATTATTATTATTATCATTATTTTCCCTTTCTAACAATCTAATTAATAACACAATTAACTAAAAATAAAATGTTAGATAGGTTACAAAAGAAAACTTATAACTTCAAGTAATTAAATTAAAAGTTAATAGGCAAAAATTCTATGACATTACTACAAAGCATGCAATAATTCTAGAAAGCAAAACATGCAAATAATTCTAGGAAACTAGAAACAATTAGCATGCAAACAATTCTAGAGATCTAGAAGCAAGAACATGCAAATTAAATTAGAAATTAGAAAGCAATTAGCATGTAAATTACATTAAAAATCTAGAAATAAAATCATGCACCTAATTCTAGAACTCAAAAAAATAATAAGCATATAAATTCTACTAGAAACTAGAAATAAAAAGCATGCAAATTATACTTAAAAAACTAGAAAATAATTAGCATATGATAAACTAAAAATCTAGAGACTCATGAACATGCAAATTATATTATAAAATAAAGAAATATGCAAATCATGGTAGAAGACTATAAATTATACACATAAAAATTATACAACTATTATTAAAACCAAACATCATGATAAATATATTTGTTCACCAATAATACTTCATAGCTCGAAAAACATGGCTCAAAAGTGGCTCGAATACCCAAAACAACGTCGTTTTGGGTATTCCTTTTTTTTTTTCTTTCTTTCTTTCTTTTTCTTTCTTTCGAACACAGACAGAGGGAAGAGAAGAGGAGAGAGAGAGAGAGAGAGAGAGAGAGAGAGAGAAGAGAGAGGAGAGAAGAGAAGAGGAAGAGAGAAGAGGTGAGAGAGAAGAAGGAGAAAAGATGATCGACGGTGATGGTGGTGGCGCCGGTGGATATCGCCAATCTCCTCTTTCAGACTCTGTTTTCTCTTTTTTATTTTTATTTTTTTTAAAAGAAAAAAAAATTGTTGATGATGATAATGTGTTGTTGATGATGATGATGATGAAGATGTTGTCGTTGATGATGATGAGGACATTGATGAAGACGTTGTTGTTGATGAAGATGTTGATCAAGTTGTTGTTGATGATGATGATGTGTTGATGAAGATGTTGTTGATGATGATGTGTATCTCTCTCTTTCTCTCTGTGTTCTCCAGCTCCCTCTTCTTTCTTTCTTGTCTCTTCTTCTTCTTCTTCATCTTCAGAAAAATAAGAAAGAAAAAGAAAAAAAAAAAAACCAAAATGTCGTCGTTTTGGACTCGGGCCATTCAAGCCCCATAATTTTTGAGCTACCAATGGGAACTGTTTATTCACTTACATAAATTGGAACAGTAGATTAGATGGAAATAGTAGACTATTTATATTATGACATTTCTAATCATGAACAACATAAAAGTAGATATAAATTTCCTTAAATAACTTAGAAATTCAAGCATAAACTCCAAGACGTGAAGTAGTGGTCTATTCGGAAAAAACAAAGCAGTGACGGTTTTCCAAAAAAAAAAAAAAGCAGCCTGCAAATTTTGTTTTAAATAATTAAATCTTATTAACGAAAGCAGTAACACAGTATAGTATAGTAATGAAAATTAGAATTTGTAATCATGAACTTCATATATGAAACAGTGGCTATATACATTCACAATTTCCAATAGTACTGAGTATATTTAATTTCTTATAAATTGCATATGAATTTGTGTATCTAATTTCATGAAAATATATAGTCTGTTTTAAGATTATGGTAAAAAATGTATAATTTAAATAAATATTAATAGATTCATATTTAATTAAATTCAAATTAGAGAACAAGAAATCATGTAACTAGATTATGCTGGAGATTACAACTTGATGAACAAAAATATATACTGAAATAAAATAGTATAGAAAGCAAACTGAAATTTGTGTGATACCACAGTTACTTTAAAACAGATTCACTGTCTTACCGTGGGTGCTGGAGGTATGACGACGTTTGTGTAACACCCTAAAAATAATACAATGAATCCAACCCACAACTGAAAAGATACTAGAAATAATATACATTCACACATTAGAGTTCGTGTACAAAAGCTAATACATGCAATATACATTTACAAACTATTCATCCTGAATCTACAACCTATGTTGTATTGATATAAGAACTGAAAACTAAGTAAATAATCATATGCCCTATGGGCTTACATCTTTCCAAGTCATTGCTTGGTTACAACAAAAATGAGCTTAACTCAATACAATTAAAGCCCTTGGCAATATAAATAGAATACAACAAAAGAAAAAACTCTTGCTCCCAAAAGTCCCTTCAAGCTATTGCCTTGGCGGAGGTATATTATCAACACCTGAAAATATTTTTCCCAAATAAGGTGAGCCAAAACCCAGTAAGAACAATCTAACACCATATATGAGATTTAACAAAAATATAAGTACAATGTGCATATACAATACATGTGACAAAACATTGACATTTTTATATAATCATAAAGTACCGAGTTCATATCTTAATCCATTTTCCTTCAATTTATTTCAATTTATGAGCCAATTTCATAATCTTTCAACAACCCAACCAAGACTGCAACTCAGTGGTTTTTCAGTTAACACAATTACTACACAAACACTTCAATCTGCCATTTTGCGGAAATTTCGTCCCTGGGATTGGCACCCATGTATATGCGCGGTTTCAGGACTTTCACCTAGGACACTCCGGCCAACTTAATTTCAATGGAGTCTATTCCCTATCTCCTCCCAAACATGGAGCACATCCCCTTTCTCCTCCCAACATCATACATATACAATGTATTTAAAATATAGTCATATTCAATGACAACCAACAATAGATTAGTTTTAATTCACCTAATTCTCATGCAATTTCTACAACAATCATAACTATCCTCCACCGATAGCCCAATACAGTTATTTTTAAACAAATATTCAATCTCAAGATATATAATTTATTGAAAATTTCCAAAGGTGTGAGGTAATACATAACCAGCTCCATCATTTATTTCAATATTCATCCAATTTCATATTTACAACGCCAACTTCATTTATTTATACAAAATAAATACTTGAATCATTTTGGGACAAACTTCTCTCTTTCCAAAATACCAACCCAAATGCCAAAATCAATAATTTTAACACAATATAACCTCATTTTCAAACCCCATGACTATTTATATTACCTACAATAGAAGCTTCTCTTTTGATTTTATATCCCAAACCCTAAGTTTGTCCATAATACACCTAAAGCTCACTATTGTTACACAATCAACAAATAACTAAGTTAAAAACCATATGAAAGTGTAGAAAATCCCTACCTCAAGCTTAGAAGACCAAAACAACAAAGGAAAAACTTCAAAGATGTTGAAGCCAACTTTTACTTGGATCAAAACGGAGCTCTTGAGGTGCTCTACCTTTTTCTCAAAGGCACTAGGGTGAAGATCCCAATGGATCTAGGTGAAATGGTAGAGAGAAGATGAGTTTTAGAGAGAGAAACTCAAGATCTAGGTTTTTGGAAAGTTTTAGAGAGAGAGAGAGAGAGAGAGAGAGAGAGGAATGAAAAAGTGAAGCAAAAAGTCGTCTTCACGATTTGATATACACGTAGTCCGCTTGAGCGTGAAAAGTGACGCTCGAGCTTCAGACACATTGTTTCGCTCGAGCACAAGAAGTGACGCTCGAGCGCAGATTACATACTTTCAGAAGTTTTTCAGACGAAAGACATCGCTCGAGCTCAAGATTGGCTGCTCGAGCGCCCACCTGCTTGAGCGTAGGAAACACCGTGTAGAATACACTCTTCCAGTATTTGCAGGTCTGCAAAAATACTGAGAGTTTGTAAATCCCGCTTGAGTGAAAGAATGGCCGCTCGAACTGAGGAGCAAAAATTTGGGCAACAAAGGTTTGGAAAATCAAGCAACTAACCTATTCCAAACACACAATTACAATCTAATAGCCAAATTTAAGAAAGAACAAGAGGGAAAAGACAAGAACAACCATACAAGAATAGAAAATCTGAACCCAAAACACAAAATGGGTCGGGTCTAAACCAGAAACACTATAACCTCATCCCTTAAGGAATTTTGTCCTCGAAATTACAAATCAAGTTCAAAATCATTATTAAACCATTCACAACAATGTTAATCTAACAAATTCAACACCAAGACCCACTCTCCAGTCATCCATTCTTATCAACTCGATACACAAGTTCTAATATTGAAAGTGCAATTTACAATTTCCCAAAACATTTACAATGTTTAAAAGTTACACAATATATACAATGTTTTCAAAAGTGATACAACACACACGATATTCCACATTCTCAAAACATATGCAATGCTTATATTGAATTCATGTTTCCAACACCCCATAACATATACAATGTTCTCGTGTTTTAAAACATATACCATGCTTTTACATTTCATTAGCATAATCAAAATCTCAATATATATTTAAACACCAACAAATAAGTCCAGATATTTCTCTCGGACTTCCAATTCACGCTCTCAAATTGCTTCCTTAATTCCGTGATGTTTCCACAATACCTTAACCAAAGGGATTGTCTTGCCTCACAAAACTTGGTCCCGGGTATCCAAGACTCTCACCGGTCTCTTCTCATACGAGGCATCCTCATCTACCTCTAAGTCGGTCCAGTCCAACACGTGCGATGGATCCGGCTCATACTTCCGAAGCATACTAATATGAAACACATCATGAACCTCAGAAAGTTATGGCGGTAGCGCCAAACAGTAAGCAACCTCTCTGACCCGCTCAAGGATCTCAAAAGGTCCAATAAGTCGAGGGGACAACTTCCCATTTTTTCCAAATCTCATCAAACCCCTCCTAGGTGATATTTTCAAGAACACATGGTCTCCCACCTTAAAAGACAAGGTTCTCATCCTACGGTTGGCATAACTTTTCTAACGACTCTGAGCCGTAACCAACCTCTTATGAATAAGTGCCACTTTCTATCGTTTCCCGAACTAACTCTGGACCCAACAAAGGTGCATCACCCACCTCGGCCCAATACACCGGAGATATACACGGTCGGCCATACAAGGCCTTAAATGGTGCCATGCCAATACTCGATTGAAAACTATTATTATAAGCAAACTCCACTAAGGGCAAATGACTCTCCCACGACCCCCTTGAAATCAAGGACACAACCTCGAAGAATATCCTCAAGGATCTAAATAGTACACTCGGATTGTCCGTCAATTTGAGGGTGATACGCTATGCTAAAAGTTAGTCTAGTGCCCAAGGCACTCTGCAAGCTCTACCACAACAGAGCTGTGAAACGCGGATCTCTATTCGAAACAATCGTTACAGGGACCTTGTGCAATCTCACTATGTCCCTGAAGTAAAGATCGGCAAGATAATCTATCGAGTCACTTACGTGCATTGGAATAAAATGCGCCGACTTAGTCAGCCGGTCAACTACTGTCATGACCTAAACCCGCCACTATAGGTTTAGTGTCGTAATCGGCTAGTAATCTGCGACTACCGAAGGCCTGACTGAACCAAGCAAATAAACGGGGCTAGCAGAAGTTATTATATAAGACGACTAAATGTCCAATGAGCTGTGAATTCACATGAGGCCAAAAGACATTACTATACATATATATACATACATGCATAAGTACATCAAGCTATCACAAGTTGGTCAAAGACAATTACAAGAGAAGAGCCACTTCCATCGATAACAAAAATAATGCCAGTGACAACCGATTAAAGTACATGAGCGAGTTACAAAAGGGTGCACACTGGCCACCTTAAAACTCTGTCAGATGGAAACCTCGTGGTGAGGCAAAGAAGTTAGCTTGACAAAATCAAAGCGAGGCTGACGCCACTATGCCCTTTCCTGAGCTGGATCACCTACATGATATATCAAAATATGAGCTAGAGCCAAGTGAATAACGACTGAATAAAGAGGTTCTGAACGATAGTTATAATATAAAATAAAACACACACTGAGCAGATTCATATGACATTTGAGAAGCATAATACATCACGTAGTATATCCAGAAGTAATAAATACAGGCGATCTAGAGGACTGAATAGACGGTCATGAAGACCGGGCAGGCGGTCATGAAGATTGGGCAGACGGTCATGAAGACCGAAGGTCAGATATGATAGTCAACACCATAACAACTAGGAGTGCTATGAAACGGAACTAACGGATCTGCAATCATACAAATGGTGCCAGGGTTGCTACAGTAAACAATGAAAACAGGGATAGATTTATCATTCATTAACATAAGAAACTTCCGAAATAATGTGTAAGTTCGAAGCAGAGAAAAGATAATTTAAATTCAACACGCATTTACAGCAGTGTTACTCACAGTGGGTTCCGTGATGCACGTGACTGGAACTTGGTGTTTGACCTACACAGACCAATATTAGCATAGAACACTTAATATTCCATATAACTAACTAATTAGTTCCATTTCTTAGGTATTGGTTGGACATTAATTACAGATGTCAATTATGTTATCGGAGGCCCAGGAGTGGGGTAAATAACATAGAAAAGTGAAACCGAGGTTGTGAAACACCCGCACGTGCGGGACCTTCTCCGTATGTGCGCCCCTAAGTGCCTTTATTTCATAATTGCACCTTCCTCTCCCTTGTTTTCCGCACGTGCGAGCCTACCTGCCGCATGTGCGGGCTCCCTAGCCGCACATGAGGTTCTAGGTATTCTAGAACCGAGTTTCTGCTTTGTTTTTGGGGTTCCAAATTCCATAAAATCAACCCAAAGTCAATCAAATTAAAGGCCAAAACTTAACAAACATGATGTACAAACAATTTCCGAGTTCAACTCGGGAATAGGGCTTCAAATTCAAAATTAAGTTCTACAATCTCATCAACAACTTCAAAATTAAATGGAAACTCTATGTTTTAACAAAATTATGGACATCTAACTTAAAGTCAAGCAAGATCAGATAGATGAGCTTTATTTATATTAAGATTTGAAGAATTCCTCCTATTAGGGTTTGTAACACAATTTATTCTACCTAAGCCTCTCATTTCTCCTTATATTCTATGAATTCAAGGTGGAAACTAGTTCTTATGCAAGAGATTAGAAAGAATTTGTACCTCCAGGAGTTAGTTTAGTCAAGTTTCCTCAAGACCTCCTTTACCTTCTTCACTTCTCTTCTTGTTCTCTAGAACTCTCTCTCACACTCTCTTTTCTCCTCTCTTTGAGTTCAACATAGATATATATATATATATATAAAAGGTATAAGCATCTATATCTAATTTACTTAATTAATTTAATTAAATTAGAAATACACCCCTCAAATGTTAACTGAACCCTTTCTGTTCTAATTATGGTGAATTCGACTCTAATCACCTAGTCCACTAGTTACTACATAGCCTTACGATTTAACGAATCAGACAGGTCTTTTTCATAAAAGAGTATATCTGTTAACAAACATGACGCACATAAATAAGTATATAAAGCACAGATAAAGACATAATTAAAATTAACCATAAAAGTAACAAGTAGGTGAGAGGCAGGTGTTACAACTACCACCCAAATGGCATCATTACCCCATCGAATCCTCGGAAGGCCCAGAACAAAATCCATCGTGACCTGTTCCCACTTCCACTCGGCTATAGGCAAGGGTTGCAACAAACTTGCTGGCTTCTGATGCTCGGCCTTTATTTGCTGACAAACAAGGCATTTCGACACAAACACAGCTACATCCTTCTTTATACCCCTCTACCAAAACTGGCGACTAAGGTCGTAATACATCTTGGTGCCTCCCGGATACACCGCAAGGCGTGAATGATGAAACTCTCAGAGTACTTATTCTCAGCAAGACTCTGGCACGAACAAACGGTCACGGTAGCTTACACTCTGGTCGGGATACATAGTTAATCCCCTTTCTATCTTCCCATTGGAAACCCTCTCTCAGAGGGATTTCACCTCAAGGTCATCTCTCTGCACTTTTAACACTCGGTTCACAAGTGTAGGTTATGCAACTACTGAAAATAAGGCTGCAGACTTAGCAAACTCGTCCAGATACAAGTCAAACTCACCAAGAGTATCCAACATCTCCCATTCTTGAATGGTGATACAAGCTACACTGTTAATTGATTTTCTACTCAAACCATCGGCCACAACGTTGGCCTTCCCTAAATGATAATGCAACTCAAAATCATAATCCTCTATGAACTCCATCCACCTTCTCTGCCTCAAATTTAAGTCCTTCTATGTAAACACATATTTCAAACTCTTGTGATTAGAAAACACCTTAAATCTCTCACCATATAGATAGTGCCTCCAAATCTTCAAGGCAAAAATCACCACTGTTAACTCTAGGTCATGGGTTGGATAATTCTTTTCATGTATCTTCAACTGCAGTGAGCCATAGGCTACTACTTTCCCCTCTTGTATCAATACACAACCCAAACCTTCTCGTGAGGCATCACAATTTACCGAATAGCCCAAACCCCTCTCCGGAATAATCAAGACTAAAGCAGTGGTAAGTCTAACCTTAAGCTCTTGAAATGACTTCTCACAATTCTCACTCCACACAAATTTGATTTCTTTCCTCGTCAACCTAGTCAAAGATGAGGCTAGCTTAGAGAAATCCTTCACGAATCTATGATAATACCCGGCCAACCCTAAGAAACTATGGATCTCAAAAGCATTTTGAGGTTGTGCCCAATTTCGCACTACCTTTATCTTAGATGAATATACAGTCACCCCTTCCCCGGATACCACATGGCCTAAGAACTTAACTTCCCTCAGCCAAAACTCATACTTCCCAAACTTAGCATACAGTTTATGGGCTCTAAGCGACTCAAGCACCACTTGCAAGTGTTTCTCGTACTCCTCCTCAGAGGGTGAGTAAATCAAGATGTCGTCCATAAAAACGACCACAAAATGGTCTAGGAACTCACGGAAGATCCGGTTCATCAAATCCATAAACACAGTTGGAGCATTGGTTAGCCCAAAATGCATCACTAAAACTCATAAGGGCCATACCATGTACGGAATGCCGTCTTTGGGATATCCTCCTCCCTTACCCTCAACAGATGATAACCCGATCTTAGATCTATCTTAGAAAAGTAACAAGATCCCTTCAACTGATCAAACAGATCATCAATACGAGGCATTGGGTACTTGTTCTTAACTATTACCCAGTTCAACTTCTAGTAATCTATACAAAGTTGCAACGTTCCATTTTTCTTTTTAGCAAAGAGAGCCAGTGCTCCCTAAGGTGAAGTACTAGGGCAGATAAAACCCTTATCTAACAATTCCTGGAGTTTGAATCTTCAACTCACTCAATTTAGTATGTACAAATCTATATGGTGCCATAGAAATCGGTGTTGTGCCAGGCACTAAATCAATAGAGAACGCGATCTCCCGGTGAGATGGTAAACTTGTAAGATCTTCGAGAAAGACATCGGGGTATTCACAAACCACCCTTAGCAACTCAACCCAGACTTCATCACACTCTCCACCCAAGAGGGTTGCAAGAAGGCAACTAAGTTCACTCCGCCCACACGGATCATATACCGATGATAAAAAACTATCCACTTGGTCCCTTAAGAAATAAAAAAAATCATTACTTAGGGTACATACAGTAACACTCTGATGGTAGAAATCTATAATAGCCCGGTATGACGATAGCCAGTCCATACCCAAAATAACATCAAAACTAGACATATCAATCAATACATATGCAAATGGAAGTTGATGATCGGCAACCTCTATGTCACAACCTCGACACCCATGCTTCAAAATAACCTTACCACCAATAGGTGACTCTACACAGATAGGAGATGCTAACTGAGCCAACTCTAACCCCAAAACTGATGCAAATGCAGATGAGATAAAAGAATGGGATGCACCCGTATCAATCAATACATTAGCAACCGAATTGCAAACTAAAAAGGTACCTCTCACTACAGAAGGAGCAGGTACAAGATTTGGCGCTGTAACAGTATACACATACCCCTAGGTCTCTGCTCAACCTGCTCACCCCTCGGAGCATAAGCTTGATGCACTGATTGAGCCGAAGAGGCTCCCTGATAGGCCCTCGAGGCCTGTGTAGGTTAGTGGCTCTGTGTCTGCCTCGAACCAGACGCACCAGATGTGCCACCCAACTGTGGACAAAATCTCTTCACGTACTACGCCTGCCCACACTGATAACAAGTGAGCGACTACCCTCTTCCTTGACTCTGGCCTTGTGAACGAGCCAAAGACGGTGCAGACCGTTGCCCTCCTTCTTTCTATGGGCAAGCTGGGGACTTGTGGCCCAACTGACCACATTTGTAACAAGTAACATCTCCTTGACCACCTCTTCCAGAACCTAAACTCGGCACTGGAAAGGTAGACCTCGACTGTGCTCTCTAAAACTATTGTGTGGTAAGGCCCTCCTGCCTCTTTCCGTCTCCCTGAATATCCTAACTCCTCTTGGAGCCCCTCATCCTCTGCCTCAATAATAGTCTTAAGATGGGCCACCTCCTCCACAAGGCACCCATAATCTCTAATCATGGACCTGGCCACTCGGAACATAAGCCCGGTTCTTAACCACTTCTCAAACTCCAGACAACGGTGTTCCTTAGTCGCCATAAGCTCAGGAACAAACCTAGAGAGGCTAGTGAATGTGGCCTCAAACTTGGCCACTGGTGTGTTCAACTACACCAGCTTGGAAATCTGGTCTCTCAACTTCTCCCTAACTGTGGGAGGTAAAAACAATGCCTTCTAGGTCACCCTAATGCGCTTATGTACATACTTCCGCTACTGACCCGCATCTCCCTTCAATTGGAAAGACGCCAAGGCCACCCTCAACTGGTCGTCATCGATGCCAAGCATCTCGAACGTCTTCACTATTTGCTCTAGCCACTTATCTACCTTCAGTGCCTCCTTAGGATCATCCAAAAACTCATCTGGACTTGATCGGAAAAACTTTCTCTTCAGAAAAGATGGCCCTGCTTCAACTACTTGGGCCTGGACCTTGATTCTCAGCCCTGACAATGTCAATGGATTCCCCCAAAGCTCTGGCCATCTCGCAGGCTATGGCACCCATGGCCTGTTGACCAACTGGTTCAGCCACATTGGCTTGGCCAACCCTTTCTTCCTGTGTCGAAATTTCATCCGGTATAGGCACCTCGTGCCTCCTAGGCCTACCACACCTACCACCATGACCAGTCTTGACATCCTAATGAAGGTAACACAAGGGATTAGCATATTCACAAATGTACCGAAGCTAACTCCCTCGTGTCCTAATATGTTGGACAATAGTAATTCACTCCATCCAAGCATGTAGTCACATAAACACATACGAATTTCATTTCCGGATAGTGACCGTCCCGCGACGTTGCTAGAGTGCCAATTAGAAACGGCAGTGATCAGGTGCCTTTCCAATAGGACTCCTAAAAACTCGTAGACTCGATCCACATCCTAGAAATTAAATCTCATGCCCATATAATCACATAAATATGTTATCACATACGCATACAATAAATACTAACATTTCAACCAAGCAAGACAAACCCATTGTGGTAATAACCACTTCCCATGTACCCAAAGTATTCAAACCCAGTACGCTCTGATACTAAGTTGTAACGTCCCAAAAATAATACAATGAATCCAACCCACAAGCGAAAAGATAATAGAAATAATATACTTTCATTCATCAGAGTTCGTGTACAAAAGCTAACACATGCAATATATATTCACAAACTATTCATCTTGAATCTACAGCATGTGTTGTATTGATATAAGAACTAAAAACTAAAAAGATAATCATGTCCTATGGGCTTACATCTTTCCAAGTCATTGCTTGGTTACAAAAAAAAATGAGCCTAGCTCAATACAATTAAAGCCCTTGGCAATATAAAAAGAATACAACAAAAGAAAGAACTCTTGCTCCCAAAAGTCCCTCAAAGCTATTGCCTTAACGGAGGCATATCACCAACATCTAAAAATATTTTTCCCAAATAGGGTGAGCCAAAACCCAGTAGGAACAATCTAACACCATATATGAGATTTAACAAAGATGTAAGTACAATGTGTATATACAATGCCTATGACAAAACATTAACATTTTTATATAATCATAAAGTACCGAGTTCATATCTTAATCCATTTTCCTTCAATTTATTTCAATTCATGAGCCAATTTCATAATCTTTTAACAATCCAACTAAGACTATAACTCAGTGGTTTATCAGTTAACTCAATTATTACACAAACACTTCAATCTGCTATTTTACGAAAATTTCATCCACGGGATTGGCACTCATGTATACGTGCGGTTTCGGGACTTTCACCCAGGACACTCTGGCCAACTTAATTTCAATGGAGTCCATTCCCTATCTCCTCCCAAATATGGAGTACATCCCATTTCTCCTCCTAACATCGTATATATACAATGTATTTAAAACATAGTCATATTCAATGACAACCAACAATAGATTAGTTTTAATTCACCTAATCCTCATGCAATTTCTACAACAATCATAGCTATCCTCTACCAATAGCCCAATACAGTTATTTCTAAACAGATATTTAATCTTAAGATAGATAATTTATTGAAAATTTCCAAAGGTGTGAGGTAATACATAACCAACCCCACCATTTATTTCAATATTCATCCAATTTCATATTTACAATGCCAATTTCATTTATTTATACAAAATAAATACTTGAATCATTTTAGGGCAAACTTCCCTCTTTTCCAAATGCCAACCCAAATGCCAAAATCAACAATTGTAACACAATATAACCTCATTTTCAAACCCCATGACTAATTGTATTACTTACAATAAAAGCCCCTCTTTTGATTTTACATCCCAAACCCTAAGTTTGTCCATAATACACCCAAAGCTCACCATTATTACACAATCAACAAATAACTAAGTTAAAAGCCATATGAAGGTGTAAAAAATCCCTACCTTAAGCCTAGAAGACCAAAGCAACAAAGGAGAAACTTCAAAGACGTCCAAGCCAACTTCTACTTGGATCAAAATGGAGCTCTTGAGGCACTCTACCTTTTTCTCAAAGGCACTAGGGTGAAGATCCTAATGGATCTAGGTGAAATGATAGAGAGAATATGAGTTTTAGAGAGAGAAACTCAATATCTAGGTTTTTGGAAAGTTTTAGAGAGAGAGAGAGGAATAAAAAAGTGCAACAAAAAGTCATCTTCACGATTTGATATACACGCAGTTTGCTCGAGCGTGAAAAGTGACGCTCGAGCGTCAGACACATTGTTTCGCTCGAGCGCAGATTACAGACTTTCAGAAGTTTTTCAAACGAAGGACATCGCTCGAGCTCAAGATTGGCCGCTTGAGCGCTCACTCGCTTGAGCATAAGAAACACTGCTCGAGTGTAGAATACACTCTTCTAGTATTTACATGTCTGTAAAAATACTGAGAGTTTACAAATCTCGCTCGAGTGAAGAATGGCCGCTCGAGCGAGGAGCAAAAATCTAGGCAACAAAGGTTTGGAAAATCAAGCAACCAATCTGTTCCAAACACACAACTACAATCCAATAACCAAATTTAAGAAAGAACAAGAGAGAAAAGACAAGAACAACCATACAAGACTACGAAATCTGAATCCAAAACACAAAATGGGTCGGGTATAAACCAGAAATGCTATAGTTTGTCTCCCAAGACACGACGATTAGAACCCGTTAAGTCAGAAGCACCTTTTGTATAGTTTCGGCGAACTGACAATGGTAGCACTCTCTCACACGGGAAAAATTATATGTGTAGACTGACTATAAGATGAGAGCAAAAATTCTGTACTTAAACCAAAGAGAATGGCCTTAATTTGTACATAATGGGAGAGAGATGAAGAGTCTTCCAGTAACAAATACAGAATTCATTTATGCAAAGTTGCTGAAACAAATGCAGAAAACTGATGGAATAAGTGTATGAGTTACACACTTTATATAGACATATGTGTATATTTGTAGCCACCAATTTGACTTAGCTCAAAAAAGATTAGACTGATGGGCCACTAATATGGCCCAGCCCAAAGCTAAGCCATTCCAGTAAGTAACAAGCCTCAAGCCCAAGCCCAAGTCCCAAGATCTATGGACCCAGTGGGCGGATGGCGCACGCATGTGGCATTTTTTGCATAACAAACTTGGACCATAGTCTTGGCCCAAGCCCATCCTTGAAGCATCCATAACTCCCTTTCTTCGAAAAATTTGGATGCCCCAAAGGGCTCATGCTCTTATAAAAAACTTGAGATTTAAATACCCATCAATGCTTTCCTTTACAATCAATGTGGGATAGGTGGTTACATACCATTCCCAATACCTCATTCATGAAGCCAACTTTATGAGACAATTTTTCATTCAATACTCATTGATTTTTGGTCATTTTTTTGTGATGTAAAGATCTTATTACAAACAATCTAGACCCATTTGATTCCACCTCGACCGGTGGTTGGGACCAACTTTAATTTCACATTAAAGTCACCATAAAACTATTTTTTCCTACAGAGATTTCTAGTTTGTAGACGAAAAGAGAAAAGCAAAAAGTGCAAGTCTAAAAATCTTTTTCAGAACTTTGGTTTTGTTGAAAAAAATTAAAAAGTATTACTTTTTTGAGTATTATAAAAAGATCTAAACAATAGAGTATGAACCTAGAGAGTAAGCAATACTAAAGTATTACCCATGAAAGCAAGAGGATAATAGAGTGTGTAGCAAGAAAAGGAAAATAATAGAGTAAGTTTTAGCTTCTTTCCCCCCCCTCAAAAAATGTGAACTGAGAATTATTGTTGTTAAAAGATGTGTATAGAGAAAACTTATATTTCATATTTAGTGTGTGTTTTGCTATCTATTATGGTCATTTTGCTTTATAGTAAAATTGTCATTAAAATTGAGGGCTGCTATTAGCATGTACCTAATTTCTTTGGACCCCCATTTCTTTGAACCTCCACCTTAATCCCTAAATTTTAATAATATTTCTTTGAACACTCCACTTAATACAATTTTACCCATATTCATAATATCATCACACCCAAGTGCATATTCACCTAATTTTGCACACCCTCTCTTCTTATTCTCTTAGTAAACGATGAATGATCGAGAGACGATTGAGAACAATAAACGATTGAGAGACGAATCGAATGTATCATTTTTTACTTCTTTCATAAACAATGGTCTCTTTCTCTTTGTCACCGTGAATGACGGTATCTCAGTGACGGTCTCTTTCTTTTTCTCTTAGGTAACCTTCAACTCCTCATCTGTAGACACCCCTTTTTTGACTGTCTTCAAGACTTCGGCGTCATCGTTTGAACACCCGATGATTGTGCTCACTTGTGTTCGTTTTGAGTTCCTGAAGGTTTCGGCCGAGCACCTTGCCTTGGAGCCTCTTATCTTGTTTGTTTTGTACTTGGTTGTAGACCAAGAGTTTGTTGCTTTGCTTCTAGAGGAGAGGGTGGCATGTCGGCCATCCCCTTAGCCTACCGGCTATGACTTGTGCCTACCGGCCACCAGTGGTGGCCAGTCGGCTATGTTGATGGCCGGTCGGCTACATTGATGGTCGGTTGGCCACCAATGATGGCCAACGACCATTTTTCTCATTTTTTAGATATTTGTTTGCCAGCTGTGCCAGCTGTTGATCACTGATGCTCATCTCCATACATGTGTATGGAGGGATGAAAGCAAGCCTTTGGCTTGTGTTTCTATATAAGGGGAGGTCTCTCCCCCATTTGAGGGGTTAGAATTTTGTTGAGCAAAATTTCTCCTCTCTCTCTTCTTGTTTTGTGCTTGAAAGTGAGTTTTCTCTGCACATTTGCACTAAGACCCTTAGCCAAAGACCTTCACCTTGGAGCTGAGGTTCTTGGAGGCCTTGTTTGAGCTTCTAAAAGTGGTTTTGGCTCAGAACTTTTGCTGTTTGTTGCTGTGCTTCAAGGGTAAGGACTTACCTCTTTTAAACTTTGTTTTAATTCATTGTTTGGCCACCTTTGCATGTTGCGTTGAGGCTGGTTTTAACCTCTAAAAAACTCTATTTTTAAGGTTTTAAAATGGTGGTTTGAGCTTTGTTTAGTTAGTGGGTGGTTTCCTCCCTTTGCTCTTTGGCGTATAAAGCCTTTTGAGCCATCTTTCAAAGCCTTTGAAACCCCATTTTCTTGGCCTTTTAACAACTGAATCCCAAGGGAATTTTAGTGGTAAAAAGTTGGTTTTGAGGTCCAAAATAGGAGGGAGTGGCTTCCCCTCATTGTGTCTTGTTTGCATGTGTAGTTGCCTAGCATGTGAGCATGTTTTTCTACCTCCTTATGACTGGATCTCAGCATGTTTTAACTACTGATTTAGTATGCTTTAACTCTGTTTTGGGTGGTCTTGGTCATATGAGCTTAGCCTTGCATGGTTATAGTGTAAAGGGCTTCACTAGCTTTGTATTTTAAGGCCTCTAACATGCTTTGCTTGGGTTGATTGCATGTTGTAGCATCATTTAGCATGTGATTTCAGTGCATATATTCATGTCACACTCTCACATATCTTACTCTCTCATTGCTTTTGAGAGTTGTGCTTTGTGCCTTGCTTGCGAGCCAACATGTGCGCATGATTTTCTTGCCTTTTATGTTTCTATCTCAGCATGTTTAGGCCACTGTTTTGGCATGTTTAAGTTCTGTCCAGAGCTGGTTTGACCATTTAAGCTTGATATTGCATGCTTTTAGTGTAGTGCTCTTCACTAGTCTTAATTTTTTGGCTCTTAGCATGTTGTGCATGTGTTGCTTGCACGTTTAGCATTATTTTCCATGCCATTTCAGCACTAAAAAGTCTGCAACCTCCCTCATTTCTTCATTTTCCTATTTGTTTTGAGGGTTGGTTAACCTTATGATTGTGTAAGCTTGAGATAGAGCTTGTGCTCAATGGCTTTAACTCTCTTTTGAGGGTTCCTCCTAGCCAAAGACATGATCACTCTCATGTCTTAAACCATCCATTGGTTGACCCCTCTCTCATTAGAGGACTTTCACATTGGACTTAACCAACTAAAGAATGGTTTGGTAACATTAAAATGTGTAAACAAAATGAACCAAGTAAAACATGATAAGATAAGCATGCTTGTGTTGCATTATATGTGTTTGGATCGGACGTTAATCTAAACACAAGAAATGCGGGATGCTTCATACTCAAAGTGATGAAACGTGTCACGTTTCTTGGTCGCCGTCATCCTTGATCATGCATGATAGGATGATGGCCATTTGAGTCTTATGTGCGCATTTATTAAGCTTGTACAAGCTTGGTTCTTTGGCCATCATGCATGAAAATGCTTGATTGGTGGCTTGAGAGCCCAGTGCCATACTCATTTGAGCTTGCAAATACATTGCTTTGCCCTTGTTGCTCTCTGTTGCAGCAAAAATAGAATTTTGGAAAAAGGGATGGCCGACTAGCCACTTGAAGTAGCCGACCGGCCATTAAACTAGTCGACCGGCCAGTGTTTGTGGCTGTCCGACCATCAGTCCATTTTTTGGTGCAAAAGTGTTCCTGTTTTCTAGCAGAAGTAGTTCGGAAATTGGTTCGATACTCAGAAAACAGAAAAGGTGCAAACAGAGGCAACCGGTGGCAAGGCGATAGATTTTCGGGAAAGAAGCAACCAAGCATGCATGTCTCCCTCGCCCGCGAGGCCAATTCATTGCTTTGTTAGCTAGTTGTAGCCGATTATTTACATATGTTGTAATTAATTAGTTCAATTTGTTTTGTAATATTTTAATTAGCTTAGCATAGCTAGTTATTCAATTATGTTGTAGCATTTAATTAGCTAGAATAGTTGATTAGCTGTTTTGTAATAATTAGCTTAGCTCAGTGTAGCTTATCTTATTTATTCGAACCCTCATTCGAGAGGGCACAATGTTGTAATAAGTGTGCGTGCGTGCGTGTGTGCATGTCTTCCAACCCCACGTCTTTCTCCCTTTTATTTATCTGTTTTCGATGGTTAGATTACGTCATGTTTCAATTAGCATACTTTATGCTCGCATGTTTGCGTCATTCATTTGTCTTGCATGCACCGAGGCTCGGCGCATCATTCAAACTACATCGCATTTCAATACTTATTTGAATACGTGTTTCAAAGCATGTTAACAAATTGTTGCATTCATATGCCATCTTAGATAGCCGAGTCTATTAATTGCATTATTGCATGTGTTTCATTAGGTATCTTTGTATAGTTAAGATCATGCATATTTCTAACTAGCTTTTGTTTTGGCTTGGAGTACACTGTAAGTTTTACGCTTTAGCATACTTACATGAGTGTGAGTGTTGCCATGATAGCATGCTTGTCATGAGGCTATTTGCTTAAATGATTAACTGCATGAATGCCTATGGATGAAGGCTTTATTGCTAGAATTGGAACAATTCGATGATTGTGAGTTTTAAGCCCACTTTATGAAGTGGCAAATCATCATGTTTTAAGCCCACTTGAGGGTGGCAAATCCACGTTTTAGTCCACTTGAGGGTGGCAATTTCAAACCATTTTCGAAAACAAACATGAATTGATTTGTTCAAATTCTTGCGACTTAGTCTATACTTGCTTGTGTGCGTCACGTAGTAAAGTTAGCTAATAACTGGATAAGAACACATGAGGTTTATAAAACAATATATCATGTTTAGTAAAGGCCGATCTTTTGATCGGGCGAGCGGGGGTGCTCATTTCAGGACCTTCCCCCCTTGTACCCAAGTTCCCAAGCCGAGACAACTTTGGTGATAACGGACACGTGACCTTTGGCACGAGTCAGGGTTTCCTAAATTTTCTAAAAACAAAATATTTAGGTGGCGACTCTATAATCTGGTAAAGTAGTCCAGTTTTGGCATTATTTGATTCAAAATCTGATTTTCCAAAATGATTTTCCGGATTGGGCTCTTTAGTGTTTATCAGTCTCACATTGCACTTTGTGAGATTAGATTCAAAACCGTGACAGGAGTCCGAACTTTAGGAGACCAATTCGAGCCTTTCCGAAAAAGGGTGGCGCAAAGAAAGTCGAGTCCACACCATCCCATATATATATATTTTTTGTTTATTTCAGGGTAAAACATTCGATATAGGGGGTTTTAAAGGCAAAAACCCTTTGAAAAAATAGACATAGGAAAAATCCTACAAAATAGAACCATTTGGCATTCCAATGCCGAACAAAATATTATGTTCAACATTATAGTACTGAACTAAATGTTTCTGTTCAACATTGTATTACTAAATAGAATCTTAACAGTCAGCAAACCAGTACGGAATTGAAAACGACCCCAAATCATAAATGTAAGATAGATAAACTTACCAATGCAACGCCAACCTCATCAGAGTTATTGTCATTGTCCTAAATTGCTCTATAAGTATCAACGAATGATGAAACGCGGAGTCTGTAATAGGATTGTTTGCAACATTAATTGATTTGAAACCACCGAACAAAATGTTAACTGATTAGGTGATTTCAAATTATTTTTATTGAAGATGAATATGTGGGTTTAGGATGGTGATGAAAAAGAATACAATTAGGGTTTAGATTGATAAGAAATATGTATAGACAGGGATGAGGGTAGGTATACAATATTATAGAGTGTTATTCTAATTATTTTTATTTAGTGGGTGGGTGTTCCATTAAAAGTTGTCCTTTAATGTATTTTTACTTTAGGGTATAATTATAATTAAAAAAAAAGAGAATTGGGGGGTCCAAAGAAATTAGGTAGGTGTTAATGGAAACACTCTTAAAATTTTGTTTCATTAAGTGTGTGCACAAAGATGAAAAGATATGTGAAAATAGAATTTCCCCTATTTTACCCCAAACCTCATCCCAAATACCCTTTAGGTAATCAACAAACACACAAATACCATTGAGTTTCTTCATATGGCAATATACCTGATATTGTTAAAAAAATAGCATAAAAATCAATTTAAAACCATTCAATAGATAGTTCTTGTTATTATTATGTCTTTGTGATATATTCTACCATTGTTAACTTTGTGCCAAATTTGAATATTTAATTGTTGCAATTGAAAATTTGCAGTGTTTAGTGGTATCAACATTTATGTTCCTCTCTCTCTCTCACTCTCTCAGATGGGATGTAAGACCCACCACACCCTATGATGTGTGACGGCCACACATCCCCCTATATGAGAGGAAAAGTAAAATTAAGAGTGAATTTTTTTAACACAATGTGGTAATATGATTCAAATTGTACATATAGTTAGCGGGTTAAAATTGATTACTTTTCGACAAAAATATGAATATTATACAACTTGATAACACGAATATTAAATAAGTCAAATTGGTGTTGAATTTGTACAATACGAAATTGATACAAATAATCCAATTAATAAAAAATTAGTTACACAATTTGTTATTATTTTTCATTAAAAAATGCCATGATGTGTTTGAATTCTATCTAACTAACTTTAAAATAAGGTAGAGTAAGAATTCAAAGTTAATATAATTTTGTTTGTTTTTAATTGAAGATAATAAATTTTTATCTATCGTTTTAGAGTCTATCTATATATATTTTGTAAATTAGGATATGAAATTGAGTTGAAATTAAATATTTTTATGAGCGATTTTGTCAAATAGTGAGTATTTTCATTAAATTTGACTTGTAATTTTTTAATTTTTTTAATACATTTAAGGTTGTTTTGAGAATTGATTATTTTAGTAGATTTCTGATTTTTTATGAAAAGAAATGCAAACAAGTAGAGAAAATAGTTGTTTTTTTTGGGACTGTTTTAGCCTATTATCAAGGCAACTCTTGTTAATTTTAACTATAAGTAATAATTTTTGACATAACATGTTAATATAATTTAAAACATATATGAATAAGAAATGACACAGCACAATAACATGTGTTGAGTTAGTATTGAGATATTCTACCATGAATCTGAAATGACACAATAGGAACACGACAACACCCACTCCTAAATAAAATAGTGTCTAAAATTTTAAATAAGAGAAATAACAATTCACTATAAATTTTTTTAAAAAAATTACAAATTAATAAGGGCTTTTGGTCCAAAGATCAAAAATCAAACTTTCTTTGTCCAAACATCCAAGCGCAAAAAAACATTGTCCATAAGGATATGCTAGTGTAAAATATCCGAACTACCCCTACATATATATCATGTCACACACACTCTCTCTCTTTTTCAGATCGATCGTTTGTCGTAGTCCCCTGCCTCCTACCGTCGTTTTCCATCTCTTCACCATCGCCGTCTCTCATATCTGTATTCCCTTACCTTAAATCTGAGATCCACATCTTCATTGGCAAGATTGATGGAGAGAGAGAGATTTCGATCCACTCTCCGGCACTACGACGGCGTCGACCATGACCTGGAGGTTGGTTGGGCACGAGTTGCCATTGAGCTTCAAGAATGAGAACGAACGCTTGACGTCGGCTAGGGTTCAGATCTCACACCGCCACCGTCATCTAGTGTTCATATATGTCTCCATTTCTCTCTTCTCTCATTTTCTTAGATCTCACAAAATCAACAACAAAGTGTTATAGATTTGTTTAAGTTTCAGGACTTCAATATCTGTCTAAATATTCATCAAGTACTTGGACTTTGCTTTTATATAATCGTGATTATCTACAAATATATACAGATAGAAATATCTATATATATGTTTGTTTGTGTATATTTATATATACATATATGTTTATTTGACTGGGAATTATTATCGATGCATCTATTTGTCTTTGTGTGTGTGTGGTTGTTGATTTATCCGTCTTTGTATGTCTGTTTTTGTTGTTGTTCTTTTTGTTCATCTATGTGTTGGTTCTATTTAAATTTTGTTGTTGTTGTTGTTGGGGTTGATGATGATAATGAGATCATGAAAATGATGAAACAAATTGTAACAATTAAAAAAAAATTGATAGATAGGTTAGAATATAAAATTGATGTTGATGTATCTATTTGTCTTTGTAAGTGTGTGTATGTATGTATATATATCTTGAGTGTATATATATATATATATATATATTTGTGAGTATATGTATATATATTTGTGAGTGCGAGTGTGTGTATGTATGAGATAGATCTAGAAAAAAAATTGAAGTTGATGATAATTATTGCAACAAATAAACAAAAAAATTGACACAGATTTTGAACTGATAGAAAAAAATTGAACAAATAGTCAAAAATTTTGAACAGATAAATAGAATTTAGGAGAAAAATTGAAAAAATAAACATAATTTAGGAGAAAAATTGAACAGATAAGGGGAAAAAAATTAAACATACAGTAAAAAAATTTGAATAAATAGACAAAAAGTTTGAACAGATAGTCAACAAAAAGTCAAATAGATAAAAAAAGTCAAGAAGTAAAATTAGAAACAAAATGTCTTCTAAAACTTCTCACCAAATTATTTCACAAAACATAAATTTCCCACAAACAAAAAATATTTACTGGACTTAATACCTTATATCCTCCTTAGATTAGATATATCACAAATTTTCTCAGTTAATAATAAATTTTATAAATATATTAATAATTGAACTTATAATTTTTTCAATGAGTGTAATAATTTTATTGGAAGTAATACTGTTGGCTTTTTTGACTTTCGAAGGTTAATTATGTAATTTTAAGCGTGCCAACAAGGATCATTAAGTTCTTACAGAATTTTAATTGCCAACCAATTATCAGACGATTGTGTTGAAATTCTTTTAGCCTCAATGAAGAGGATTTTTACTGGTGGCTTGCTTAGGAGAAACTTATAAGTAATGACAAGTACAAAAGCAGTTCAAAAACTAGAATTTCATTGAATGAACAAGAACTTACAATGAAATGACCCAGTCTCGAAGAGGTTCACAGCAGTAAACTGCCTGAAACTACTCATAGGAAATGAAATGCAGTACAGGAATTGAAGAGCTAGAAATATAAAAAACTAGAAATGTAAAAATTGGAAAGAAAATATGAAGTAAATAACTGGTTTCTGGATCTGAGTCTGGCCTTCTTCTGTTGGCCTTCTCTTTTATTTATACTCTCTAATGGTAACTGTCAAAGTGGACTTCTAACCATCGAAATGCTCTTTCCCGATCATTGGTTATGGCCTTGAACAATCTGCTCCCACTATGCCTTCCTTGCAGTTGGGCTTTGCTCTTGAATTTGAATTTGAATTGTGAGTAACCGTTGCGCCACGCCACTTCGTGCCTTCTAACTACTTCCATGCTACGCAGACCCATCATTACCAATATGAATTGCCAAGTGTCTGTCGCTGATTGGAGACTTGTATTGACTCCCCAAAATACCCTTTACGTGCCACGTGTTAAGTTGCGATTGGCCTATACAAAATATATAGCCAACATTATCCCCCTGCACTAATATACCCAATACTCAGTGATATTAGTGGATCAGTGCATTTTGTCCACGTCCTAGAACGTGCATGGACTTTGTTCATCTTAGAAATATAACCGTTTTCTTCAAAATGAAGCACTGAACTTCATTAAATTCTCCCTCACACTTGAACATTTCCTCCACTATCTGTGTATACGAAGGGATTGATACCTCTCCAATGGCCAATCAAGCCCCCTCTTACATTGATCGAGCATATGAGGAGGTATTGGACAGTGATGATCGACCTCGACTGAACCTTCATGCATTTATTGGCCACATTTATCTGCCCCCATTTATACAAGTTATGGAAGCCTTTGCACCATATGAACCTCTAGACCAAGCATTTGCACAAATGGATCTTGGAAGCTCTTTATCCGCTCAAAACCTCTCTGTATGGGATGAAGCAACTTTATCTTCTTTTGGAAATATTGGCTGGGATGCTTGGCTTACACCCACTCAACCTCAAACAAGGGAGCGAATCCATCATAGATTTCCTCAATTTGATGCCCTCTTTGTCATTCATCATTCTATACGCAGCTTTGTAGTGTACCCATATGTCCCTTTCAACCGTCTTCGTTGCCTTGAAGACAATTTGCTTTCTGCATGGTATACCTCTATCTTGCCAACCAGAATAGTGCGAAATACCCCACACCCTATTGAAGCATTGGGAATCAACCCTTCACTCTTAGCCAAGAAAACAAAACTTTGTTCCTCTGATTGGCTGGAGTGTGTGAATGAGGCCCAGTTTCCACTTCACTTGGAGGGGATGCAACTGCTCCTTTCCTGCCTCCCAATCCTAATTGGATTGAGCCATTAAAGCTCACCCTCTTCGAGAACCAGCATTTTACTCCCTACTAGGCTCCAGTTCCTCCAACTGCTTATCAGTAATACAAAGCCCAGACTTTGCTTGCCGCTTTATCTCACTTATCCTTTGAGGTCCTTCGATACGGCATTCCTCACAAGAATCTTTTATGGGCTTGTGACATTGTCTCTCGAAGCCACATCCTCAACCCTGTGGCCCAGGCAAAGCTTCATATTTTCCTAGATTAACTCCCTCTCCTGCTCAACTGGCATAACAATGTTTCTGCCAGTAGTAAGTCCTTGGAGGAGATTTCTACTACTTGTATTCAAACTCAGTATGAGGCAGAGAATCTTCTTGAAGAGTATGAAGACTTCAAGAATCATGACTCAGAGTATGGAGAAGATACTAATGAAGAAGATATCAATATGGATAATATGCACGAGAGGGGGGAGATGGATGAAGTAGAGAGAGCTCTTAAGCAAACAGAGTTCGAAATGAAGGCTCAGCAACTCTTCTTCCAAATAAGGGATCATCAATTAGATAAACCAAAATTCGATAGGATAGAAGAAATGCTAGAAAAGGAATATGTATTTATTGAATTTTGTTGGACAAAGTTTCACGATTTTGTAACTTTGTCTATTACATATTTTTATGAAATTGAGAATGTAACCAAGTAAGTTTTCCCAATGTAAATGTTCTATCAATAAAGTTGGGTTTTCATATTCCAATTCGTTTGATCTGACTTTCATATTCTAATTGTATGGTTAATATGACTTTATTTCTTACTTTGTTCACATAATCTGTGCAAATAACAACTTTGAATTAACCAATTTTGCTTCGAAGCCTAGCTTAAGTGTCTTCAAAGCATGGAATTTCTTTTGTAAAATGACAATATTTGTTTTCGAAGGGATTTATTTAATAGAAAGTTCAAGAAAGTATTTTCATGTATGGGCAAATACTTTGGTCTTTGAAATTCCCACATTGCTTGACCAAATAGGCTTTATAGTCCTTATTTATGGAAAGAACCATATTCAAATCACAGAACACTACAAAGACCTTTTCGAAAGAAATTTTCTTTTGTGGAAAGACCAAGAGAATACCCTCAAACCCTTCAAAGTAAACAAACCCCAGCTATACTTGAGTCTAAGGTATAAAATTGGCTTTGAAGCCTAGCTGAATATTTGGAAAACTGGCTTTGAAGCCAACTACAGGTTCTTGAAGCCAATCTGAGTATTTGAAATGTGTTGCTCTCTTTTGCAAGATGTCCCCATAATGTGGCTCTCTTTCTTGTGTTTTTGGGAGTTCTAAAATAAAAGCCTTAATCACACATGGGTCAAAACTTCAGCCTATCTGAGTCGTCATATTAAATGGGTAATTTTGGACAGAAAGGTTTAAAAACCCCATCTTCTCGCGCTCTTTACCTATTTACTTGTCCAAAATTTCCCTTTCGCTTCCTATTACTCTTGACTATAACTTCTTACCCTTCTCATACTTATTTTCGTCACCCTCCTTTCAACCATTCATTAATGGTTTCTTCTTCCTCAAAAGTACTGGTTGTCAAGTGTGTGAGCCCGTCTGTGGCTTTGAAGAGGTGTATCAACGAAGAGTGTGACAAATAAAAAGCTGGTGAACGAAGTGCCATTGATGGATGTATCTTCATTTCCCATCACCATGCTCAAGGGGAGTTCATCCTTGGACCTATCTTTAGAGAAGCCCCTGCTCAGCTTCCTGCTCTATTCCCTCGTTTAGAGGATCAATCTCTCCTCTACACGGGGGGCCTCGGTTGGGAAGCTGGAGGATGAATTGGCCTCATCACTGTTGGCCCACATTGAGGCTAGAATGGGAGGAATGGTATGACTGAGTCGTTCCTGCCAGGACGTGGGACCTCCAAGAACTCCGTCTCCTCAACGCCTTTCAGCTAGCCAGGTTTTCTATTCCTGAAGAACCTTTTCTCAAACCTGCTGCACTTTGCTTTTGGAATCCATCTTTCAATTTTTTCCAATTTCGGTGTGGCATGATTGCCCCCACTGTCCTTGATATGTGCCATCTTTTAGGGTTATCACCCGTTGGTACCTGTTTTGGTCCAGACTATCCCAACCTTAAGGTCCCCTTCTCTATTCCTCCTTTAAACTCTTCCTTTAGTGATTTTGTGAGCTCTGAAAACAAAAAGGAGAGGTCCTGTAATAGATCGAGAGTTCTTTTCTTTTCTTCTACATTGGCATTGCAAATTTCTATTCTGTACCTCTTCTCAAAAGATTATGCCTGAGTTTGCCTCTCTTGCTAAGGCTCTTGCTTCGAAGAAGAAGATAGCCTTGGCTTCTTATGTCTTGAGTCATATCTATAGAGTTTATTCCCAATTCTGTGAGAGGCCCATGGATATTAACCAAGGAGGCCCATTCTAGGTACTTAAACTCTGGCTTTTTGCATACTTCACAGACTTACACTCCAAATGTTTAAAATTTCTAGTGCAAGGCCCTGTCACTGTAGACACCCCATTTTTGAAGGCCCTTACGACTTGGATATCCTTGTATGCGCACCCGTTGATAAGTCTGTTTGCTCGTCAAGTGCTCGAAGTCCTCAGCGGAATGCCACAGCTTTGAGCCTTGCACCCCTGTCGCCTTGTTTTTGGACCAAAACCTTGGTGTTTCAAGCTTGAACCTTCTGGTGACCTATCGGCCACCACCATGGGCTGTCGGCCATGTCTCCTGGTTGTCGGCTAGCCACCAGTGTGTTTTGCAGATATTTTATGCCAGTTGTGCCAGTTGTTTGCACAGCTGCATGCATCTGCACCCACATGTAGGACTGGATCTCCTTGTATGGAATTCATGTTTTCTATATATAGGGGGTCCCCTCCCTCATTTTTGAAGGTCAGAATTTTTGGAACAAAAATCTCTCTCTCTCTCTCTCTTACAAATTTGTGCATATTAGCCTATATACACTACAATTTTGCCTATACCTCCTTAGCCAAAGTTGTTTATCTTTGAGTTGGGGTTCCTTGGGGGCCTTCTTGGAGCTCTACAAGGTGGTTTTGGCTTGAATTGTTGCCTAAAATTGATCTTTGCTTCAAGAGGTATAACACTTGCCCTTTTACCTTGCTTTGCACACTTCTTTTTCTATCTTTTTCCCATTGTTTTTGGGCTGTTTTTGGACTATAAAAACTCTATTTTTTGGGCTAAAATTGGTGGTTAGAGGCCATTTAAAGGTTAGGGGATGATTCACCCTTCTTTATTCCTTATTTGTAAGGCCTTTTCACCTTTGTTTCCCACTTTCAAACCATCTTTTTTTTGGGCTTTTAAACACTGAATTTCAAAGCAATTTCAGTGGTGAAAATCATGTTTTGAAGTCCAAATTTGGAGGGGTTAACCTCCCCTCCTTGTGCTTTGTTTGCTAGCTTAGTTAGCTCTATGTGTTAGCTTATTTTTCTAACCATTTATAGCTTAATTTCAGCATGTTTTAACCTTTATTTTGGACTATTTTAACTCTGTTTTGGGTTAGTTAAGTCATTTGAGTCTTATATTGCATGCTTGTAGTGTACTCATAAGCTTGGTGTTTTAGGCCTTTAGACACCACTTGTTTGAATTGATTGCATTGTTTTAGTGCTTTTCTCACTTAACTTCAGCACTATTAATCTCTACAACGTCCCTCATCTCTTGACTTTTTCATTTGCTTTGAGGGTTGTTTCAACCTTGGGATTGTGTAAGCTTGAGATTGAGGTCCATGCTTAATGGTTTAATCCTCTTTTGGGGGTTCATTACCAACGACATGACACCTCTCTCTTGCCTTAAACCACCCCTTGTTTGTCACTTCCTTCTCTTTAGAGGATTTGATTCACCAATGGACTTAATTGGTTAAGGAATGGTTGGTAATCTAAAATGAGTAACTAAAAAGTTGCAACTAAAATGGTGCAATATAAGAATTTGATTATGTTTCGGTGTGTTCAATCGGACGTTAATTGAACACAAAGAAAATTGGGACATTTCATACTTAAAGTGCTGAAATATGCCAAGTTTCCAAGGTTACCATTGCCCTTGATCATGCATGATAGGGTGAAGGTTTTTGGTCTTGTTTGTGCATTTATTGAACTTATACATCTTAGTTTTTTGGCCATCATGCAATGAAATTGCTTGATTGATGGTTTAAGAGCTAAGTGTATCACTCATTTGAGATGTTTTGATGATAAGGAGGGATACACAGTACAAACAACCCTTAAGAAATACACTGTCCTACTCTGTTTGCTCTTCGTTACAGCAAAGAAGTCCAGTCAGCGGTGGTTGACAGGCCATCATCAGTAGCCAACTGGCTACCATCAGTGGCTGACCGACCATCAGCAGTGGCCGACCGGCCTTCTGTCGGCCACCAGTGCAAATTCAACAGTGTCCTTCTGAGACAGAACATAGTTGGTCCAGAAGAGGAAAATCAATGCAAAGGTTGTGCAACAGAGGCTTTAAAAAGCACATAGTGGATGTTATTTGGGTAGAAACCGAGCATGCATAAGCCTCCCTCACTTCCTGGGTCTAGTTAATTAGTTACATTAGCAATTAGTCATTTATTTGTTGTACTTAATTAATTGTAGCTAATTAGTTTGTTTTGTACTTATTTAATCTAGTTTAGATTGATTAAGTAAATTAGTTTGTGTGGAGAAATGATTTGGAAATACTCTTCTGATCCGGGGGGACGCTCGTGATCCACTAATAGTCACCTGAAAAGGAATAAGCACTCCGGTCGGGGGTGCCGGAATTAGCACTCCGACGGACAAGTCAGTCTCAACTCTCAAGAATCCTTATATTCTAAGTTAAGCACAACAATTCTCACATACCTTTCTTAGTCTGTTGTTCCTTTATTTATACTCGTTTCCTGAGCCTCGGGGCCAGGTCCACTTTTCACTCATTATCCTTTTATTTACTCGGCTCCATAGTTTAGTATTTACTCGGCTTATCTATTTTATTCAGCTTCCTGATTGTCAGGAAAAAGCCGAGTAATATCTATCTTCTAGAGTACGCTTCTGATTCTTCCAATTATCCACCCCCCACAATTGCCCTCCAAACACCCTGCTATCATCAGTTAGTCGGCGTGTTTGGCTTTTAGCCTAAGAAGTCAAAAAAAAAAAAAAAATTTCGGCGGCTATCCCTCTTCCCAATGCGCGTCAGAATGCGCACACGCTTCTTAGTCATCGTAACGCTTTCCCGCCCCTTTGTACGTTGCTTCCATTTAATGATTTGAAATTGCCTTTTCTAGTGTGTGTCCTGAATGTTCAAAAGATATTTTGCTCGCCCTTCAGTGCAACTCTATCTCTTCGCAGCTTCTACAACTCGTTTTTCGCTCTATCTTCTGTAAGTCTTCTTCTCCTTCATTTTTGATCCTGCTTCCTTATTGGCTTTTAACTTTCCCTAATCCTTGGGTTTGGCTTAAAAAGAATGGCAAAACATCTGAAAGAGCTCCTTTCAGCGGATCGAATCTCTGGCTTTTGACGCCATTTCTCCATCCCTGATGACATCCATTTGTCACTTTTGGCAGACAACATCATTGATATGTAGAGGGGAAATGAGAGCACAATCGCCTTTCCTCTCTTATCAATTGCTGAGGGCGGAGTCCGCTTTCCTCTTCACCCACTTTTGAGGACCGTTCTTAAATACTGGGGTCTGATCCCCTCCCAGCCCAACGTCAATTTCTTTCGTATCATAATGGGGATCGTAGAACTAAATCTTCATCTTAGGACCAATTTAGGTATTCCTGCCATTCGGCACTGTTACGCCCTTGCCAAATCCACTGGTCGGCTAGGGGGCTACTTTCTTAGAGCTAAGGATACTGATCATCACTTAGTGACTATGCTCGCCAGCTCTGGCAAGCGTGTCGACGACGTGATGGTCGTTGTCCACGGCAACTGGGAGTTCAGCGAAGGCGAAGATCGTTTAGACTCGGTGCCGAGAAAAAAAGGTGAACCAGGTGGCCGATTAGATCACTTTGGTCTTCATATTTGCATGTATATGTATTCGGTACTATGTTCATCTTATCGTTTTGTTTGTGCAGGTAGCGATTTGAAGAAAGTGTTGGTTTCAGACGACGACGTCGTGCTCACAGAAATCAAAACCGCACTACAGTTCGTCAGCCGTCCAAACCTTCGAAAACAAGGGAGGGCAGCCCACATTCTCTTGTAGTACGAGCCGACTTACACAACGTTCTCGGTGGCAGATAACATTCTGATCGCGCATGGCGACAATCAACTTGCTGCCCTCATCTTTTCCAGCTTCAAAAACTTGAGGCAGATCGATTTAGAGTCATCTGATTCTGAACACGCGGAAGAACAAGTGGCCGAACTAATCGCCGAGGATTCGGACCGATCAGCCGCGGAAGTTGACGACACGACTAATTCGACCTTTGAGGAAGCCGGATTGAACTATTCTGACCCTCCGTCTACATCAGGCTGAGGGGACGCCTTCGAAGATATTTTTTCGAACTTGGGAGACCTTCCCGGCGATTACTCTGAAGATATGGCTGGGGAAAATCTTAAGCGTATGGCGCGGAAGAGGAACGCTGAACGCATGGCTGCCCGAAAAATGGCCGAGGCCATCCGTTCTGAATTTGTCCCGATTGAATCTGTTCAACATACTGTTGTAGAGGAATCGGCCCAGGTGTCGTCGTCGAGATGGAAAAGGATCTTGAGTGCCTGATTACAGAAGAGCTGCTGATTTTGGAGGATCGAGGCGAAAAAAGAAATACCGAGGACAAGGACAGCTCCGAAAACGGCCCTGTTAATAAGCGGTCATGCTTGGAGGAGTCGGCTGTGGTAGCTCTTTTCATCATTGAACCAAAGATAAAAAACATGCCGATCTCCTCCGAAGCGTCGGCTTTGAAAGATCCCGCTGTGGCATTGAGCTTGGCTGCCGCGGTCTCCTTACCGGCTGACATGGCGACCTTTCGTGCCGAGCCGGACTTAGCAACGATAGCATTAGTTGCTCAGTCGGCCTTTTTGGTAAGTGTTTATCCTTGGAATGTGATGATCTCTTGGTTTGCATTCGATGTTTCTTGGAATGTGTCGATCCTTTGTTTTGCAGACAATTTGTAGGATCGCCGAATTAGGTCGACGCCAACGTGATGCTGTTGAGAGGATTAGCCGTTTGCAATCGGAAGTTGATGGCCAAAGGAGCAGGGCTGAGTTTGAGGCAATGAGGGCCGCAATGGAAATTGCACGGGCGGAGGCTGAGAAGGAAAGGGCCAGGACTGCTGATCAACTCAGGTCTGACGCCGAGGAGAGAGCAAGCGCGAGCGAGGAATCGCTCAAGTTAGCCAAGGAGGCGCTTGCGAAACTGGAGGTTGAGTTGGAAGGGTTGAAGCAGGACAAGGAAAAGCTGAATCTGAGGCTTCCACGGTGTTCGAGGCTGGGAAGAACGCCGCTTTTAATGACTATGTAGAAGAAGTCCCCAAATTTGAGAATCGGGGATTTAGACACGGCTGGCTCAAAGACCTTGCTTCCGTTGGAGTTACATTGGCCATGCCAATTCCATACGAGCAAGTGGACATTGAGCTGCTTGAGTCTAATCCTGAGACTTGGTTTGGGTGACATTCTAGTTTTGTTAGGCTTTACTCAATTGCAATGTATGCTTTTTGTTAGTTGACTTCCGTCTTTTTTGGATTTTCATATGTAAAATGTCCGCTGCTAGCGCCTAATTTATGAATGAAAATTTTGTATGCTCTCAAATTATTTCTCGTATTGTTTCCTGTATGAGTATATAGTTAAGAGAATCAACAGTTAGGACAAAATGTCAAGTTTACGTAAGACGGCAGAGTTAATCAGCCGATTAAAATTAGGGATCTGATTTAATCATAAACAAAATGAATTTATGACTACTGTTCAGATAAATCGATTCGTGGAACGGCTGGGGCACTCGAGCCGTCTAGATTGATGAATTTTCCCTTGCCCCAGCTGGTTCATGATCGTAGAACGCCTATTAACACGTTACGTATGAATCTTGTAGAGAATCAATTCGTGGAATGGCTGGGGCACTAAAGCCGTCTAGATTGATGAATCTACCCTTGCCCCAGTTGGTTCATGATCGTAGAACGCCGATTAACACGTTACGTATGAATCTTGTACTGGAGAATCGATTCGTGGAATGGCTGGGGCACTCGAGCCGTCTAGATTGATGAATCTGCCCTTGCCCCAGCTGGTTCATGATCATAGAACGCCGATTAACACGTTACGTATGAATCTTGTACTGGAGAATCGATTCATGGAACGGCTAGGGCACTCAAGCCATCTAGATTGATGAATCTGCCCTTGCCCCAGCTGCTTCATAAATGTGGAACGCCGATTGATACGTTACTTATAAATCTTGTACTGGAGAATCGATTCGTGGAACGGCTGGGGCACTCAAGCTGTCTAAATTGATGAATCTGCCCACACCCCAGCTGATTCATGATCGTAGAACGCTGATTGATACGTTACTTATGAATCTTGTACTAGAGAATTGATTCGTGGAACGGCTGGGGCACTTAAGCCGTCTAGATTGATGAATCTGCCCTTGCCCTAGCTGGTTCATGATCGTAGAACGCCGATTAATACGTTATGTATGAATCTTGTAGAGAATCGATTCGTGGAACGGCTGGGGCACTCAAGCCGTCTAGATTGATGAATCTGCCCTTGCCCCAGTTGGTTCATGAATGTAGAACGCCGATTAACAGTGGTGGATGGGGCGATTGGGGCATATGACTCAGTTGGCGCCGGGCTGTTGACGCTTCAATATTAATGAGATTGCCTTAGAGGTGCTGCCCTTGTAGGGAATAAATGGGCGTGTACTTCGTGAAGGAGGGTCCTATTTATGTGCTCAGTCAGCAACTCAGTCCAGCTCTGGGAAGAAGATTAAACAAGTGCGAATGTCAAATAAGCTTTTCTTCAACAGCAGAGGTGAAGCGAAGACACTAGCTGACTTAGGAGGTGCCATGAGTCAAAGTGGTGAACCTTCACGCGCGGGTAGTAGGACTTCGAGGGATCGGGAGGGACACCAATCTCCTCGTCGTCGAAATAGGTCGCCCAGGAGGGACAAACAGCCATAGCGTAAGTCTCCTCAACCTCGTCCTGGAAGGGAATCCGACGTGACTCCTCGCCCATTGAGTTTCGCGATCTTCATGGGTAATAGACTAATGACAGAGGCAGATTCGATCATTCGAGATCCAAATGTGGCAGTCGAGTTCGCTCGACAGAATTTTTCCACCCGAAGTTCAACATTCGATGGTAGGGCGGCCGGACTTTGAGGTGTTTCGTGAAGGCGTTCACGGGGCGGTGAGGGGATTATTGTACACGGCTTATGAGATCGGCATGCGTCTCTGCGCCGCTAGCCGTGACATAGAACAGAGAGATGAACGCATTCTGAAGTCAGAAGCTCGCGCCGAGAAGGCCGAGCGTGGGCTAAGGGAAATCAAGTTTGCCGGGCCCCAAGCAACCAGCCACCCCAACCCGGTTGTCGAAGAGAGGGTTACTCAAAGGCTGATTAGTGATGCGATCACCGATCGTAATACGGCTAGCATGTTCGCGATTGAGACTGCGAGGGGTACGGCTTATGAAAAAGGCTTCCACGATGGCTGAAAGGTCGGGATTCAGAAGACCAAGGAGAAACTAGCCGAAGAAGTCTGCCGATGTGAAAATCGTGGATTTAAGCACGGTTGGATCAAGGCACTTCGGCAAGTTGAGAATCTCCAGGCGGCAGGGTTGGATTCAGTGTTTCCGTCGTACCAACAGAATGATTTACCCTTCTCTGCTTTCGAAATTCAGAAGAGTGATGATGAAGAAGCCGCCGAACCAAAGAAAACCTTGTAATGATTATGTAGATTGAAAATGAAATTATGTATTTATTAGCTGATTTTAATAAAATGCTTAGTTCTTAATTTGTAATGCACTTATTATGCATTTTATATTAGTACACAATTTATTCAGAATATGCGTAGGTATTACGTTTATACGGCTTGAACAATCTAATTTGAATAGGACATTGTTTATTTCAATTTTGTCTGTTTCAACTTTGTTTAGTTGTAATTTTTATTCGGCACACGTATATTTTGACTTCGAAGGCGTCACGCGCCGAGGGCGCTCCGAATCCGGAGGATTTTTCGGCCTAAAGACGTCGTGCACCGATAGGGTGCCGAATCCGGAAACTCTCATCTTTAACTGCCGTTTAGATAATTGGGCCATTTTAACTTCAAAAAGCCGAAGATTAGTACATGGAATGGTTGTGGCCAATATCGATCGGCGTCCGTCTTTTGGAGTTTAGTGTTTAATGAAATCGTCTCGGGGTCACTGCAAGGGTTAGAAATAAATTGCCTCAGACTCTTCGTGCCAGTAACTTCACTTACTGTGTTTAGACTCGATTTAAAACAATTGCGCCGCGTGGGGTTAGATAAGTGTGAATGTCAAATGGAGTTTTCTTCAATTAGCAGAGAAGAAGCTTGAACTTTGGCTGAGCTTGATACTGCAATGAATTGTAGCAGGGAACCCACCCGTGCGAGAGGTAGGGCGTTCAAAGAACGGGAAAAATGTTAGCCCCCAAGTCGTCGAAGCAAATCACCCCAAAGGGAGAAACAGCAACGGGGAAGTTCTCCGCAACCGCGAGCAAGAAATAAGGTCGACGTAGCGCTGCGACCGTTGAGTGTTACTGTTTTCGTGGGGGATTCCTTTCTTGTCCTGGATCTTGGCCTTGACGTTGTCTATGGTGTCAAAGCTCTCAACCTCGAGGGTGATTGCCTCGCTCGTGTGAACATCGTGGATTCAAGCGCGGCCAAATCAAAGCTTTTCAAGCTGCAGATGCCCTCTTTCTAGCACGGGCGCCGATTCGGTGCTGCTGCTGTACCAATGCGAGGACGAAGGCGACACCGTATGAAAATAGATATTGTAATGCTCGAACGCGGATTGCGTTTTTGTAATTACTGTTTAATCGAATAAAATGTGTTATTTTAAAAGTGCATATATCTCGTTCTGAATTTTTTATGTTTAATTAAACATATTATTTCGAATGTTGGCACGTTCTGTTTTGTTCATGTGGTTGTGCTAGCTCAACTTGCATATCCCTGCTTTAATTAAGCATTTTTTTTATATGGCCCTTTAGCGTCGCCCGGTGTGACATTATTTGGTCAGCCGAATTTGGAGGCTTTAAATGGCCAATCGTGATATCCACGAAGGGCGCTCTGGATCCAGAGGCTTTAATCGGCCAATCGTGATATCCATGAAAGGCGCTCCGAATCCAGAGGCTTTTATCGGCCCATCGTGATATCCATGAAGGGTGCTCCGAATCCGGAGGCTTTTTCGGCCCAAGGACGTCATGTGCCGATGGGGCTCCGAATCCAGAGGTTTTAATCGGCCAATTGTGATATCCACGAAGGGCGCTCCGAATTCGGAGGCTTTAATCGGCCAATCGTGATATCTGCGAAGGGCGCTCAGAATCCGAAGGCTTTAATCGGCCCATCGTGATATCAATGAAGGGCGCTCCGAATCTGGAGGCTTTAATCGGCCAATCGTGATATCCACGAAGGGAGCTCCGAATCCAGAGGCTTTTTCGGCCCAAGGATGTCATGCGCCGATGGGGCTCCGAATCTGGAGGCTTTAATCGGCCAATCGTGATATCCACGAAGGGTGCTCCGAAACCAGAGGCTTTAATCGGCCCATCGTGATATCCACGAAGGGTGCTCCGAATCTGGAGGCTTTTCGACCCAAGGACGTCATGCGCCGATGGGGATCCGAATCCGGAGGCTTTAATCGGCCAATCGTGATATCCACGAAGGGCGCTCCGAATCCGGAGGCTTTAATCAGCCCATCGTGATATCCACGAAGGGCACTCCGAATTCGAAGGCTTTAATCAGCCAATCGTGATATCCACGAAGGGCACTCCGAATCTGGAGGCTTTTATCGGCTAATCGTGATATCCATGAAGGGCGCTCCAGATCCGGAAGCTTTAATCCGCCCATCATGATATCCACGAAGGGCGCTCCGAATCCGGAGGCTTTTTCGGCCCAAGGACGTCATGCGCTGATGGGGCTCCGAATCTGGAGGCTTTAATCGGCCAATCGTGATATCCACGAAGGGTGCTCCAAATCCAGAGGCTTTAATCGGCCCATCGTGATATCCACGAAGGGCGCTCCGAATCTGGAAGCTTTTTCGGCCCAAGGACGTCATGCGCCGATGGGGCTCCGAATTCGGAGGCTTTAATCGGCCAATCGTGATATCCACGAAGGGCGTTCCGAATCCGGAGGCGTTAATCAGCCCATCGTGATATCCACGAAGGGCGCTTCGAATCTAGAGGCTTTAATCGACTAATCGTGATATCTACGAAAGGCGCTCCGAATCCGGACGTTTTAATCTGCCAATCGTGATATCCACGAAGGGCGCTCCAAATCTGGAGGCTTTTTCGGCCCAAGGACGTCATGCGCTGATGGGGCTCCGAATCCTGAGGCTTTAATCGGCCAATCGTGATATCCACGAAGGGTGCTCCGAATCCGGAGGCTTTTCCCGTCGCAGCACTTTTTAATTATATTCGGCATTGGGTGGGATTACAACTTTCCAACAAGAATCCTTGCATTTCAAAAGTGGAATGCGTACATGGCGAATCATTTAGAGCTAGGATCATTCCCCACAAGTCGGGTTTAATGACAGAATTTTCACAAGTGCGTCAGGTTCTGTGGCCGCGGTAGACTCCTTCCTCATATATTTCTGAGCCGATATGGAATTTATCCGATAATGGCCGTCTCAGTTAGGACCCAATTTTCCATCAACCGGTTTCTTGTCACCCAGAAGTACCTTCAGGATCAACTCTTCTAGTGCGGCGACGCAACTGAACACGTTGATTATGCGACTTGGCAAGCTGCTGCTGGTATCGCCTAGGGCTTCCGTGGCTTCAGTGGAGTTGACCTACGACTCCGTTGGTGTCTTTCCAAAGAGGAGATAACATGCTTGTGCGGATTGCTGGGAACCACGGATTTGCTCAATGCCGTGTTCGGTTGGGAAGCGTAGCAGCTGATGATAGGTGCTTGGGACGGCCTGAATAGTATGCAACCAAGTTCGCCCCATAATGAGATTATACGGTGAAGGGAGCTTGACGACCAAGAATTCCACATCCACTGTTTGGAAGCCCGCTCGAACGGGAAGTGTGATTTTTCCCAATGGGTACTCTGGATTTGCGTTGAAGCCGAATAATGGATGAGGGGCCAGAGACAGGTCTGATTCGTTGAAGCCGAGTTTGATGAAGGTCTCGTAATACATGACCTCCGATGTGCTCCCCTGGTCTATGAGGACGCGTTCAATGGTAAATCGGTTTACGAGAAGTTCAATGACCAATGGATCAATATGGGGGAGTGTTATGCCGATGAGATCGGAATCGTCGAAGATAATACTCGAAGCTTCGTGGGTCCGTTTCGTCAGTGTGCGTTGCTTCTGGGGGGCTGACCGAATTGCGTGTACGATAAGAGGCGTTAGAAGGCTGTATATCATATGAATGACGCCGAGCGAAGGTGAATCCTGCCGAAGGGCAACTGTTTTGATTGCGTTCTTTTGGACATGTTGCCGGAGCCGACCATCTTGCACCAATTCCTCAAGGTGGTCCTTCAAAGCATAGCAACTGTTCGTATCATGGTCGTGATCTTTGTGATATTTGCACCGTCTATCCCGCTTTCTCATGTCAGGAGGTCCTACTATTTTGGACGGCCATTTGAAGTACGGAAAATGTTGGATTTTGGACATAACCGAGCTGATTGACTCTGACAGCTCCATGTATTTCTTGTCGGCGCGCTTTGTGCGCCTACTATCAACTTGCAGTTACTCATTTGCTCAGTGTGAGCATTGATCGCTTAATCGGCGAGAATCCTGTTTCTTGTCTCGTTTAGCCCACTATCGTGGTTTGGGGCTCTGAGGTGGTACGGAACTCATTGGCTAAGCAATTTCAGGAGGGGCCGTTTTGTTGGCCATGTGTCCGGCTTTAACCCGCAAGGCGTCATCTTCCACTTTACAGTATTCCCCTACTTTCTTCATCAACCCCCAGACTGTCTTGGGGGGTCTTCTGGTCAAGGAACTGCTGAGGGCACTATCTGGATGTAATCCCATTTTGAAGGCGGTGATGGCTATGTAGTCGTTGCAAGCGTCATCAACAAGATTAAAGCATTCCCAATATCGCACCGAATATGCTCTTAGTGTTTCTCTTGGCAGGATTTGCATTGCCCAGAGAGAGTTGGCTTGTTTCGGCTGGACCTCATTAGTGATGAATCTGGCCCTGAAGGATTTCTGTAATTGGTGGAAGGTTTTGATCGAAGCCGGTTCCAATTTATAATACCACCTGACAGCCAACGGTTCCAAACTGCTGGGAAATATTCGGCACATGAGGGCCTCGTCGTCTGCATGCAATGTCATGGCTTGCTTGTAGTGGCGGATGTGGTCAGTGGGGTCTGATTTGCTGTCGTACAAGGTGAATGACGGTGCTTTGAATTTCTTGGGTAGGACTGCCTTTGTAATCCGTCATACAAATGGATCGTGTTGATCTTCATCCGAACTATTCCTTCTTCGCTTGTGCCTTATACGGGGACTTTCTTCAGAAGAACTGGTAGTTTCAGGTCGCCCCTTCTTCCTGGGCTCCGGGGATAACGAGTCGGAGTCGCTATTAGTGTCGTCCTGTCGGGCTCAAGGTCGTCGACCACTTGCCTTCGGAGGTCATTCCAGATTTAGGCGTACAGCTTGTTCGGACTTCGCCACTTCCAAGGCCAAGTCTTCACGAAGACGTTCGTTTTCTGCGATCATGTTCTCCAACCTTTGTTCGTTTTGCTTTGCCTGTTCCATGATCGCTTGCATTGCTTCATGCTCTGGAGTCGAGGGTGAGGCAAAATTCAGAGCGCGTCTTACGAGGATGGTGTCCGGTCCAAGCGTGTTCGGTGAAGTGAGGTCGTCTCTCTGCGTGGTTTCATCAGTGACTATTGAAGGGTCGTCCATCACGCCCGCCATGGATATGCTTGAGTATTCCCACAGACGGTGCCAATTGTGGAGAAGTGGGTTGGAAATACTCTTCTGATCTTGGGGGACGCTCGTGATCCGCTAATAGTCACCTGAAAAGGAATAAACACTCTGGTCGGGTGTGTCAGAATTAGCACTCCGACGGACAAGTTAGTCTCAACTTTCAAGAATCCTTATATTCTAAGTTAAGCACAACAATTCTCACATACCTTTCTTAGTCTGTTGTTCCTTTATTTATACTCGTTTCTTGGGCCTCGGGGCTAGGTCCACTTTTCACTCATTATCCTTTTATTTACTCGGCTCCATAGTTCAGTATCTACTCGGCTTATCTGTTTTATTCGGCTTTCTGATCGTCAGGAAAGAGCCGAGTAATATCTGTCTTCTAGAGTATGCTTCTGATTCTTCCAATTATCTGGCCCCCACAATTTGTGTTGTAAATATTTAGTTAGCTTAGCCTAGTTAAATTATTTAGTTGTTGTACTTAACTAATTAGCCTAGGGTAGTTAATTCTTCATTTGGTTTGTAATAATTAGCTTAGGTTAATTAGTTAGCTAGTTAGTTCATTCGGACTCTCTTTCGTGAGAGTGCAATGTTGTAATAATGTGTATGTCTTCCAACCCCACGCCTTTCTCCCTTTTATTTACTAGCTTTTGATGGTTAGATTAGGGACATTACGTTTTAATTAGCATATTGCATGCACCGAGGCTCGGCGCATCATTCTAACTGCATTGTTGTTTAAATATATTCTTTGAATACGTGTTTAACCGCATGTTATCAAATTGCCTCATATGCCATATTAGTAGCCGAGCCTATTGGTTGCATTATTGCATGCGTCGTATTAGCCATCTTGTATAGTTAGATATCATGCATATTTTTCTAACTCTTTTGTTTTATCTTAGTTGGAAGTACTAGGTGAGTTTTTAGTGCTTTAGCATACTTGCATGAGTGTGAGTGACCAAAATGTCTAGCATGCTTATCATGAGGCTAAGTGCTTACTTGTTAAACTGCTTGAGTGCCTGTGGATGAAGGCTTATTGCTTGAATTGGAATGATTCAATGAATATATGTTTAAGCCCACTTTGTCAAGTGGCAAATTCACAAAACTTTAAGCCCACTTTGTTAAGTGGCAAAATCAAATCCTTTTCAAAAAACAAACATGAAATTGAACTATTCCAATTCGGGCAAACTAGTCTATACCTTGTGTGTGTACGCATCACATGGTAAATGCTAGCTTAATAAACCGGAACAAGAGTATATAATGTTGATAAAAATCATATCATGATTAGTAGAGGCCGATCTTTGATCGGGCAAGTGGGCGTGCTTAAATGTATTTATGACCTTCCCCCCTCGTACTTAAGTTCCCGAGCCGAGACAATCTTGGTGATGACAGACACGTGGCTTTTGGCACGAGTCATGGGTTTCCTAAATTTCTCCAAAATAAAATATTAAGGTGGCGACTTTGTATCTGGCAAAACAGTCCATTTTTTGCAATTTGATTCAAAATCGATTTTTCAAAAGATTTGTCAGATTTGGACTCTTTGGTGTTTATCGATTTCACATTGCACCTGTGAAATTAGATTAAGAACCACGGGAGTCCGAACTGTAGGGCCTATTCTGAGCTTCCGAAAGGGGGTGTGAAAAAGCCGAGCTACAGCCACTTATGGAGTGAAGTTTGTCAGAGTCTCCCTTTACCCCTCCAATTTTGCCTTCTACTTTTCATTTTTTTATCAACTCCTAGTTTCCCCTCTTTTCACCTTCTTCTGTCCCTTCGCAACCAACATAGGGCCAGCATGGCTGAGAACCTTTCTGGCTGATAGGGCTTGCTCTAAACCTCAACACAAAGATATGTAGGCTTCCATTCTAATCCCAAGGGAGCTTTTTGTTAATACCTTGAATCCTCGAGCCTACAAATGCATATCTGAAGCTTACTGCCCTTTCCAATTTGCTAGGTAATTTGGGCTTACTCAAGAAATTCATGTCCCCTCTGCAGCCTCTCTAATCCAAATCTTGCAACCAGAGAGCTGAAAGTGCCAAAAACCAGGGTGGATGAAGCAACCTCCAAGCTGATACAAGACTTGATCGAATTTGAATTTTCTCCCTTCATTCCACAAGGCAATGGACTAAAGAGATATCAAAATTGGTGGTCAACCAATATGGAGGTGTACTTGGCCATTTCCCCCAAGGATCTGCTAGTAGGGCTAGATATGTCGTCTCAAGCCAAGCCCAAGGAGACTGGGATCATCATTAGCTCCTCTATTGCTCCCACTGTTTCAATTTCTGCTCCTGCTGCCTCATTTTCTCCTCTCAGAGTTACCAGAGCTACTTCGAAGACAGGTATACACCTTGCCTGCTTTACTTTTTTCCTTTTATGATGCTTTATCTATTTAACTATAGCTTCAATATTTGGTGAAGGAGTTTCATAGGAGGTCTCTCCTCAAAGGACTCAGGCTTTGAACATTCTCAAAGGCAAGCAGCAAAACCAGAGGAAAAGAAAACTTTTGTTTGACCTTGAAGATGAGGCACTTGAGGCTCATTCAAAGGAGAAAGAAGAAGCAAAAGAGGAAACACTATTGAAAAAAGAAGAAGAATACATTCTCTCCTTTTAAGCTCACCAAGGACCCCACTCATGAGGTAGCTGCCAAATCAGTGGAAAATGAGCAGTCCAAAGAGAGTATTATTTTCCAGAAATTGGAAAAAAGAAGGCAACAACAAATGCCGAAGGAAGAAGCTACGATTACTGATACAATACAAAAGGAAACTGCAAGGAATAGTAAAACTGTTGAGCATTATACCCTTCACAGCTTTCCAATCACTACCACTACCACCACTAAAGCTCGTAATCTCTCGCAATCCTTTTTGACAATTTCCTTTTTCAAGACTTAGCATAGATTTAATATTTTCTTTCTATTTCTTGCAATGCAGCAGTAGCCATTTCAGTCCCTCCTCCTTCGGCACTGCCTTCTTCTACCTTGATTGAGGATAAGGGACATTTCTTGACCTCCTCAGAACTAAAAGAAGCTTTAAAAGGAAAAAGGAAGGTTAACCTTGGAGCGCCAATGAGTATAGAACCCCTCCAAATTATGCTCCCACTTTTTGGCTCTACACGTCCCCTGCTTTCTTCTTCCATTTTTTCCTTAAGGCCAAACATTTCATCTTCCCTCTCTCCTAGCCTTTTCAATTCTTCGAACCTGCCCTTGATCTTAATTGCTTCATCTCTACAGCCTTCTCCTAGAGTTTTGGCTACCCCACTATCACCTGAGAAAGCCCTAGTTGTTGCTTCTTCTTTAGTGGCAACCAGTACCTCCAAAGATGACCCTGGTAGCTGAAGCTCAGCAATTTCCTCCTTACTATCCAACTCCAGTCCCTCTTCTCTTGACTTACTGGTGGCCAAGACAATAGATATTGCTGGGGAATGCTCAACTCCCTCTTCTATCCCTATGCTACCATCTCTTCCTTCAATTAGTGATTCCTCTATACTGCTAATGTTAGAGGAAGAAATGGACATCTTTGAGGCCCAACTGGCTAGCTTATTCCATATATCTTCACCAGCTCAAGCAGCCATCAGTGAGACTGAGCCACTGATCCTTGCTAACTCCCTTTTGGAGATTATTGAGAGCTCTTTCACTTCTAGAGAGCCCTCTTTACCTTAGGTGGACCTAGGCACCTGCTTGAACTTGCTGAAATCATTCTCAAGGATTCCATTTGAAGCCCTACAAAAACCTATTATCAAAAATAATTTTCTCAAATGTTGTAAAGTCTTCGAGCAATCCAACATGGCCTTCGTAAGCCACTTATCCTAGGCAACATCCACCATTGATTTTTACATCAACATCTGTCACATGGCCAAGGCTGTAGAAGAGGAGCTACTAAAGGATAAAGAGTTTGTCTCCCAAATACATGCTGAAGTGTTCAAGTTAAAGGGACAACACTCCTATGCCTCTTAGCTTCAAACCCAACTCTTGCAGAGGAAAGCACAATTGGAAGAGGAACTAGCAACAGTCAACCTGGCTTTGGATTGAAATGCTGAAAGATTGCAGACCACCAATAGGTGAAAGGAGGCAAGAGATGGCTACAGTTATACAGTTGTTCTCATTTCTAAGGAGTAGAGAGTCAATTGTAAGGGAACAACTAAAACATTGTACTGATTTTGGGCCAATTTATGGCTTCATGTACTTAAATCTTTGTGAAATAAAATTTTCTTATTATACATGTTCCTAAGTGTTCAATAATTCTTTTATTACTCTTGCTTAGCACTTCTTACATTCCTTGTGTTTCCCGCACAATTGGATAATATGGCTTCAAATATCTGCGATTGATTTTCTTGGGATGCACATAACCACTTAGCTTTCTCAGATGATAGGCTCCCCCAGGCAGGACTCTATGAATTTGGTATGGTCCTTCCTAATTAGGTGATCATTTTCCAAGTTTATGGCTCTTAATTCCTATTGGCAGTATTGTCTTCCATACCAAATCTCCTTCATCAAAACTAATATGCTTAACTTTCTTGTTATAGCTTTTGGCTGCCCTTTTCTTTTGGAAAAGAATATTATTTAATACCAAAACTCTAGCTTCATCTATATTTTCTAACTCCAAGAACATGCTGTGATGATATTGCTCAATAGTTAACTGGTCTTGGCATTTTACTCTCAAGGATTTGATATTAATTTCTACAAGCAACACTGCATCATGTCCATATACTAAGGCATAAGGAGTGATTCCTGTACTTGACCTTGGAGAAGTCCTATAAGCCCATAACACATCTAACAACAAGTTATGCCAATCCCTAGGATTGTCTTCCACAGCTCTTTGTATTTCTTTTTTCAAGGATTTGTTAGATGATTCAGCTTGACCATTTGCTTGTGCATAATAAGGGGTGGAATTAATAAGACTAATTCCAAATTCTGCTGTGAAAGATCTTACCATCTTCCCATCAAACATAGTCCCATTATCCACAATTATGATTTGTGGAATACCAAACCTATGGATTAATTCTTTGATAAATCTAATAACTTCAGTCTAATCCACAGCCTTATAAGGCTTAGCTTCGACCCATTTAGTGATGTAATATGTGACCACTGGAATGAAACAATGATGTTTCGAAAATGGTGGATATATTTTTCCTATCATATCCATTGCCCATCCTCTAAATGACCACGGCTTCACAACTGCATACAAGTCAGTTACTGGCACATGTCTTATCATGCCATGCTTCTGGCATGCCTTACATCCCTTTGCATACTCTATACAATCTTTAAGGATAGTTGGCCAATAATAGGAATGCCTTTGAAGCAACCATCTCATTTTTACACTAGGTTGATAGGCAACACATGTGATAACCCAACTCGTAATATACTTAATTACGCATGTGATTATGTGTTTGATATGAATTTGTATGATGTGAGTTATTATGTGATTACGAATTTATATCTGTTAAGTGTAGAAAAATCTATTGCGATTGGGGCTTTGAACTGAGAATTTATGGCCTTAGAGGTGCTAGAAACCAAAATCGACTTTACATCTATGTTTAGCATGATTTTAAAGCCTATAGTGAATTTGGCAAAATTACGATTCGTAATGAATTAATTGAGCTTAATTAGCAGAAACCTTAGAATAAGCCAACTTCATTATGTATGTGATTTTATGTTTAATTGATTAAGGAGATTTAGATTCTAATTGGTTGTTATTCTAAGATAATTTGGGATTTATGTGAATTTTGGAGTTTGATTCGCATTTTATTTTAATAAGGATTTAATTTGGAATTAGAAACTGAAAACTTGGCTCAAAAGAGTATAATTGGTGAATTGAATTATTTTAATTTCGAATATCTGACCGTATGGGAGTTTAATTAAATATTCGATTTGTAATTGAAAATTGAAAATTAAGGTTATTATGAATAAAATTTATTTATGAGGTATTCAATTGAGTATGTAATTTATTGGCAAAGATTTTGAAGTTTAATCTGAAATTGAAGGCCTTAATGATTTAGGAAACCAAAATTAAGGATGGAAATAAATTTAATTTAATATTTGGAGCCTTTTGGAAGTTTGATTAAAAATCTGATTCCGAATAATAACTCTTAATATAATTAATTGGGCTCTAAAAGAAGTAATTAGATAAACTAAATTATGTGGGATTTATGATTAATTACGATTAATTTAATTATGTATTAATCAAGATTTATTAAGAATAAGAGTTATTTAATTAAATTAATCTTAACCATAAATTAAATTATAGGATGATTTAGAGTTTGAGAATATATGTGGGTGTGTGTGCAGAGAAATATGTGTGTGTGTAGAGAAAATCTGATGGGTGTGAAGAGAAGGCTGTGTGTTTGTATTCATTATATATACATTGTATTAAATGGAGCCTATTCAATTCATTCTTCAAAGATTGAGCTGTAAGAAAAGAAAGGCCGAGAGAGAGAGAGAAAAGGAACTCAAGGCTTGAGAGTTGAAGGAAGAACAAAGGAGAAGAGGATTTTGTGGGATACCAAAATTCAAGTTAAAAATTGTGGAAAAATCATCTTAAGGTAAGAAATTCCATCATCTTTCTAGTGTTGTTTAAATAATCTAGACTGTGGGAGCCAGATAATTGGAATAATCAGAAGCGTACTATAGAAGACAGATGTTACACGGCTCTATCCTACACGATAAGGATGCCGAATATATTAGATAGGCCGAATAGATACTAAACTATGGAGCCGAGTAAATAAGAGGATAACGAGTGACAAGTGGGCCTGGCCACGAGGCCCAAGAAACAAGTATAAATAAAGGAACAACAAATTAAGAAAGGCAGGTGAGAATTGTTGTGCTTAACTTAGAATACAAGCATTCTTGAGTGTGGATTCTAACTTGTCCGTCGGAGTGCTAATTCCAGCACCCCCGACCGGAGTGTTTATTCCTTTTCAGGTGACCAGAAGAGGATACTCAAGCATATCCATGGTGAGCGTGACGGAAGATCCTCCGACAGTCACTGTCGACCCTATATCGCAAGACGAAACCACTCCAACAAACTTGCTTGGAACAAAGACTATCGCCGCAAGACGTGCCTTGAATTTCATCTCACCCTCGACTTCGGAGCACGAAACAATGCAGGCGATCATGGAACAAGCAAAGAAAAATGAACAGAGGTTGGAGAGCATGATCGCTGAAAACGAACGTCTTCGTGAAGATTTGGCCTTGGAAATGGCGAAGTCCAAGCAAGCTGCGCGCCTAAATCCGGACGATCTCCGAAGGCAGATGGTCGACAACCTCGAGCACGACAAGACACTGATAACGATTCCGACTCATTATCCCTAGAGCCTGGGAAGAAGGAACGACATAAAACCACCAGTTCTTCCGAAGAAAGTCCCCGTACAATGCACAAGCGAAGAAGGAACAGTTCGGACGAAGACTAACACGATCCCTTCGTACGACGGATTGCAAAGGCTGTGCTACCCAAGAAATTCAAAGCACCGTCGTTCACCTTGTACGACGGCAAATCAGACCCCATCGCCCACATCCACCACTACAAGCAGGCCATGACATTACATGTAGACGACAAGGCCCTCATGTGGCGAATATTTCCCAGCAGTTTGGAACCATTGGCGGTCAGGTGGTGTTATAAACTAGAGCCAGCTTCGATCAAAACCTTCTACCAACTACATAAATCCTTCAGGGCTAGATTCATCACCAACGAAGTCCAGCCGTAGCAAGCCGACTCTCTCTGGGCAATGCAAATCCTACCAGGAGAAACACTAAGAGCATATTCGGCGTGATATTGGGAATGCTTTAATCTTGTTAATGACGCTTGCAACGACTCCATGGCCATTACTGCCTTCAAAATGGGATTACACCCAGATAGTACCCTCCATAGTTCCTTGACTAGAAGACCCCCCAAAACAGTTTGGGGGTTGATGAAGAAAGTAGAGGAATATTGCAAAGTGGAGGATGACGCCTTGAGGGTTAAAGCCGGACACGTGGCCAACAAAACGGCCCCTCTCCAAAATTGCTCAGCCGATAAGTTCTGCACCACTGCAGAGCCCTGAACCACGACAGCGGGCTAAACGAGACAAGAGACGGGATTCTCGCCGATCCAGCGATCAATGCTCACACCAAGCAAATGAGCAACTGCAGGTCGATAGCAGGCGCACAAAGCGCGCCGACAAGAAATATACAGAGCTGTCAGAGCCAATTAGCTCGATTATGTCCAAAATCCAACATCTTTCGTTCTTCAAATGGCTGTCCAAGATGGTGGGACCTCATGACACGAGAAGATGGGACAGGCGTTGTGAATATCACAAAGATCACGGTCATAATACGGACAGTTGCTATGCCTTGAAAGATCACCTTGAGGAATTGATGCAAGATGGTCGGCTCCAGCAACACGTCCGGAAGAGCACAATCAAAACTGTCGCCCTTAGGCGGGAGTCACCTCCCCTCGGCGTTATACATATGATATATAGCCTTCTAACATGACGTACCATACATGCAATTCATTCAGACCCCCAGAAGCAACGCACACAAACGAAACAGCCCTACAAAACTCCGAGCATTACCTTTGACGATTCCGATCTCATCGGCATAACGCTCCCCCATATTGATCCATTGCTCATTGAACTACACGTGAACCGATTTATCGTTGAACGCGTCCTCATAGACCAGGGGAGCACTTCGGAGGTCATGTATTACGAGACCTTCATCAAACTCGGCTTCAACGAATCAGACCTATCTCTGGCTCCTCATCTATTATTCGGCTTCAACGCAAATCCAGAGTACCCGTTGGGAAAAATCACGTTACCCGTTCGGGCGGGCTCCCAAACAGTGGATGTGGAATTCTTGGTCATCAAGCTCCCTTCGCTGTATAAACTCATCATAGGGCGAACTTGGTTGCATACTATTCAGGCCGTGCCAAGCACCTATCATCAGTTGCTACGCTTCCCGACCGAACACGGCGTTGAGCAAATCCGTGGTTCCCGACAATCCACACAAGCATGCTATCTCCTTTCTGGAAAGACACCAATGGAGACATAGGTCAACTCCACTGAAGTGTCGAATCGAGGCAGTCTCGACGATGTCTAACGGCTCCCTGACAAAAAGCCATGAAAGCTCTAGGCGATACCAGCAGCAGCTTCCCAAGACGTATGTTTAACGCATCTAGCTGCGCTGCTACACGCTGGGAAAGTTGCTCCTGAAGGTATTTCCAGATGATAGGAGGCCAGTTGATGGAAAATTAGGCACGCGGCCTTGCTCCTAACGCACTTGGGCAAATTCTATCATTAAACCCGACCTGTGGAGAATGATTTTGGTTCTGAATGGCTCACCATGTACACTTTCCACTTCTGTAATGCAAAGGTTCCTGTTTACTCACTGTGCAATCCAGTTCAAAAGTGTTTCAAATAAAGCCTCCGGATTCAGAGCCCCATCGACGCATGACGTCTTTGGGCCGATAAAGCCTTCGAATTCAGAGCGCCCTTCGTGGATGTCACGATTGGCCAAATAAAGTCGCTAGATTCGGAGCCCCATCGGCGTATGACGTCTTTGGGCCGATAAAGCCTCCAGATTCAGAACGCCCTTCGTAGATGTCACGATTGGCCAAATAAAACCTCCAGATTCGGAGCCCCATCGGTGCACGACGTCTTTGGGCCGATAAAGCCTCCGGATTTGGAGCGCCCTTCGTGAATGTCACAATTGGCCAAATAAAGCCTCTGGATTCGGAACCCCATCGGCGCATGACATCTTTGGGCCGATAAAGCCTCCAGATTCGGAGCGCCCTTCGTAGATGTCACGATTGGCCAAAGAAAGTCTTCGGATTCGGAGCCCCATCGGCGCATGACATCTTTGGGCCGATAAAGCCTCCGGATTCGGAGCGCCCTTCGTGGATATCACGATTGGCCAAATAAAGTCTCCGGATTCGGAGCCCCATCGGCACATGACGTCTTCGGGCCGATAAAGCCTCCGGATTCGAAGCGCCCTTCTTGGATGTCACGATTGGCTAAATAAAGCCTCCAGATTTGGAGCCCCATCGGCGCATGACGTCTTCGAGCCGATAAAGCCTCCGGATTCGAAACGCCCTTCGTGGATGTCACGATTAGCCAAATAAAGCCTCCGGATTCGGAGCCCCATCGGCGCATGACGTCTTTGGGCTGATAAAGCCTTTGGATTCGGAGCGCCCTTCGTGGATGTCACGATTGGCCAAATAAAGCCTCCGGATTCGGAGCCCCATCGGCGCATGACGTATTTGGGCCGATAAAGCCTCCGGATTCGGAGTGCCCTTCGTGGATGTCACGATTGGCCAAATAAAGCCTCCGAATTCGGAGCCCCATCGGCGCATGACGTCTTTGTGCCGATAAAGCCTCTAGATTCGGAGCGCCTTTCATGGATATCACGATTGGCCAAATAAAGTCTCCGGATTCGGAGCCCCATCAACGCATGACGTCTTTGGGCCGATAAAGCCTCCGGATTCGGAACGCCCTTTGTGGGTGTCACGATTGTCCAAATAAAGCCTTCGGGTTTGGAGCCCCATCAACGTAGACGTCTTTGTACCGATAAAGCCTCCAGATTTGGAGCCCCATCGGCGCATGGCGCCTTTGGGCCCAAAAAGACTCCGGATTCGGAGCCCCATTGGCGCACGACGTCTTCAGGCCGATAAAGCCTTTAAATTCGGCTGACCAAATAGTGCCACCGAGCGACGCTCAAGGGCCGAGTAATATTCCGAATTCGGAGCGCCCTCCATAATGAAAACATTTACACATCGAAGTAGGGATATGTAGGTTGAACCAGTACAACCGCATGAACAAGACAAAACGTTCTAGCATTCAAAATAAGATGCTTAATTCAGCATACAAAAATTTAGAATGAGATAAACTTTTGGAATGAAACATTTTATTCGATCAAACAGTAATTACAAAAATGCAATCTACGTCAAAGCATTACAATGTCTATTCTCATACGGCGTCGCGTTGGTACAAGCAACAGCCCCGAATCAACGCTCGCTGATTAGAGAGCACCCACAACTTGAAATGCTTTGATATGATCGCGCTTGAATCCACGATTCACAACGACGATCTAATCACCTTTGAGGCGGGAACCTTTGATGCCATAGACAACGTCAAGGCCAAGATCCAAGACAAGAAAGGAATTCCCCACGAAAACAGTAATGCTTAACGGTCGCGGCGCTACGTCGGCCTCATTTCTCGGTCACGATTACAGAGAACTTCGCCATTGATGTTTCTCCCTTCGAGGTGATCTGCTTTGATGACTTAGAGGCTGACGTTTTTCCCGTTTTTTGAATGTCCTACCTCTTGCGCGAGTGGGTTCTCTATTGTGATTCATTGCAATGTCAAGTTCAGCCAGAGTCCGAGCTTCTCCTCTGATGCTGAAGAAAAACTCCATTCGACATTCACACTTATCTAACCCCATGCAACAAAATCGTTTTAAATCGAGTTTGAGCACAGTAAGCGAAGTCACTAGAGCGAAAAGTCTGAGGCGATTTATTTCTACAATCCTTACAATGGCCCTGAGGCGATTTCATTAACATTGAACTCCAAAAGACAGACGCCGAGCGATATTGGCCACAGCCACTCCATGTATCAATCTTTGGCTAAAATGGCCTAATTATATAAACAGCAATTATAGATGGGCTGTCTGTGTAACAACCCTGATCCATAATTAGCTGCTAATCCCTGATTAATGATGCTAATGAGAGAATTAAAATAAATTATGTGTTTATTTTGTGTTTTGCATGATTTTGGCTTTCTATCTATTACTTGTAGAAATGTCTATCTGGAATTCCGCTTTAATATGAAAATTGAAAGCCTTATCCGCATCCGAAATCGAAATTGATTACATCAATATATTATTTGGAATTTTTAGAACCATATAGCAAATTTTATTAAAAATTGATTCAGTCTGATTAATTAAGTCGTGTTTGGTTAGCCTTATATTCTAATTAATGTATTTTAGCATCATAGCTATATATGTGAGATATAAGCTCATTTTGTGCTCATTTCCTTTATCCCTTGAGTGGAAAAATCTGGTGAGACATTTTAGAGAGAGAGGGAGCACAATTCTAGAGAGAGAAAGGAATAGATTGAAGAAGAATTGAAGGTTTTGTGTTGAATTCACCAAGATTGTGCTAGAACAAGAGTAATTCAAGACTCTAGGTAAGGATTTAAGACTTAATTATGAGTTTTAACCATGAAGTAGATCATTTCAAGAAGAATTTGTGATTGTGTACAAGAATTGGACCAAAGATGATGAATTTAGAGTTATAGACGTCCCCGAACGCCCCGGGAGGATGAGTCCCGTTCTGTTCATTTGGGCCCACTACAGTTCGGACTCTCAAATTGTCACGGTTCTTAATCTGAACCAAAGAGTCCAAATCCGGCAAATCGTTTTGAGAAAAACAGATTTTTTTGAAAGAAGTGCCAAACATGGACTACTTTGCCAGATACAGAGTCGCCACCTAAATATTTTATTTTGGAGAAATTTAAGAAACCCTGACTCGTTGCCTAAGGCCACATGTCCGTCATCACCAAAGTTGCCTCGGCTCAGGAACTTGGGTACGATTGGGGAAGGTCAGCTATGAGCACCACCTCTCGGCCGATCCAAAGATCGGCCTCTACTAACCGTGATATCTCATTTTTGAAAACACATGCGTTCTTATTCCAGTTAATTGGCCTAGAATTACTATATGATGCGCACAGCAAAACAAGTATAGACTAGATCGCCTAATTTGGAACAAAGCATTGCATATCCGTTCGTTTTGGAAATGGTTTGAGGTTTGCTACTCGCGAGTAGGCTAAAATATGGATTTCAACGAGTTGTTCCAACTCAAACAATCCAACCTTCACTCACAGGCATTCAAGCAGTTATATCAACTAAGCATCTAGCCACATGGTAAGCATGCTGTCATGTTAACATTCACACTCATGCGAAATGCTAAAGCATAAATACTTACATCGTACTCCGTGCCAAAACGATGAACTAGTCAGTAATCATGCATGATCCTAGTCCATGTTAAGTGCCTAATGCAACGCATACAGAATGCAATTAGGATAGGCTCGGCTAATCCTAGAATGGCATGTGAAATGCAACCATTTGATGCATGTATTCAAGTTAGATTTGAAATATTATGTTGTTAGTATGATGCGCCGAGCCCGGTGCATGCAACATTGATGAATGATGCACGCATGCATAGCATAAGGTATGCTAAATTAAACATGCCCTAATACTAACCATCAAAAGCAGGTAAGTAAAAGAGAGAAAGAAGTGGGGGTTGGAACACATGCACACACGCACCCACACTTATTACAAATTTTCCCTCGCTCGGAGGGACCAAAAGAATAATACAATTAACTAACCTACAAGTTAATTAAATATTACAGACCAATTAAACTAGTTATCAAATTAATTAATCTAATAAAATAGTAAACAACCTCGGGAAGAGTGCCCAATGCAATGCGTGTTCGGCTCCGCTCAGAAAGCCACTGTCATGCAAAAGTTGCCTCTGCTTTGACTGTTATCCTCCTCTGAAAACTGTACAAGTCCCAGGGTTGCTTCTCTGAGTGCTGTGGAACACCACCGGCTAATGGAATTGGTCACCGGCCAAAGAGAATGATCACCGGCTACTTGTTCAAGCTATCGGCCATTGATGGATGGCCGGTCGGAACTGGAGATGGCCGGCCGGCCAAAGCTTCCTGCAGAATTTGTTTTTGACAGCAGCAGAGGGAAAAACTTGGCATGGCAATGCATTTCAAGCAGATGTGTGCACCACCACATCCCTTATCATGTTTATGACTCAAAGGGACATGGTTCTCGATTCTCGGACCACCAATCGCGCATTTCAATGCGTGATGGCCCAAGGAACCAAGCTGTGCATTTTCAATGTGGAGTGAAATGCACATAAACAAACAATGGGGCTCAACCTCCATCACAATCAATTCAAGAGGTTAAGCATGCGTGCCAATGTGATACAACCTAGGCATGTGAGCTAGCATGCAATCATGGAAATGCAAAGAAGCATACAAGGCATACAACAATCATGCAAGGCATGAAACAATGCAACCAACAAGTATGCAAGATACAATGTGGGTGTTCAAGCATGCAAGCAAGCATGTGACTTCATTTAATCATGCAACAACACACAAATATGCAACAACATACAAGATGAGCATGCAATGGCCATGCAAAGAAGGGACTTACACTAGTTAGGCAGCTCTATACTAAGCCCAAAACAGTGGCCAACATGCTCAAAAATGAAGTCAAAATGACATACAAACATGCATGCACGCAAGGACCAACACTTAGGCATATAGAGACAACTCTCAAGCACACTTAAGAGGATGCAAACATGGACAGATGGCATGCATATAAAGCTCTGAAAATCATGTTGTAAAGGTACCAAACCAAGTAAACAAGACAAGCTAAACATGCAACAATGGTCTAAGATTCAAGGCAAGCCCAAAGAGGCATAAACCATGGCTAAGTCAACCAAGCCTCACAAGGCTAAGAGGACTTAAAACAGGTCCAAGGCAGGCCTAAGCAAGGCTAAGGATACACCTAGATGGCATCTAAGTGACCTAAACATGCAAGCATGCACAAGGGCCTAAACAAAGGGCATAAGACAACAACCTTTTAACACATTAGAGGGGCATCAAATGCAAGCATACAAGCATGGTAAGTGGACTGAAATGGCATGGTAAGTGGTTCCAAACCACTGAAATAATGCAAGTAATGCATGCTCATGGTTCATGCACTTAAGGCTCACAAGCTAAGAATGCAAAGAGGCTATGCAATGGATGTCATGGTCGACCAAAACAACCAAAAATAGAACTTTAGCATGCTGAAACAAGCACAAAAGCTTCACAAAGCTTGGCCAAAAACATGCTAGAACAAGGGTCAAAAACCTAAAGCATATTAAGGCTAAAACATGGCATTACAAGACATGTATGCAAAGCATGCAAGGTGTGTCTAAACCAACTTAACACAATGCTATATCATGGAAATATAAGCACAAAAATCAGTTAAGGCATGATTAACATGAACCTAAACTAGATGCTCCCTAAAGAGGCAAAAATGGCCCTTTTCAAGGACAACAAGGAGAGGGGGTGGCCCTCTCCTTCTTAGGACCTCAAGGCACCATCCTCACCACTAAAATCCCTCAAGATTTCAGTGGTGAGGAGGCCCAAACACAATGGTCCCAGAGCTCACCAAAAATGCACAAAAATGGAGCCTAACAAGGCTTAAGAGGGGTCAAACAACCTCAAAGCTCAAAACACTCTTAACCAACTATTTAGAGTAGGCAAAAACAAAACTTTTATATGTTATACACTGAGTCTAAAAATAGTTTCAAGGTAGTCGAAAAAGCTATGCAAAAATGGGATAAAAAAAGCAAGAATGTTACCCTTGAAGACCCTCTTCACAAATGGTGGACCAGCTGCTTCTTTGAGCTCAAAACCACCCAAGAACACTAAGAACAGCAACCAAGAAAAGGTGTAAGACTAGGTGTTTGTGTGCAATAGTAAGACTAAAACACACACAAGGCAAAGAAAGAGAGAGATATAGAGATAGAATGGATACAAACCCTAACCCTAATATCAGAGGTCTCTCTGGAAATATTTTTCTAACCTAGAGGAGGGAGGAGAGGTTCCCTCTTATAGACAACCCAATCTTGTAAAGCTTCCAAAGCAAGCTAGATAAGAGGGAAATCCCTCCATACACGTGTATGGAGGGGAGCAGAGTGTATGCTAGCTATCACAGCTGGCATGAAAATATCTGCAAAAGCAGATGAACAGTGGTCGGCCAGCCAAAAATGTAATTAGGCCAAAATAGATGGCTGGTCGACCATCTATAGTGCCGGCCGGCCAAACATTTGGCCAGTGAAAACAAAACACAGTCGGTGGCCTCAAGCCACGGCCGGTGAGTGTGGGGATGGCCAATAAGCTATTCCCTGCCCTCCAAAGCAAAAACACATGTGTTTGGTGCAAAACCAAACACAAAACAGTCAAGTCGAGAGGTCCTGAGGCAAGGCGCGTAGCCAAGATCTCCGGGAACTTAAGACAAACACAAACAAGGATGATCACCGAGTGTTTAAACGGTGACGCCCAAGTCTTGAGGACGGTCAAAAATGGGGTGTCTACAGTTGCCCCTCTTTGACAGAACTCGAAAGTCATAAGAATGACGGGAGTGATTGTCAAAGCCCAGAGACGACCCATTTTTGACAAGGCCAAAGACTTAGACAAAGCATGCAAGATAATAAAGATATGCGCCCAAAAGCAGGGGCAAAATGCAACTGATAATGCGAGAAGCCGAACATAACTTATGATCATGCAAAGAAAGCTATAACGAAGCATAACATGCAACAGTTTTAAGCTAGCATTCAACAATCCAACTACACTACAATGCAGAAAGGATGTAAGAGAATTATGCAATTCTCGATGCGTCTCACTCGGAGAATACAATACCTGCGCGGTTCGTCTGGTTGCACCAGCTTCAAATGAACCGTACATACAATATCGTGCCTGAAAGAGAAAGAAAACTCAATAGGTACAATATCGTTAGCAACATGCATAACATGCAAAATGAATGCTGCGCGATAACGCGAATGTAGGATTTAAGGTCTCCTTAGACCAAGGGGTGCGCAAATAGTGTGATGATATGCAATTGAATCTAATGTAATGCAAATGATATGCAAAATTACAAAACAAATGTAAAAACAATGCAAATAATATGCAAAACATATAAAACTATGTATAAACAATGCAAACGATATGCAATGCAATTGAATCATGATCCAATCATGAGCGGTTCAAAACCACACAAATGTCAAATAGATTGATGGAGATGCAAAGTCCGTCTACTATAGAAAAGGTGTCGCAACCCTCAAACCACAATACCAGTAGTGGAATAGGCGCGTACACATGCAGAATTATGAGTAATGTAGACGGACACAGGAACAAGTAATTGGGTGGAATGACATAAGTGGGGAAACGACCCGCTGAAGAAAGACCAATGATCCTAATGCTGGATGCAAAAATTACACTACAATGTAATATGTACAATGGATATGGCATGCAGCCAAACCAAATCTTGCCTAGGAAAGGCATGGACACATACAAATCACGTCTAACATAGAACGGTCATACAGAACTATGAGTGTATAGATGTGAAAAGTATGGGCACATACCAAACCAAGCTCAACAAGGAAAGGTGCAAACCCTAGATGGAAGTGATACAGTGAATGCATGCAAGCTACAATGCAATATCTACAATATGCAATGGAATGGACACAGTGGATTAAGGCCTACGGCCAAACCGTATCTTGCTTAGGAAAGGCATGGACACAAACAAACCACGTCTAACATAGAACGGTCATACAGAACTATGAGTGTATAGACGTGAAAAATATGGGCGCATACCAGACCAAGCTCAACAAGGAAAGGTGCAAACCCTAGATGGAAGTGATGCAATGAATGCATGCAAGCTACAATGCAACATCTACAATATGCAATGGAATGGACACAGTGGATTAAGGCCTACGGCCAAACCGTATCTTGCCTAGGAAAGGCATGGACACAAACAAACCACGTCTAACATAGAACGGTCATACAAAACTATGAGTGTATAGACATGAAAAGTATGGGCACATACCAGACCAAGCTCAACAAGGAAAGGTGCAAACCCTAGATGGAAGTGATACAATGAATGCATGCAAGCTACAATGCAACATCTACAATATGCAATGGAATGGATATAGTTACAGTGAAATGCATGACATATGTAATATATTACAATGAAATGCATGACATATGCAATACTTAAAATGATGCATGACATATGCATGTTTGTTTTTTTTGTTTTTGTTTTTTGAAATGTAAATGATGCATGTTGTTGTTTTTTTGTTTTTGTTTTTGTTTGAAATGCATGTTGCATGGAATGCGTGGCAACACAAGTCGCTTGAAATGCATGACAATGCAACCGAGCGGATTTAAGGTCTCGCCAGACTAAGCGGGTTTAAGGTCTCGCCAGACCGTGCGGATTTAAGGTCTCGCTAGACCGTGGATGCATGACATATGCAAGTGAACTAATGCAAATGAAAGATGCATATCAATGTGAATGAAAGTACGTACAACCAACGCATGTTCATGACGAAGCATTGCGAAGCAACGCATGTGGGGTAACTTTCAAATCTTGAAAGAGACAAAAAGGATACAAGAAGGATACACTTTGCACATATTCGAGTGCCGCACATAGAAGACATGGTCTGAGGTCAAAACAGGGGCCGGTTGAGCTTCGGAAATGCATTTTTCTTGCACTGTCTTGAGCAATGAAGGTCCCAAACCACATGTCTGACCCAAACAAAGGCGTAGGAGGCTCACCGGCCATCAGAGGAGGTCATCAGCTGTTCACCGGCCATAGAAACATTACACCGGCCAAATATTTAGTCGACCGGCCAAATCTTGCTGAGTCGGGATAGTTTGGTCATTTCGACATGGGCTTTATAAAATAGGGCCTCTAGCCCTATTCTTTTCACTTTCTCTTGGCCGAAATTGCTTTCCCCCTCTCTCTAGAGTATTCCCGAGCCTCTATTCTCCATTTTCCTCGGTTTTAGGGCCCATTTCGTTGTTTGATTCGCAAAGCCCTTCGCGTTTCAAACATTTTCATACGAACAAAACTTCGTTTCAGTGTTTCCTTTTTAATTTTCACCACTCGGGACTTGTTTCCCTCAGGTTTTTCTTGATTTCCGTGCCTTTTTCACACTTCGGCTTTTCCGGCCATTTTTCGCCCTCTCGTGGTTGACCTTCCATTGACCCTTCGCATTCTAGCCTGATTTTCTCTCTTCCGGCCATCTTCACACCACTTTTGACATGGCGGATGATATTCCACGGGGTGGGACTCCCTCGGATCACGAGGTGGACCCAGAGGCCGAGCTCCTCCCCTTGAGCGTCCGCCCGTTTGACCCGGTGACCTACAGGCCGGCGGTTCACGTGCTTTCTCCCGACGGACTTCGTCAGTTCCGGAGTTTTGCGAGAGGTGTGCCACCAGAGCTTCTCCTGCGCGAGCCGGAGTCACACCTATTACACAGCGCTTCCGAGGTATATTCTTTCCCGTTTCATTTTCCGCAACGTAGAACACTTAACTGCCATAGTTGATTTTGTTCATGAACTGCTTAACTAGGATACACCGATACACTGTATGTTGTAGTTGACTATGAACACACTTGCACTTGATGTCTATTTGAATCTGAACACGTGCACAGACGTTGCATTGTCACTGAACCACCCAAACACACTGGCACATTGCATGTTGTAGTTCACTGTAAGCATACCGGCACCCGATGTTGGTTTGAACTGGAAAACGTGTACTCACACTGTATCTGTACTGAACCACTTGGAAACACTGACACGTCATATGCCGTAATTCACTTCGAGTACACCGACACCCGATATCTGTTTGAATTTGAAAACGTGCACACACGCTGTATTGTCGCCAATCCTGAATGTTCTTCAAAACTATACATTGAATATTGCTTCGCAACTGTTGTTTTTGAATACAAGGAGATTCCCATACCTGCCGGGGGTATGGGAATACCGCCGCTCGAGACTGGTATCTGGAGCTGCCAGACGCAGTCCGTCACATTGTCGATCAGGCCGGCTTCGGTGCTTTCTGTAGAGGACTTTCCCGACTCACCGCGAGCAGGCCTCTTCTCGCCGCTCTGGTGGAGAGGTGGTGGGACACCACCGACTCATTCCGTTTCTCTACCATGGGAGACATGACAATGACTCCCTATGATTTCTCGATGCTCACCGGCATCGGGGTAGGGGGTGATCCGATCCCCTTCGACACCGACATGGACGAGTGAGAGGCCACTCAGATTTACCTGCTCGGCGAGGTGCCGCCTCTCGCGCGTCCCGGCTTCATCAGATATTCGTGGTTCAAGGTCCAGTTCAGGGTTCAGCCAGCCTTGACCGAGGAGGCTCTGATGACTCAGAAGGGGGTGGAGCGGTACGCGCGCGACTTCCTCATGTTTCTGCTGGGGACTACTATCTTCGCTGACCGGGTGAACACCGTACCCCTCTGTTTGTTGAGCGCACTGGTGGACGTCACATGGATTCTGCGCTTCGACTGGGGTGGCGCTGCTCTAGCCACTCTATATGGATACATGAGCTCAGACTCCCGTTGCAGTGGGCAGTTACTCGGGGGTTACTGGCGAGCTTGGAAGGTACATTTTCTTCTTCTGTTCTTCGTTTCTGCTTTATATTTTCTGTACTCTGTACACTGCACACACTGTGGTCTGCTTCACGTTTGACTGTACACTGCACACACGGAACACACATACTCTATTTTACACTGACTGTACACTGCACACACTGTACACTCTGCACAATACATTGCATAATACACGGTTCTGCAATTTCTGCTTTATTCTATATTCTGCTTTATCTGATAATCCTACTGGTATTTGCTCTGCAGTTGTGGGTCTACGCCTACTTTCCGAGACTCACCCCAGTGCCAGACGTGGAGACCCCTTTCGTCGTTCTGTTCTCACGCCGCTTTGACGTGAGGTGCGTGCGGAGACCCCGGGAGACGTTCATCTTTTTCCGCCGCTACTTTGACACCATTACCCCTGCAGAGGTATGTTGAACTTTTAGAGTTTTATTTGGCTTGGCTTTACACTGTATTTTCAATATCAGTAGATAACAAACTGCATGTTATTTATAGATCACTTGGCAGCCCTGGGCTCCATTGCCTACGATGATTCGAGATCGATTTGCTGGTGCAGAGGAGACTGCATGTTTTAGGATTTTGCTGGAGGGCCCAGTCTATCGGGCTTGGTACCTAGGTGTGCATTTCCTATGCCAAACCCTGGGTTTGCCAGAGAAGATAGTTTCGGGTTCGTCTCCCACCCACATAAGGGACACCGAGAGGTGCACTGCCGAGGAGATGGCCGATTACACGATCGGCTGGGACGCGGAGGGCTTTAGGGGCGAGGGCGACTACTTAGAGTACGTTCGGACGTACATTATGCGGCCTCTGAGCGGTGGCCGTCGAGCTGAGAGGGAGAGGCCTGCGGCGCCGGTAGTTGGAGCGGGAGTAGGGGCAGGGAGGTCGAGGACAGCTCGAGTCCGTGGCAGGAGCGGGCTCGAAGGGGTCGGGGGGTTAGCTGGCCAGCACTACCCATGATGATGACATGCAGAGGACGAGACGGGGCGACTTACCAGATTCCCATTGCTCTCCCTCCGGCTGATCATGAGTTAGTCGGGTTCTACGGCTTACCTCCGATATGTACTACTATGTTTTGCATTATGCACAATTAGTTCATTTCAATTCATTTGATATTCCGCAGAATACTTATGCTTCTAACGCTTTTGCAAGCCTCTTCTGAGTACACTCGCCAGTCCCTAGAGCTGACCGCCTCCGTGATAGGGATGCTCTAGCAGAGCCTCAACCTTCTGGCGATTTACAGCATTCCGGTATGTTCCTCTAACCGCGGTCTCAAACCATACATAAACTATTTCACATATCTGATGCACAACACGACACTGGATACACTGCCCTCGCGACATCTGACATACTGTAGCCCACAGACTGTTCACAGCACTATCTATGGCATTTATACACTGTACTCGTACACTGCATTCTGCACTGACACACTGCTCGCAGTATTCACACACTGTATTCATACACTGCATTCTGTAGCATACTGATACAGTGCTTACAGTATTCACACACTGTATTCGGACACTGCATTCTGGACTAATAAACTGCTCACAGTATACTGACGCGTTTGCCTTTTGTGTTTTTCAGCCTCCCTTCCAAATCCCTACCGTGGGAGGTGCTCCAGCTGGACCTTCTGTTCCTACCGGAGGAGATGGCAGAGTATACCCCCGCACCAAGGCGGGGCGCACCCATGTTGGGAGTAGCTCACGGGCACCCGTCCCCGATGATGATGATGAGTCCGAGGCTGAGGCTGAGGCGGAGGCAGAGTCGTCCGAAGAGAAGACCAGAGACGGCTCGGGCTCAGACTCAGATAACGATGCTGATGACGATGCTCTTAGACCTCCGTCCAGGAAGAGGACGAGGACGGACCTCTAGACCCGCGACCTTTTGACATTGATCCAGATTTTTGCTGTTTTTCTTTTTCTTTTTCTTTTGTACTTTTTGCTGGTAGCTAGAGTACCTTGTACTGCCGTAGGTAGGTTTTCTTTTGTTTTCTCCAAAACTTTGTACTTGAAAAAGATGATGAAATGAAACAAAACTTTTTATCTGAAAAAGTGTTATATTTGTACATTTCATACATTGCATCATATTACACCTCAATGTAAATGAGATTGATCTTTTGTCTGAAAAATTAAACACTCGTATTGTGATAATTAGATAACGAACCAGCCAACAGTGAAATAACCCATACAAACCACTACTCAGTTCGAACACTCAGCCCATACTCTACTGGGGGTTAATCTGCATATAGCCCATAACACAGAGCTTGGTTCATTTTGCGCACAGCGGATCCTGAACAAACAGCCCAAATCTGACAAGACAGACCATGAAGGTTGAATCTGCTGAAGTTGAAGCACACTCAGATGCGTTCCGAAACCCAAAAGCTTCAGAGAGGCCCAGGTTTTTCTGTTCACACTTATCGGGGTGGACCCTGCAGTTGTATGAAAGAACCAAAACATGTTTTTGCACAAATGTGGAGAATGGCACAACATTCTGAACACAAAATGATTAATTTTTGAAATTGAAGAAGGGTTTTTTAAACCAGGGTAGCGAGCCTACAACTGGACATAGCGAGAACAACTCAACAGCAGAGACAAAAATGTAAACAACCTAAACACAACGCGACACACTCGGAAAAGACTCAAAACAAAGGTTGAAGTAAACAAAACAAAAGACACGACATACAGATGCGTTAACGAAAACGGGGGACCTCAGATCACAAGGAGCCAGTTTCTCTGGGTATTGTTTCCCATCCTTTCTTATTTGTGGTTCTCAAATCATTCGGCCCTCAGGCTCGGTTTTTCTCTCAAAACCCTTTTTGCTCACTTTTTCTCTTAACTTACACCTCTCTATTCTTTATTCTCTCATTTTTATCCCTCCCCGGGGTGTTTAATGGATGAATAGGAAGTTGTGGGTTCACGCTCGACATGGTTAGCTCACGGCTGTTTCTTCTGGTGGCGTTTGGTCGATGCCCCAGGTAAGGGAATGGAGTACCTTGATCCCTTCAGATTCGTGCTTCGCACTTGGTTTGATACCTCATTGCTTGGAGGTTGAGAGAGCTTTCAGCCCTTAAAAGACAGCTTCAGTTGTGCCCTTCTTGGCAAGTATGTTGGCGATGGGGGAAAGACAGGAAGCCTGACTCAACTGTTCCCCTAGTTCATTATTTTGACCATTTTTTGTTTTGGTTCTCTACTGAAACAATTTTGACCAATGCGAGAGTTAGATTAACATACTTGTTTAATTTTCTGATTTAAAATCACGCGAGTTGGGTTGTGAGCACTGAAAAATTTCCTTTTTTGGGTCCAAAATGGTCTAAGTTTTTGAAAAATGAAATAGTTTTCGAGAAAATAGTCAACCTCAGTAAAAATTTTCAAAAACTATTTTCGCAAACGGCCGCCACTCAACGAGAGCGGAACTTACTTTCGAGATGCGCAACCTCGGATCGGAGGCAATGGAAAATTGCCCCTTGTTTGAAGGATGCTGCACGACAACGGAAAGTTGCCCCTGGTTTGAACGGCGACTCATGGCAACGGAAAGTTGCCCCTTGTCTGGATAACGCCGCAGCATTTTGTAAACAGTTCTCATTAGTGACGATCACGACCAAACTCTCGGACACAGAGAAGACGAAGATGGTCAAAACCTATATATGGACACAGTCACTTTGAAAGTGCGTGGGGCTGGACTTCAGGACGAAGCTGCCTACGTATTCCAAACATAGGAATCAAGGATGATTAAAAAACCATTGCATGGACTTAGTCGCTATGAAAGCGTTGGGGGCTGGACTTCAGGATGAAGTTGCCTACGTATCCCAAACATGGGAATCAAGCCTTACGTAGTTCCGGTTAAGGTATACTCGGGTATTAACCTTCACTTTTTAGGCTCTAACTTTTGCCAAGGCGCCCGTTGCGGGTTTTCGACCTTGCGAGCTTTATTCTTCTTTCACTTTTCAATTCTTTTCTTTTTGTCATTCTTTTTTTTTCATCATTTTCTTTATTTTCAGTTTTTGTATTTTTCTCTTGCTCTAACTTTTGCCTAGGTCGCCCTTCCAGATTTTCGGCCCAGCGAGCCTCTCAAAGGGTAAAAGTGTAACAAGTCCATGCCAAATAGTTTTAGGGTTTCGAAGCCATCCGTGTCCAGGAGAGTGGCTGTTGTATCGATTTGCTGAAGGACCCCTCTTCGGCTCTTCGAGCACATCGGACATTTTTGCCCCTAGTTGGAGGGGTGCTTTTGTTCTAGCTTCACAAGCTTCTTCTGATGAGATCTGATCTTCTTGATCTGACTTTGGGGCCTCTTGTTCGAGGGCTGCTTCAGATCTGGCCACAGAGGCCTTACATTGCGGTTGATCGTTGAACATGTCTGAACCCAAGGTCCAGGGTTTGAAAGCAAGATCTCAAGTCTCAAGGCTGAGAGCGATCCTAAGCTGCACAATCTCAAGAGCGATTCCACACAGGTCTTCGCAGGATTGCGCAAAATATTTTGTTTTTGAAAGTTTTTAAGAAAGCGACAAATCGTTCGCGCCGAAGATAGTGTGGAACCAATCTGGATCAAGCCAGGGTCCTTCTCAGTACTCACGCTGACAAGCATGATTTCAATCATTAAGGGCTTAGCACGCCTCTCCTTCTCTCAATTTGATCAAAGTTTTGCAAATCCCGAGGAATTCCTTCCCCTTCGTTTTCACCGCAGTGTTCAAAAAGGTTTTGAAAAACTTAGGTCAATGCAATGATTTTCAAGGCACAAGAGAGCAGGTGGAATGCATTGCTATTCCATTCAAATCCTCTGGCACAACTAGCTCAAAAGAGCAGTAAGCATGGAAGCATGATAGCCGCAGCTGTTTCATTCAGATTCCTTGGTTGCAACTGGCTCCACGGCAGAGACAGACATAAAAGAAAGCAAAAAGGTAATTACAAAACAAAAGGGTGTTCGAGGCAACAACCCCGAAATCACCCGACATTCTATACAATGGGACTGACTCGACGCGACAAGACAGACCTTTAAGCAAAAAGACTGACTCAAAACAAAGAGACAGACTCAAAACAAGACCACCGAACTGACTCCACACGTAAGTCAAAAATCACAAAAATTGGCATTCGCAGATGCTCAAAAGTGCGTGCCAGATGCCACATCCAAAATGCACCGAGCGCTGCCCGCAGGTGGTCCAAACCCTGATCACATACTCGCAGTATCCTCAAAGTCCAACAGCTCAGTGGTAACAGACTTTGCTGAGGTAGGCGAGAGGATGACCTCATTGTCGATCAAATCTTGCACTTCATGACGAAGGCGGAAACAACCATCGGTACTGTGACCGGACTTTTGGTGGTACGCGCAGTACAAGGTAGCATCATGCGAGAAAGGGAGATTTTTCGGGAGGGGCCGAGGTTCGAGGGGTTTAAGATGCCCATTTTTAGCCAATATTTGAAATGCCCTAGACAAAGACATGTAGAGGGCATGAAAGACTCTGTGCCCTCGACGCAGGTACTTTGAAGTCTGAGGGTTCTTACTAGGCGCACTAGCGAAAGGGTCGGCAGGCACTGCCTTGGCTTTCTGATCTTTTCCTGGTACAGGGTTAGGAATGACAGGAACTGTTTTGGCATGACGGGGCCCATCTCGATTTTTCGTCCAACTTGAACTGCCTTCGGTTGGAGTGGGGAAAGCATCATCCACAGCTTTAGTCATGACTGCGAATACTTGTTGCTTATTCATCCCCCCGGCTTTCAAAGCCTCGGCTGCCCACAGCAGTTGTTCGACGGGATCAGTATCTGTTCCCACTTTGTTCTTACCTCTAGCCTCAGCCTGATCGGGGGTTTGGGTTACTACATCAGAGCGATGCCCGGTTGTTGCTGACACGTCGTTGCTGTAGCTGGAGGCAACCTTTGGTTGGCTAAGCTCGATCACAATCCGCCCCAGTAGCGGGGGCTCCTATGGTATGAAATTCCCGACATACGGTGCAGCTGGTGGTGAAGCCGACATTCCATAGGCCAGATCGGCCATGGATCTCTGGAGATCGCCGATCATTCCCATTAATTCAAATGTGGTAGGTTCACGAACTTGAAACATCTGGGGTTCCCAGATCAGGCGCGCAGCAGACGACCTGGACGGATGCGGTACATCAACATTGGTCTCATCCTGCAAAATGATCCCTTAGTCTAACGCGACTGCCATAACCACAATTTCCTCTGAACTCTGCGTCATTATAAGTCCGCTGAATTGAACGGTGACTGACGGATCAGATATCTGTCTTACCTCAGCAATGGAGAACACTGGCTATTCTGTACTAAATCTCTGAACCTTGAAAGAGAAAACATGCAGCATTTCGGCCCAATCAGAACAGACACAAGTATAGCTGAATAACTGTACTCTACTACTGATCACTGTTCCCCAAAATTACTGTCCCAAAAAACTGAATCTGATACCCGCAGATATAACTGGTTCCCCAAAACACTGATACTGATGCCCTCAGGCCTGGTGCCCAAACTTGTAAATTGATACACGCATTCCTGTAGAGACATACTCTAAAGCACATAGCAGATAAGTGAGAGCCAAAACACCCCTATGTTGGGGGTAGGGTTTCCCTGTCCTATTTTGTCAGGAACTAGGGTTTCACTATGCACACAGCGGTTTCAAACAACCTATATCGTGTAAGTAACCTGTCCTAGCTTGGAATGGTCACTATGGATTCCGAATATGCACTAGGTCGAATGGTTAAAAGGGTGTCCCGGTAAAAACCGAGGTTTGTGTTCCCATACTGGCAGAGCCCGCAACCGGTCAGCCTTATGGTCATGTCTTAACAAGACAAGCCTCCGGCAAACCGTTCAGGAATAGCAGATGGCCAACACGGTGTCCTAGGCACACCAATGCACATGCAATGCAAAGAAACACATAAGTGTAGTCAAAACAAGATATCATGAGTTCGAGTCAAGCTCTCTAACTCCCCAGTGGAGTCGCCAGAAACTGTAGACGTCCCCGAACGCCCCGGGAGAATGAGTCCCGTTCTGTTCATTTGGGCCCACTACAGTTCGGACTGTCAAATTGTCACGGTTCTTAATCTGAACCAAAGAGTCCAAATCCGGCAAATCGTTTTGAGAAAAATAGATTTTTTTGAAAGAAGTGCCAAACATAGACTGCTTTGCCAGATACAGAGTCGCCACCTAAATATTTTCTTTTGGGGAAATTTAGAAAACCCTGACTCGTTGCCTAAGGCCACGTGTTCGTCATCACCAAAGTTTGTCAGCTCGGGAACTTGGGTACGGTTGGGGAAGGTCAGCTATGAGCACCCCCTCTCGCCCGATCCGAAGATCGGCCTCTACTAACCGTGATATCTCGTTTTTGAAAACACATGCGTTCTTATTCCAGTTAATTGGCCTAGAATTACTATATGATGTGCACAGCAAAACAAGTATAGACTAGATCGCCTAATTTGGAACAAAGCATTGCATATCCGTTCGTTTGGGAAATGGTTTGAGGTTTGCTACTCGCGAGTAGGCTAAAATATGGATTTCAACGAGTTGTTCCAACTCAAACAATCCAACCTTCACCCATAGGCATTCAAGCAGTTATATCAACTAAGCATCTAGCCACATGGTAAGCATGCTGTCATGTTAACAGTCACACTCATGCGAAATGCTAAAGCATAAATACTTACATCGTACTCTGTGCCAAAATGATGAACTAGTCAATAATCATACATGATCCTAGTCCATGTTAAGTGCCTAATGCAACGCATACAGAATGCAATTAAGATAGGCTCGGCTAATCCTAGAATGGCATGTGAAATGCAACCATTTGATGCACGTATTCAAGTTAGATTTGAAATATTATGCTATTAGTATGATGCGCCGAGCTCGGTGCATGCAATACTGATGAATGATGCACGCATGCATAGCATAAGGTATGCTAAATTAAACATGCCCTAATACTAACCATCAAAAGCAGGTAAGTAAAAGAGAGAAAGAAGTGGGGGTTGGAAGACATGCACACACGCACCCACACTTATTACAAATTTTCCCTCACTCGGAGGGACCAAAAGAATAATACAATTAACTAACCTACAAGCTAATTAAATATTACAGACCAATTAAACTAGTTATCAAATTAATTAATCTAATAAAATAATAAATAGCCTCGGGAAGAGGGCCCAATGCAATGCGTGTTCGGCTCCGCTTAGAAAGCCACTGTCATGCAAAAGTTGCCTCTGCTTTGGCTGTTATCCTCCTCTGAAAACTGTACAAGTCCCAGGGTTGCTTCTCTGAGTGCTGTGGAACACCACCAGCTAATGGAATTGGTCACCGGCCACTTGTTCAAGCTATCGGCCATTGATGGATGGCCGATCGGAACTGGAGATGGCCGGCCGGCCAAAGCTTCCTGCAGAATCTGTTTTTGACAGCAGCAGAGGGCAAAACTTGGCATGGCAATGCATTTCAAGCAGATGTGTGCACCACCACATCCCTTATCATGTTTATGACTCAAAGGGACATGGTTCTCGATTCTCGGACCACCAATCGTGCATTTCAATTCATGATGGCCCAAGGAACCAAGTTGTGCATTTTCAATGTGGAGTGAAATGCACATAAACAAACAATGGGGCTCAACCTCCATCACAATCAATTCAAGATGTTAAACATGCGTGCCAATGTGATGCAACCTAGGCATGTGAGCTAGCATGCAATCATGGAAATGCAAAGAAGCATACAAGGCATACAACAATCATGCAAGGCATGCAAGGCATGAAGCAATGCAACCAACAAGTATGCAAGATATAATGTGGGTGTTTAAGCATGCAAGCAAGCATGTGACTTCATTCAATCATGCAACTTCAATCATGCAACAACACACAAATATACAACAACATACAAGGTGAGCATGCAATGGCCATGCAAAGGAAGGACTTACACTAGTTAGGCAGCTCTATACTAAGCCCAAAACAGTGGCCAACATGCTCAAAAATGAAGTCAAAATGACATACAAACATGCATGCACACAAGGACCAACACTTAGGCATATAGAGACAACTCTCAAGCACACTTAAGAGGATGCAAACATGGACAGATGGCATGCATATAAAGCTCTGAAAATCATGTTGTAAAGGTACCAAACCAAGTAAACAAGACAAGCTAAACATGCAACAATGGTCCAAGATTCAAGGCAAGCCCAAAGAGGCTTAAACCATGGCTAAGTCAACCAAGCCTCACAAGGCTAAGAGGACTTAAAATAGGTCCAAGGCAGGCCTAAGCAAGGCTAAGGATACACCTAGATGGCATCTAAGTGACCTAAACATGCAAGCATGCACAAGGGCCTAAACAAAGGGCGTAAGACAACAACCTTTTAACACATTAGAGGGGCATCAAATGCAAGCATACAAGCATGGTAAGTGGACTGAAATGGCATGGTAAGTCGTTCCAAACCACTGAAATAATGCAAGTAATGCATGTTCATGGTTCATGTACTTAAGGCTCACAAGCTAAGAATGCAAAGAGGCTATGCAATGCATGTCATGGTCGATCAAAACAACCAAAAACAGAACTTTAGCATGCTGAAACAAGCACAAAAGGTTCACAAAGTGTAGACGCGCCCGTGGGCCTCGCTACAGTTCGGACTCAATTTGTGTCACGGTCCTTAATCTGAACCAAAGAGTCCAAATCCGGCAAATCGCTTTGAGAAACAGATTTTTGAAAAGAAGTGCCAAACATGGACTGCTTTGCCAGATACAGAGTCGCCACCTAAATATTTTTTATGGGGGAATTTAGGAAACCCTGACTCGGTGCCAAAGGCCACGTGTCTATCATCACCAAAGTTGCCTCGGCTCGGGAGCTTGGGTACGATTGGGGAAGGTCAGCTATGAGCACCCCCTCTCGCCCGATCCGAAGATCGGCCTCTACTAACCGTGATATCCGTTTTTGAAAACGTTATGTGTTCTTATTCCAATTATTAGCCTAGAATTACTATGTTATGCGCACAGAAAACAAGTATAGACCAAATCGCCTAAATTGGAAGAAAACATTTCATGCTTGTTTTGAAGATGGTTTGTTACTCGCAAGTAGGCTAAAATGCAGGTTTTGCCACCCTCGAGTGGGCTTTTAGAAAAGATGGTTGTGCCACTATCTAGTGGGCTTAAAACTCACAGTTTTAATGCATTATTCCAATTTAGGTAATTCAACCTCCATCCACAGGCATTCGAGCAGTTATATCACATAAGCAGCTAGCCTCATGGTAATCATGCTGTTATGGCAATACTCACACGCATGCGGTATGCTAAAGCATAAATGCTTACCAAGTACTCCAAGCCAAAACAAGAACATGTTAGCAATCATGCATGATCCAAGTCCATGTTTAAATGCCTAATGCAACGCATACGGAATGTCACTAGAGTAGGCTCGGCTAGTCTATAAATGACATGTGAAAATGCACAAGCAACATATATTCAAGTTAGATTTGAAATACTTATGCAGTTAGTATGATGCGCCGAGCCTGGTGCATGCAATACTTGATGAATGATGCACGCATGCATAGCATGAGGTATGCTAAAGTAAACATGTCCTAATACTAACCATCGAAAGCAGGTAAGTAAAAGGGAGAAAAAAGTGGGGGTTGGAAGACATACACACACGCACCCACGCTTATTACAGATTCTCCCTCGCTCGGAGGGACCGAAAGAATAATACAAGTTAATTAACCTACAAGCTAATTAAATATTACAGACCGATTAATTAATTAACAAATTAACTAATCTAATGAAAGCAGTAAACGGCCTCGGGAAAAGGGCCCAATGCAATGCACGCTCGGCTCCACTCGGAAAGTCACTGCCATGCACAAGTTGCCTCTGCTTTGACTGTTCTGCTTCTCTGGAAATTGCATGACTCCTAAGGTTGCTTCTATGAGTGTTGTGGGACACTACCGGCTGAGTGAGAACTCCACCGGCCATGGAGAATGGTCACCGGCCACAAAATTATGCTCTCGACCAAACCTGTTTTGCCGGTCGGCACCCAACACTGCCGGCCGGCCAATTATTCCTGCTGAAACCTATTTGACAGCAGCAGAGGGCAGGCAAGGCATAGCAATGTATTTCAAGCAAATGTATGCATCAACCACACTCCTTATCATGTTTATGACTCAAAGGAGGATGGGCCTCAATTCTCGGGCCACCAATCACGCATTCCCATGCATAATGGCCCAAGGGACCAAGTATGCATTTTGATTTCAAATGCAATGCACACACACAAACCAAGGCCCAATCCCTATCACTAGATCAAGGGACAAGGCATGCATGCTAGATGGCATGCAACCTAGGCATGCAAACTAGTATGCTATATGAACATGGGGGAAACATGCAACAAAATGCAATAGAGCTAAGCATGTGTCAATAATGCAAGTAATGAACATGCAAACATTAGGCAACCAAAGCATGCAAGCATGTAGCAATGTGATCACATTCGAACCACATGCGAAAGGTGGACTTAGACCAATATGGACAAGCCTCGGCCATGTCTAAATAGGAAGCCAAAATGCTATGGAATGGAGGCAAATACACACACAAACAATGCATGCAAAAATGGCCCAACGCTTAAGCATTAAAGAACATCTTTTAAGCACACTTAAAAGAGGACAATCATGGACAAATGGCATGCACATCAAACTCTGAAAATCATGTTAAGATGATACCAAATCCAACTATCAATGCAAGCAAGGCATGCAACCAAGCCCAAGAACTTAAACTATGGTTAAATGACACATGAAGCAAATGACCAAAGTGGACCAAAACAATCCCAAATCATATTAAGACAAGTCCTAAAAACCACCTAGATGGCATCTAAATGATCTACACATGGAGTCGTGCACAAATGCTTAAACATGGAGGATACAACACCACCTCTTAGAGGCATCAAAGAGGCATCAAAGGCAAGCATACAAGCATGTTATAAGGACTGAAATAACATGGAAGGTGGTTCCAAACCACTGAAGTGCTGCAAGTAACGCATGCTACACACTCACGCAACCAAGGCTAACAAGCCAAAATGCAAGGTGGCTATACTAAGCATGTGATGATCGACCAAAACAACCAAAAACAAAGCTTAAGCATGCTAAAACAAACACGAAAGCTTCATAAAGCTTGGCCAAAATCATGCTAGAATAAGGACCAAAACCTAAAGCATGTTAAGACCTAAACACGGCATTACAAGGCATGTATGCTAAGCAAGCATGGTGTACCAAAACCAACATACAACAATGCTATATTATGACATAATAAGCATAAATATCAGTCAAGGCATGGCCAACATGAACCTAAACATGATGCCCACTAAAGAGGCAAAAATGGCCCTTTTCAAGGACAACAAGGAGAGGGGGGTGGCCCTCTCCTTCCTAGGACCTCAAGGCACCATCCTCACCTCTAAAATCCCTCAAGATTTCAGTGGTGAGGAGGCCCAAACACAATGGTCCCGGAGCTCAACCGAAATGGCACAAAACAAAGGCCAAACAAGTCTTAAGAGGGGTCAAACAATCCCAAAGCTTAAAACATCCTTAACAAACTATTTAGAGCACTCAAAAACAAGACTTTTCTATGTTATATGCTAAGCTCAAAAATAGATGCAAGATAGGCTAAAAAGCTTTGCAAAGAAGGGGTAAAAAAGGGACAAAAGTCTTACCCTTGTAGCACAACAGCAAATCAGCAACTTTTGGACCAAGAAAAGGCTTCAAATCACCCCAAAAATCACCTTCAAGGACCTCAGCTCAATAAAGGGAGTAGAGAACTAGGTGTTTGTATGCAAAAGTGCAAAGAAAATGCACTTTTGAGCACAAACAAGCCCTAAACCTTAGAGAGAGAGGCAGAAAAATGTAGAGAGAGAGGGAGATTTTTTGCTCCTTAGGTTGTATATCTCCTCCTCTTCCTCTTGTATCTCTCTTCTTTTTTTAGAGAGCTTGATTGATATAGATATATCAATCTGCAGCCCCCTCAGAAGTCCCACGTCCAGGCATGGGCTGGGGTATGGCCTAGAATGACAGCTGCCAGCTGTCTACAGAAATATCTGTTGAAAACCACATTTGGCCGGCCGGCCATCAAAGTGGCCGACCGGCAGTCAAATTGGCCGACCGGCCATCACATTTGGCCGATGGCAACATAACACAGCCGGTGGCCTCAAGCCATGGCCAGTGGAGTGTGGGGATGTCCCAAAAGCCATTCCCTGCCCTCCAAAGCAAAAACACAAGTGTTTGGTGCAAAACCAGACACAAAACGGTCGAGTTGAGAGATCCTGAGGCAAGGCGCGTAGCCGAGGCCTCCGGGAACTCAAGACGAACACAAACATGGATGATCACTGAGTGTTCAAGCGGTGACGTCCAAGTCTTGAGAATGGTCAAAAATGGGGTGTCTACACAAAGCTTGGCCAAAAACATGCTAGAACAAGGGTCAAAAACCTAAAGCATATTAAGGCTAAAACATGGCATTACAAGACATGTATACAAAGCATGCATGGTGTGTCTAAACCAACTTAACACAATGCTATATCATGGCAATATAAGCACAAAAATCAGTTAAGGCATGATTAACATGAACCTAAACTAGATGCTCCCTCAAGAGACAAAAATGACCATTTTCAAGGACAACAAGGAGAGGGGGTGGCCCTCTCCTTCTTAGGACCTCAAGGCACCATCCTCACCACTGAAATCCCTCAAGATTTCAGTGGTGAGGAGGCCTGTAGACAAGCCCGCGGGGGGACCTCGCTACAGCTCGGACTCGACTTTCGTTAGTCACGGTTCTAAGTCTGAACCAAAGAGTCCAAATCCGGCAAATCGTTTTAAGAAAAAACAGATTTTTCGAAAGAAGTGCCAAACATGGACTGCTTTGCCAGATACAGAGTCGCCACCTAAATATTTTATTTTGGGAAATTTAGGAAACCCTGACTCGGTGCCGAAAGGCCACGTGTCCATCATCACCAAAGTTGCCTCGGCTCGGGAACTTGGGTACGATTAGGGAAGGTCACTTCGTGAGCACCCCCGCTCGCCCGGTCATAGGCCGGCCTCTACTAACCATGATATTAATTTTTGAAAACATTGTGAGTTCTTATTCCGGTTTATTAGCCTAGGTTACTATGTGATGCGCACAGCATACAAATATAGACCGGGTCGCCTGAATTGGAACGAAACATTTCATGTTTGTTTTTGAAAATGGTTTGCTACCAGCAAGTAGGCTTTAAAACATTTGATGATTTATTCCAATTTAAGTAACCCAACCTTCACCCACAGGCATTCAGGCAGTTATATCAGATAAGCACATAGCCTCATGGTAAGCATGCTATTCATGGCAGTCACTCACACGCATGCAAGGATGCTAAAGCATAAAGCTTACCGAGTACTCCAAGCCAAAATAGGAATTCATTAGAAATCATGCATGATCCTAACTATACAGAAATGCCTAATGCAACACATGCAAAATGCAATTATAGCAGGCTCGGCTATTCTAAGATGGCATATGAAATGTTACAACTATCATGTATTCAACTTTGAAATTGAAAGTACAATGCAGTTAGTATGATGCGCCGAGCCCGGTGCATGCAATACAGATGAATGAATGCAAACATGCTGTCATACTGTATGCTAATTTAAATATGCCCTAATCTAACCATCATAAGCGGATAAATAAAAGGGAGAAAGACGTGGGGTTGGAAGACATACATCACACTCACGCACACTTATTACAGTTGTGCCCTCGCGCAGAGGGTCCGAATAAATATACAGTCCCGAATAAAAGAATATTACAGTACAAAATATTACAAAATCCTAATTAATTAACAAATTAACTAAGAAAATAAATAAAACTGGCATGCAAGCCAGGGACTGCCTTGCTTCTGATGGATGATGCATGTCCGGGTTGTCTTGCGCGGAAATCCACCGGAATGCCTCAATTAGCCTCTGTTTACACCTGTTATTCTTGAAAAGCGTGCCAAGTCCCCGAAAGTTGCTGATTCCTGATTTTGCTGCAACAGAGAGCAGGAAAGGGGCATAGCAATGTATTTTCACAAATGTATGCATGTCTCGGTCCTCGTGCCACCAATCATACATACCAAGGCATGATGGCCGAGGAGTCGAAATGCACAACTCAATATAGGATGAATGCACATGAAACTACAGCTAAAACCTAACTCCATCATGGATAATCCGGAGTGTCGGTGACTGGGGAATTAAGACACGTTCCGTCACTCGAAGTACGAAACGCACCTCGTTTCCCGTGCCCGGGCTAACTCCTATTCCGAACATGATGCAATATGCATGACATGCATGAAATGCGACTAAGATACAATCCTAACATACACCATGCTATGACAGTGAGATGCCTCGAAGTGCGTGCACACCGGCACGCAAATCGAGAAAATGACAGAATGCAATGCAAGTGTCTAAAATGGCATGGAGAAAGTAATATGGACTTATACTAACATGAGAGAGCCTCAGCCACACTCACATAAGAAGCCGGTGGCTGAAAAATGAAGTGCCTCGAAATGCGTGCACACGGGCACGCAAACCGAGGCGATGGCGGAATGCGATGTAATGACATGAAAACATGATATGGACTTATACCAACATGAGTGAGCCTCAGCCACACTCACATAGGATGCCGATGAATGAAAAAAGAGGTGCCTCGAAATGCGTGCACACGGGCACGCAAACCGAGGCGATGGCATACACAATGCGAATGACATGAAATGATGATGTGGGCTTATACCAACATGAGTGAGCCTCAGCCACACTCACATAGGATGTCGGCGGATAAAAATGAAGTACCTCGAAATGCGTGGATGAAAATGGAGTACCTCGAAATGCGTGCACACGGGCACGCAAATCGAGGCGATGGAAGAATGCGATGTAAATGATATGAAAATGAAATATGGGCTTATACCAACATGAGTGAGCCTCAGCCACACTCACATAGGATGCCGATGAATGAAAATGGAGTGCCTCGAAATGCGTGCACACGGGCACGCAAACCGAGGCAATGATAGAATGCGATGTAAATGATATGAAAATGAAATATGGGCTTATACCAACATGAGTGAGCCTCAGCCACACTCACATAGGATGCCGAATGATGAAAATGAAGTGTCTCGAAATGCGTGCACACAGGCACGCAAACCGAGGCAATGATAGAATGCGATGTAAATGATATGAAAATGAAATATGGGCTTATACCAACATGAGTGAGCCTCAGCCACACTCACATAGGATGCCGAATGATGAAAATGAAGTGCCTCGAAATGCGTGCACACGGGCACGCAAATCGAGGCAATGATAGAATGCGATGTAAATGCTATGAAAATGAAATATGGGCTTATACCAACATGAGTGAGCCTCAGCCACACTCACATAGGATGCCGAATGATGAAAATGAAGTGCCTCGAAATGCGTGCACACGGGCACGCAAACCGAGGCAATGATAGAATGCGATGTAATGACATGGGAAATGATATGCAAACATGGTAATAGAATTTCAGCACTAAAATATGGGGGAAAACAGTCCCGAAATGAGGCGAAATGACACTAAATGCAAGGAATTGTCCCGAAATGCGAATTTAGGCACCCGAAATGGCCTATAGCTATGCCAAACATGCACAATATGGACATGCAATGCAAAGACAGAAGCTAGACAGTCCCAAAAAAGGCACTTTCACAGTTATAAACATGGCCAAACAGCAAGCATAGGTATGGTAAAAATAGCATGCAAGAATAGGGGCCAAGAGAGGGGTAATGAAGCAAGTGATATAAGCAAAACCCAAACTGAAAAATTTCCTTCTACAACATTGAAGAGGGACCAAAAATATGAATATTTACAGTATATGGCAGCCCCAAAATCAGTATACAAACATGATAGAAATGTGATGCAAAATGAGGCTCAAAAGTGGCTATAACATGAGGTATGCAAAATATTCACCAAACAGCCAAAGACCCTTAATAAAACATGTAGAATGGGCCAAAATAGGACTATTTCCAGAACTATAAAATGGCCAAAAACAAAAGCATGATAGGTTAACTAAACATGCAAGAATGGGGAATAAAAGAGAGATATAACATGAAGTAGCATATGGAGGTCCCAAACCATGAAAGGACCTAAATGAAATATGAAGAATGGACCAAAATAAGCACTTTTTCAGAACTGTAAAATGGCCAAAAACAAAAGCATGGTAGGCTTCCATTGCATGCAAAAATGGGACCAAAAGAGGAGTAAAAAGGTAAGTACAACATGGAAGTCCCAAATGGTGTTGAGCCCTTCTTCAATGTTGAAGAGGGGCTCAAAAAAAGCCTAATATCAGTTTACAATATGCTCAAAAACAGATTACTCATGGGCCAAAAATAGCATGCAAGATTATGACATATAAGAGGATCAATGAAGCAAGTGCATCATGGAGGGCTCAAACAGGGTTGAGCCCTTAATGAAAAGTAAAGATGAGCTCAAAAGAGGGCCCTTTTCAGTTAGGGCCGGAGCTTGAAACAAAAAGCATGTGGGGCTTACAAATGGATCAAGAAAAAGGGTCAAAAGAGGAGAAGTGTTACTCACCCTTGAAGATCAAAGCTTTTGTTGCTTCTTGGATCAATTTGCAGCTCCTTTAGCCTTTGAGAAGCCTTCCTTGTTGCTGGAAATGAGGTGGTGGTGGTAGAGCTTGGTGGTGTAGAAGAAATGGTGATTAGGGACGTAGGAATTTTCAAGGAAATGAGAGGGATAAAGATGGCTTTGTGTATGGAAGCTTGAAGAGCAATTTTTCTAACCCCTACAAGTGAAGCCACCAGCTGGTTATAAGGGCCAAAAAGGGGGTGTAAAGGTGGGGGAAAAGGAGAGCAACTTTCCCCCACAAAATATCCCCCGGATATTGATATTTTCTGGGGGATAAAGCTCCACAGCTGTAAAGTGCACAGTGCAAGGAGCTCGGCCGGCCTATTACTTTTGCTGCAGGTGGCCGGCCGGCCACACCCCCTAGCCGGCCGGCTAGGGGTCAAAAGGGTCAATCAGATTTAGTGGCCGGCCACTAACTGATGGTGTCCTCCTATCTGTATACAACACAACCCTGTGGTTAAAAGTCCAAGAAAGTGGGTCCAAGGGGTTCAACATTAGCTCGGAAAGAGGGGTTCAAAAGGGTCAGGTGGAATTACTGGCCGGCCACCAACTTTTAGGGTCCTCTCATGTGTGTACATCACAAATATGTGGTTCAAAGTTCGAGAAAAAGGGTCCAAGGGGTTCAACATTAGCCCGGAAGGAGGGGGTCAAAAGGGTCAAGTAACATTAATGGCCGGCCACCATTTTTTAGGGTCCTCCCATGTGTGTACATCACAAATATGTGGTTCAATGTTCAAGAAAATGGGCCCAAGGTGTTCAACATTAGCCCGGAAGTGCGAAAAACGGGCGCCGGAGGGCGTCGGAGAATGTATAACTGGTTGCTGCAACAATTTCTGGCCTCCCACCCTTCAGTGACCTCTCTAGTGATAAAACAGAGGTACCTGCAAAAAATGAACGAAAACCGTTGCAAAACGAATGCTCGGGGACCAAAACGCGCAGTTCGAGGTCCCGAAAATGGGCTGTTAAGCACCGAAAGTGGCGTTCGGCCACGAAGTGGGTTTCTCAGACCCCAGTGTCCCTCAAAAGGGATTAAATAAGATGTATGTCAAAAATTAGAACAAACGGAGGTGGTTAGGCGGTCCCGAACAGAGGCACACGGCCAACGGTCCCGAAAAACCGGAAACCGGACTCCGAAATGGGCAAAATGGCCTACGGCCACAAAATGCAGCCCACGGCCACTGAGAGATGGTCTACTGGACCTCTCCCTCCCCTCAGGAAAAGAAACAGAGAAAACTGAGTCTGGTTCGCAAACCGAGACAAGGCACAGAAGAGGGTTCGGAAGTCCGGAGGCAGGGCTCACGGCCGCAACTCTGAAACTTCTGAACGAGCACATTATGCAACATCACCAAGCGCTCAATCAGTGACATCTGAATCTTAAGGTCGGTCAAAAATGGGGTGTCTACAGTTGCCCCTCTTTGACAGAACTCGAAAGTCACAAGTGACGGGAGTGAATGTCAAAGTCCAGAGACGACCCATTTTTGACAAGGCCGAAGACTTAGACAAATAGGCAAGATAAACAAAGATGTGCCCTTAGGCATGCCCGCAGGCAGGGGGCAAAATGCAAATGATAATGCAAAGAGCCGGAGGTAACCCAATGATCATGCAAATGCAGCAAGCTGTAATGAAGCAGGTATTCGCAAATAGATGCAACAGTTTTAAGCAAGAATGCAAAGCAACAACTACATTTCATGCAGTTAAGAATGCGGAGGATTATTCAATCCCCGCCACATCTCACACGGAGAAGATACGATACCTGCGCGATTCGTCTGGTCGCACCAGCCTCAATTGAACCGTACATACAATATCGTGCCTGCAAAAGAGAGAAATTGCAACAAGTACAATATGCTATATATCCAATGTGATTCTGGAAGTTTGACACACGCGGTGCCGGTGAGTGTATGCATCGCAATGCAAGAGTGGAACATGCATGACAACGTATGCTCAAACATAGAGGTATGCCAATATCAAGAAATGTGTATGTTAATGCAGGTATGCTCATGGGAATGCAAGTTATGTGCATGATAGTGCGAAACGAGCATGAATTAGGGTGTCCGTTTGTCATGAAACAACGAGTACGAAAACGCGTGTTTCGGCGAAGGCGACTTGATCACGGCCTCCGATTCGCTTCCCTGAAAGGCTACAACTCGTTCAAAAAGGATACACTTTGATTTCGATGAATGATGATGAGACACATGTCAGATCTCGAAGTCGAAGTTCCGACGGAGCAATTTCGCGACCAGAAGTGTACTTTTCTTGAACTTTTTCAGGTCCCGGGAACTCCGATCTTCCTCAAAATTTGCAGAGAGCTAGGTGGGCATGTGGGGGACATGGCCGGCCGTTTATCTTCCCAAGGGGAGGTGGCCAACCGGTTTTCCATAAAGCAAATAGCTGGCCGGCCAGTTTTCCAAAAAGGAAATGGCTGGCCGGCTAGAAAAGAGGGCCGGCCGGCCATGTGCCCAAATCCGAGGGTAGTTTGGTCTTTTCACCCCATTTCTTTATGCTTCTTCAACCAAGACCTTGAGCCTATATAAGGCAGCCGAGATCCCTTCCTTTCTTGCCTCCTATACCACTTTCTTCTCTAGATCTGAGTTCCACACGCGTTTTCCAACACCCCGCGCAAATTGTTTTCGCAAAAATATTCAGTTTCAAGCACTCTGAAGCGATTAGATTTCGGTTTCGGAGCTTCTTTTCGCACTTTCGCCACTTGAGGTAAGTTTGTCTCAATATTTGGAAGATTTTCTCGGGAGTTGACTTTTGTTGACTTTTTTTTATTTCCCGAGAGTTGACTTTTGTTGACTTTTTCCAATTTTGGCTCATTTTGCTCATTTTTGCTCCCTTTGCAAATCTTCTGAAAATGGCGGGTAATTCTCCCCACGGCGGAGGTTTTCCAGGTGCCGGAGATGATTTCGATCCCATAACTCTACCCCCGAGGACCCGACCTTTTATTCCTGGGAGGTACCGTCCGCCAGCACATGTCCTCCCTCGTGCTGTCTTCCGTCACTTTACTAGCTTTGACGAGCGAGCACCCGGGGATCTGCTTCTCCGAGAGCCGGAGCATCACCTCTCTCATGAGGCCCGAGAGGTATTTACTTCATTTTCTGTATTTTTCGTACATTTCGCACCTTTGCCATGCTTGAACATGCAGTTTAGCTTATGACATAGTACTTTGCTTGCATCCTGAACATGTAGTTTCAACACTCGAATTTCTGAACACTCGGCTCATTAATTAATTGCGAACACACAATACACATTAGTAAGAGGCGAACACACGGCTCAAACACTGATTTGTCGAACACACAGCCCGAATTCAAAAGTGAACACACAGCCCACACTTTAAATTTTCTGAACACGCAGCCCACACTAGTTGAAATTTGAACACGCAGCCCAAACTTTAAATTTTCTGAACACGCAGCCCAGATTAGAGTAGTGAACACGCAGCCCACGCTAGTTGAAATTTGAACACGCAGCCCAAACTTTAAATTTTCTGAACACGCAGCCCAGATTAAAATAGTGAACACGCAGCCCACACTGATAGAAAGTTGAACACGCAGCCCAAACTTTAAATTTTCTGAACACGCAGCCCAGATTAAAATAGTGAACACGCAGCCCACGCTAGTTGAAATTTGAACACGCAGCCCAAACTTCAAATTTTCTGAACACGCAGCCCAGATTAAATAGTGAACACGCAGCCCACACTGATAGAAAGTTGAACACGCAGCCCAAACTTTAAATTTTCTGAACACGCAGCCCAGATTAGAGTAGTGAACACGCAGCCCACGCTAGTTGAAATTTGAACACGCAGCCCAAACTTTAAATTTTCTGAACACGCAGCCCAGATTAGAGTAGTGAACACGCAGCCCACGCTAGTTGAAATTTGAACACGCAGCCCAAACTTCAAATTTTCCTGAACACGCAGCCCAGATTAAATAGTGAACACGCAGCCCACACTGATAGAAAGTTGAACACGCAGCCCAAATTAAATAGTGAACACGCAGCCCACACTGATAGAAAGTTGAACACGCAGCCCAAACTTCAAATTTTCTGAACACGCAGCCCAGATTAAATAGTGAACACGCAGCCCACACTGATAGAAAGTTGAACACGCAGCCCAAACTTCAAATTTTCTGAACACGCAGCCCAGATTAAATAGTGAACACGCAGCCCACACTGATAGAAAGTTGAACACGCAGCCCAAACTTCAAATTTTCTGAACACGCAGCCCAGATTAAATAGTGAACACGCAGCCCACACTGATAGAAAGTTGAACACGCAGCCCAAACTTCAAATTTTCTGAACACGCAGCCCAGATTAAATAGTGAACACGCAGCGCACACTGATAGAAAGTTGAATACACAGCCCAAACTTCAAACTTTCTGAACACGCAGCCCAGATTAAATTTGCATGTAGCTTATTTCGCTTCATCGGCATACAGCCCATTTCATCTCATTGGCACACAGCCCATTCATCTCATTGGCACACAACCCATTCATCTCATTGGCACACAGCCCATTCATCTCATTGGCACACAGCCCATTCATTTCATTGGCACACAGCCCATTCATTTCATTATTGACACATGTATTCATTCTGAATGCAGGTTGGTTCCCGCAGTGTGCGGGGGTATGGTTCCACCATCGCGCGGGACTGGTACGCTGAGCTCCCGGAGGGTGTCCGAGACTTGGTAGATTTGGCAGGATTCGGGCCCTTCTGCGTCGGGTTGTCACGTTGTCCTGCTAGGAGGACACTGATGGCAGCCTTGGTAGAGAGATGGTGGGACACCACCAACTCCTTTCATTTCTCTGCTACCGGGGACATGACCATGACGCCTCTAGACTTCGCTGTGTTGACTGGCTTAGACATAGGAGGTTGGTCCATCCCTTATGATGAGGATATGGGCGAGTGGGAGGCCGCTTGGATGTATCTATTGGGGGCTCGCCCGCCTGTTGATAGGGTTTCTGGGAGAGTCCGATACACTTGGTTCTCTTCCCACTTCCAGCGGGCGGAGATGGTGCCTGAGACTCCCGGGGAGACAGAGCAGTATGCCCGTGGTTTCCTTATGTTCCTCTTCGGGACTACCCTGTTCGCCGATAGAGGGAACACAGTTGGGTTATATCTGCTGAGCGCTCTGGTTGACCTATCACAGGTCCATCGATATGACTGGGGTGGTGCCGGCCTGGCTACCCTTTACTTTTATATGAGCGCGACCTCCCGCGGGCGGGGCGATTTACTTGGCGGCTATTGGAGAGCCTGGGAGGTACTTTTCTGTCCTTTTGATTTACATTTCTGCTTTTCATTATTTGTACATTGCACTCACAGCGCACTTTTACAGTCTGTATTTTGCTCTCAGCATTTCGTACTTACATTCTGCACTGCTTTTCTCAGCTATGGGTCTATGTATACTTCCCAGCATTGGCCCTAGAATTGGAGGTGGCAGGGGTTCCCATGACCCCATACTCACTGGTGTTCGAGGGCCCGCACCGGCCGAGACCTCAAGAGACCCTCCTTTACCTGCGACAGTACTTTGACACTGTGCGACATTCAGAGGTACTTCAGAACTTTCAGTTCCTTTCATTTTCATCTTTGATTTGCTCTGTATATTCTCGATTTCTGATTGGTTTATGCACTTATCATCCCAGATCTCATGGCAGCCTTGGGCGTCTCTGGGTGATGGTCTCCGACTTCAATATACCGGAGGGTCGGACATCTCCCAGTATAGGGTCCTGCTTGAAGGGCCGGTTGGCAGGGCATGGTTCCTGGGGGAACGCTTTCTGCGCCAGGTATGGGGGTATCTTTCTCAGGATCCTCCCGCAGTGCCCCCAGTCAGTATGCGGACTGCTGACAGGCTCTCTTACTCGGAGGTAGTCGGCGCTATGCTGGGTAGCGATGCTTTATTATATGTTGAGGAGGGGGACTACGCCACTTACCGTCACATATATTTGATGCCTCCATTGACGGGAGCTCGTATCCCGATGATGAGGCCTGCCGGTATGTCATCTTCGGGCCAGGCTCGGGCTCGGGCTGCAGACGCCCCTTCTACTAGCAGGGCTGGTACATCTAGAGGTGGGAGTAGACCGGTTCCTCCGGTTCTGTCGACTTATCCTCATCCTGGATGGCCAGATATGCCGACTGAGTTGATGGCGTGGCAGTATGGAGCTATCTCTCCGACCCCGATCCCACTAGAGCCTCCGATGCCCAGTGATCGATACGCCATTGATCCTGACTCACCGCTGGTATGTTCCACTGTTTTTCATTCATCATTCAGATGTTTAGACATTTTTTGTTCACTGATGACTATGAGCTCATATTTGCAGCCACCGCGAGGGTACATGGAGGAGGTGGTTGGACTGGTGGCCACACTCGAGGGCATGGTCCTGCGTAGGGAGGCACAATTGTCTGTCGCGGGCATTCAGGTACCCTTCAGTTTTCTGGCATTTATCATACTTCTGATGACATGCTGATTTCTACTACATCGATAGACTACTTATGTAGAGCACATCTGACACACACCCCACTTGGACACTGCATTTACATGCACCCACTTCACGTAGCCTTTGCTTGTATCTGCATCTGATGTATATATTTGGACTGATGTATTTGAATTGAACTCTTTGTTTTCAGATGCCTTCATGGTCCGGTCAGCCGCAGGCCAGGCCACCTGGGCCTCCTTGGGGAGCTGGGCCATCTGGGCCTTTTCAGGGAGTTGGGTCACCCGGGCCTTTTCAGGGGGCGTGGCCATCCCGGCCTTCCCGAGGAGCCGGGCCATCTAGGCCTTTTCGAGGAGCTCGAGGAGGGCCTGTTCGTAGACGCAGGGCTCACGTTGTAGAGGTGGAGCCTGATGAGGAGGAGGAGGAGGAGGCTACCGATCGTCAGTCAGAGACATCTGCTGAGGAGGGGGGCTCCGGTTTTGGTTCGGGGAACAGAGGTGAGGCTGAGGGGGATCCTGAGGATGACAGCTCTGACCCAGATGATGATGATGGTGCAGAGGTTGTCCCGCAGAAGAGGATGAGGAGTGCTTCTCGTTCCCGTTCCCGAGGACTTTGATGCTGTTGTTTCCTGCTTTATTTTTCTTTTTGCTAGTAGTTTGTAGCACTTTGCACATTGTTAGGCAGTTTTATTTTTTGTAAAACTTGTACCTTTGTTTGTTGTAAAGCATGATGGAATGAAATAGCTTTTGAAAAGGTGTTTGTATTTTAAACTTTTAGCATCGTATCGCATCATTTTATTTCGCACAAGAAAAGAATGAATTTGAATGGGAGTGCACATTGTGTAATCACCAAGTCAGGTAGTGAACCGACGCAACAAACTAAGCAACTCAACCTACTAAGATATAACAGAACCTTTAGCAAGTTTACAACTTGATAAACAAAATGCAACAACGTTGACAACGCAAATAAACAAGATTTAAACAAAGATTGCTTAAACAGAGCGCAATGACTCAAAAACACGAAACACGTCCGCTCGACAAACAACTCGATAAGCAAAACAACAACTCGATAATCAAAACAACAACTTGATAAACAAAACTTGGCAACAACAGAGTGTACTTCTGAACGATCTGGGCACCGGAACGCATCCGAAATGAAGGCCTTTGACTCTCCCGTTGCATGGGAATGCTTGAAACTTTCCTCAAAGGGTAAAATAGGGCCAAGGGGATATACTGCAGCATTGCCGGCCACCTTTGGGAGCCGGCCGGCCATTTTTGTGGAGAGAGACAGCTGGCCGGCCAGTTTTGTAAAAAGTAAATGGCTGGCCAGCCAGAAAAGGTGGCCGGCCGGCCACTCAGTCCTGCAGCCACCTGGTTTTTGACATGTGTCCCCGTGAATAGTGTTTTTCCTTCTATAAAAGCCTCAACTTCGGGAACATTCATTTCATCTTAGTTTTAGACAAAGATGGAGGCATTTCTCGCAGAAAATGTCACATCTTGGATCTCTTCTCTAGATGGCTCGAAAAAGCTGAATTTCCGGGGTTTCGGCTTGAATGCACTATTCACGCTGAGCCGTACTCCGCTACAGCTCCCTTTTCTCCATGCCGCGGCAAGGTTCTGGAATCCAGTGACGCATGTTTTTAGTTTTGGCGGCCAAGAGACCCACTTTCGAAGATTTTTAGGTTTTGATGGAGTTTGAATGCTCTGAAGTGATCTTGCCCCAGCTCCGTTTTGGCCATGCTCAGGCTTTAGGGCGGATGTGTGGGCTTACGGTGCATGACGCTCGATCTCTGATCTGCAGTGGGGAACTGGACATCCTCGGCTTGATCCATCGTTTTTCTGACGCCGGTGACCGCAGCAACCATTATTGGCAGGGTTTCCGGCAACACGCCCTCTGCTTATGTTTGTTGTCTCACTTTCTGCTTTCCTCGGGCTTCGGCGGGGCTAGCATTCGCCTGATTGAAGTCGCCCAAGGCTTGAGAGAAGGGAAGAGCTGTATTGCCATGACCTTGGCCGAGACACTGATGGGCTTAGATTCTGTCTATCGCCGGGAGGCGACTAGGTTCGCCGGGAGTCCACTGCTGCTGTAGGTAATGTTTCCCACCCGACCTCACATATATATTTGCTCACATCACTCGACCCTCAGGCTCGGTTTTTCTCACAAAACCCTTGTCTTACTTTTCTCTCATCGTACATCTCTCTGTTCTTTATTCTCTCATTTTCCATCCCTTCCCTAGGTATGGTTAATAGATAAGTTGCAGGTTGTGGACTCTTGCCCAGCCTATTCAGCTCGAGGCTACTTCTTTCGGCAGCGCCTAGTCAATGCTCTTGACGAAAGGTGGTGGTTCGATTGGATATGCAACTTGTCCGCAGACGGCATTGCTTGGCGTTGTCCTTGGCTCAACCTCCCGGCAATGAGCTATAGTATGTCCCGGCTGATTGGGATCCAATTGATTGGTCTAACCCACTGCGTATTCTATTTTCCGTTCCGGTTTCTGCGTCAGTTTGGTCATGATCAGATCTGCCCACCGGAGGGGATTGAGTACCCAGCCGCTTTCCCGATCCGGGGTGCACAGCTTGCCCGATATGCCACAGCATGGAGGACTAGAGAGCTCCTGGCCCCTGCTTCCACTTTCAGTTGCACTCTGTCCGATGAGTGCTTGGATTGGCTCAATGAGGAGGCACAGGTTGGGCCTAGCTTGGCATCAGATGCTTCGTCCAGCTCTGGGAGGGGACGCAGAGATACTTGATTCAACTATGCCCCAAATTTATTGCTTATTTAGCATTTTCAAGTTTTCGTTATGAATGTACTAAAAAAGCAACCTCGATTGTAATGCAAGAGCAGGAGAACTCTATTTTGAAATCAGTGAAATTGAAGGTTGTGGTACTGAAAATTTTCCGCTTTTGGTCCAAAAATGGTCTTAGTCGTAAAAAGATTGATTTGAACAAAGTCAACTTTTATTAAAACTTTTCAAAACTATTTTCGATGTGGATCAGAACTGGGCACGCTGAAGATCTGTCACTGAGATGCACAACCCCAGATCCCTGCAACTGGAAAGTTGCCCCTAGTCTGAAGAACAATGCGGCACTTCATAGCAACGGAAAGTTGCCCCTAGTCTAAGTAACTTTGCACCGTCGCGGCAACGGAAAGTTGCCCCTAGTTTGAACAGCACTGTACCGGAGATCGCGATAAATGCTGATGGATAAAGATGACTGAGATGATCGAAATGGACAGAGTTGATCGGGGAAAAGTTTATGGCTGAACTTCGATGTGAAGCTGCCTACGTATCCCAAAGATGGGAATCAAGCCTTACGTAGTTCAGGCCCAGATTCACTCGAGTATTTTCACTCTCCTTTTGCGCTCTAACTTTTGCCAAGGCCGCCCTTTGCGGGTTTTCAACCTTGCGAGCTCAGTTTTTATATTTTCTAATTTTTTGTGCTCTGACTTTTGCCTAGGTCGCCCTTTCGGGTTTTCGGCCTAGCGAGCCTCTCAAGGATAGTATTTCTTCAACTTGTCCATATTGATCGGTTGTGAGAACTCCAAGCCATCTAGATCCATCAGAACCACAGCTCCACCTGACCAGATAGCTTTGATAATGTAAGGACCAGTCCAATTGGGTTTGAACTTGCCCCTTGGGTCGTGGATGGGAGCTCGGTTGTCTTTGAGTACCAAATCTCCTTCTTTCAGATTCCTGGACTTAACCTTCTTGTTGAAAGCCCGGGCAATTCTGCGTTGATAGCCTTGGATGTGGTACAGTGATTTCAGTCTTCTTTCATCAAAGAGCATGAGTTCTTCGAATCTGCTTTGCTGCCAATCTGCTTCGGCTATCTGGCATTCAGCCAATACTCGTAACGACGGAACCTCAATCTCAATGGGTAGAACAGCCTCCATTCCATAGACCAATGAATATGGAGTTGCTCCAGTAGAAGTTCTGATTGAAGTCCTGTAGCCCCACAGAGCAAATGGAAGCTTGTCTGGCCAATCCCGATAGGTTCCCACCATCTTCTGCAGTATATGCTTGATATTCTTGTTGGCGGCCTCAACCGCTCCGTTGGTCTGCGGTCGGTATATAGATGACTTATGGAAAGCCACATTGTATTTCTCCAACAAGTCTATCACTTCTTTCTTGAAATGGGAACCATTATCTGAAATTATCTCGTTTGGCACCCCGTAGCGACAGATGATGTTGTTTCTAATGAACTTTGCGACGTGCGACGCCTTCAACACCGCGTATGATTGGGCCTCGACCCACTTTGTGAAATAATCTATCGCTACTAGGATAAACTCATGCCCGTTTGACCCCTTCGGGGTAACAGCTCCGATCACATCAATTCCCCAGACCGAAAAAGGCCATGGTGAAGTCATGTTGTAAAGCTTTGACGGCGGGATGTTCATGCGATTTGCATGGATTTGACACTTGTGGCATCGCCGAACAAAACTAATACAATCCTCCTCCATGGTTGACCAGTAGTAGCCCTGTCTGAGGATCTTTCTGGCCAGCATTACTCCATTCATGTGTGCACCGCACTCCCCCCCATGGATGGCTTCCATCAGGCGTTTCGACTTTTCAGCTTCTACACAGAGCTTATGCATCCCCAGATGACCCCTTTTGTACAACTTACCCCCGCAGATGATAAACTGAGCAGCCATCCTTCTGATGGCCCTCTTATCCTTGGCATTTGCCCCTAGTGGATATGTCTCCTTTTCCAAGAAGTTCCAGATGTCGTAATACCAGGGGTTGCCGTCTTGAACCTCATCTATGGCAGAAATCGACTCGTATGCTGGCGTAAACTTTTGATCAATAATGACTGGACGCATTCGGACTCCGGACGGGATGTCTATCATAGAAGATAGAGTTGCTAATGAATCTGCAAACCTGTTGTTCTCTCTTACGAGGTGGGTGAAATTTAGCTTCTCAAACCGAGGAATTAACAAATCCAAGGTTTGGTGGTAGATTATCATCCTTTCCTCCTTGACTTTCCAATCTCCTTTTGCTTGAGACACAACAAGGTTCGAGTCCCCAATGACGTCCAACCGTCTTGCCCCTAATTCTAGGGTTGCTTCCAGGCCGGCAATACATGCCTCATACTCTGCCTCATTGTTCGAGACTTTGAACTGGAGCTTGAATGCTAAAGGGATACGGGAATCGTCAGGCACTATCAGCAACACCCCTATCCCATACCCATACTGGTTTGACACTCCGTCAAAGTACATCGTCCAAGTTTCATCTTTGACGTGCAGAATGGCTTCATCTGGGAATAGATACTCAACCGCTTCATCCCCCTCAACCGGGTGGTCGGTAAGGAATTCCGCTACCGCTCTCCCTTTTACTGACTTGCGCGTTACATACTTCAAATCAAATTCGGAGAGCAACAGCAGCCAACGAGCTAGCCTACCCGTAAGTGCTGGTTTCTCGAAAAGATATTTGATGGGATCCAAACGCGAAACCAACAATACAGAGTGGGCTAATAGGTAGTGCCGCAGCTTCTTGGTTGCCCATACCAAGGCCAAACAAGCCTTCTCCAGCGGTGTATAGCGGGTTTCGTAATCCAGCATCTTTTTGCTCAGATAGTATATGGCCCTTTCCACTTTGTCTTCTGACTCCTGCGCGAGCATGCAGCCCATGGTAGTCTCAGTTACCGAAAGGTACAATATCAACGGTCTCCCCGGCTCTGGTGGTGACAACACGGGTGGGTTCTGTAGATACTCTTTGATCTGCTCAAAAGCTGCTTGACATCGGCCGTCCCATTGGAATTTCTTTTCTTTCTTCAGGAGACCAAAAAGTGGTTCACAAGTCAAGGTTAATTTAGAAATAAACCGTCTTATGAATTGCATTTTACCCAGAAAGCCTCGCACCTCCTTTTCAGTCCTTGGTGGTGGCATTTCTAAGATGGCCTTGATTTTGGAAGGGTCGACCTCGATGCCCCTTTGTGTAATCAGAAACCCTAGCATCTTCCCTGCTGTAACACCAAACGTGCATTTCTGGGGATTCAGTCGCAGCCGAAACTCTTTGATCCTTTGAAAGAATTTTTGTAAGGCGGTGTAGTGGCCCTCTCTATCTTTGGACTTGACAATCATGTCGTCCACATACACCTCGACCTCTTTATGGATCATATCATGCAATATTGTAGTTGCTGCCCGTTGATACGTAGCTCCATCATTTTTCAACCCGAATGGCATCACTCTATAACAATATGTCCCCCACGGGGTAGTGAACGCAGTCTTCTCCCGATCTTCGGGTGCCATTACTATCTGATTATAGCCTGAGAAACCATTCATAAACGAAAGCAAGGCGTGTCCTGCCGTAAAATCCACCAATTCATCAATGTGCGGCAAGGAGAAGTCGTCCTTCGGACTGGCCCTGTTCAAATCTCTGAACTCTACACAGACTCGAATTCTGCCATCCTTCTTTGGCACCGGAACAATGTTGGCTAACCAAGTTGGATATTCAGATACCAGCAGGAACCCTGCGTCAATTTGCTTGGTGACCTCTTCTTTAATTTTGAGAGCCCAATCCGGGCGAATCCTTCTGAGTTTCTGTTTGACAGGGCGGGCCTCGGGATCAAGAGGGATCCGGTGCTGTACAATCTCAGGATCGATTCCAGGCATGTCTTCGTAGGACCACGCGAAAACATCTTTGAAATCTTTTAATAAAGCGACTAAGCGCTCGCGCTCCTCTGAAGACAACGTGGACCCGATCTGGACCAGCCGCGGGTCCTTCTCAGTACCAACATTCACAGTAGTGATTTCATCCATTAAAGGTTTAACAAATCTTTCCTGCTCTTGATCAATTAATCGTTGTAAAACCGGAGGAATTTCTTCCTCGTCGTTTTTATCAAAATTTTGAAAATCCTGATTTAAGCAATAAATCAAAGGCACAGAAAAATACTCAGAAACCACATCCACATCATTCTCATTAAATATTTCCAAGCCGTCAGATTCCTCTGTTACAACAGACTCAAAAGAAAATGAAAATGACGACCTAGACAGGATTGTGGCATCCGGGTTATCACCCCCAGGAATACCGGACTCAGACTCAGTCGAGCTGGAATCTGATTCTGACGCATAAGATTCGGTAGAATTAGATTCCGGCTCACTATCTGACCCGGAGCTGCTAGATAAAAAGCCTTCTTCATATTGCCAGATGAGAGAATGTGCGATAGATGCATCCAAGATCGGCGCTGGAAAGCCCGCAGCTATTTCATCTCCAATCACAGAAACTGGAGAGTTATCCCCCAAGCACTCTTGGCCGATCGGAGGATCTGATAGCAGACTCGCCAGTGCTACCCCCATTTCAAGCTCTGTGCCCTCAGGATCCACTGCTTCACATTGCTCAACCTCAGTTGGTGGGTCTGTCTGCGCTTCGGCAACGTCATCCCCAGATAATTGTATGTCGAAGAAGATTTCAAAACCAGGCACGCGCGTCCCCTCCGCGTTTAGCCATGGCTCCGGGAAGCCGCAGAACGGAAAATCTTCCCCCTCCCGGACGAAGCGTCCGTTTAGGGTACCCCAGATGGGCCTGTGCATTAATTCAAATGGCTTCCCGGCCTTCTTTGCCCTGGCCCTTCCGGCCATTTCTTTTCCTTTTCTCACCCAGTCTTCTTTGGTAGGCAGATAACCCAGTCCAAAGGCGTGAGGGTTGTGTGGCACTTCGGCCAACGCTGAGACGCCCTTCCGGCCGCTTCTCCCTAATCCCATCCCGGGAGTATGTTTTAGCTTGTTCATGAGGTAGATAGATTGAGCACTAACGTACATACCTTCATTCACAGCCATGACATTCTGTACAATTCGGGCCTCCGCCAAAGTGAACCCCGACAAAAACACATCCTCCGTGCCGTGCTCGATCTCCAAGACAGGTGTGGACACCTCCAGCGGCGGATGGATTGATGAATTCCCAAAAACGATCGCTACCCCTTTCCCGTGAGGGTACTTTAGCATCTGATGTAGAGTGGAAGAGACTGCTTTGACCTGGTGCAACCACGGTCGCCCCAAAAGTAGGTTAAAGGTTGCGGGAACATCCAAGATATGAAATTCAATGTTGTGTTGTCCTGGACCAACCTTGGTTTGAATTTTAACTGTCCCCATCACTTCTCTGCTGGTATTGTCGTATGCTCTGATCACTTGGGTAGTTGGGACGAAGTCCGCGGGTTTTAACCCGATTGCATATGCCGTTCTGGTTGGGCAGACATTAATTGCAGACCCGGTATCAACAAGTACCACCGGTATCCACTTATCTCTACATTCCACAGAGATATAGAGAGGTTTGTTATGACTTGTGCCCTCAGGCGGTAGCTCCTTGTCCGAAAAGGTTAATGCCGGGGAACCTCCTCCCGGAAAAACCAGCCCAACCAGCTGTTCAGGCGTGGTGTCTATGGAGAGTTTGGACTTGTCCATAGCAAATAGGACAGCTTCTCTGTGTACTCGTGATGCCATTAGCAGTCCCCAAATGGAGATGTCTGCTTGTATCTTTTTTAACTGTTTCAACACAGCTTCATCTTCAATCTGCTTCTCCTTCTGTTTCTCCACTTCTCTATCCTTCCCGGATGCCTCGGGTTGGTCCAGGTGTGGGGGTTTGAAGTACCGCCCACTTCTTGTCATATGGTCAACCTCATCGAGGTACCAAGTGTCATCCGGTTGATTATTTCCCCAGTCTTCATCCCTGTGGGCAAGATATAAGTCATCGTCTTCCCACCACATTCCATCGGCAGCCAACAGACACCTGTCTGGCTCCGGTTTAGTTGCACTTGCAGTGCTCCCTGTCAACATGCTCGCAGCATTCTCTATCTTCGTGCACGCAGCACTTTCAGTCCCCTCAGGGCTTTTAGCTTTTCTAATTCTCTCAGCCTCCTCAAACTTTTCTCGTTCCAGCTGCATCAGTACAGCTGTTTGTTCAACATTTCTCGTATCCATAATGCCCATGTCTCGAGCGGAATTCTTAGCACCGGCGCTCTCCAGCGATACAACTTGACTTTCGGCCATTCCGGCCACAACTGATACTTCCGCCCCTGCCGGGCTCTGTTCTGGTTGGGCTTCCCCCACTGCATCTGGTTGATCCTCGAGCCATCCAGTGGCCTCTGCTGATCCCTCATAATCATACCAGTTGATTGACGCATCCCCCAGTTCCTGGTCATCGAGAAATTGCAAGTTGGCAAAGTCCTCCTCTACGGTTGTCAGATCATCTGCCCATAGCCCAGATCCATCCCCCCGGATCATGCATAGCTCTCATGTCTCTGGCAATTCTACACTTAGCCCAATTCGGCTCGTTGATAGGATGTACTTGCTTGGATCATAGGCTCCCCTAGTAAAACTCTGTCCAGTCTCAGATTCAACAATCTCATTCTCTCCCAAAATCTGCCCTGCCCTGTCTTCGACGGTCACCACCAGCGGTTCTGGTTGGGTTTTAGAGATGTCCACCATGCACAAGAAGTCAGTGCAATCAGGAAGGAGCACCTCCGGCTTGGGTAGGTGGGTGGGCGTAATATAGATGCTAGGATCGTAAGATGCGACCCCAGTCTGGATAAAATTAATTCTTTTGGGAGGGGGAGGTTGGTTATGTGGTGGGAGAGGGTTGGTTGTGACATTGGGTTTATCAGGAGGCGCGATCACCTGTTTGTCAATAAGATCTTGGATCTCATGACGCAATCTGTAACAACGGTCGGTGTCGTGACCATGTTATTGGTGATACGCACAGTATTTTGCTGGGTCATAAGAGGGGGGGAGTGGATTTGGTAATGGCTTTGGCTCCAGGGGTTTTAAATGATTTTTTCTGATCAATATTCCCAGAACTTTGGTCAGGGGCATATATAGTGGGGTAAAGGTTCTTTGGCCTCGTGGTTGGAATCTGTTGGTTTGTGTGTTGCTTCCGGACGCGCCGGAGAAGGGTGTGGCAGTCATGGGCCTTGGAGGGGGAGGGGGAGTGGTGGTGACCATACTAACTTCCGAGGCTCTCGTATTTGCAGCGCCACTCGGGCCCGCATTGTTGTTACGGTTGAACGTCCTCCTCGGTTGTTCTCTGTCGTGGTCAAACAGACCTTGTTTCATTGCATCTTCAATTTGCACCCCCATCTCATGTAAATCTGCGAAAGTAGGGAAGGGGACTACAATCATTCTCTGCATCAACTTTGGGTGGAGATTGCACACAATCATCCGGATTTGATCTTTGTCAGTGGGCCTTAAAGTCATCATTGACGCCTTTGCCCTCCATCGGATCACAAAGTCCGAGAAAGTTTCCTTGGGCTCTTGCCTTGTCGTTTCGAGATCACGGGTTGTGATCTCGATCTGAGTGTTGTATGAATATTGCGCGACAAAGGCCTCAGCCATTTCATCCCAATTCTTCTTCACTTCATCTTGTAACTTTGCGTAGCAATGAGAGGCCACACCCGACAGGGTTCGGCCGAATAATAAAAGCTTCTGTGGTCGTGTTAGGCCCATTGGCCGCAAGATGTCTGCAAACAGTCGGATATGGACCATGGGGTCGTCGGTCCCGTCAAAGCGGTCGATTTGTGGCATTTTGAACCTATCGGGGAGTGTTACGGCCTCCTCGGTATATCCATCTTCGATATCCGGCATAGCCTTGACCCCTTGGGATTTCTTGAAGAGCTTCTCCAGTTTGCTCAATTTCAGAGCCGTATGATCAACCTCGACCTCGAATGGAGAGTCCGGGTGATTGGGTGTATGGACCTTGGACAGTTGTGGTGGAAGCGGGGGCGGAGCTGGCCCCGTTGGAAGATTTGTGTCCTCTTGCAGATTTTGGATAGTCGGCACAGTATTCTGGGTGTTTGGAGGAGCGTTCTGAACAGCAGGTGTCTGCTCAGGTAATGGGGCCCCTGCCGGAGGAGGAATTTGGTGTGAAGCAGATGCTGTATTCTGTTGTTGCAGTCTGGTAATCAGCTCAGCTTGCTGGGTCATAATTTCGGCCTGCTGCTTAGCGAGTTCATCTCGGCGAACGGCATCCTGCTGCATGGCCCGCATGGTTTCCTGCATTTGGCGCATCATTTCCTCAACTCCTGTTGGTGCCGTCATACTGTTTTGATCTATCTGAACTACTGGCAGATCTGTCTCAATGGGGATCTCAATCTGACTGTCCACTGATGGGGGAAACCACTGTTCTGGTGCTCTCTGTTAAGATACACTGCGCTTTTTCTGCCTCCTTCTGGTAACAGGAGGTAGAGAATGGAACACTGGCTGTCCGTCGATTAGATCCTCAGATCGATGGAGTCGACGACCTCGTGTCCAAAGTGCTTGGGGAATGCCTGCTGGGTTGGAAGCAATTGTGCTAAAACTGACCTAGCAAAAGATAAATAAAGCGAAATGGAAATAAATAAACAGATAAACGGACAGCATAACAGCTTAAAATAAAATGCATGACACACAGTCGGGCATAATCAACACACAGTCAATAAGCTGAATAACACACTGTCCTCAAACACTGATTATTATCCCTGTGTCACTGTCCCCTAAAACAGAATCTGATATCCGCAGATAACTAATTCTCAAATACTGGCTGATGCCCGCAGGCCTGATACCCATAATACTGAACTGATGCCCGCAGGCCTGATGTTGACAATACTGAACTGATACCCGCAGGCCTGATACTCAAACTCATATACTAATCTGATGCCCGCAGGCCTGATACTGTCAATACTGAACTGATGCCCGCAGGCTTGATACCCAAACTCATATACTGATACATGCATTCCTGTAGAGACGCACTCTAAAGCACATAACAGATAAGTGAGGGCCAAAACACCCCTATGTTGGGGGAGGGTTTCCCTGTCCTATTTTGTCAGGAGCTAGGGTTTCACTACGCACGCAGCGGTTTCAAACAACCTATAAACGGGTAAGCAACCTGTCCTAATTTGGAATGGTCACTATGGATCCGAATATGCACTAGGTCGAATGGTCAAAGAGGGTGCCCCGGTAAAACCGGGGTTTGTGTTCCCATACTGGCAGAGCCCACAACCGGTCAGCCTTATGGTCATGCCTTGACAAGACAAGCCTCCGGCAAACCGTTCAGGAATAGCAGATGGCAAACACGGTGTCCTAGGCGCACCAATGCAAATGCAATGCAAAGAAACACACAAGCGTAGTCAAAAAAAGATATCACGAGTTCGAGTCAAGTTCTCCAAATCCCCAGCAGAGTCGCCAGAAACTGTAGACAAGCCCGCGGGGGGACCTCGCTACAGCTCGGACTCGACTTTCGTTAGTCACGGTTCTAAGTCTGAACCAAAGAGTCCAAATCCGGCAAATCGTTTTAAGAAAAAACAGATTTTTCGAAAGAAGTACCAAACATGGACTGCTTTGCCAGATACAGAGTCGCCACCTAAATATTTTATTTTGGGAAATTTAGGAAACCCTGACTCGGTGCCGAAAGGCCACGTGTCCGTCATCACCAAAGTTGCCTCGGCTCGGGAACTTGGGTACGATTAGGGAAGGTCACTTCGTGAGCACCCCCGCTCGCCTGGTCATAGGCCGGCCTCTACTAACCATGATATCAATTTTTGAAAACATTGTGAGTTCTTATTCCGGTTTATTAGCCTAGGTTACTATGTGATGCGCACAGCATACAAATATAGACCGGGTCGCCTGAATTGGAACGAAACATTTCATGTTTGTTTTTGAAAATGGTTTGCTACCCGCAAGTAGGCTTTAAAACATTTGATGATTTATTCCAATTTAAGTAACTCAACCTTCACCCACAGGCATTCAGGCAGTTATATCAGATAAGCACATAGCCTCATGGTAAGCATGCTATTCATGGCAGTCACTCACACGCATGCAAGGATGCTAAAGCATAAAGCTTACCGAGTACTCCAAGCCAAAATAGGAATTCATTAGAAATCATGCATGATCCTAACTATATAGAAATGCCTAATGCAACACATGCAAAATGCAATTATAGCAGGCTTGGCTATTCTAAGATGGCATATGAAATGTTACAACTATCATGTATTCAACTTTGAAATTGAAAGTACAATGCAGTTAGTATGATGCGCCGAGCCCGGTGCATGCAATACAGATGAATGAATGCAAACATGCTGTCATACTGTATGCTAATTTAAATATGCCCTAATCTAACCATCATAAGCGGATAAATAAAAGGGAGAAAGACGTGGGGTTGGAAGACATACATCACACTCACGCACACTTATTACAGTTGTGCCCTCGCGCAGAGGGTCCGAATAAATATACAGTCCCGAATAAAAGAATATTACAGTCCAAAATATTACAAAATCCTAATTAATTAACAAATTAACTAAGAAAATAAATAAAACTGGCATGCAAGCCAGGGACTGCCTTGCTTCTGATGGATGATGCATGTCCGGGTTGTCTTGCGCAGAAATCCACCGGAATGCCCCAATTAGCCTCTGTTTACACCTGTTATTCTTGAAAAGCGTGCCAAGTCCCGAAAAGTTGCTGATTCCTGATTTTGCTGCAACAGAGAGCAGAAAAGGGGCATAGCAATGTATTTTCACAAATGTATGTATGTCTCGATCCTCGTGCCACCAATCACGCATACCAAGGCATGATGGCCGAGGAGTCGAAATGCACAACTCAATATAGGATGAATGCACATGAAACTACAGCTAAAACCTAACTCCATCATGGATAATCCGGAGTGTCGGTGACTGGGGAATTGAGACACATTCCGTCACTCGAAGTACGAAACGCACCTCGTTTCCCGTGCCCGGGCTAACTCCTATTCCGAACATGATGCAATATGCATGACATGCATGAAATGCGACTAAGATACAATCCTAACATACACCATGCTATGAAAGTGAGATGCCTCGAAGTGCGTGCACACCGGCACGCAAATCGAGAAAATGACAGAATGCAATGCAAGTGTCTAAAATGGCATGGAGAAAGTAATATGGACTTATACTAACATGAGAGAGCCTCAGCCACACTCACATAAGAAGCCGGTGGCTGAAAAATGAAGTGCCTCGAAATGCGTGCACACGGGCACGCAAATCGAGGCGATGGCGGAATGCGATGTAATGACATGAAAACATGATATGGACTTATACCAACATGAGTGAGCCTCAGCCACACTCACATAGGATGCCGATGAATGAAAAAAGAGGTGCCTCAAAATGCGTGCACACGGGCACGCAAACCGAGGCGATGGCATACACAATGCGAATGGCATGAAATGATGATGTGGGCTTATACCAACATGAGTGAGCCTCAGCCACACTCACATAGGATGTCGGCGGATAAAAATGAAGTACCTCGAAATGCGTGGATGAAAATGGAGTGCCTCGAAATACGTGCACACGGGCACGCAAACCGAGGTGATGGAAGAATGCGATGTAAATGATATGAAAATGAAATATGGGCTTATACGAACATGAGTGAGCCTCAGCCACACTCACATAGGATGCCGATGAATGAAAATGGAGTGCCTCGAAATGCGTGCACACGGGCACACAAACCGAGGCAATGATAGAATGCGATGTAAATGATATAAAAATGAAATATGGGCTTATACCAACATGAGTGAGCCTCAGCCACACTCACATAGGATGCCGAATGATGAAAATGAAGTGCCTCGAAATGCGTGCATACGGGCACGCAAACCGAGGCAATGATAGAATGCGATGTAAATGATATGAAAATGAAATATGGGCTTATACCAACATGAGTGAGCCTCAGCCACACTCACATAGGATGCCGAATGATGAAAATGAAGTGCCTCGAAATGCGTGCACACTGGCACGCAAACCGAGGCAATGATAGAATGCGATGTAAATGATATGAAAATGAAATATGGGCTTATACCAACATGAGTGAGCCTCAGCCACACTGACATAGGATGCCGAATGATGAAAATGAAGTGCCTCGAAATGCGTGCACACGGACACGCAAACCGAGGCAATGATAGAATGCGATGTAAATGATATGAAAATGAAATATGGGCTTATACCAACATGAGTGAGCCTCAGCCACACTCACATAGGATGCCGATGAATGAAAATGGAGTGCCTCGAAATGAATGCACACGGGCACGCAAATCGAGACAATGATAGAATGCGATGTAAATGATATGAAAATGAAATATGGGCTTATACCAACATGAGTGAGCCTCAGCCACACTCACATAGGATGCCGAATGATGAAAATGAAGTGCCTCGAAATGCGTGCACACGGGCACGCAAACCGAGGCAATGATAGAATGCGATGTAAATGCTATGAAAATGAAATATGGGCTTATACCAACATGAGTGAGCCTCAACCACACTCACATAGGATGTCGAATGATGAAAATGAAGTGCCTCGAAATGCGTGCACACGGGCACGCAAACCGAGGCAATGATAGAATGCGATGTAATGACATGGGAAATGATATGCAAACATGGTAATAGAATTTCAGCACTAAAATATGGGGGAAAACAGTCCCGAAATGAGGCGAAATGACACTAAATGCAAGGAATTGTCCCGAAATGCGAATTTAGGCACCCGAAATGGCCTATAGCTATGCCAAACATGCACAATATGGACATGCAATGCAAAGACAGAAGCTAGAAAGTCCCAAAAAAGGCACTTTCACAGTTATAAACATGGCCAAACAGCAAGCATAGGTATGGTAAAAATAGCATGCAAGAATAGGGGCCAAGAGAGGGGTAATGAAGCAAGTGATATAAGCAAAACCCAAACTGAAAAATTTCCTTCTACAACATTGAAGAGGGACCAAAAATATGAATATTTACAGTATATGGCAGCCCCAAAATCAGTATACAAACATGATAGAAATGTGATGCAAAATGAGGCTTAAAAGTGGCTATAACATGAGGTATGCAAAATATTCACCAAACAGCCAAAGACCCTTAATAAAACATGTAGAATGGGCCAAAATAGGACTATTTCCAGAACTGTAAAATGGCCAAAAACAAAAGCATGATAGGTTAACTAAACATGCAAGAATGGGGAATAAAAGAGAGATATAACATGAAGTGGCATATGGAGGTCCCAAACCATGAAAGGACCTAAATGAAATATGAAGAATGGACCAAAATAAGCACTTTTTCAGAACTGTAAAATGGCCAAAAACAAAATCATGGTAGGCTGCCATTGCATGCAAAAATGTGACCAAAAGAGGAGTAAAAAGGTAAGTACAACATGGAAGTCCCAAATGGTGTTGAGCCCTTCTTCAATGTTGAAGAGGGGCTCAAAAAAAGCCTAATATCAGTTTACAACATGCTCAAAAACAGATTACTCATGGGCCAAAAATAGCATGCAAGATTATGACATATAAGAGGATCAATGAAGCAAGTGCATCATGGAGGGCTCAAACAGGGTTGAGCTCTTAATGAAAAGTAAAGATGAGCTCAAAAGAGGGCCCTTTTCAGTTAGGGCCGGAGCTTGAAACAAAAATCATGTGGGGCTTACAAATGGATCAAGAAAAAGGGTCAAAAGATGAGAAGTGTTACTCACCCTTGAAGATCAAAGCTTTTGTTGCTTCTTGGATCAATTTGCAGCTCCTTTAGCCTTTGAGAAGCCTTCCTTGTTGCTAGAAATGAGGTGGTGGTGGTAGAGCTTGGTGGTGTAGAAGAAATGGTGATTAGGGACTTGAATTTTCAAGGAAATGAGAGGGATAAAGATGGCTTTGTGTATGGAAGCTTGAAGAGCAATTTTTCTAACCCCTACAAGTGAAGCCACTAGCTGGTTATAAGGGCCAAAAAGGGGGTGTAAAGGTGGGGGAAAAGGAGAGCAACTTTCCCCCACAAAATATCCCCCGGATATTGATATTTTCTGGGGGATAAAGCTCCACAGCTGTAAAGTGCATAGTGCAAGGAGCTCGGCCGGCCTATTACTTTTGCTGCAGGTGGCCGGCCGGCTACACCCCCTAGCCGGCCGGCTAGGGGTCAAAAGGGTCAATCAGATTTAGTGGCCGGCCACTAACCGATGGTGTCCTCCTATCTGTATACAACACAACCCTGTGGTTAAAAGTCCAAGAAAGTGGGTCCAAGGGGTTCAACATTAGCTCGGAAAGAGGGGTTCAAAAGGGTCAGGTGGAATTACTGGCCGGCCACCAACTTTTAGGGTCCTCTCATGTGTGTACATCACAAATATGTGGTTCAAAGTTCGAGAAAAAGGGTCCAAGGGGTTCAACATTAGCCCGGAAAGAGGGGGTCAAAAGGGTCAAGTAACATTAATGGTCGGCCACCATTTTTTAGGGTCCTCCCATGTGTGTACATCACAAATATGTGGTTCAAAGTTCAAGAAAATGGGCCCAAGGTGTTCAACATTAGCCCGGAAGTGCGAAAAACGGGCGCCGGAGGGCGTCGGAGGATGTATAACTGGTTGCTGCAACAATTGCTGGCCTCCCACCCTTCAGTGACCTCTCTCGTGATAAAACAGAGGTACCTGCCAAAAATGAACGAAAACCGTTGCAAAACGAATGCTCGGGGACCAAAACGCGCAGTTCGAGGTCCTGAAAATGGGCTGTTAAGCATCGAAAGTGGCGTTCGGCCACGAAGTGGGTTTCTCAGACCCCAGTGTCCCTCAAAAGGGATTAAATAAGATGTATGTCAAAAATTAGAACAAACGGAGGTGGTTAGGCGGTCCCGAACTGAGGCACACGGCCAACGGTCCCGAAAAACCGAAAACCGGACTCCGAAATGGGCAAAATGGCCTACGGCCACAAAATGCAGCCCACGGCCACTGAGAGATGGTCTACTGGACCTCTCCCTCCCCTCAGGAAAAGAAACAAAGAAAACCGAGTCTGGTTCGCAAACCGAGACAAGGCACAGAAGAGGGTTCGGAAGTCCGGAGGCAGGGCTCACGGCCGCAACTCTGAAACTTCTGAACGAGCACATTATGCAACATCACCAAGCGCTCAATCAGTGACATCTGAGTCTTAAGGTCGGTCAAAAATGGGGTGTCTACAAGGCCCAAACACAATGGCCCCGGAGCTCACCCAAAATGCACAAAAATGGAGCCTAACAAGGCTTAAGAGGGGTCAAACAACCTCAAAGCTCAAAAAAACTCTTAACCAACTATTTAGAGTAGGCAAAAAAAAAACTTTTATATGTTATACACTGAGTCTAAAAACAGTTGCAAGGTAGTCGAAAAAGCTATGCAAAAATGGGGTAAAAAAAGTAAGAATGTTACCCTTGAAGACCCTCTTCACAAATGGTGGACCAGCTGCTTCTTTGAGCTCAAAACCACCCAAGAACACCAAGAACAGACCTCTGGCCCCTCAGTAACCAAGAAAAGGTGTAAGACTAGGTGTTTGTGTGCAATAGTAAGACTAAAACACACACAAGGCAAAGAAAGAGAGAGATATAGAGATAGAATAGATACAAACCCTAACCCTAATATCAGAGGTCTCTCTGGAAATATTTTTCTAACCTGGAGGAGGGAGGAGAGGTTCCCTCTTATAGACAATCCAATCTTGTAAAGCTTCCAAAGCAAGCTAGATAAGAGGGAAATCCCTTCATACACGTGTATGGAGGGGAGCAGAGTGTATGCCAGCTATCACAGCTGGCATGAAAATATCTGCAAAAGCAGATAAACAGTGGTTGGCCAGCCAAAAATGCAATTTGGCCAAAATAGATGGCCGGTCGACCACCTATAGTGCCGGCCGGCCAAACATTTGGCCGGTGGAAACAAAACACAGCCGGTGGCCTCAAGCCACGGCCGGTGGAGTGTGGGGACGGCCAATAAGCCATTCCCTGCTCTCCAAAGCAAAAACACAAGTGTTTGGTGCAAAACCGAACACAAAACAGTCAAGTCGAGAGGTCCTGAGGCAAGACGCGTAGTCGAGACCTCCGGGAACTCAAGACGAACACAAACAAGGATAATCACCGAGTGTTCAAACGATGACGCCCAAGTCTTGAGGACGGTCAAAAATGGGGTGTCTACAAGAGTTAATTCATACATGCATGCTTAGTTTAGTTTAATTTCATCATTTTGAACATGATTCATATCATCCATGTTTGAAATATCATGTTCCTTCACTTAAGTTCATGTTTTGAAAAGGATTTCCCTCATGCATGGAGTTTATGAACTCAATTTGCTAGTTTCATGAGTTTGGAAGAGAAGAGTTTGAAAGTTTTGCATGCATGTCTATTTTTTTACAAATTGAGCATGATTCCCAAGAATTTTCTCATGCATGTTTGATATTCATCTTAATTATGGGAAATCTTCAAGTTTCAAGTTGTTTTGTGGTATTTGATCATGTTTTGAGAAGCTCAAGATCAAGAAAATCCATGCATGTTGTGTTCATGAACATTCTTAAAGTTTAAGTTGAAATTGTAAGCTTTTGGCAAACTCTTGGGCCATGATTTTATGAAATAATCCTTAATTCATCATGTTTTACAAGTTTTCTATGTTATCTCAAGCTTTGGGGCCCAAGAGATGTGTTTTGAAGATTGAGATTCGAATTTTGAGCTTGGAGGTGCAATCTGGAAATTCCAGAATTTGCATCCACGCTCGAGCGTAGGAATTCACGCTCGAGCGACCACTCTTTGTGTGTGCACTTCCACTCGAGCGACCTAAAGTCCATTTGAGCGTGAATTGCAAGCTCCCAGAAGTTTCATATCTTTGCAGATCGCTCGAGGGAAGGAATCCGCACTCGACCGACCACCCGCATTTTGCATGTTTGCTCGAGCGAGGAAATCTACGCTCGAGCGGGGACCTCATTTTCAGAAAATTTGACTAAGTGTTTTCCAAACCATTTTGGCATCCTCATTGCATCTTAGGCATTCCTAAGCCTTAATTAAGCCATGGTAATGAGGTTATGGATTAGAAACACACTAAGAGAAAGAATGTACTAAGTTAAGAGTTTATAAGAGTGTGTTTTAAGAAATGTGATAAGAAAGAATATGAGCTATTGTAATGAAAGCTAAGCCGTAATGGCCACCTGAATGTGTAATGATAAGATATGTTTGTGTTATGTGCTTTTGTGTCTATAGGTCAACGTCTGGAGATTGATTGACTGTTTGCGAGAATCACTGTGAGTAACGTTATTGTAAAGATACGTTCATATGAATTATGTTTCAACTGAACTATGATAAGTTACCATTTCTGAAATGATATCTGTTTTCGTGAACAAATGTTCCATGTTTGAAATCTATTATGGCATCCATAGATAGTCCCAAGTCATGGGGGACGGCATGTTAATGCAGGTCCATGACATTCATGTGATTACAAGATCTCGTTAGCCACTTCATTGTGCTGATATGTATTTAATCGATATCCGGAACCGATTACTCTAGTCGGAAGACGTTATGTGATGTGTTCTATGGGATGTACCATTATTATGTTATGATACGAGAATGATTATGCTATGATCTGTTTTATGCTTATGACATGTTCGGATTTCGTTTACTAACCTCTTTACATTGATGTTATTCACTGGGCTTTAGCTCACTGTGTGTATATATATGTATAAGTGGGCATTCTGGAGATCGAGCCTGAAGACTTTTGTTTGGATCTATGTTCTGTTGTCAGCCAACCATTGTGCCTCACGTGGAGGTTCCTAGAGTGTCTCAAGTGTTTAAGTTATGTTGTTTCTGTCTATATACGACTCGGTTGTTCTGTTGGCTATACTTAAGATACTTTAATGTGTGTGGGTATAATGTATGAATGACTTTTGATTATGTATATAAAGTTTTTAAATATTCCGTTTCATATAAGTCAACACAGCTCATTGGACAACTATATTTATGTATTAGCTTCCGCTAGCCCCTTAATTTTGTTAATCTGTTTAGAGGCGTTCGGTAATCTAAGGATTACTGGTCGGTTACGATGCTAAACCTAAAGGGGCGGGTTTGGGTCATGACAGTCTGTCTTCGGATTCGGAGCCCCTAGTGCACAACACCTTTGGGCCGGTTAAGCCTCCGAATTCAGAACCTCATCGGCGCAATTGACCTTGCGTGACACGCCAAAAATATATTTAGTGAAGAATGCTCATGACAAGCCGGCATATAACCGTTCAGAATTAAAACGCCTAGTTGATTCGAGTCGGTCAATGTTTATACAATGAAATGCATGAAAACACGTGTGTGCTGAATGAAAATTACAATGAAACATTTAAAATAGAACGTTTTATTCAATCAGGCAAAAATTACATAATTATGAACGCGATCTGTGTTCGAACGTTACATTGAATATTTTTTATACGGCGTCGCCCTCATCCTCACTCTGTTCGACTTCAAAGGCGGAAAATGGAAAATGGTTACGTTGGTATAGTGGCAATGCCGAATCGACCCCTACTGCTCGAAGAGCTTCGTCGGCCTGAAGTGCCTTAATCCAACCATGCTTAAATCCACGATTTTCGCATCGACAAACTTCCTCAACGAGCTTTTTCTTGGTCTTCTGTATCCCTACTTTCCGGCCATCGTGGAAGCCTTTTTCATAGGCCCTCCCCTTTGCGGATTCCATCGCGAACATGCTCGTCGTATCGCGATCAGCGAGCGCGGTACTGATAAGCCGCTGGGTGACCCTTTCTTCGACGATTGGGTTAGCCTGTCCGACAGGTTGTGCCTGAACGACCTCGATCTTCCTTAGCTCACGCTCAGCCGCTTCTACGCGAGCCTCCAAACTTCGGATGCGTTCGTCCCTCTTCTCTATTTCTCGACGGGAAGCACGGAGATGCATGCCGATTTTGTAGGCGGTATAGAGGCCCTTCACTGCACTGTGAATGCCTTCACGAAACACTTCGAAGTCCTGTCGACCTCCCATCGACTGCTGGACCTCGAGAGGAAAAATCTATCGAGCAAATTCGACTGCCACACTTGAATCTCGAATGATCAAGTCCGCATCTGTCATGGGCCTATTCCCCACGAAGACTGCAAAACTCAATGGGCATGGGTTCTCACCGGGCTCCCTTCCAGAATGGAGTTGCGGGGATTTGCCCTGTGGCTTCTTGTCCCTCCTGGGCGACCTACTTTGATGACAAAGAGATTGACGTCTCTCCCGATCCCTTCAAATCCTACCTCCCGAGACTTCAATTCATGTCTCCTCCCAGCTCAACTAGCATCCTCGCTTCCCTTTTGCTGTTAAAGAAGAGTCTATTCGACATTCGCGCTTGTTTATCCTTCGTCAACGACCTGGACTGAGTTGCTCACTGAGCACTTAAATAGGACCTTCATTCATTGATTCCCTACAAGGGCAGCGCCTCCAAGGCAATCTCACTAATATCGAAACCTCAACAGCCCGAAGCCAACCGAGTCGTACCCCCATCAAATAATGATTTAGGCAGTCTTAACTTCCGCAAGGGCAAATTCATGAAGCAGCTAAGGAAAAGGTAGATTTATCAATCTATTCGACTTGAGTGCCACAGCCGCTTTACGAATCGACTTATCAATATTGTGTGATTCGGCGTTTGAAATTCATGAACCAGCGGGGGCAAGGGCAGATTCATCAATCTATTCGGCCTGAGTGCCGCAGCCGCTTCATGAATTGACTCATCAATATTGTGTGATTCGGCATTTGAAATTCATGAACCAGCTGGGGCAAGGGCAGATTCATCAATCTATTCAACCTGAATGCCGCAGTTGCTTCATGAATCGACTCATCAATATTGTGTGATTCGGCGTTTGAAATTCATGAACCAGCTGGGGCAAGGGCAGATTCATCAATCTATTCGGCCTAAGAGCCGCAGCCGCTTTATGAATCGACTCATCAATATTGTGTTATTTGGCGTTTGAAATTCATGAACCAGCTGGGGCAAGGGCAGATTCATCAATCTATTCGGCCTGTGTGTCGCAGCCGCTTCATGAATCAACTCATCAATATTGTGTGATTCGGCGTTTGAAATTCATGAACCAGCTGGGGCAAGGGCAGATTCATCAATCTATTCGGCCTGAGAGCCGCTTCATGAATCGATTTACTTGTTCGGATAAATTGAAATTAAACTAAGCGAGGCTGTTTGTCAGCAGGGCTATCTTTCGAGCCAGCCTCTCCCTCGGCGGAACGTTTTTCGCCCCGCTCTTCTGAAACCACCCGTTCTTCCGTAACTTGCTGTTCAACCCCCTCCGTCTCGGCCACAACTACTTGCGCCGTTTCTTCTCCAGTTGTAAAGATTCAACCGGGGCAGGCTCAAAATGAGTGGCCTCGGCTTTCTTTCAAGCGGCCATTCGCTCGGCATTTCTCTTTCTCGCCATCTGCGTGAGATTCTCCCCAGCCATGCCTTCTGAAAAAGTGCCGGGAAGGTCTCCCAAGTTTGTAAAAATATCTCCGAAGGAAAACTTCGCCCGACTCGAAGTGGATGGTGAGTTAGGCTGGTTAAGACCGGCTGCCTCAAACGCTGAATTCAGAGCTTCGTCGACCTCTTCGACCTCGGCGGCGAACACCCTCGTTAATTCGGCATCTACCTTGACAACCGGCTCTAAGCCTTGCTCCGAATCAGAAGCTTCGAGACCTATTTGCCTAAGAATCTTGAAACTGGGGAAGACAAGAGCCGTAAGGTGTTGCTCGCCGGTTGGGATTGGGATGTCGTCCGCGGCTGAAAATGTAGTGTAGGTAGGCTCGTACCGCAGGAGAGTATGGGCAGCCCTCCCTTGCCTTTGTACGTTTGGACGACCAAAGTACTTTAGTGCAGTTTTAATTTCTGCAAGGACTGCGTCGTCAGCCAAGGTAAAAATCCTCTTCAACTTATTGCCTCCAAGAACAAAGGTTAAGGTTTGGAGAAAAAGCCGCATAAAAGAAAGATCAACAAACAAGGAGTTATACGACGACCTAGTTCACCCCTTCATCTGGGAATAGGGTCTAGGCGATCTTCGCTTTCGCCGAACTCCTAGTTGCCTCGGACATTGACCATTACATAGTCAACTTGTTTGCCAGAGCTGGCAAACATCGTTACCAAGTGATGGTCGGTGTCCTTGGCCCTGAGAACGTAACGCCCGAGCCGACCGGAGGATTTGGCTAAAGCATAACAGTGCCGAATTGCTGGAATGCCAAGGTTGATCCTGAGATTCCAGTTCAACTCTACGATTCCCATTACAATTCGGAAAAAATTCACATTCGGTTATGAAGGAATCAAACTCTAATAGCGGAGGACGGCCCTGAGAAATGGGTGTAGGGGAAAGCGAACTCCGCCCTCCGCAATAGACAGGAGAGGGAAAACGATTGTGTTTTGGTCGTCCCTCTCCATATCAAGGGTATTGTCCGTTACCAGTGAAAGATGGACATCCTCAAGGATAGAAAAATGTCTTTGGAACCCAGAAAGTCGACCCTCGGAAAGGAGGTCTTTCAAATGCTTAGCCATTCTAGTAAGGACTCAAAGATATTCTAAATCAAAAATAAAAGCGAAAAATAGGATTGCAAGGAGAAGAGAAGAAAACTTACGAAAGGCAAAGGAGACAAGGAGAGAACGGATAGAAGTTGCAGAAAACGCGTCAAAGAAGAGATACCGACTGGCAGTCCAGGAGGTTCAAATATTCGAAAAAGTATGTTTTCGAAGGGACTTAAGTTTCAAATCGTAATAAATGCGAGAGAAGCATGAATGGGGCGGGAAAGCGTCACAGTGACCAAAAAAACACGTACGCATTCTGACACGCATTGGGAAGAAGATTAACTGCCGAATTTTTGACTTCTAGCGAAACACGCTGACTAACTGATGCTAGCGAGGTGTTTGGGGGGCAATTTGGGAGCCGGATAATTGGAATAATCAGAAGCATACTATAGAAGACAGATTTTACACAGCTCTATCCTACACGATAAGGATGCCGAATATAATAGATAAGCCGAATAGATACTGAACTATGGAGCCGAGTAAATAAGAGGATCATGAGTGACAAGTGGGCCTGGCCACAAGGCCCAGGAAACAAGTATAAATAAAGGAACAACAAATTAAGAAAGGCAGGTGAGAATTGTTGTGCTTAACTTAGAATACAAGCATTCTTGAGTGTGGATTCTAACTTGTCCGTCGGAGTGCTAATTCCGACACTCCCGACCAGAGTGTTTATTCTTTTTCAGGTGACCAGAAGAGGATCACGAGCGTTCTCCAGGATCAAAAGAGTATTTCCAAACCACATCCCCACATAGACATAAATTGATTCAAGATGGATTTTGAGAGGATTAAAAATGAAGATTTGTAGATCAATTATATAAATGGATAGAGATTGGGTTTTGCATGTAAAATCAAATTAGGTTGAAGAAAATGAGTTTTGATTATTTAAATTTGTTAAGTTTGAGTTTAATTTTGAGAATTATTATTGAATTGTATTTTATAAATTACATGCAACAATGATGTATTGAAGATTTGAACCATGCAATGGAGTTAGGTTCAAATTTATGAAATTTAATTTAGAAATTAATTATTTTGAGTTTGATTTTGGAATATCATGCATGAATTGAGTCTAATTTCTACATGCATTGACAAATTCTACAAGTTTTAATACTCTAATTGTACATGCATCATGGATTTCTAATAATTGATTTCATGTTTTGATGAAATAAGAATTAAGCTTTGGAAATTTATGGGTTTATGAACGATGAGCTTAATTTGTAAATTAAAGGATTTTTGATGTAAATGATTTAAAATTGATCATATTTTCTTGATTAATTAAGAGTTTGTGTGTTTTAGACAAGCCATGTATGAACCCAAGTTTTGAGGTTATATTGTGAAAGTTTAACTCATGTTTTTGATATTGCGAGTTTGGAATTGGGCTTGATATGAAGTGTGACGCCCCGAGTCTACACTATTGGTTGCAGTCAAGGGAGAGTCACTAATGAGTCCTATGATCAATAACCAAGCAAGATCTTAGATCGCCGGAGGAGTCAAATTAGCCTCCCTTCTAAGTCCGACTTTCTTAGGCAGCACACTACCCTTTTGACAGATCTTAAAAGGTATTGACACAAGGTCTCATAAGCAACGATAAGGTGTATACATATATATATAGAATATAAGTACATAATAACCACGATTATCCTTAATTTCAAAAACTTGTTCCATTACATTACATCCCAAAAGAAAATTTAAATCTTCATATGAGTCTTACAAAATATCAAAAGGGAAATTTCTAACTTTTCTAAGATAGCCAAAAGTCTTTGAAGGTTTCAGGCTCGTCGTCTCCAGCTATAAGCTCCTCTTCGGCACCTGGCATGATACGCCGTGAGCTTTGAATGCCCAATAAACGCACACACACCACGTCCCTTTTTCCCCAATCCAATACATAATCACAATATGACAGCAAGTAGTAAAGCATGATACTCAACTAAATAAATAAAGGGTTACAAGGTTAGATGTTAGTAAACTAGAAATCTCCCAAAGAGATTTCGTCCTCCCAACCACAAGAATCGGACGCGGATTATTCGGTATGCCCCCTCTTTTGTTGCTTTGTTGCAGACCTTACCTCGGATGCCTACCAATGGTTATGTACCGCGCAGCGCCAACCGTAGGGCCTCAAAAGAGACGGTAATAATGGGCCTTACCCAATCCCTCCTCACACCAAACCACATAGGGTCCGAATACAACCGCTCCGTTCAAGGGTTCCGAAAACCACTTGCGCAAGATTTTAAATTCCAAATAGGGAACGCATCCCAACAATCCATACATCACATATTATCATCTTTTCATTACTCAAGTGATCAAAAACCCAATACCATCCCAATTAAGTTTTCCATGGAGTTAAATGTTTTAAATCAAGGTTAGATCAACTTAACAAGATAATAATATCCACATAAGCATGCATCATAAGATGAAGAAGATAAAGAACATAACCATAACACATACAATATCATGCCAAGATAGGATCATATGCTAATAAGCATTTTAATGAACACAAGAGCATAAAACACCCATGCACAACAGAATTTCCAGATTCAATATCACTTAAGGATTATAATGAAAAGGGCTATTTTAAATTTTTACCGGACTCGGCCTTCCTATGGCTAGTAGAGCATTTAATCTATTTTCCAGAACATATTTCGGAAATGGGATAGCTTTTCTAGATTTTTAGTTATTTAAGAAACACTCCAGCGCTATCCAGATTCGTCGACCGTTACGAAAATTTGATTTTATTACAAACCGCTCACCGTTTTTCAATAAAAGCAATTTTAGTTGAAAGATAACTCCTTAAGGAAGATTTTGACATAAAATAGAGGTCCAGAATAATTTTCTACATTTTTATAGAAATTTTGAAAGTTGGCTGTGAAAACAGATTCTTAAGGCACAATACCCAAAACAAGAAGATTTGTGAGAAAAGAGATCCACTAAGGGAAAATTTTCATTTATTTTGTGATGAAAACATGCTAAATAACATATATTAAACTCAGAAAATTTGCTTGAAGGTGTGCCTTTGGAAAGTTTGAGAGATTGGTATGAAAAAGATAGTTTTGTACCGAAATGAGGGAAACTACAAGAGAGGTAGAATCATGGTTCAACTCTTATCATTTTTAACACAAGGAAATCATTAATAACACATCTAAAAACAATGTTTAGAACCCTTAAGAGCATGTATTTGAAAAAGGAAAATGAAAGAGAGGGTTATGTTGTGGCTTACTTGCTAGGCTTGAACAAGATTGCTCTCCTCTTCCTTCCTCTCCCTCTCAAGACTTCTCTCTTGCTCTCCTTTCTCTCCTCTAGGCCAAATGTATGTGAGTGTGTGTTGTTTGTGTATGCCATGCTAGGGGGGTGGTTGTATTTATAGGCAATTTTGGTGTAAAAAGACATAAAGGCCCACTAGTTGGAATTGGATTGAAAAGTTTGGATTTACTTGGAGTCTAATGGAATAGGAAGTGATTAGGGAACTTAATCATGTGATTAGGCAATATCTAGTTGGCCTCTAGTTGGAATGAAACTAGTGTTGGGAACACAACCCTAGATTTAGGGGTACTAGGTGCTAGGGTTTCTAGAATATCATAATTACAATTCTTGAAAATAGGCCCCTCACATTCTCCTAGGTTGGCCGGCCATGAGAAAGGGAGATGGGGAATTTTTTTTTTATTCAATATAGGTACTATGGACACATTTCCCAATGTGTATATATATATCTCAAATTGATTTGATGGTACCTATAGTATAAGAGTACATGTATTAGTTTTGGGGCAATTCTTGAAATTAATAAAAGAAGTGAGGGCTTGGAATTAAACTTATGTATTGGAATCTTACTTATGTAGAATTAAATTAAATTAGGCTAAGGAACCTAATTCGGCTAGGATATTCCTGTTTCGATAAAAAAAAAATGTTAACCGACAAGATTCGAAAAAATTCAAGAAACTGAGGGGCTTTAAGGAAATAATTCAAACATAAGGGTTTTTAAAGAGAATACATTTTTCAGGGGCTTCACAACCTATCTCCCTTAAAACAATTTTGTCCCCGAAATTCAACTACATACTGCCTTCAAAAAGTTCAGGGTAGTTTGCCTTCACCCAATCCTGGCGTTCCCAAGTAGATTCCTCAATTCCTCGATAACGCCATAGCACTTTTACCAAGTAAACCGTTGTGCCTCTAAGGATCTTCTCTCAACTATCTTGTATTGCTACCGGTCCTTCTTTAAATGTAACATCTTTGTCAAGACTAATTTCTTCCCATTTGAGGACGTGTGACAGGTCGGCGATTTATTTTCTCAACATAGATACATGGAAGACGTTGTGTATCCCTGTTAACTGCGGGGGTAGAGCTAGTCTGTATGCCACTTCGCCCACCCTTTCCAGTACCTCAAAAGGCCCAATATATCGTGGTGATAGCTTCTCCTTTCTTCTAAAACGTACGACTCCACGTCTAGGTTGCACCTTTAGGAACACGTGACTGCCTATTTCAAACATCAATGGCCTTCTCCTCCTGTCTGCATAATTCTTTTGACGGTCTTGAGCAGTCTTTAACCGTTGTCGGATCAATTTGACCTTCTCAGTAGTTTCTAGAACAAGTCCGGGTCCTATCAGATTTGCATCACCCACTTCAGTCCAACAAATCGGCGATTTACAAGGTCGTCCATATAATGCTTCAAAAGGCGCCATACCAATGCTAGCTTGAAAACTGTTGTTATAAGAGAATTCAATTAAAGGTAGATGTCATTCCCAACTTCCTTGAAAATCCATTGTGCAAGCTCTCAACATATCTTCGAGTGTCTGGATGGTGCGTTCAGATTGTCCATCTGTTTGCGGGTGAAAGGCGGTACTAAAACATAACTCAATACCAAGGGCTTCCTGCAAACTCCCCCAAAATCGAGAGGTGAACCATGGATCATGATCTGACAAAATAGATATCGAAATTCCATGTAGTCGAATGATCTCCCCAACGTAGAGCCTGCATATAGACTCTAAAGTGTCGGTTATCTTATAAGATAAGAAATGTGCTGACTTGGTGAGGCGATCCACTATTACCCATATAGTATCGCGCCTTCTAGGTGTCTTAGGCAATCCTGTCACAAAGTCCATCGCCACATACTCCCACTTCCATTCGGCTATTGGTAGAGATTGCAACATTTCTCCTGGTTTTTGATGTTCTGCCTTCACTTGTTGGCATGTTAGACATTTTGCTACAAATTTAGCCACCTCCTTCTTCATTCCATTCCACCAATACTGCCTCTTCAAATCTTGGTACATTTTAGTCCCTCCGGGATGTACTACAAATGCAGAATGATGACATTCCTTGAGTACCTTTTCTCTAAGTAACTCGTCACTTGGTACAAACAATCTACCTTGGTATCTTAAACTCCCATCGGGGTGAATTACCCAATCGAGCATTGGTTCTCCTGATTCCAGACGTCCCTTGATATAGGCTACCTCTTGATCGTGCTTCTGGGCCTCCATGATCTCATTCATCAACTTAGGCATCACCTTCTGTGCGCTAAGATATGCTTTTGTATCTTGAGATTCTAATTGGATTTTAAATTCATTGAGTGTCTACAGCGAGGAACCCTATTTCAAAAAGGTTTTAAAAGCTGTTGCATGCTCTGATTTTCGTTCTCTTTTATTTCTAAGCACTCTTAGGCATATATTAAGCATTATAAATGAATTAAAAGAGTAAGAAAGAAGCCTAAGAGAATTAAACAAATTAAGAATGGAATGAATTATATTGTGACCCGATTTCTATCTGAATTATGAATTGTGTAGGGTCAACTACAAGGGTGAGCCAGACATCTGAACACTGTGAGTAATACTTTAGTAAAGATATGTTCATATATGCTATTTTTAAATACTGCTCATGTGTAAGTGTTGTGGACTTGTGAATTCGAATTATGAATGAGCATTCTATTCGTCTAATTGTGTAAGACTATAATGAAATTGATAAGTATGAAATCATCTAAATGGACCGGAGGTCGTTCTGAATGAATATGAAATGGGCCTAAAGGTCGTTCTGAATATTTGATTACATGAACCAAAGGTCCTTCTGTAAGGATATGAAAAGGGCCTAAGACCATCTGATATGTGTGTCAAGGGCACGAAATAGGCCTAAGGCCGTTAAATACGAATGTGATGATGATCACGAGTATAAATATGAACATAGATATGAATATGGAAATGATGGACCTGAGGTCGTTCAGTATAAACATGCGCATAGATAAGAATATAGAAATGATAGACCTGAGGTCGTTCTGTATTATGATTGGGCCCGAGGCTGTTCTGTAATATCATTGGACAAGTATTTCGGACCCAAGGTCGTTCTGTATGAATGAGTATTTTAGACCTGAGGTTTTTCTGTATGAATGAGAACTTTGACCCGAGGTCGTTTTGCCCCTCTGATATGCCTTGAGTATGATAGATTGGACTTGAGATCGTTCTAATTTTGATTTACATGTAATATGTATTAATGTGATTTACTTAATTACGGATCTCATTCATATAACCTCTTTACTTTTGTATTATTCGCTGGGCGTTAGCTCACTATTTATTTATATATATGTAGGTGTAGGTGAGCAATTGGAGGATCAACATTAGAATTTGCCCAGGAGTTCGCCTCTTTGTTAAGCCACCCAAGAGTGCCTCTATGTAGAGGCTTTGTTCTGTTTTGTTTTGTCAAGCTTGGGATAATTTTTGTACTTGGTTAGAAGTCCTTTACGTAGTGTGTGAGATATGATATAAAATATGTCTTCGTACATGTATATATAAAAGTGTGTTAAGAATGTTTTAATCATTGCAGTTGATCATGTACGCACAGCTCGATGGACATAATCATTTTTGTTTTGCTTCCTCTTCAAGCCCTGATAAAATTAAATATTTTGAAAGTTTGTCTTTGAAGCCGTAGGTAATCTACGGATTACTGGCCGGTTACGACACTAAACCTATAGGGGTGGGTTTGGGTCATGACACCACAAATGCCTTCATGTACCTCAGCCAAAGCAGTCAGTGCCTCTTTTGGCTCTAGACGTTCTAATAACAGCCCATCTGTCCCCCTTTTGTAAAGAGCATTCCCATATACTATAAATTGCATTGACTACAATTTAATTTTTTTGATGACCTTAAAAGAAGGACCAGTTAAATATTGGATGATTAGATGTCTCCAATCATGCTCTTCAAAGTTATTCTAGTTAACTTCTACCATGATACCCCTTTTAGCCAAAGGTGGCTTTAACTTTTAATATGTCGCTTGACTTATGTCTACTTGGATGTCTCCAAATGCAATGCAACAACATAATATGGTAACATACTTACACTCTGACATTTAAAAATTCCTTTTACTTAGTTGATTACCAATTAAGAATCTCGAAATATATTAACTGCGTGAGTCTGTAATCCAATAAGTATCTCAAGTTCTATTACCAAAGCTTTATACTTAGCTTGGTTGTTCGAATATGTAGCTTCATCAATTCTGAAACCATGTGTGGTTTCTATCCCTTGTGGTGACTTAATCACAACACCAATCCTAACTAGACCATTGGTTTTTGATCCATCGAATTACATTTGCCACAGCTCAACATTAACCATGTGGCGCCCCAAATTTTAAGGACATCATAATAAGATTTAAAACTTAAAAACCAATTTTCTTAATTAAGAACTCCTTATTAACGTTGCCACCAATATTACCAGCATCCACTAATTACAACCCATAAATTAAAGGTTCTTTAATTACAGCTCTACTAAAATCTTAAAACTTAGTCTTAGTACCCAAAAAAAAAAAACACAAATATAAAAGAAAACTAAAAAAAAAATCTTGAAAACTTAGAACAAAAAAAAAAAAGTTCATGGAACTTGGGCACTCTTCAAGCTAACCAAGGTTGGATATCACCTTGCAAGGCCTTGGTGTTTCCTTCAGTTTTTTGGGTACCTGGCATAAATGCCAGGGCAACGGGAATGCCAATGAACGACGAGCTCAACAAGATACTACAACCCGCAAATACCCAACCCGATAATAATACTCACAATTAATGGATACTATGTAGTAACAAGAATAACAAGCAACATTTAGTAATCACAACAGGAATGCTATCAGTTGAATTAATAACAATAGATAATAAGAACAATGACAAGCAGAAGCAGTATTTCATCCTAAGGAAAATGCCAACTTTTCTTTTAAATTCACAGAGATTTAGTTCATTAGATAAGTTTAAGTAACTCCCCGCGGAGCACTATTTCCACTCAACCACTAAGCAATGGCCACGGGCAATTCTGACTCCCCTTTGGTCAAATATTGTTACTTGCTGTAACTACCAATGATGCCCACGCACCAGGGTTACATACCCGAATTGTGACATCACGGTCTGTCCTAAGGAAACGGTCTATGTTGTGACACCTGCACCACTAACCTTATATCGCCTACACCGATAAGAGCCGAAATATCTTCCCGTGCCATGTTAGGGTTTGCAACGCACTTGCACGAGTTTCTAAACCGGGCTCACCCCATCACTTTTAAATTTTAATGTATCATCGGTTCAATTTCATGTTTATTTATTTGTCGAATTCACAATAATTCAAATTTTAGTCACCAATAATGATATGCCAACTCATTAAAATTTCAAACATAAAATATTACACAGGTCACACAATAATAAATCAATGTACAAAATTTAAATAAACAATTAATTTAAATCATGGTATGAAATAATAATTTGGATATAAAAATAAATAAATCATAATCACATACATGCATGGATTTTTAATTTACAAGATTAAACTAGTACAATATTAAATAAACCAGAATACACCCATACATGGATTACTAATTTACAATATTTAATGAATTAGACCAACACAACAATTAATTTTCATCCAAATAAATAATTGAAGTAATGATCTTAAACCTGCCTAGAAATTTCAGAGTATATAGTTCGTAATTAAAATTATAAATAAATTACTTACACGACTCTAAAATTTATATAAATCAACAGAACACTCAATAAACATGTTATGGTCATTTTTCAGAAAGCATTTTCCAAAAATAAATTATAAACAATTCTGAAAAATTCCAAGAAAGTTCATGACACAGATTTATCACATTTTCCTAAATTAATTCCATACTTAAATTTATAACTCAATTCCATAAACTAAAAATTTATTATGAAACTCGACTTCTCAAATTTAAATTTTTATTTAGAAATTACCAGATTTGGTTTAATATAGAATTTTAAATGACTTTTCCAACATAGAGTAAAATTTGTCTTACAGTTCCAAATTTAGTTAAAAATTTGTATAAATTTGTACAAAACTCAATAATTGTTGCAAAAATTCGTGAATGAACTAGATATCATTCTCAAGAACTTTGTAGAAGAAATAATCTCCAAATTTTGAGTATAAAATTGTCTAAAAATTCGTAAAACTTTCTAGCAAATTTAAAGGCCAAGTAAAATCTTCCATAATCTTTTAAATGGCATAAACTACACATGCAAGTTCAAATTTCACAATATTATCTTGATTTTAAGACTACCAATATCTCTAAATATTTGATATACAAATAATAAATTTACATACAATTATAAATAAAATTTTATCTACAAGTTTAGTCATTTTACCCTATGAATATAATCTGAAAATTTCAACACTTAAAAAAAATGAGAGGGCTGAGAGGGTTTTCTTACTTAGTTGTAGGATTGAAATAAGATGATGAAATGGTAGAAATTTAGCTTCCTTGACCTCCCCCTCTTCTTTTTCTCCTACTACTTAGCTAAATTCTTTTTCCTTCTTTTCTCCTCACTCATCCAGAGGAGCAAACATACATATGTATATATAGAGATGAAACAGCTAAGCCCTCTCTCTCTCTCTCTCTCTCCCTCCCTCTCCTTTTCTTTTCTAATCATTTTGTGGAGTCCTATCAAATCTTCAAATTCCAAAGTTTGCAATGAGGAGAGTCCTATCAAATCTTCAAATTCCAAAGTTTGCAATGAGGAGAGTCCTATCAAATCTTCAAATTCCAAAGTTTGCAATGAGGAGCTATACTCTACTTAACATACATGTAAACCAAGTGTTGGGTAATCTACCGAAATCTTCTATATATATTTGTGTGAGTGATTTTTCGACCACACTGCCAACTCAGTATTCAGCTGGAGAGCACTGGCAGAATAGATGGCACTTGTCTGACCTACAACAGAAAGAGAAGATTCCGGCGGTGGTTCGTCCACCCGGGGGCACTCCGACGATCAAGTCAGTATATCTGTCAAAGATAATCAATAGTGCTAAACTCACTATTCAGAATATAAATTGCGTACCTTAGACCCCTCAGGGGTGCCTTTCTTTTATAGTTAACTCAATCCTAGTCCCCCTAGAAGCCTACCTTTAATGGACTTTTGCTCAGTGTTTATCCTGGACTCTCCAAGAGATAAAGATAAACTCCCTAAGAATGTTATCCTTATCCATGCTAAAGTCCTTCCTCATTCTAGGACTCTTGTGCCTTATCTACTTATCTCGGATTCTGATATCTTCGGAGATAACCTCGGTCTAACCGAGATCACCTCGGCGTCATGACCAGGACACGTGGCATCTCGGCTGACACGCCGGCATCACCTTGGCCACGTATTGGTACTCAGAAAATATATCCCCACAACTGCCCCCTAGGTTCTATTGTCTCGGCATTCTGAGGTGATGGAACCTATACCAAAACTTCCTATCAATTCATCGGTTTAAAGTCTCTCAGCCGAGATCATCATATAGGCCAACATGTCTCTTTAAGGTTTAAAGATTCCAAGATCTCCTTCACGCGTATGAGCTGTCATGCAAAATAACTCAACCGTTTCAGCCACGCGTCTTCTTTTTACTTGATCATTCTCCGTACGCGCTTGTAATTCGTCTCGCACCTGTATGCGCCGTCTGACGCATACACCATTTTAGGCGCATTAATTGTTTTCTTTTTGCCGTCGTTTCAAGTTTTAACAAAACTTTTTCTTCTTCTGTCTCTTCACTTTACATTGTTTCTGAAGCTCTCTCTCTCTCTAGTTTTTTCCTTCCAAATCTTCCATTGTTCAAGCTTCCAAAGCCCTGCAACCTGCTTCGTCCACCTTCTCCGGCGAGGTTCTTACTAATCTTTTTCGCAGCTACCGTTCGTCAGACTTCGGCAAACTCAATACCGGCTTCTTTTCTTTGGTGACTTTACTATTTCTCCTAATTTTAGTTCTTGATGCTTTCCATTACTCGTTGCCATTTCTGCTTTATTCAAACATTCGATTTGCGAATCATATATCTGAATGTGTTTATTTCACGACTTTGCCCTTGCCCATGTCTTGAATACACGTACTGCTCACAATTTTCCTGCATTCTTGCCACTGTTCTTGGCCTTATACCCTTTGTACTTACTTTGTTCTTGATAGTCCATCTTTGTTCTTGATTCTGAAGCGCATTCTTGTTTTTCTATTTTCCAGATTCGTGCCTTCAATCTTCGTTTCCATAGATTTAAGTTTGGGGTTTGTTTGTAGAATCCACTTTTCTTAGGAAAAACCGAAACGATCACCACAATTTCTTACCCCATAAATTTTTAGGTTTTTGCCGAGGTCCCAATAACCCTTTTTAAAACACCTTCTTTCTGAAACCCAGTTTCTCCTAGTTAAGCCGATAGCATGGGTATGTGGAAACATAGGGTAGACACCCCGACCAAGTTAGATCACTTTAGGTGTGAGTTTGACATCCCTGCCGACGTCCATCTGAGGTTGGCTGGGGAGGATGACTCTATCATGCCCACAGCCGATTCCATGCCCCTCCCTGTTGTAGCTTTCATCGTGTGTGGACTTCGGCTCCCACTTAATATCCTTTTTCGTAAGATCATTCACTATTATAAGTTGAACCCAATGCAGCTTGCCATCAACTCCTATCGAGTCATAAATGGCATAATAGCCTTAGCCAAACAAGAAGATGCTAGGATTACCTTAGTCGATATCCAATATTGCTACACCATGTGTGGCCTTAAAAAAGATACAGGCTATGTTTACTACCTTAAGCCAAGGTCCACAGAGTACAAAATTGTTGTCGACCTCCATGACTCCAACAAGGGAGCTGGGGATGACTATTTCATTACCTCGGGGAACTGGGAGTTCGCTTCAAACAAGGACCTTCATCTCTACCCTCTTCTTCGATCAGTTTTTGTAGAGGGCAATGGTAAGAACCCTATGTTCATACTAACTTGTTTGTTTTAAAGTCTTCAATACTTTGTTCACTCTAATGTTTGTTTTTCCTACAGCTCTTCCTAAGCCACCAAAGGGCTTCCGCCAGTCTTTCTTTCTCAGTAAAAACTTGAAGAAGTTATTGGATCTGCCAGTTCACAAACAGAAGGCCCTCTTCTACTCAATTTCATTTCTACCTACAAGTCAGCTCTTCTCGACGTCCCCAAGAAGAATAAGAAAAGCCTTACTCCGCCTTCCGCTACAACTCCTCAAGCTGCCTCCACATCTCGGCCAGATCAAGGATCAACTTCTGACCTAGCAGATCAGCCATCAACTTCGGCTCCATATCTGATCCCAATATCCCAGCGTTGTCGACGACCCCGAACAATTTTTGCTGCTGAAATGGGCCGCCAAAAAGCAGTTGCCAAAGACCTCTTAGCCAGCATCCCTACCGACGTTGACGTTCAGCCAGCACAAATCCAGCCTCAGCCAAGGCAAAAGCAAAAAAGAATTAAGAAGGCCCAGCCGAAGGCAAAGGTGACTCAGGTTGATACTGAGGATACCTTGCCAATTTTCAAATTGGCTGAGAGCGACAAGTCCCATTCTGCCACCGAAAAGAGGCCTGCCGAGGGCCAACCATCCAAATCTACCCGATCAAAGAGGCTGAGGTCATCCGATACAACCACCTTGGGGTCTCTGAAGCACGATGCCCCCTGGGCCCCCCAAATCACACTGGAGGATAAGCCAATTAGGGCTAGCGATAGTGCCGATGACATAAACGTCGGCGTTGCCCTTAGTACCGCTCTGCTCCTTCCTGGCGATCTCGACCGGAACGCCGAGCTGAGCGAATATGAAAACTATGTTCTGATGCCCCAGCGCTCTGTCCAAGTGAGTGTCTTTATTTGGTCATTTTTCTTTCTTTCTTGTACTTAGAAAATTTTCTAATAAGTTTTGTTTTGTTCACTTTCAGGTCATCCAACATGCTCATTCCTTCTCAATACAATCCTTTAAGAACCGAAAAGAACTGGCCGATAGGAAAAGAGAAGTTGCCAGTCTGCAAAAGGCCAACAAAAGCTTATAATCAAAATGAAGAAGTTGGAAGACTAGGCCGAGGCTGCCATCAAAGCTAAGGACGATGCCGATGAAAAAGCAAGTGCTGCTGAGGCCATTAACAAGATTCTTAAGGCCCAGAGGAAAGAGTTTAAGGAAAAGATGGCCCAAGCCCAAAAAGAACTTCAGGATGCCTTAGCCACCAAAGACGCTGAGCTGAAGAAGGCCGATCAGAAGGGGTACAACGAGGGGGTGGCCGATGTCACGGCTGACTATGAAAAGCAAGTGAAGCAGGCATGCAACAAGGGTTTCACCCTGGGTTGGATATCTCTTCTAAAAAAGCTTGAAGTCCCCGAGGACTCGCCCCTCAGGAATGCCGACGTCATTCCTCTTCCGTTCCCTCCAACTCTAACTCAATCCGACGATGAATCTGAGTCCAAGGAGGAGACCTTGGTGAGGAAATCAAAGGAGGCTGCCGGGACCAAGTCCCCTTCTCTGAACGAGCAAGTCCTGGACTTGACTCAAGATGAGGAGGGTGAGGAAGTCCCCAAGGATGCCACTCCTGAGAAGGCGTCATCGGACGTGCCCCTTGCCGACAAGAGCCTCGATCTAACCCTTCAAGAAATTGACACCGAGCTTGCGGCTGAGAAGGCTGCCGAGATGTCTTCTCAGCAGTCCTCCGAAGTCCAAACCCAGCCTGCTAATGGTGCTGAAGAATCTTAATTTTATGTTTTTCTCTTTCTTCTGTGCTCTGTACTTTTGTCTTTCTTTTGAAACAGTGTAAGTTCTTCATATGGCCGAAGTGCCTTCTTATAAATACAACTTTTTTGTTTTGAACGTTTGTATGTTTGCCTTCTCTTTACTATCCTTGTATGATTCCATACTTAGACTATTTTGCATATCTTGAATAAATACTTTAATCTTTGTGCAACCTTCTCGGGGTGACACACCTCGGTTATACAAACTGATGATTTACCTCGGCAAGTACCCAAGTACCTTTCTAAGCATAACCTTGGTTTCAGCTTGTAAATTTTTCATAAAATTTCAACAAGTGTTTAACCTTAGTCTAACTTCAACTTGTAAACTTTCTAGGTTTCAGCAAGCGTTAAACATAATCTCAGTTTAACTTCAACTTGTAAACTTTTCTCAAGTTTCAACAAGTGTTAAACATAATCTCGGTTTAACTTCAACTTGTAAACTTTTTAAGTTTCAACAAGTGTTAAACATAATCTCAGTTTAACTTCAACTTGTAAACTTTTCTCAAGTTTCAACAAGTGTTAAACATAATCTCGGTTTAACTTCAACTTGTAAACTTTTTAAGTTTCAACAACTGTTAAATATAATCTCGGTTTAACTTCAACTTGTAAACTTTTTAAGTTTCAACAAGTGTTAAACATAATCTCGGTTTAACTTCAACTTGTAAACTTTTCTCAAGTTTCAACAAGTGTTAAACATAATCTCGGTTTAACTTCAACTTGTAAACTTTTTAAGTTTCAACAAGTGTTAAACATAATCTCGGTTTAACTTCAACTTGTAAACTTTTCTCAAGTTTCAACAAGTGTTAAACATAATCTCGGTTTAACTTCAACTTGTAAACTTTTTAAGTTTCAACAAGTGTTAAACATAATCTCGGTTTAACTTCAACTTGTAAACTTTTTTCAAGTTTCAACAAGTGTTAAACATAATCTTGGTTTAACTTCAACTTGTAAACTTTTTAAGTTTCAACAAGTGTTAAACATAATCTCGGTTTAACTTCAACTTGTAAACTTTTTAAGTTTCAACAAGTGTTAAAACATAACCTCGGTTTAACTTCAACTTGTAAACTTTTCTCAAGTTTCAACAAGTGTTAAACATAATCTCAGTTTAACTTCAACTTGTAAACTTTTTAAGTTTCAACAACTGTTAAACATAATCTCGGTTTAACTTCAACTTGTAAACTTTTCTCAAATTTCAACAAGTGTTAAACATAATCTCGGTTTAACTTCAACTTGTAAACTTTTTAAGTTTCAACAAGTGTTAAACATAATCCCGGTTTAACTTCAACTTGTAAACTTTTCTCAAGTTTCAACAAGTGTTAAACATAAGCTCGGTTTAACTTCAACTTATAAACTTTTCTCAAGTTTCAACAAGTGTTAGAACCGCTTTCCAACTCTCTGCCCCCTAATGTGAACCTAAGTTCCACTTGGGTTCTCATTTTACATGTATTCTAGAAATAACGTTATGTATCTTTATCAGTCACAAGTGTATAAACGAATAAATCACACTAAAACTTTATTTATTTACTTTAGCAAATGACAAAAGAGCAAAACTATATTTATTTACTTCGGCAAACACCTCAATATTTGCTCTCAGGAACGCCCCCAACTTTCTTTTTTTTTTTCCTCTTCTTCAGCTAAGCCCGAACCGAAAAGAAAGAAGCGTTCTTCATCCCCCTCCTAGACGAGGATTTTCTTTAGTGCTTCTTCACTTTTCTCGGCTGGCTCTTTGCCGATATCCTCTAGGACTTCCACGTCCTCGTCTTCGATCTTTGCGTTCTCTGGTTCTCGTATGCTGCAGGTGGATTTCATTGCTGCCATGGAGCAATTCTTTGCCTGCAGCTGATCTCCTCTGATCTCCTATATCCCATGTTCTGCTGGAAACCGCAATAGTTGATGCAATGTTGAGGGAACAGCCCCCATCACATGCAACCACGGCCTTCCCAAGATGATATTGTAAGGGAAGGGCGTGTCGATTATGGTGAACTCCGTTTTTATCTTCTTCGTGCCAGCCTGCACATCTAAGCTTACTGCTCCCAGTGGCCATGTCAGCGTTACATTAAACCCGACCATTAGGCCGTTGGATTGCTCCATATAGTCTGGGTGAAGGCCAAGCTCTTTGTAACACCTGACATACATAATGTCACAAGAACTGCTTTGGTCAATCAAGATGCGCTTCACTTGGCATTCCCCAACCTGGAGAGATACTACCAAGGCATCGTTATATGGATGTTGCACCAGCTCAAGGTCGGCTTCCGTAAAGGATACTACTGGTCCTGGCACTCCTCTGCCCCATGTCTCTTCTCCCCAACTTGGTAGACATGCTGCAAGTGCTTTACCTTCTGAGTCTCCCCCCTAATTTCGTTCTCGTTGACCTTTGAGTGAATTACATTAATTACCCGAGGTCCTCCTGCCTGAGGTTGTTGTGCTGGGGGAGGCGGGGCTGCTGGTGCCTGAGGCAGTCTTGCTTGTTCTTCTCTTGTCCTGGCCTCATCGACAAGGTCTCTCAGATGGCCTTGCCTCACCAGGTCTTCTAAGTGTGTTTTCAGGGCTCCACAACCTTGAGTCATGTACCCATCTTCATTATGGTAAGCACAATGTCTGCCAAGGTTTATTCCCATAAACTCTCCTAGTGCCCTCGCTGGTGCTCTAAAATAGGGTTGGCTCCGAATTTTGTCCAGGACTTTGTGAATCGGGATTCGGAACACAGTTGTAACTGCCTGTGTAGCCCCCAGTCCTACCTCTTGCTTGCTGGATCCATTGTTACCTCAGCCTTGCTTCGGCGAGCTGTTTCTTTTTTCTTATTTTGTCTCCTTTGTCCCCGACGTATCTTCCTTAGCTCTGGCATACTTCTTAATTCTAGCCATGAGCTCTTCCATGCTTTTTGGCAATGTCTTTGCCAATAACTTTTGTAGAGCGCAATCATCTTTCAGGCCATTCTTAAAAGACACGACCGACACCTCTTGGTTGCATTCAGGTATTCGGTTGAACACCTCATAGTATCTTTTTGCGTAGGCCCTAAGGCCTTTATCCTTACTGATTCTTAGAGCCATCAACGCGTCCACCCTCAATGGTTGTAGTTTGTTTGTCACGAACCTGGCCACGAATATCTCGGCCAAGCCTTCTCAGGTCTTCACACTTTCCTTCGGCAGTTTGTGGAACCAATCTAATGCAATCTCCCCAAAAGACGAGGGGAACACTTTGCAGAGCAACAACTCGTTCCCACTATATAATGCCATCGAATTTAGGTACAATCCAACGTGAAAGTTGGGGTCCGACTTACCGTCGTATATTTGAAACCTCAGCATACTGAATCTCTTTGGAGCCTCAAATTTGTCTAGCTCCACTGAGAATGGTGTTCTCAGCTTATCAGGGAAGGTTACCTCGGCATCGGCATTTTGTTGCTTCCTCTTAAGGTAATCTCTCAAGTCCTCCTTTGTCCGCCCAGGAGTTCGACTATCTCCTGATTTCAGTCTTTTAGGTGCACTGCTCTCAGCTTCATTGTGAGCCCTCTTCGACCTTTCTCCATGAGTTGTATCGAAGCATAACTTCTGCCCTTAAACATGCCGATGTTCTCTGGGGTCTGCTTCTTTAGTGCGATGTGTCCTTCGTGACTCTTCTCTCCTCGACTCTCCTCACCCAACCTCCCTGGAAGGCCGGTGAGAGTGTTTTTCGCTTCTGGTGTGCTGAGGGGCTATTGGGATTGGTTTATGCCCTCCCTTCTGGGCATTGGCCGCTGGAATCGGCGTGTCCTGTAGCAGGAATGGTGGTTGCATGACATTATTTTGCATCATAAAATTGACGACCGATTGCAGGTCTGCCAACTTATTTGCCATCTCTTTCACCTCTTCGTCCCTCCGCAGGCATCTAGCCTTCCATACTTGGAGGTCGTCCTCGTTGTAGTATCCGCTTCAATCTGGTTTCTTTGGCACGTCGCCATTCTGGCCGACGTCTTTCTCGCCGTGATTCTGGTTCTGAGTCTCCTCATTGCGACCATCTTCCTCCACGTTTGGGTCAACGTGTTTTTCACTCCCAGCAGGGATTTCGTCCCCAACCTTATCCTTCTGTCCGTCGCTGGCCATCTATTCTCCTTTCTTTCCCACAGACGGCGCCAAATTGTGTGAGTGATTTTTCGACCACACTGCCAACTCAGTATTCAGCTGGAGAGCACTGGCAGAATAAATGGCACCTGTCTGACCTGCAACAGAAAGAGAAGATTCCGACGGTGGTTCGTTCACCCGGGGGCACTCCGATGATCAAGTCAGTATATCTCTCAAAGATAATCAATAGTGCTAAACTCACTGTTCAGAATATAAATTGCGTACCTTAGACCCATCGGGGGTGCCTTTCTTTTATAGTTAACTCAATCATAGTCCCTCTAGAAGCCTAGCTCCAATAGACTTCTGCTCAGTGTTTATCCTGGACTCTCTAAGAGATAAAGATAAACTCCCTAAGAGTGTTTTCTTTATCCATGCTAAAGTCCTTCCTCATTCTAGGATTCTTGTACCTTATCCGCTTATCTCGGATTCTGATATCTTCAGAGATAATCTCGGTCTAACCGAGATCACCTCGGCGTCATGACCAGGACACGTGGCACCTCGGCTGACACGTCGGCGTCACCTTGGCCACGTGTTGGTACTCAAAAAATATATCCCCACAATATATATATATATTGTTTTATCTTATTTAATTTATTTGTTTATTTTTTGGGTTTATTAAAATTAACACACTAAGGTTTTTAACTAAGTTATTTAGCAAAGATAATTATCATGTTGAACCCTTATTAAAATAATTTATAAACAATAAATATTGAACATCTACAAAATTATTATTCTTAATAAAGTCTTTGTTAGTGATTGAATTGGGTTAATTTAAAACTAACTTATACATTAACTAGTGTATGTCCGTGCCTGAAGGCACGGTGTAAATAATGTTAGGATTAGAATATAATTGTAATCCTAACACTATTTAAATTTATTTTTTAATTTGATAAAATCAAAAATTCATTATAAAATTTTGGAGTTCTCACAAAACTTCTCACGAAAACTTACTTTTGCTTATATAATATATAACTAGATAGATAGATGTGTCTGACATACATAAAATTTTCAGGGGCATACATACAATATTGCTTTTACTTATATAATTATATGGAAATTGTATAGATGCCCGTAATGTCCTAGTGTTTTATGGGCATACATACATTGTATGAAAATATGTGTAAAATATATTGAACAAAAATGAGAAAATAAAAAAAATAAACAAATAAAGATTACAATAAAAAACGGGAGAAAATAAAAAAATAAAAAGAAAAGAGGGAGGAATGTGGGATCATGGGATCATGGAAGGATGGGTAAGAAAAGGAAAAAGTAAGAGAGAGAAGCGAGAAAGTGGAAAATGTACATGTAGTACATTTTTTGAAAAATATATCTCGGCCATTGTTTTTTAATTTGAACAGATCTGAGAGATTTAAATGTCCTAGTTGGACAAAAATATGTTAAAGATTCAAAAACCATCCTGCTTTATTATATAGGTATTGAAGATTATATGAGGCCTAAATTTATGAAATCTATCAGGTATTTAATATATTTAAATACAACAATTAATTGTTCAAATTCATTTAATTTGTAGACTATAAAATTCATTAATTTAATCTCCACTGCACATAGTAAAATCTGTCTCTTAATTCTGGAATCGCAGACTTTTCCATATAATATGAATAAAAATAAATGAACAAAATGGAGAAAATAAAAAAATCAACAAATAGAGAGAAAAATAAAAATGGGAGAAAATTAAAAAAAAAAAGAAAAAAAAGAAAGAGATGGAGGAATGTGGGATTATGGGATCATGGGAAAATGGGTGAGAAAAGAAAAAAAGTAAGAGAGAGAAGCGGAAAAATCGAAAGTCTACATGTAGGATATTTTTTAAAAAATATACCTCAGCCGTTATTTTATAATTAGAATAGATCTGAGTTGTCCTAGTAGGACAAATGTGTATAAAACAAATTCAAAAACCATCCTGCTTTATTATATAGATATTGAAGATTATATGAGGTCTAAATTTATGAAATCTATCAGGTATTCAATATATTTAAAAACAATAATTAATTATTCAAGTTCACTTAATTTGTGGACTATAAAATTCATTAATTTAATCTCCACTATACAAAATAAAATCTGGCTCCTAATTCTAGAATCGCAGATTTTTTCATATAATATGAATAAAAATAAGTGAACAAAATGGAGAAAATAAAAAAAAAATAAACAAATAGAGGGGAAAAAAATGGGAGAAAATAAAAAAAAAATTTAAAAAGAAAAGACAGAAGAAGGTGGGATCATAGAAGGATGGGTGAGAAAAGGAAAAAGTAAGAGAAATAAGTAGGAAAATAGAAAATGTACATGTGGGATATTTTTTGAAAAAAATATCTCAGCCGTTGTTTTATAGTTTGAATAGATTTGAGCCGTCCAAATATCCTAGTAGGACAAATGTGTGTAGGACAAATTCAAAAATCATCCTGCTTTATTATATAGATATATATTTTAAATAGATTATAGGTAAAATTAATTAATTAATTTATTTATTTTCTTTTAAGAATAATTAAATATGAGTTCTCACAAACCATACAAAGATCCATTATCTCTTGGCTTTCTATTTGACATAAATGGTCTGCCAAAAAATTAGCCAAGACCTGTCCTTTTACTGCCTTTTGGGGAATATATTCTAGATAAAACTATGATAAAACTAATATGTAACGCCCTCAAAATAATACATATAAACCCAACATTCATGACGTCCATAGACATAAGAGAATAAAGCATATTTCTATTTATCAGAGTATTAAATACAAAAGTATTACATGTTGACAACAAAAGTAAATGCCCTACGGGCTTACAACTTTTCAAGTCAACACTTGGGTTCAACAAAAGAAGAGTCATAACTTTTTATACAAAATAAGCCCTTGACTTGATTTACATGTAATACAAAAAGATAACAACAAAAAGATCTTTCAGCCTCTAAGCCTCCCAAGCTACATCCTTGGAGGTGGCATACCATCTGTACCTGAAAATGATGTCCCATAAAGGGTGAGCCAAAGCCCAGTAGAGATATACTAAACCAAGTATTAGAAATAACTAAAACATCAGCATTTGATAAATGGTTAACACTTGTAAACTAATTTAAAACACATCCCAGTTCCATGACAAATACACCCGTGTTTCATTTCACCTTACTTTACTTATCCAATTTAAATTCATAAACATGGCTCATTATCTAGCCAAATAGTTAAATGAGACTACAACTCATATTAAAACACTTCCATTACTTCGATTATCTACGTTATGCAAACGTAATTAGGATTTTAGAACTTTCACCCTGGACACTCCGGCCAACTTAGTTATCAATGGAGTCCATCCTCTATCTTCTCCCAAACAGGTTTGAGAGTACATCCCCTATCTCCTCCCAAACCATGGAGTACATCCCCAATCTCCTCCCAAACAAGATACATATGCAATGTATTTAAACACTCTATCATATACAATGACCAATCCAAGCACATATTCAATGTGTTAATTCAACCGTCATATTCAATGACTTAACCATCTGATTAGTTTCAGTTTTCCCTAATCAACATACAGTGTCTACAACAATCAAGACTATCCTCCACCGATAGCCCAAAGCAGTTATCTCTAAACAGATAATAAATTCATCAAAGAGATAAATTATCAACATTTTCATAGGTGAGTGGTTAATCAATCCAACTACACCATTCAATCTCATAATTTCCCAATTTCATGATTTTCAACTCAATTTCATATTTCCCCAAATTAATTCTTCAAATTAATTTATCACATTAATTAGGGCATTTTCCCTCTTTTGCAAATATCAACCCTAAGGCTCAATTTCATCAACTTAACAACAATAATTCCATTTTCCAAGATCTCACATAAACATGGAGTTTAACAATTGAAAACCCCCTTTTTATAACTTCAAAACAAACCCTAACTTTCCCAAAATTCCCATAATCCACCATTTATACAAAATGACTAAAATCTATGTCAAAACTCATAAGAAGAAGTAAGGTATCCCTACCTCAAATGAAGAGACTCAATGGAGAAGATGAAGAAAACTCAAGATGCTCTAAACCCAATGTTTTTCGCATCAAAAAGTAGCCCACACCAAGCTCCACACTTTTTACAAAGGGACTAGGGTAGACACACCCAAAAACCAAGGGTATTTGTAGAGAGAAGGTGTATTGTAGAGAGAGAGACAGCCGATCTAGGGTTTGAGAAGAAAAGGAAAACAAAAAATGAGAGAGAAGACTGTCGCTGCGATCTGAAATAATCGCGCCTCGCTCGAGCGAAGAAGTGGTCGCTCGAGCGACCAGACACAAAGAAACCTCGCTTGAGCACAGAAAGCGTCACTCGAGCCAATAACACGAAGCCTCAGGTCTCTCGAGCGCAAGAATGCTCGCTTGAGCGAAGAAACCCAAAACATAGTCCTCGCTCGCTCAAGCCAAGAAACACAACCTTCAAGTCCAAAATTAGACGCAGACGCACACTCGAGCGCAAGAATGCTCGCTCGAGCCAACAGACACACCACTCAAATCTCGCTCGAGTGAAGGAACCTTGGCTCGAGCGAAGGAACTAAAACACAGAGCTCGCTCGAGCGTCAAAAGCCTCGCTCGAGCGAAGACACCAAAAACTGGGCAGCAACAATTTGTTTCAAAACACACCCAACCTGTTACAAACCTGCTCAACATATCCCAAAACTCAAATGCAAAGAATTAAAGGACGGAAATACAACATATACAACAATAGACATCCACGGAACCGAGTCCGGAATACAATAACCAATGAAGGGAAAATCGGGATTGCTATAACCTCCCCCCTTAAGGAATTTCGTCCCCGAAATTAGTTATAAGTTTCAAAATTGTGATTTTTCAACTCTCAACAATATTACAATTCAACATTCCACATCCTGACCCATTACCGGTCATCCCATCTCCTATCAAGAGGCAATTTACAATATATGTTACAACATGCACTATCAACATGCATTTCTTCAAAATTCAACAATTCCCAATACACATGCTTCACAATTCCATAACATATTCAATGTTAATGATATATTTGCTTTTCTACAACACATTCAACATATGCAATGTTAAATTAAACTTTTATTTTCAAGGCGTACTCAACCATTACAATATTTCCATAAACTAAAACATATACAATGTTCTTAGAGTTTATCAACAAAACAAAGTTTCCAATACATGATTAAACATTAATAAATAAGTCTGGATATTTCTCACGGACCTCCAACTCGCGTTCCTAAGTGGCTTCCTTCACCCCGTGATGTTTCTACAGTACTTTTACCAAGGGAATCGTCTTGTCTCACAAGACTTGTTCTCGACTATCCAAGACCCTCATCGGTCTCTCCTCATACGAGGCATCCTCATCAACCTCTAAGTCGGTCCAATCCAATACATGTGATGGATCCGGCTCGTATTTCTGAAGCATACTAACATGAAACACGTCATGCACTCCGGACAACTGCGGTCGCAAAGCTAAACGGTAGGCAACCTCGCCAATCCTCTCAAGGATCTCAAAAGAGCCAATAAACCGAGGGGACAACTTCCCACTCTTCCCAAACCTTATTAAACCCCGCCTAGGTGATATTTTTAGAAAGACGTGATCACCTGTCTCAAATGCCAAAGGCCTCCTCCGACGGTCGGCATAACTCTTTTGGTGACTCTGGGCTGTAACTAGCCTCTTACGGATAAGCTTAACTTTCTTTGTCGTTTCTCGCACCAACTCCGGGCCCAACAAAGGTGCATCACCCACCTCGGCCCAACACACTGGAGACCTACACGGTTGGCCATATAAGGCCTCGAATGGTGCCATACCAATACTCAATTGGAAACTGTTGTTGTAGGCAAACTCCACTAAGGGCAAGTGCCTCTCCCACGACCCACTAAAGTTGAGGACATAGCTTCGAAGCATATCCTCAAGGATCTGAATAGTACGCTCGAACTGCCCATCAGTCTGAGGATGATAAGTCGTGCTAAAGGTCAATCTAGTGCCCAAGGCACTCTACAAACTCTGCCATAACCTAGCAGTAAAACGTGGATCTCTATCTGAGACGATCGACACTAGGACTCCGTGCAACCTCACTATGTCCCGAATATACAAGTCGGCAAGGTGATGTACCGAATCTCTCACGCGCATAGGGATAAAGTGCGCCGACTAAGTAAACAGGTCTACGACCACCCAAATAGCATCACTACTCCGTTGAGTCCTCGGAAGACCTACAACGAAGTCCATCGTGACATGCTCCCACTTCCACACGGCTATAGGCAAGGATTGTAACAAACCTGCTGGCCTCTGATGCTCGGCCTTCACTTGCTGACAAATAAGGCACTTAGATACAAAAACTGCCACATCTTTCTTCATCCCTCCCCACCAAAACTGGCAACTCAAATCACGATACATCTTAGTGCCTCCCGGATGCACCGCAAGGCGTGAATGGTGGAACTCTCGGAGTACTTCCTCTCGGCAAGACTCCGGCACAAACAAACGATCTCGGTACCTCACACTCAGGTTGGGATACATAGTCAAACCCTTCTCAACCTTCCCACTGGAGATCTTCTCCCGGAGGGATTCTACCTCAAGATCATTTCTCTGTGCCTCTAACACTTGATTCACAAGTGTAGGCTGCACAACTACAGAAAACAAGGCCGCAGACTCAACATATTCACCCAGAAGCAAATCAAACTTGCCAAGTGCACCCAACATTTCCCACTCCCAAATGGCTATACAAGCTACATCACTGATGGATTTCCTAGTAAGGGCATCGGCCACAACATTGGCCTTCCCCGGATGGTAATGCAACTCGAAGTCATAATCCACAATAAACTCTATCCACCTCCTCTGCCTCAAGTTCAAGTCTTTCTGTGTAAACAGATACTTCAAACTCTTATGATCCGAGAACACCTCGAATCTCTCACTATAAAGGTAGTGCCTCCAAATCTTCAAGGAAAAAATCACAGCTGCTAACTGTAGGTCATATGTAGGGTAGTTTCTCTCATGTGTTTTCAACTGACGTGAGCCATAGGCTACCACTTTCCCCTCTTGCATCAACACATAACCCAAACCCTCTCGTGAAGCATCACAATATACTGCACAACCTAAACCCCTCTCCGAAATAATCAAAACTGGAGCGGTGGTAAGTCTAACCTTATGTTCCTGGAACGACTTTTCACAAATCTCACTCCATACAAACTTCACCCCTTTCCGCGTCAACCTAGTCAAAGGCAAAACTAGCCTGGAGAAATCTTTCACAAACCGACGATAATACCCGGCCAATCCCAGAAAACTGCGGATCTCACAAACACTCTTAGGTTGTGCCCAATCTTGCACTGCCTCTATCTTGGATGCATCAACGGACACCCCTTCCCCAGAGACTACATGGCCTAAGAACTTAACTTCTCTTAGCCAGAACTCACACTTCCCAAACTTGGCATACAGCTTATGGGCTCTAAGCAACTCAAGCACCACTCTCAAGTGTTCCTCGTGCTCCTCTTCAGAAGGTGATTAAATCAGAATGTCGTCTACGAAGACGACCACAAAACGATCTAAGAACTCTCGGAATATTCGGTTCATCAAGTCCATAAACACTGCCGGTGCATTGGTGAGCCCAAAAGGCATCACCAGAAACTCATAATGGCCATACCGTGTACGGAATGTTGTCTTCGGGATATCCTCCTCCCTGACCCTCAACTGACGGTAACCCGATCTCAAGTCTATCTTAGAGAAACAACAGGACCCTTTTAACTGCTCAAACAGATCATCTATACGAGGCATAGGGTATTTGTTCTTAACCGTAGCCGATTCAACTTTCAGTAATTGATATAAAGTCTCAAAGTCCCATCTTTCTTTTTAGCAAAGAGGGTCGGTGCTCCCTACGGCGAAGTACTAGGGTAGATAAAGCCCTTATCTAGCAACTCTTGGAGTTGAATCTTCAACTCACTCAACTCGGCTGGGGCAAAACGATACGGTGCCATAGAAATCGGTGTCGTGCCAGGCATTAAGTCAATAGAGAACTTGATCTCTTGATGAGGTGGTAAACTAACAAGATTCTCGGGAAAAACATCCGAATACTCACAAACCACTCTTGGCCATGCAGCCTGGGTCTCATCACACTCACTACTTATACAGCTAGCGAGAAGGCAACTAAGCTCACTCCGCCCTCGCGGATCATACACTGGTAGTAAAACTCTACCAAACCGATCTCCCAAGAAATGAAAACAATCCCCACTCAAGGTACATACAGTGACCCTCTGGCGGTAGCAATCAATAACAGCCTGGTATGACGATAACCAATCCATACCCAATATCACATCAAAACCCGACATAGCCATAACTATAAAAGAAAATGGAAGCTGGCGATCGGCAACCTCGATATCACACCCTCTACATCCTTGCTTCAAAATCAATTCACCCCTAACAGGTGATACAACACAAATATGAGATGCTAACTGTGCCAACTCCAACCCCAAAACAGATGCAAATGCAGCAGATATAAAGAAATGGGATGCACCAATATCAATCAACACATTAGCAACCGAGTTGCAAAACAAAAAGGTACTTCTCATAACAGATGGAGCCGGTACAAGATCCTGCGCGGTAACAGCATACATATGCCCAGAAGGTCTCTGATCTACCTGCTCACCTCTTGGAGCATAAGACTGCTGCACAGACTGAGCCGAAGAGGCTCCCTGGTTGGCCCTCGAGGCCTGAACTGACTGAGCTGGCTGATGGCCCTATGTCTGCCTCAAACCAGATGCACCAAATGTGCCACTCAACTGTGGGCAAAACCTTTTTAGGTGCCCCGCCTGACCACACTAGTAACAAGAGAGCGGCTGACCTCTGCCCTGACTCTGGCTCTGAGGACGAGCCGAAGATGAAGTTGCTCTCTGCCCTCCTCCCCTCTGTGGGCAAGCTGGAGACTTGTGGCCCTGCTGACCACATTTGTAACAAGTAAGGTCTCCCTGACTGCCTCTCCCAGAGCCTGAACTCAGAACTGGAAAGGTAGATCTCGCAAATGCACCATGGGACTGCTGAGGGTTAGAACCCCTCTGCCTTCTACCATCCCCCTAACCTTCCTGACTCCTCTTGGAGTCCCTCATCCTCTCCTCCTCAGCCTGCATGATAGTCTCAACATAGGTTGCGGCCTGCACAAGGCGCCCATACTCCCTGGTCATGGACCCGACCACTCGAAATTAGAGTCCGGTCCTCAATTTCTTCTTAAACTCAAGGCAATGGCGTTCCTCAGACGCCACCAACTCCAGTGCGAACCTCGATAGACTGGTAAATGCAGCCTCAAACTCAGCCACTGATGTATTTAACTGCTTGAGCTGACAGAATTGATCGCTCAACTTCTCCCTAACAATGGGAGGCAAAAACGTTTCCTGGAAAGCATCTACAAAAGCCTCCCAAGTCGCTCTAATACGCCCGCGTGTAAACTTCCACCACTGACCTGTATCCCCCTTCAGCTGGAAGGACGCCAAGGTCACCCTCAAGCCTCCGTCTTCAATGCCAAGCATCTCAAACGTCTTTGTCATCTACTCAAGCCACTCATCAGCCTTAAGTGGCTCTTTGGGATCCCCTAAAAACTCATCTGGAATAGACCGGAAAAACTCCCTTTTCAAAAAAGAAGGCCCTGTCTCAGCAACATGGGCCTGGACTTGATTCTCAGCTCTGAGAATGTCCATGGATTCCCTCAGTCCATGGCCTGCTGACCCACTAGCTCGGCCATTTTGGCCTAGCCAACACCCTCTTGCTGCACCGGAATCTCATCTGGTATAAGCATCTCCTGCCTCCTAGGCCTACCACGCTTACCACCACATCCTCGTCCTGACATCCTAATAAAGGTAACGAAGAACATTAGCATATTCACAAATATGCCGAAGCTATTTCACTCGCGTCCTAATACACTGGACAACAATAATTCATTCCACATAAGCACATACTCACATAAGCACTTACGAATTTCATTTCCAGATAATGACAGTCCCGAGGCGTTGCTAGAGTTCCAGTTAGAAACAGCATTGATCAAGTGCTTTTCGAACAGGACTCCTAGAAACCCAAGGATCCAATCAACATCCTAGAAACTAAATCCCATACCCATATAGTCACATAAACATGTTATCACATAAGTACATGACATTACATCTAAGCCTCTAACAAGCGAGACAAACCCATTGTGGTACTAACCACTTCCCACGTACCCAAAGTATTCAAACCTGGTACGCTCTGATACCATGTTGTAACGCCCTCAAAATAATACATATAAACCCAACATTCATGACGTCCATAGACATAAGAGAATAAAGCATATTTCTATCTATCAGAGTATTAAGTACAAAAGTATTACATATTGACAACAAAAGTAAATGCCCTACGGGCTTACAACTTTCCAAGTCAACACTTGGGTTCAACAAAAGAAGAGTCCTAACTCTTTATACAAAATAAGTCTTTGGTTTGATTTACATGTAACACAAAAAGATAACAACAAAAAGATCTTTCAGCCTCTAAGCCTCCCAAGCTACATCCTTGGAGGTGGCATACCATCTGTACCTGAAAATGATGTCTCATAAAGGGTGAGTCAAAGCCCAGTAGAGATATACTAAACCAAGTATGAGAAATAACTAAAACATTAGCATTCGATAAATGGTTAACACTTGTAAACCAATTTACAACACATCCCAGTTCCATGACAAATACACCCGTGTTTCATTTCACCTTACTTTACTTATCCAATTTAAATTCATAAACATGGCTCATTATCTAGCCAAATAGTTAAATGAGACTACAACTCATATTAAAACGCTTCCATTATCCACAATTCAAATGACTACAACTCATATTAAAACACTTTCATTACTTCGATTATCTACGTTATGCAAACGTAATTAGGATTTCAGGACTTTCACCCTGGACACTCCGGCCAACTTAGTTATCAATGGAGTCCATCCTCTATCTTCTCCCAAACAAGTTTGAGAGTACATCCCCTATCTCCTCCCAAATCATGGAGTGCATCCCCTGTCTCCTCCCAAACAAGATACATATGCAATGTATTTAAACACTCTATCATATACAATGATCAATTCAAGCACATATTCAATGTGTTAATTCAACCGTCATATTCAATGACTTAACCATTTGATTAGTTTCAGTTTTCCCTAATCAACATACAGTGTCTACAACAATCAAGACTATCCTCCACCGATAGCCCAGAGCAATTATCTCTAAACAGATAATAAATTCATCAAAGAGATAAATTATCAACATTTTCATAGGTGAGTGATTAATCAATCCAACTACACCATTCAATCTCATAATTTCCCAATTTCATGATTTTCAACTCAATTTCATATTTCCCCAAATTAATTATTCAAATTAATTTATCACATTTATTAGGGCATTTTCCCCATTTTTCAAATATCAACCCTAAGGCTCAATTTCATTAACTTAACAACAATAATCCCATTTTCCAAGATCTCACATACACATGGAGTTTAACAATTGAAAACCCCCTTTTTATAACTTCAAAACAAACCCTAACTTTCCCAAAATTCCCATAATCCACCATTTATACAAAATGACTAAAATCTATGTCAAAACTCATAAGAAGGAGTAGGGTATCCCTACCTCAAATAAAGAGACTCAATGGAGAAGATGAAGAAAACTCAAGATGCTCCAAACCCAATGTTTTTCGGATCAAAAAGTAGCCCACACCAAGCTCCACACTTTTTACAAAGGGACTAGGGTAGACACACCCAAGAACCAAGGGTATTTGTAGAGAGAAGGTGTATTGTAGAGAGAGAGATAGTCGATCTAGGGTTTGAGAAGAAAAGGAAATCAAAAAGTGAGAGTGAAGACTGCTGCTGCGATCTGATATAATCGAGCCTCGCTCGAACGAAGAAGCGGTCGCTCGAGCGACCAGACACAAAGAAACCTCGCTCGAGCGCAGAAAGCGTCGCTCGAGCCAACAACACGAAGCTTCAGGTCTGCAACCCAGAAGCACGCTCGAGCACAAGAATGCTCGCTCGAGCGAAGAAACCCAAAACATAGTCCTCGCTCGCTCGAGCCAAGAAACATAACCTTCAGGTCCAAAATTAGACGCAGACGCACGCTCGAGCGCAAGAATGCTTGCTCGAGCCAACAGACACACCACTCAAATCTCGCTCGAGTGAAGGAACCTTGGCTCGAGCGAAGGAACTAAAACACAGAGGTCGCTCGAACGAAAAAAGCCTCGCTCAAGCGAAGACACCAAAAACTGGGCAGCAACAATTTGTTTCAAAACATACCCAACCTGTTATAAACCTGCTCAACATATCCCAAAACTCAAATGCAAAGAATTAAAGGATGGAAATACAACATATACAACAACAAACATCCACGGAACCGAGTCCGGAATACAATAACCAATGGAGGGAAAACCGGGATCGCTATATAATATCAATTTACCAATTCTTCATCTTAGCATAGGTCTAGATAACAAGTATTTAACCAAATTTGTGGTTGCAATTACCACGACAACAATAGGCAAAAGATAATATCTTAATTTCATTGTTGCAAAGTATAGTGCTAAACACAGCTTTTCTACAGCTGAGTATTTACATTCACAAGAATTTAAAAACCTACTAAGGTAATAAACTGCTTGTTCCTTACCTTCGTCATTGTCCTGAGCTAAAAAAAACTCTCACTGAATCTTTTGCTGCAATAATGTATAACTTTAAGGGTTTATCTCTCTTTGGTAGCATCAACACTAGAGGCTTGGCCAAGTAGGCTTTGATTCTTTTGAAAGCAGCTTGGTGCTTAGCTGTCCACACAAATTCTTTTTCACTTTTGAACTTTAACAAAGAAGAAAATACTTTAGTTTACCTGCAGTGTTAGAAATAAACCTTCAGAGGAAATTAACCTAACCAAGAAATTTCTGCAATTTTTTCTTACTTGATGGAGATTTGGCCTCAATGATGGCATTGGCTTTGTTCTGATCAAACTGTATTCCCTTCTTGCGTACTACATATTCCAAGAAGTTTCCAGCTGATACACAAAAAACACATTTGAGAGAATTGAGTTTTAGCTTGAATTCTCTTATTCTTTCGAAGGCTGCTGTCAAGTAAACCAGATGTTCTTCCATAGATTGAGATTTCACAACAATATCATCAATGTAGCATTCTAAGTATCCTCCAATGAGATCATGGAAAATAGTGTTCATAGCCCTCTGATATGTTGCTCTAGCATTCTTCAATCCAAATGGCATCTTAACCCATTTGAAGGTGCCAATGTTTCTAGGGCACCTAAAAACTGTCTTGTGGACATCATCCTCTACTATGCAGATCTGGTTGTAACCAGAATACCCATCCATCATAGACAAAATCTTATGTCCTGCTGAACTATCCACCAATAAATCAACTATAGGCATGAGGTATTCATCTTTTAAAGTTGCTAAATTCAAGTTTCTAAAATCGATGCATACCTTCATTTTGCCATTTTTTTTTACCACAGGCACAATATTAGACAACCATTTAACATACCTAGCTATTTTAATGAAGCCTGCTTTAAAGATCCTAACAATCTCCTCTTTCACTTTTTGAACCACTTCAGGGCTTATCCGTCTTGGTTTCTATTTGTGTGGCTTGAAATTAGGCTTCATTGGGAGCCTATGTTTCACTAATGATCTGTCCAACCTAGGTAATTCATTATATGACCAAGCAAGACAATCCTTATATTGTTTTAAGACAACCAACGACTGGTTCCTATCAATAGGATTCAACCAAGCACTGATGTAGGTAGGTTGTTGTGCTAAACTTTCACCTAGGTTAACTTCTTCCAAGGGATCTTGCACTTGGGCACTCACTAATGCTTCCCCATTGACTTCTTCTATCTTCCAAGAAACATTTTCATTTGGTTCTACCTCTATCCTTTCTGGTTCAATATCCCTACTCTCTTCTTCATAGATAAAATCTGTCCACAAAGCCTTTTCTTCTTGTATTTATTGGACTTTTATTTCAATATCCAATGCACAGTACTTACCAAGAGCCAAAGGTCTGGCCTTTTGTTGCTCCTGACTGCAACCAATCATCATGGCTTCTCTCTTTTTCCTGCACGTTCTGGATTATTAACTCTATGTCCAATGTTGAAAATTTGATTAAAGCCAATTCTTGGTCTAGATCTTTTTGTCTACAACCAGGCATCGTTGTCATTCTTGGTGATGAACTCCTTAGCAGCACTCTCATGTAATAGATGCTTCAGGTGTACTACTTCCTCATCAACTGTCACTTCGACTATTACATCAGACTTCCTCAGCCCACTGAGTGGTACCACCCGTTTAGTTAATAGCTTGGCCTCTGCAAAATCTACACAAGCAATAAAGGGTTGTGGATCTGCATTGATCTCCTCTGTTTCCACATTGCATAATGCTATCATTATCTTCTGATGTAAAGAAGAAGGCACACATTTGTTTGTGTGGATCCAATCCTTGCCAAGCAAAGCATTATACTTGGCATTGTTGTCTATAACAAAGAATGTTATCATACAGTCTCTGGTTTCCACACTCAAGTTGATAGGTAAAATGCCTTGACTCATCTGCTTGTCTCCAGCAAAACCAGTAATGGTTGTGCGTGTTGGGATCAACCTAGGGGTTCTCTACCCCAACTTCTTCAAGGATGACCTTGGAAGCAGGTTCACTACTGCCCCATTATCCACTAACACTCTATTCATTTGTATCCCATCAAAATAAGCCTTAATGTACAGGGGCTTAACATGTTGTGTCATGGATATTGTAAGGCACTCAAAAGGGTATGAGAGATTAATGTTCACCTCCTCACTCTCCTCATCAGTTTCCCTGGGCATAGCTACCTCAGATTCTTCATGAACCATGCTGGTTTGTGAATCCTTATTAGAAACTAGAATGGGATAATTCTTTCGTCCTTCTTGGTTCTCCTCCTCAGCTTGGAACTCCTGAGGCAGCACATAAGCCATATTAACTGGCATTGAAAGGAATGAGCCAAACTATACTACTGGCTGTGTTTACTCTCTGTTTATATTGGTTTTCTCTAATGCTTGGAAGGCATACTTCATACTGCATTCTGGCACCTCAATGCTAGTAGGTTCCTTTGAAGCAGTTTGTTAATGATCTACCTTTGCTAGCTTATCAACCATGAAGGTTTATTCAGCCATGAAAGCTTCGAACATTTCATCTTCAGCCAATACCTTATCTTGGCCTAATTCAATCTCTTCATCTATCTCATCATCACTTTCCATTAAGGCCTTTTCGAGGCCTGCTAGATTGGATTTCTCTTTGGCTCTTAGTTCTACATGAACTTTGTCTAATTGTTCTCTGTTGGCACTCCTTTTGATTTTCAGACCAGACTTCGAACCTTCTCCTTCTTCTATCTGGCCTTTTAACTGTACCAAGGCAGTAGTCTCTCCATTCTCTTTTAGATCCCTTTGATACTGGGTTTATCTTCACTGGATCTTCCTCTTTTGGGACTTAGAGATTACAAGAATCATATCTGGTTCTCTTGTCTTTGGGTCTCTGAGCAGCACCTAATTATTTGGAGCCACTAAAGGAGGTTTGATCATCCTCCCCTTATCTCTAAAAGTCTTTCTCTGGGTAGGCATCATCTTAGGTTTGTTCTGCGTGACAAACCACTCTGGAACCCCAGGGACCCATGAGCCCACTACTCTAGTTGCTGGGTTTGTTGTCCCTGTCTTCGAAGCAGTCTTCGAGGGCTAATCATTAGTCCTGGTCCCATGTCTTGCACCAAATTTAGGCATTCTCTCAGGTTGGTTGTCCACCTTGTCGTAGTTAGGTGGTCTGGTTTCATGTAGAGGCCTCTTACCCTTTGATTGCATCCTAGTGTTTGGTGAGCCGATCGAGGATGAATGTTGTCTAGGAACAGTCGAATATGGCTTTCTGTTGTAGGTGCTGGTTGGCTTTCGATCTTTCTACACATCTTTGTAACACTGTTTCCCATCAATTGGGAATCCCATTAGCCATTTGTAACTCAACTTGCATTTGGGACACATCCTCTGCATTACAACTGCTTCAAGGAGTCATTATCCAATGTTTCTTCACTGGAGCCATCCCTCTGGCCTACAAATCTTTGTCTACTGGCTGGTGAATTTCTTGTGTCCTTCTTGAAGGCAGCCTGGCTAGCAACATGTATCTGCACATTGACTTCTTCTAATTCTTTCAAAGAGAGGTTCTGGAAATCTGGTATGCCAACATTAGTGTTGCCTCTCTAATCTCTAGAAATGGGTTAGTGTCAATTCCCATGGCCTTTTCAGTTTTGGTTGGAAACTTCAGCCTTCCCTTCCAAATTTGTTCTTGGATCCTATCTTAAAAAATAATGTAGTTTTTAGTTGAGTAAAACCAAGAATTGTGCCATTTACAGTACAATTTTCCTTGAAGTCCTTCAGGAGTGAGGATCTTAACTCCCTTTGGTAACTTTAAGAAATGTGCTACAAGCAAATTATCAAAAATGTCATCTTCTTTTGTTATGTCAAAAAAATATTTTCTATGAAGGTCTTTCTTTTTTAAACAGTTGGTCGATTGTAGTGTTTTTCTGAATTAATGTTTCACAAGTCATAGGTTTTTTTCCTATGATCTCTGCTGCATTAATTAGTTAGGGTCCTTATAATAGGTCTTATAGGATGCACTGCTTCGATCCTTTTTTTTTTAAATAATGTTTCATTCTAGAAACTTTATAGGTCAATTCGACGAAGTCTCGAAACTCAGTTGTATCAAACTTCTTTCGAAGCCTAAATTCCAACCCATTTTGGGCCAATCTTACAAATTCAGGCTCAGGTAGTATGACCCTACATTTGTTTTGTGCCCTTCTGAATCTGGCAATAAACTGAATAGCCTTCTCGTCAGGCCTTTGGCTCAATATTGCCAAGTCTGCCATAGAAACCTTAGGTTCTGTTTGGAAAAATTGGACGTGAAATACATCCTCCATTTGTTGCCAAGTTTGGATAAAGCAAGGTGCAAGGTTTATATACTATACGAAGGCTGCCCCAATTAGAGAGTTTGGAAAAAGTCTCAGTTTCATGTAATCATTATTGGCGAACTCATCATACTGGCCTGTAAACCTAGCAATGTGTTCCACCATTGACTGGTTTCCATTTCCATAAAAAAGGGCAAAATCTGGTATTCTAAATTCCATTGGGTATTCATGTACCCTATCCACCCATTCTGGGTAAGATTTTCTGTATACGGGAGTCTGGACCCCCCAAGCCATAGGTTCACATATCCCTCTAACAATATCAGCAATTTGATCCTTAGGAACCATGTTTTGTGCTGGTTGGACCACTACTAGAGGAACAAACATAGGGTTTGGAGGAACTCCATGTGCCTAAGGACCTCTTGGTCCATATATGGGTACATTCATGAGTGGTTGTCCTTGTTGTATTGGTTATTATTGAAGGCATAGCTGACCTCTCGGAACCTGTCATGCGAAAGGTGCTACAGAAGGAGAAACATGTGTTGTTTCTCTTCCAACCGTAGGAAACCTGTCACGACCCAAACTCGCCCCTCAAGTTTGGCCCATGATCGGCCTGTACTTAGGTCTCAAAATAGAATTTTAAAACAATATTTATCCAAATACGAGGCCTTAAGCAGAAGCAATATCAACATAGATAAAATGCCCATTGAGCTTGCGCATACATGAAAATTTAGAATAATGTAATTCTTTAATTACGTCCCCACATTTACAATAATCACAGAATTATACAGATTTCACACACACTTTTATATAAGACTCCGTAAATTTCATAACTCCCGGTAATCAAAATTAAGGCCTCAACACGAAGGCGTACCCCAGGTGATTTGGCAGACAGGTAGATCTCAATACAATTCTAGTGTCAATCCCCGATGGTTCACCTACATAAGATACATAAAATAGAGTGAGCAAGGCTCAGTGAATAATACCAATGTAAGAAGGTGAAGTGAATGAGCATAACCTTGAGGAATATAATATACATATATTAAACCATACGTAGGTCCTATCCATGATTGTATTCCGGAACGGCCTCAGGCCCACATGTAATATTGAACAGCCTTGGGCCCACATATGATACAGAACGGCCTCGGGTCCACATATAATACAGAACGGCCTCGGGCCCACATGTAATACAGAACGGCCTTAGGCCCACATATAATACAGAACGGCCTTGGGTCCACATGTAATACAGAACAGCCTTAGGCCCATATCAATGCCATCGTTCAATCATGTCCATTAATTCAACTAAAGCATAATATCCATAGTATATGCTATTTACAAGCCACGATATAATAGTCATAACCACAAGAAGTAAATAAAACATATCGTTACACTATTATTACTCACAGTGATGGGCTTCTGTAGCAATGGGACGATGTCCTCGTCTTGACCTACAACACAATGCACATAGCATAATATAAGGATATAATCAATCTCTTTTTTGTTCTTTAATCAATTAGTCATGGTGGTTCTAAACTCATTAGTCCTCAATAGTTGATAATCCGTGTCTAGGAAAATAGGAGGAGTCGAAAGGAAAATGGTTTAGAAGGAGAAATGGTATAAAACTGGTAGACAGAAAGTGAACAATCGTCACTGATTTGGGAATAACTATTTGTGTACTGAAAATGTGGGAGTGAGACCACCACCATTGGAAACTAGACTTTCAGGGCTTGAATTTAGGCTCAAAAATCACTCAAAACGGAGTTCGGATGCAAGAGATATGCTTATTCGAAGTTGGCTGAACAGAGCTCTCCCACACCTGCGGGAAACAGGGCCGCACATGCGAGAATTGCTGCACGTGCGGGATCACGTGCTTTTTTAGAAGAATCTGAAAATGGACTGCCGCACGTGCTGGAAGCTCTGCCGCATGTGTGGCTCTGGGTCAGTTTTGCTGTCCGAAAATGTTGTTTGCTCTGAATCTTGCTCTTTCCATTTCTAAGCTTGGTTTCCAACTCAAATCACCCAAAAACAAGTAAAATTGTCCCACAACAAGATAAACTATCATCATTCAAGTGTAATTCCATTTTAAACAAATCATCTTTGCCTCAAGTTCAAGATCAATGCTTTATCTTTCATAATTTGCAAGTTCCCAAATTGTAACTCACAACACACTTGATCTTTACATAACCTTATTCTATGGACAATCTAGGGTTCATTCATATGGTATTTATAAGGTTGAGTTCCAATCGTAACCAAAATCATAGAACCCAAGGTCTCACTTCTTAAATTGAGTTCAATTAAATACATACGTAGAACCCTAACTCAAATGGGTTTCAAATCTTCCAATATCACTCTACCTTCATGAAAGTAATGCATTAAACATAAGAATTTAAGGTAGACTTCCATACCTCTGTTCAATCTTTGTCTTTCTCTTAGCTTTCTTCAATTTCCCAAGCTTCCATGGATGATCTTCTTCCTCTCTCTTTAATCTCTTCCATTTAGCTTCAAACTCTCATGGATGTTGAGTTCTCTCTTAGAGAAGCTTTGTCTCTCTTCTCTCACTCACGGTTCTCTCCCCCCTCCCTTAGATATTTTTGGACTCCACTTTATGAGTTCAACAACTCATATGACATATATATATATATATATAAAAGCTCTCCACAAGTAGGGAGGGCCAAACATGCCTTTACGAATCGCATAAAATCAAATTTCAATTAAACTTCTCAGATGACTCTAAAAATTATGCTGATCATAAATATGAACTCCGTTCTAGTTTCTGAAGCCTCTAAGGCCTTCAATTTGCAGTGCAAAGTTAACCACCCAAACATACCTTAACGAATCTGACGAAATAAATTTCCAATTAATTTTCCCAAATAGCTCTAAAAATTCCCATTAACATATCTATGTACTCAATTCCGATTTCTAAACCCATAAAGGTCGTCAATTCCAGTTTTAAAGTCGTAACTCAACAGATAATTCTTCAATTCGAACAGATATAATTAAATTGAAGCACATTAACCCATAGGTAAATAAAAATAATTCCTTATACGCATTTTGGGGTCGTTACAAAGCCCTTCCAATCCCCCGAGTGTAAATTCAAATACAGGATTAGTGAATCCCCGTGTGCCAGGTATGGTTTCAAACATGGGATTTGAAAACATCCTCATGCCATTCTTTTGTGTTGGCCAAGATTCACCAATTTGTATGGTTTCACTAGTAGGTAATGGTACATTTTGATTTACCAACGGTCTCGAAGGAGCTTCATACCATGACTGAGGCATGGGTGATGACCTCTCATGATTTTGATTACTAGTCTGACCATTAGTTTGTCTATTATTTTGCATAGGCTGTTTATCTCGAGTCAATCTATGCTGAAGACAATTCATGTTTTTTTCAGCCTGTCGTACGATAATTGATAAGAGTTCATTTGATCCAAAAAGGATGTGGCCCATATTTCCATTGTATACATTAGTTGTTGTCTCATAGCATCTACTAAACCTCCCAATGGATTCATTGGTTGGGTAGAAGGAACAATTGAAGGTCTAGTTTCATAGCCCTATCTAGTATGTTGGACATGTGTTGCATATTCTAAAGTGTTGGTTTGTTCGACCATTTGTGGAGGATCTGATGAGACAGGTGCGTCCATAGGATGTGATAATGCATTATCCTCTGGGTTAGGATGTGATATTGCATTATCCTTCCACACCCTCTTTCAGGCATTCATTTTCTCCTCTTACTCTACATCTAGCCATTTTTAAGGTCTCACTGGGCGTGCCAAAAATATATGTTGGCTTTTTTGACTTTCGAAGATTAATTATATAATTTTAAGCGTGTCAGTAAAGATCAATAAGTCCTTACATAATTTTAATTGTTAACCAATTATCAGATGATTGTGTTGAAATTTTTTCAGCCTCAATGAAGAGAACTTTTACTAGTGGCTTGCTTAAGAGAAACTTATAAGTAATGACAAGTACAAAAGCAGTTTAGAAACTGAATTTCATTGAATAAACAAGAACTTACAATGAAATGACCCAGTCACGAAGAGATTCACCGCAACAAACTACTTGAAACTACTCATCGGAACTGAAGCGCAGTACAAGAATTGAAGAGCTGGAAATATAAAGAACTAGAAAGAAAATATGAAGTAAATAACTGGTTTCTGGATCTGAGTCTGGGCCTTCTTCTGTTAGCCTCCTCTTCTATTTATACTCTCCAATGATAACTGTTGAAGTGGACTTCTAACCGTCGAAATGCCCCTCCACAATCATTGGTTATGGCCTTGAACAATCTGCTTCTACTACACCTTCCTTACAGTTGGGCTTCCCTCTTGAATTTGACTTTGAATTGTGAGTGACCCTTGGGCCATGTCACCTCGAATCTTCTAATTGCTTCCATGCTACGTAGACCCATCATTACCAATATGAACTGTCACGTATCTGTCGCTGATTAGAGACTTGCATTAACTCCTCAAATTATTCTTTACATGTCACATGTTAAGTTGTGATTAGCCTATACAAAATATGTAAGAATACACCTCGCATTAGTCATTCAAAAATGAGAAAGTATAAATTTGGCATAATAGGTCTAATCACATAAGATTGACTTGAGATTTTTCTGTAAATGATACTACATAACAAAGCCACTCAACTATATATACAAAACATGTCTAATTGTAGAGAGATGACATGAAATCACCTTAAATAGTGCTACATAATAAGACTATTCAATCATTTATACAGACGGAATTCAAACTCATACTCCACTCAATTATATATCCAGATGAAATTCGAACTCCCACTTCTAATGGCTTCGTTTGGGAAGTTGCTATTTTAATAGGCTATTTTAGTTTTTGGCTATTTTAGTAGGCTAAAATTTTTGTGTTTGGAAAGATGATTGGATTTTTTTATGGTTGGATATGATATTTGTGAGAGAAAAAATGAAATGATTATGAGTTTGAAGTAATATTTTATCTTATTAACTATTTTAACCTATTTTATCTTTTTGTGAATTTTAACCTAAACTAGGCTATTTTTTTACTCACCAAACACCCCCAACGCTGGATACCATCTGTCTCAGCCTAAAAGATGCGTTCTATACATGTACTGTGGCCCAGTTGACTGGCCTGGGAGAGTGGAATCTGCCTCATGACCTTGCCACACCCCTTCGGATAAAACTGGGAGGAACAAAATTACAACAAAAAATATAAAAAAGGTCAAACACAAAAGATTTAGAAGCTGACTCTCTGTCTGAATTCCCACAATCCGAACACGACCAGCCCGCCCGGTTTCTCTTCCTCTTCCTCCCCCCAATTCTCTCTCTATACTACAGTCTATATCCTCTCTCTCTTCTCTCTAGATTCTCTCGAACATGGCAAGGCGGATCGAAGACGATGACGGAGACTTTTTCGCGTCGCTGAGCTCCCCTCCCCCTCGTCCTATTGATGCCAAATTGGGAGTCTCAGCAAACCTCCATGAAGAAGAAAACGACGACGACAAAGAGGAACAACAACCATACATCCAACTGAAGGGATTCAGCCTGGACGAGGGGGAGGATCCTCCTCCTAACAATAACACTGCTACTCGCACCCCTCTTAAGATATTCGATCGATTCTATGGCTCCTCCTCATCCGACGACGACGATGACTTCTACTCTACCGGCAGCGGCGGCGGCTGTGGTCTTGAGAATGTCACCGTCCAGAGTGCCGGCAAGCGCCTTGATTACATGATTCAGTTCTTGGACCGCAAACTATCCTCCCCAGACGATAAAAATCATAATGATCCTAACAACTCAGAAATTCGATCTCTGCCGGAGTTCGTGGCTAGCGGCGGAGGAACTGGAATCTTCAAGCTTCCACTTCGAGCAGCAGTCCATCCAGGCCGACCCCCCAGCCTCGAGTTGAGGCCTCACCCCCTCAGGCTCAGGGAGACCCCCCAAATTGGCTGCTTTCTCAGGACTCTACACTCTACAGACACTCAATTGTGGGCTGGCTCCGATTCCGGAGTCAGGTTCTGGAATTTATCGCAACTCTATGATCCCATTGGAATTGGATTTGGATTTGGAATGACTCCCCCCAGTGGAGATGAGGAGTCCGCCCCTTTTTATGAATCCTACCACACTTCCCCAACCATCTGCCTGATTACGGATGCTGCGAATAGAGTGGTGTGGAGTGGGCACAGGGATGGTCGAATTAGGTCCTGGAAGATGGACCAGCCACTAGACGCCACTTCTTTCAGGGAGACTCTTTCATGGCAGGCTCATCGCACCCCTGTTCTATCCATTATTATGACTTCCTATGGTAATATTCTTTAAATTTTATGATTTTTGGCATCCTTTCCTTAAAATTCCTTATTAAGCAGTGAACATGCTTCTGCTTCTCCACGGTTACTACCGCCTTCACTTCGGTTATGTTCTGCTTAAGTACTGGCAAAACACAACAGTAGATATCATATGGTTGACATGCATTAATATGAACAAAAACGCACTCGTGAATGTATCTAAATATGTGTCTTGCTATGCAGAATTCATTTTTTTTGTAGTTATATGCATTTCAATTGTCTGTAATCCTACAGCAACTACAGTTCATTGATGTGCAAGGTGGGATATTTTTATTTCGTGCTGTTCCTTGAATATGTATTGATTAGAATGACATTTTCCAAGAAAATATATATTCATTTGGTAGCTTATGCTAGTTTTATCTTACTAAGCCATTTGAAGAATTAGTGATTTGTTAAAACATTTAATTCTTCATTCATTTGTGGCAACAGGCTCATAACTCATAGCCCCTCTCCCCCCTAAAAAAAAATAAAGGAAACAAGAATAAAAGAAGTTGCTTAAAAAAGAGCTAAAAAGACAAAAATGAAAAATACAAGAAATAAGACATAAAATGGATCTTGTTTAATTCTTTTGTTCCTAGTTATGATGTATTACTTTACAAGAAAAAGCCAGAATCCAATGTATGCCTTCCCAAGCATTTATGTACTTGATAGCCAGGGAGCTAAGGAGATTACTTAATGGATAAGTACTTAGGACTGTCATAAATGAGCAGCGTTAGTGCTAGGATTAGCATACGATGGCATTTTCAGTACTGCAACTTTAAGTAGGAACCTATATCACTGACGTTGGATGCACATTGGCAAGCTTGGAGTCCCAGGAAAGCTGAAAGATTCATGGGAGAAGTTAAAGGACAAGCTTCACTGAAATGAAGGAGAAGGACGAATCTCAATGAGGCTAGGACCAAGAAGACAGGCTATGTTGGTTAGCTTGATCGACCAACATAGGTGGTTGTCGGCCTAGATTATTTTCGGTTCAATTGGTGACTAGACTACGTAGGTTGGTCGACCAATATAGGCCCATAATAGCTTTGTCATGCCAACAACTTCACAATCACGAAATAAGAGTGAATCTAACTCCTTTTTGTATTCATTTGTTTAATTCCTAAGAAAGTGAATGTTGTAAGAATTTGAGATTTTAGGCCATCAATTTGGTCACATCACTTTATAAAATTTTAGGGAAGGTTTTATCAAAACGACTAAGGATTTCTTTGGGGGAGACTGTGTCTATGGCGCAAGAGGCTTTTGTGAAAGGAAGACAAATCTTAGATGTAACCTTAGTGGCAAATAAAGTAGTGGAGGAATATAGAAGCCTAGGGAAGGAGGGACTTATTTTTATTGTGAATTTTGAGAAGACATATGATCATGTGGATTGGCAATTTTTGGATTTTGTAATGGACAAGAAGGGTTATGGTGGGTGGTGGAGATCTTGGATTAGGGGATGTTTGTTGACTTGCAATATGTCAGTTTTAGTTAATGATAAACTAGGGGATTGTTTTAGGACTTCACGAGGGTTACGACAAGAGGACCCACTATCTCATTTTCTTTTTACTTTGGTGGCTGACGTATTGGGAAAGATAGTTGATAGAGCTAAAGAAGGTCTTTTTGCTGGATTGGAGGTGGGGAGGGATAGAGTTAGTGTGACACATTTACAATATGTGGATGATATCATATTTTTTTTCTTTAGGGGTGAAAGTCAGATAGTTAATCTTTTTTCCATTTTGAGACTTTTTGGGGTAATCTCAAGGCTTAAGGTTAATTTAGAGAAAAGTAGTGTGGTGTGCATTAATATGCAGCAAGATTAGCTTTAGAATAGGGTGACACTTTTAAGATGTGGTATAAAGTTACTTCCATTTAAGTATTTGGGTCTTTCATTGGGAGGTAATCCTAGAAGTGAAGCTTTTTAGAATCCAGTTATGGAGAAGATTGGCAAGAGATTGGAAGGGTGGAGTAAGGCTTTGTTGTCACGCAGGGGTAGATACACTTTGCTTAAGACTGTTTTGAGTGATATTCCTATTTATTTCTCATCTTTATTCAAGATTCCAGTTAAGGTGGCAAGGTCACTAGCAAAGTTGATGAGAAATTTTCTTTGGGAGGGAAAAGATGAGAGGAAGAAGGATCACCTGGTGAATTGGGATTTAGTTTCATTACCTAAGGAGAAGGGAGGTTTGGCTATCGGTAACATTTTGACTAGGAACATGGACTTTCTTGGCAAGGGGTTATGGAGATTTTCACTTGAGAGTGATTCATTATGGCATTTGATTATTAGAAGCAAGTGTGGGACTCAAGACAATGGCAGAGATTTATGGGTGGTTCTAAGGGGTAACTGTTGTGTTCCTTGGAAATTAATTTCTCAAATCTATCGTCATCTTTCTGTAAGGGTGGGTAATGGGGAACTTGTTCGATTTTGGGAGGATGTTTAGATAAGTCAATCTTCTTTTGCTTCTGATTTTTCACATCTCCATAGAGTGGCTTGATCTCATAATTCTTCTATTGCTTCCATAGCTTGTCCACTTGTGGCTCCAGTTTTTTGAAATTTTGATTTTTCTAGGAATCTTAATGATAGGGAGGCTTCATTGTTGACTTCTTTGTTGTCCAGAATTGATCGTTTTTCTTTGGCTCCTCTTTTGAAGGACAAGAGGGTTTGGGTTCTTTATTCATTCGGGATATTTTCTTGTAAGTCTTTTTTTGATAAAATCATTGATAATCCTCATGTTCCTCAATTTTCTTTTTGCAAAAGAATTTGGAAGGCTTGTGCTGCTCTAAAGGTGAAGGTGTTCATGTGGGCCTTGGTTCATAAAGGCATTTTGACAAATGATACATTGCAGAAACAGACCTAATCGCTTTCTAAATCCTCAATGGTGCATTATGTGTCGTAAGAATGGAGAATCCGTGGATCATTTATTTTTGCATTGTCTAGTTGCTTTGAATTTATGGCACAGATTGTTTTTTTGGGGGAATGTTATATGGGTAGCCTAAAAAAGGAGTGCGCACATGCCTCCTAGTTGACTTTCGCACATTCAAAGGGTCGAAGAGAGCCAAAATGCTATGGTCTTGTGTTGTCTTTGCAATTTTTTGGGTTTTATGGATGGAAAGAAATGCGAGTTTGTTTGAAGATAAGTTCCAGGAGTTGGATTGTTTGTAGGATAATGTCACTTAACTTCTTTTTGGGTTTGGGGAATTCTCTATTTAATGGAGTCCCACTTTTTTTGTTAGATAGAGATTGGTTGGCAGTGTGAGATATGTAGGCTTTTGCTTGAGATTATCTTTCTAGGGTTTTGCTCTTTGTACTCTCATTGTCTTTTTGTACGAGGAAGCCTCATCCTCGTTTCCTTTTTTTGATTTATCAATAAAGTCCTTTGTTGTTGATAAAAAAAAAAAGTGAGTGACTTCAAACCTTCAACACAGTTGTAGATCAAGAGATTTCTCTGTGGAGTATTTCATGATTTTGAGCGAGTGTGGCTTCAAACCTTCAACACAAGTGCTTATACGTAAGTAGTCGAACCACTGTAGATTCGTATGTTGATCTTCGTATTTGATAATCATTGAATATGTAAATGTATGATTCCACAAACGTGAGTACCATTCCACACACATCTTCCTCACAAAATAAAAGATAGCATCACTTGCCAAACAAAAAATATTATATAAATGTATGATTTACAAGCTAAGGTCTCAAAGTTAAGTAGCTTCATTAGCATACAAACAGCAGTGAGTGGTGGAAGGAGGGGAGGGATGGTAGTGAAGTGGCACCAATGGTGTTGGGGAAGGAGTAGGTGGGGTGAGAAATTAGGATTTTAATCTTTTAGCTGAATAGGAATTTTAATTACCATAGTAATCCTAACTACTAAGACCTACTACAATGACATAAAAATTGTCCAAAAGCATACTAAATTAAAATAATTACAAATAAATATTCAAAATTATTTCAAAACTTATATCTATGATGTCCTAAATGTGCTCCAAGTGAAATTCTAGAGTTGCCATTTTTCTCCCTTCCATGTTCGCCATCAAGTGGTCAGAATGGAACAAGCAGAACATGAAAAGTGTTAGCAGTTTGTTGGGGTTTCATATCTTGTTTCTGAGGCAGAAGCAGAGAAGTTACCTGAGGAAACTGACAAAAGATTGTGGCAATATGCTCTAATGGTTGGGAAGAATCAGAGAGAAGGAATGTCTTCCTCTTGGAAGGAGACGGAATTAAGAAGAATTGAGTGCTCCATAAATTATGAAGATCGGAATGAGGCTGAGGTTTAGAGGGTGAAGCGGTGGGAGCTGGCCAGCAATTACCTTTTACTTATCAAAATAATAATAACAACAACGTTCTGGTTGCTGTTTTATTTTTTCTATTTTTGACTATTGGAATGTAATGTACTAATGCTGGTTGAATTGGGCCTTTTGTATTGGATTTTCCACTATGTAAAATAAGTGAACTACTGAACATGAATTTATGATAATAAACATGAATCAATTTTGACTTAAAGCAAATGGAGTTACACACAAAATTTGATGGGTTGTTTCTCACACCAAAAATAAATATTAAAAACCAAGTAGAAGCTATTACTCTTTAGAATGGCAGTTAAGACCAGGTATCGTTCCAACGGGGATAAAGAGGCTAAGTGTGCATTATTTTCAGAATAATTCCTAAATGAATTCAACAAAGATTGTTCATATGGTGATAACTAAATTAATTAAAAACTAAAAATAAATAAAAGCAGTATAAAATTGAAATATGGAAGTGATAAGCTTAAGGTTGTTGGATTCACCACCAATCTCCTAACTAGGGTTTATTGATTCACTTTATGAAAAATCACTATTATGATGATAATGATGTATTGTGACTATAAGCCCCAATAACATTTTCAAGAATATTTATACAGTCAAATCACTAGCATAAATCATCATCGGTTGGCACAAAGCATCTACGCTAAACTACGGTCATTGGCATGCTTTGTCTTCCTTACGTATGACTCACACGACAATTTTAATATATGTAGAGAAATACCGTGTATAACTATGTATTTAAAATCATAGAAATTAAATACATACGAATTAGAAAAAAGAACTTGTATTGAAAATAGTTAAAAGTATAAAGTTCAAGAAATTAGGGTTAGGGTTAGGGTTGGAGAGAAAAGAGAGAGAGAAGAGAAGAACAGATAACATAGAGAATAGGTTATTGGGTCATAATGAAAAACCCTCCCCCAACACATATTTATATGAGTGCTACTATTAGTACCTACCTAAATTCTTTGGACTCTTCAATTTCTAATTTTTTTTTTATTACAATTATACCCTGAAATAAAATTACATTAAAATACATCATTTAAAGGAACACTCACCTACCAAATAAGAACTAACACACTCTACAATATTGTACACCCACCCCCACCCCCAGCTATATGTATTCCACCTTTCTAAACCCTAAACCTGTTACTCTTCATAACCAACCAATATAAACCCTAAACCTGTTATTCTTCATAACCATCTTAAACCCTGAATGTCTCCTCTTCATCACCATCATAAACCCTTCTAAACCATAAACCTTGAACTAGAAAGCTTTTTTCAAGTCCAATGTATTACTCTTCATTAGTTATTTCACTTTGTAGAGCAATGGAGGACGATGTCAACAATTTTGATGAGGTTGGCGTTCCACTGTTAAGCTTATGTGTCTTGCATTAACATTCTCAGTTGTTTTCAATCGTTGTAGTTTTGTTCGAGTTGTTTGGTATTGATTTGCTGACTATTAATATTATGTTCGGTAACACAGTACTGAACACAAACATTTAGTTCAATATATTGGTTCCGAACAATAATGCAGATAGTTGGTACTAGTGTGCCGAACGGTTTGATTTTTTGTATCTTCAACACTAGATTGTGTGTTTCGTGAGGATTTTACCTTAGAGGAATTCTCGACGAGTTTTCTGCAGTGGTAGACAGGAATTTTTGACGAGTTTTCTGATGGTATTCTTTGGAGACCGTCAAGTCGATTCCTCCTTTTGTTAAGAGTTGACGAGAATTTCAATGATGGACCGTCGATGCAATATTCTTCACTAAGGCAATGGTGTTTATTGATGCAATGACCGTTGACGTTCTTTTCAACGGGAGATGAATGGTCATCAAAAGGAGGAGAGATGGTTGCAAAATTAGGTGGATGTGCCCTTGGGTGTGATAATATTATGAATAAGGATAAATTTGGTATTAAGTGAAGTACTTAAAGAAATCTTATTGAAATTGAGGGTTTAGGGCGAGGGCTTAAAGAAATGGGGGTCCAAAGGATTTAGGTAGGTACCAATAGCTGTCTTCATTTATATTAGAAACATTAATGTTACTATAACAATAATGCCCTCAATATAAAATAACATAATAAATCTAACATGATCCCTCAAGCTAGAGCAGAGAGGTCAAACGTGCCCAGCTTGGTAGACAACTGAAGAAACGAAACACGAGGTAAAGGCTTGGTGAGGATGTCACCTAATTGGTCGTCAGTGCGAACATAAGGAGTTGTCAACTGTTTCCGTAGTAACAAATCGCGAATGAAATGACAGTCAACTTCAATGTGTTTGGTGCAGTCATGGAACACAGGATTGTTAGCAATGCAAATAGTAGCATGATTATCATAACACATGGGCATAGGAGTGGCAACGGAAACACCAAAATCATGGAGAAGGGAGCGAACCTATAACATCTCAGAAGCTATATGTGTTATAGCACGGTACTCAGTCTCGGCACTGGAATGTGCCACAGCATTCTGCTTCTTCCTCCGCCAAGCAACTAGGTTATCACCAACAAAGGTACAATAGTCAGAATTAGTATGACGGTCAATATGACTACCAGTCCAATTGGTGATAGTCGAGGATGTAGAAGGGCGATAAAGTAGACCACGACTTGGTGCATCCTTCAGATAATGTAAATATGACATACAACATCAAAGTGAGGATGGCAAGGGCCATGCATAAACTGACTAACCAAACCCCACAGCATAAGTGATATCAGGACGAGTAACAGTAAGATAAATTAACTTCCCAACCAAGCGACGGTAGGGGCCAACATGAGAAAAAAGTCCCTATGCTCACTGTCTAGCTTAACAGAAGAATCCATAGGGGTATCAACCGTACGAGCACCTAAGAGACCGGTCTCGGAGAGAAGATGAAGGACATACTTTCGTTGGGAGAGGAAAATATCCTGGGAAGAGCGAGCAGCCTCAATGCCAAGAAAATAAGGAAGATGACCCAAATCCTTAGTGTGAAAGTGCTGACTTAAATAGTGCTTTAAATCAACAATCCCAAAAGAGTTACTACCAAAGAGGATAATGTCATCTACATAAACAATCAAGACAATAATGCTAACAAAAGAATGGCGGACAAATATGGAGTGATCATAGGTAGAACGCTAAAAACCATAGGCTAAATCAGCTGTACTAAAGCGATCAAACCAAGCATGAAGAGATTGTTTGAGACCATATAGACCCTTCCGCAACCGACAAACAAGATGCTCACTACCAGGAACAACATAGCTAGGGGGTTGATCCATATAGACTTCCTCTTGTAGATCCCCATGCAGAAAGGCATTTTTTATATCAAGCTAGTAAAGGAGCCAAGAACGACTAACAACAACAGAAAGAAGGATCCAAATAGAATTAAGACGGGCCACAAGCAAAAAAGTCTCTAAGTAATCAACACCACAAGTTTGTGTGTACCTTTTGGCAACGAAACGAGCCTTAAGGCGCTCAACAAGACTATCAGGAAGATACTTAACATTGTAAATCCAGCGACAACTAATCGTAGGCTTCCCAGATGGGAGAGGCACAAGCTCCCAAGTCTAATTAGTGTGAAGTGCACTCATTCCTCATCCATAGCAAGTTTCCATCCAGACATAGATAAGGCTGCTGATAAGAAGATAGAATGGAAATGGAAGACAAACTACAAACAAAGGAATGTAAGTAAGGAGAAACTCGAGAATAAGAGAACATTTTGAATAGGATGTTGGGTACAAGTGCGTTTACCTCGGCGCAAGGCAATAGGCAGATCATCAGAGGATGGTGGCGGAGGAGGAGCAGGGACCTCTTGCAAAGAAGATGAATCAGTCAGGCCATAAGAAACAACATGTTGAGTTTGACATTGCCGATACACCTGTAAAGGAGACGAGGGAGGTGGAGAAAGAGCGACTGGGGGAGAAGAGGAAGAAGGAGAAGAGGTGGATGATGTCAGGGGCAACGGAAGAGTAGGAGCAGGGCAAGAGAGCGCCCCCTCACGACAAGAGATGAGGTCCGATGAGAACTGCGCACCAGAGGAAGAATAGTAGGGGTGGACTCAAAGAAGGTGACATCAACACTACAAAATAACAAAAAGACTCAGGATGATAACGCCGGTACCCTTTTTGGGTGTGAGAGTACCCTAAAAAAACACATTTATGAGCCTGAGCAGATAACTTATCCTGACTAGGATCTAGGTCATGAATAAAGGCAAAACAACCAAAAATACGAGGAGACAAGGGAAAAGGGAAACGGGTATGGTATAAAATGGAAAAAGGGACTGATTATGCAAGACCACAGAGGGCATACGATTGATAAGGGAGCAAGCAGTGAGAACTGCATCACTCCAAAACTGTTTGGGAACATACATGTTAAACAACAAAGTACGAGCAACATCCATAAATGACGATGTTTCCTCTCCACCACACCATTTTGTTGAGAGGAGTGAGCACAACTTGTCTGATGAATAATACCATGATCAACACAAAAGGAGGTGACAATGGATTGCATGTATTCTAAAGCATTATCAAAATGAAAAACTTTAATATGTTTCCAAACTGAGTAACAATTTCATTATAGAATCGCAAAATAACTCGAGGTAAATCAGACCTCTGTTTTATTAAAAACAGCCATGTCATTCGAGAAAAATCATCAACGAAAATAACAAAATAAAAAAAATCATTAACAGTGGGAGTACAAGAAGGTCTCCATATGTCTGTGTGGACTTCATCAAAAGATGTGGACTCACGACTAGGAAAAGAACTACGATGATGTTTCCCAAACTGACAAGTTTCACACTCAAGCTTTGATGCATGACTTAATCCAGATATGGCTAACTTAAGCTTGGCCAAATAAGGATGACCCAAGCCAAAATGCCATTGAAGAGGAGAGATAGTAACACTTAATGCGGAGGAAGTGCTGGGAGGAGAGCAATTAGGATCCAAATAGTATAAGTTGTCCTTCTCATGCCCCAAACTAATCATCTTCTTGGTCTAGACATCTTGCAAGACACAAGAGGTAGGAGAAAAAGTTATGGAATAATGTAAAACCTTAGTCAATTGACTAACAGAGAGCAAATTAAAGGGAAAATTAGGAACATAAAGACTAGAGGGTAGAGAAAAAGACTCAGTAGGATGAAGACTACTCTTCCCACTAACAGGTCAAGAAGACCTATCAACAAGAACAATATTATGTGTAACAAAGTGTAAACCAATGAAAAGAGACGGATTACCAGACATATGAGAACTAGCACTAGAATCTAGGAACCAGGTTGAGGAGAGGTGGCCAGATATGCAATATTACCTAAACTAGCCAAGGTAGTAGTAGAGGATGTAGGGAGAGCAGCACGAAAGGAATGAACAAGCTCAGTCAGCTCGCTAATATGAGTAGTGAGTGCATCACGTGAATCAGACGAAGAAGCCCATTGAGAAGAAGGTATCTGCTGAGAAGGAACTTCATCTACAACCAGATGTACATAATCGGGTTTTCCATACTTCTTCCAGTACCAAGGTTCAGTATGGCTAGTGGAACCACAATGATCACATTTCCTATCACCACGAGAGGAGAAACCACCACCACCATGAGAACCACCCCCTTGAGGAGCATTGTAAGAACCTCCACCACGAGACAGAGTGCCACGAGAACTATTAGAGCCACGATTACTAGATCCACCGCGAAAAACACCACGAGAAAGACCACGACCACCATTACTAGAAACCAAAGCAAAGCAGAAGCAGAAGCTGTGGAGGTACAAGTGCTTTGGCTAAGGGATGAACGTAATAAGCAGGAGTAGGCATTAGTAGCGGTAAGCAAGGTCTCACTTGCAAGTATTTGATCCTTAAAACCCCGCAAATCAAAAACCAAGCTAGGAAGTGATGAGACAATCATAAACTCTTCCCCATAACGCTTCTGTTGTGCTACATCAGTAGTAAAGGGACGATGTTGCAAGAGTTGATCCCACATATTCTTAAGGGTGCTGTAATATTTAGACAATGGTTGACTAGACTGCTTAGTGGCAAATATCCTCTCATACGACTCATATACATGGGAAACATTACCCTGATGAGAAAAAGATGGCAAGAGAGTCCCAAATCTGCTTAGAAGTCTCACAAAACTCAACGGTAGTGGCAACATGGGGTTCCAAACTATGCTAGAGCCATCCCATCACAACTGAATCCTCACTTAACCAATCATCATAAGCCTTGTTTTCAGCAGGAGGAGGAAGATTGGAGAGGTATTTGTGTTTCCTTTTACCATGAAGAAACACTTTCACAGCATGTGTCCAAACCAAATAATGGAGACTTATTTAGGTAAGTCATCATCCTTAAGGATTGTAGGGTGTTTTTCTTCAGCCATAAGAGCAAATAAGAGGAACTGAAGCAAAAATAGTGACAACCACAAATGGAGAGCTTCAAACAAAGATTTAAAGGACCACAAAACCTCAAAACAACGTCTAAAAAGACCTTCTAAGGTCCAATCGGCACCCACAGAGGCTGAGAGAAGCAAAAAATCAAATGGGTGAACCACCCACAACTATAACGACATAGCAGCAGGTTGAAAAAACACATCCAAAAGCCTCAAATCGTCAAAAAAATCTCAGAGAATGGACTAGTCGGCACCCATAGGATAGATTACAATGAAGAAAGATCACAAGGAAAGCTTCCAGAAGCATATTGCAAAATACCACTAATATATTTTGAAAATACTTCAAAAAATCAAGCTAGGCATCAAATAGCCCCCAAAAAATTTCACAAAAATCACCAAAATTACTAGGAGGAGGAGACGTATCAAATCATGTGTCTGCCTGGTCCTGGCGTTCGTACAGATACTGATGTCTAGGTCACTTTGTGAAAATTTCTAACTTTAACCAAACAAATTATTATAAGATCGAAGTGCTCTGATACCAAGTTAAAAGTATAAAGTTAAAGAAATTAGGTTTAGGGTTGGAGAGAAAAGAGAGAGAGAGAAGAGAAGAGCAGATAATATAGAGAATAGGTTATTAGGTCATAATGAAAAACCCTCACCCAACACATATTTATATTAGAAACATTAATGTTACTATAACAATAATACCCTCAATATAAAATAAAATAACATAATAAATTTAACAAAAATCTATAAATGTTATACAATCATAACCAAACCAAACCAAACCAAGTCTTAAGTCCTATCAAATGGGATCAGCTGCATGAATCCTGCTTCTCCACCCAAGGCCATTTCGTTAGTCAAATTAAAGAGATTCATATCTCTATTTGCTATACTAGTCCATGTCAAACCCTACGATGGAGAGTCTAGTTGCTCATGGTAGAGGGAGCCAAAGCTTTGGTTGAATCTTCATGGAAAGCTCTTTGGATTTCCCTCTTTCTTCTCTTTTGTGCCTCCTCAATACTCGAGGCCCCAAATCCCCCTTTCAAAAAATGCTACTAGCTTCCCTTATGTATGTGCTAAAAACAACCCTAAAAATAATAAAATTTGTAATAGGTTGTGCTTGAGCATATCGTTTCTGTGCTCGAGCACATAGACGCAAATTCTTTTTCTCCTCAACAACTTAAGTGCTCAAACACTTAGATTTTGTACTCGAGCACAATAGGGAGATTTGTTTACTCTTTTTCAACTTTCAACACTTCATTCCTTGACTTCATTGGACTTCAAAGCATATTCCATCAAGCTTTCAAAATCTCCAAATTAATAGCATTTTAGCATCATGAGCTCAAACACCTACAAAAAGTAAAAATGCATTAGAATACATCAAGTAATTAGACTTGAAAACTTAACAAATGCACTTTAGGGGGCTTAAATGTAAACATTCAAGCACTTATCAATTACGCATGCTAGAAAGGTTGAAATCAAGTAGCATAACGAGAGTAAAAGATGTGTATAAGCATTTATTCAACAAGAAATTATAGTAATTAATGATAAAAGGACAGAAAGAGAGAGGAGAGGGATGATGGCTAACTGCTAATGTAAAGTAATTAAAAACTAATTACTTCCTTAAGGAGTTTTCTTAAAAACTAATTAGTTAGTTATCTATCATAGGTACAACTGAGCAAGCCCCTCCCCATTCTTGGCCAAGTCTGCATTTTCATTGGCCAATCTAGATTCCATCTAATGTCACCAAACCTTTAAAGTTGAGAACTGATCCAGAGATTGAGCTTCATCAGACCAACCATTACCTATGAATTGCCTTCTCTCAAGCAATGACGGAGCTATGAAGTCAAAGCTTCAAGGACCTTATAGAACAGCTCTGACTTCAGCATCAGACAAAGCCCTACCCCACCAAATTGGAGAACAAAATATATGTTGTCTATTCAACCCTACATATAATTCCAATTCCTAAATGGCTTGGGCACCCAAAAGAACATCCATCAAAAAGGTTGGGTAGCCTGCTGTTGATCCAAGCGGTCAAATTCATTACAAGGACAGCATAATGCTTGAAGTAAAACAAGGAGATGATTTTTTCCCTAAATCTCTTCCTATGGGAATTCTTTGTCTTCAAACAGAAGTAATCTAATTTGCTTGTCTTCTTTGCTACCCTTGGCGGTTACTTAGATTAAAGCCTATAACTTATTTTTATTGTAAATTATTGTTGGTTCTATTTTCCTAGGATATGTTGCAAATCTAAACTGGATTTCTTCATTTCTAAATTTGATAGTGGTGTGCTACTGTTAATATGATTTAGTGAAACACAAGGGAAACATCCTAATGGAACTTTTATGCATGCAGATTATGTTTTTACCCTTTTCTGACCTTCACTTTGGTCCAGGGGATCTATGGTCGGGTTCTGAGGGGGGTGTGATCAAGATTTGGCCATGGGAGTCCACTGAAAAATCTCTTTCTCTAACAGTGGAAGAAAGGCACATGGCTGCACTAATAGTGGAGAGATCATATATTGACCTTAGGAGCCAAGTCACTATGAATGGTGCCTGTAATATTTTTACTTCAGATGTTAAGTATATGTTGTCTGATAATGCTGGAGCCAAAGTGTGGTGTGCAGGATATCTTTCATTTGCATTGTGGTAAGTCTTCACTGTGGATAATTTTCAGTTGAAATTTAATTATAAAGAATTGTTGCATCAAGTGTTTAGTTTCTTGGATATTATGTTTGCTTTAGAAATTTTCTATGAAGATGTAAGTTGATTTTTCATGCTGTTGGAATGGTTCATGGGTTATGAACAGTTATAGTAGTTAAATCCACAAAAGATAACGATTCCAACCTTGCTTTATTGATAGTTGATTTTTTTTTGTAAGTTGTAACCACTTCCAAGTTGTAACTACTGGTACTGTTGTAACTCCTGATGTTATGACTTCGATTTTTGTCAGGGCAACATTTGTTGTTGTTGTTGTAACTACTATTGTTGATGTTGTAACTGCTACTGATGTTGTGACTACTACTTAATGTCATGGAATATGTTCTTTTGGTTTCAAAACCAGCTTGCAGCATTTTTAGGAATGTTAGCATAATTTTTTGGTGTTGTTTGTTCCGAGTGCTTGCAAATTTGATCATAAATTAGGTGCATGTTCATGAAAAAGTTATTGTTTATCTATTTTAGTGTTTGAGACATCATATACTCTTCTGCCTTCACCATTTTTGCAAGTTGAATTGCAGGGTAGGAAAAACATCAAAGTTCCTTGCACAGTCTTCATTTCCTTTCATCAGGTTACATGTATGGATTTAGATATATTGATTTGAGTGCAATCCAATGATCCCAACATATGGTTATCTAATTATTCATGTAGTAACCAAAGCTTCTTCAGAATCGTTTTGATTACCCTTCTACGGATGACAGCTTTTTGGGCCAGGGAAACAACCAGTCGTAGTTCGATGTGTGCAGTTTTTATATATTTTTCACATTCTATTTGAAGTTCTGCATGGAATTGTAATTTCTTTTTTTAGGGAATTTATACTCTTCCAGTTCACATAAATGCATACCATTATGGTTGCCTATGTACTTGCGTGCCTAGACGCATGTATGGATATGGCAATGGAATGTCATTATTGTATTCCACGTAATTGAAATGCATATAATCTTCAATTTTATCATTTATGCATAAACTGTGTTATTTTGAAGCATTTATAAATATGATTCATAGAGCCATCAGTGTTCTTGTTGCACAAATGGTTCCTCCCATATAATCCACTTTGTTTATTAGGCTTATGTTTATTCTTAGATGTCCTCCTTTTGTGTATGCTTTCTAGCATCTGCAATTTTAAATACTTTCGTTGTTATTTGTTACTATCTTCCTATGCTGATCCTTATATATCATACATGTGTTTGAATCAGTGTAAGAGTTTTTATTCCTGCAGGGATTCTCGTACTAGAGAGTTACTGAAAGTGTTCAACATAGATGGTCAGATTGAGAATATATCATTAGTACAGGATCCCACAATGGAAGATGATGTGAAAATGAAGCGACCACAAAGTTCTTTCAGTTTCTTTCAGCGCTCACGTAATGCTATAATGGGAGCTGCTGATGCTGTTCGTCGAGTTGCTGTCAAGGGAGCATTTGGAGATGATAATCGGAGAACTGAAGCACTAATCACAACAATTGATGGAATGATTTGGATTGGGTGTTCAAATGGAATGCTTGTGCAGTGGGATGGAAATGGAAATCGTTTGCAAGAATTTCAGTACCATTCTGTTGCTGTTCAATGCTTAAGTACATTTGGGTCTCGAATATGGGTAGGTTATGTGAGTGGCACCGTCAACATATTGGATCTCGATGGCAATTTACTTGGAGACTGGGTAGCTCACGACAGTCCTGTAATAGATATGGCTGTTGGGGCTGGTTACGTTTTCACCTTGGCTAACCATGGTGGTATACGTGGATGGAACGTCACATCTCCAGGACCTCTTGATAGCATATTACGTTCAGAATTAGCTGGCAAAGAATTTCTATATACTAGGATTGAAAATCTGAAAATATTGGCCGGTACTTGGAATGTTGGACAAGGAAGAGTCTCTCATGATTCACTTATTTCCTGGTTAGGTTCTGCAGCTGCAGATGTTGGCATTGTTGTTGTTGGATTGCAGGAAGTCGAAATGGGTGCTGGTTTCCTAGCAATGTCTGCAGCAAAAGAAACTGTAAGATATCTTCATAGTTTCTAAGCCATGTATATTTGCTGACATCATTTTTTTGATAAATAGCTGACTCTATAGACATAATGTTGGCCTGAGAAGCTTTTTTTAAGTTTAAATATCATTAAATGAAACTTTCCAGGGGAATGAATTTTTTTTTTTCATGCATCACAAGCATTCCTATGTAGTTGGAAGTGCGATTTGTGTGAACACATTCATTAATGACATCTGCGTATCTTTGACATACTAGATTGTATGTAAAGTTGAAATTAATATATCAGAGCAAACCAATTTTTAACTGAAAATTAAGCATTTCACTTGGAAACATATACCACAGGCATATGATGACATGGACACTCTGATTACAGATTTGATAAGTGTGTTGAGGATGTTCTTGGCTATTTGGGCACTAGCAGTATGTATAGAGGTGGAAATGAGAGCACTAATGCTTCATTTCCCCAATTCAGTGGGGCCATGCTTTGTGATATTAGATCCAATCCATTTCGTGGTGGTGGGTTAGACCAAAGGTTATCCTTATTGTTACAGTCCTTTCTCTTCCACAATCCAGTCGGCACCTCACCTAGCCACCTACAGTTGACCCAAAGCTCTGACAGTCCAATCAGCTCCTCACCCAGCCACCTACAATCGATCCAAAGCTCCGACCCCCTTGCCCAGGTCTTCGGCTCTTCTCCTGGGCTCCCTAACAGCCTATTAGGCTTGGACGGCCGTCTCGCGACTCTTCTAGGGGTCTGTTGGCAGTCCCTCTGGCCTTCTGGGGCCCTATCGGCAGTCCCTCTGGCCTTCTTCGCTCATCGGCAGTCCTTCTGGCCTCCTTGGCCCTCTACTTTTGTCAACAACCTCTGTTGGACTTCGTCTTCCATCTGTAATGTTTGTTTCTTAAATATCTTTTAAACACATTTGACCTAAAAAAAAGAAAACTATATTCTTAATTCTTTATGTTTTTCTAGTTACTTTTGTGCTTGTATTCCTCTACGTTCCGGGTTTGTGATTGGCACTAGCTTTGTTGCGGGTTTGGTCGTCCAGTATCCATGGTAGATTCTACCAGTGGTCTGCTACGTCTTAGACACCTCATAGTGAGAGTTCCATTATACCTACTACTATGACTGATAACCCCAACCCTAGTTTTAAAATCACCACCTCTCTATTTAATGGTTAGAACTATCTAGCGTGGTCGCAAAGTTTGACTATGTTTTTGAATAGCAAAGGGAAGATAGGGTATGTTGATGGCAGGATACAAGGACCCAGTACCACTGACCCGGGTTATGACCAATGGGAGATTACCAACTCTTTGATCATGAGTTGGCTTATTCATTTGATGGTACCAGACATTGGTGAGGGCTACTTGTCTATGGAAACTGCCCAGGATATTTGGGATGCTGTGGCTGCCACCTATTCTCGCAAAGGGAGTTTCTCATAGGCATTTAGTTGTGCCGCTCTATTGAGAGCTCTGTTCAGGGGGAGTAAACTGTTCTCTAGTACTTCACCTTCCTCACCAACGGCTGGACTTGCCTTGATCACCTGCAGGACTATTAGCTTATTTATACTACTGATTCAGTCGGATATAGGAATTCATTGCATAGGAACGGGCCTTCTAGTTTCTGGCAAGTCTTAATGTGGAGTATGATCCGGTTCGGAGTCGAGTTCTAGGTATGGACACTCTTCCTTCACTTAAGAAGGCATTTGCCTCTGTACAGAATGAGAAGAGTCGTCGGTCTGCTATGATGTTACCTGTCTCTACTGACCGCTCTGCATTACTATACCCATAGAGATGGCCTCAGCCTATGAAGTTATTCTTGTGATTTCTATGGTGGAACTAGTTGTTCTTGTACCACCACCTCTTACTGGGACTACAGAACCTAATGTCACCAAGGATAGGGAAGGGCAAGTTTATGTCAGGGACAAAAACAGACAGAAAGTTAATTGAATACAAGAGACTACTTCTGCTCACCCACTGCTATCCCTTGCTTCTTATGAGAGTTCAGGTAACTTTGAATCTCTTAAGTCCACTGATCTTGATACTCCTATTGATCTTGATGTTCCTATTGCCAAGAGAAAGAGTGTAAGATCTTATACTCAACATCTTGTCTCAAATTTTGTGTCCTACTCTCATTTGTCGTCCTTATATAGAGCTTTTGTGTCAAGTATTTCTTCTGTTGGCATTCCTAATCATTTTCAGGATGTGCTTGCTACCTCTGAGTGGAAACTTGCCATGATTGAGGAAATGAAAGCACTTAGGAAGAATGACACTTGGGCATTGACTGAGTTACCTAAGGGCAAATGACCTGTGGAATGCAAATGGGTGTATACTGTGAAACACAAAGTGGATGGTTCTATTGAGCGTTACAAGGCTAGATTTGTGGCAAAAGGGTTCACTCAGACATATGGCGTTGACTATCAGGAGAACTTTGCACCCGTGGCTAAGATGAATGTAGTCAGAGTACTCTTTCTAGCAGCTAATCTAGATTGGCCACTTCATCAGTTTGATGTAAAGAATACCTTTCTTCATGGTGACCTCGAAGATGAGGTATATATGGACATTCCTCCTGATTTTGAGGATCATCAAACAAAGGGTAAAGTATGGCGGCTTTGGAAGTCATTCTATGGTCTCAAATAGTCGCCAAGGGCTTGGTTTGAGAGATTCACTCAGGTTATGCTTAAATATGACTTCGAACAGAGTCAGGTAGATCACACTTTTTTTGTGAAACATTCCTCACATGGTAAGACTACAACGATCATTGTTTATGTGGATGACATAGTTCTTACAGGTGATGATAGTGAGAAAATACCTCTGTTGAAGAAATATTTAGTAAGTGAGTTTGAAATCAAAGACTTGGGGAGCTGGAAGTATTTTCTGGGAATTGAAGTTGCTCGCTTAAAGGATGGGATATTTATCTCATAGAGGAAGTATGTGCTTGACCTATTGATGACACTCCACTGGAACCCAATCAGAAATTGGGGAATGATGAAGGAGGAGCAACTGTTGATAAGGGGAGCTATCAGCGTTTAGTGGGTAAGCACATCTACCTATCTGACTCCCGTCTTGATATTGATGTTTCTGTCAGTGTGGTTAGCAAGTTTATGCATGCTCCTCATCAGATTTACTTCGAGACTGTCATAAGAATTTTGAGGTACTTGAAGTCTACTCGTGGTAAGGGTCTTTATTTTTCAAAGCATGATCATCTTCGTGTGAAAGCCTATGCAAATGCTGACTGGGCTGGATCAATAACTGATAGGAGTTCGACTTTGGGGTATTGCACCTTTGTTAGAGGCAACTTAGTCACTTGGAGGAGTAAGAAATAGAATGTGGTTACCAGGTCAAGGGCAGAAGTTGAGTTTAAAGCTATGACACAAAGGGTGTGTGAGCTCTTATGGATCAAGTTATTGTTGAGTGATCTACGTATTGATCAGACAGACTCCATGCGATTATACTGTGATAATAAGGCTGCCTTCAACATCACTCACAATCTGGTTTAACATGACAGGTCAAAACATATTGAGATTGATTGCCATTTTATTAAGGAAAAACTCACTAATGGCACAATACTTGCTCCATTTGTGCAGTCTAGTGAACAACTCGCTGACATCCTCACCAAGGGTGAGAGTAAGTCATTGCATAACATTGTAGGCAAGCTGGGCATGAGAGATATCTTCACACCAGCTTAAGGAGGAGTGTTAGAATAATATATTATTAGTTGGGTTATTATTCTATTGTAATTATTCTATTGTAATTAATCTTCATTAATATAAAAGAGAATGATATCACAATCATACCCTAATCTCTTTTCTTCTAAACTTACAATCCCCTCCCCCCCCTTTTTTTCTTCTTTTTTTTGGGTCTTTCCCCTGCTCTTCATGCATTAGTGCTCTGCCTTCCATATTTGTTTTCCTAAGGAATTAAGAAGTCTTACAAAATTTGATGAGCACAAGAATACCTCAACCCAAGCTGCTTGCTTGTAGTTGCCTTACATCAATCCCTCTCCAGGTGGCTATGTCTAAGGCCATATCCTGATTTAAAACCTTAGCAATCATGTCTCTTCTTACAACATAAACTCATGTTCTTTGTTTTCCAATCTTTTCATCTCCTTCAGGACATTCTGGTGATAAAACCCAGTTCTGTAAATATTTTGCTAGGAGAATAGGATAACTGTTCTAGGATTCATCATCTGTTTACTATTCATCTTCTCATTTCCTATGGTTTGTGGCGCACACTATGACTACAGTTCATCTACGTGTTGATTTAGACACAGATGTGAGCATGGGGCTTTTCAACAAATGAGCAAAACAGTAAAAAAAAGAAAAAGGATTTTGAAGGTATAAAGAAAACAATTTTAGTGGATTTGGAGGTGCGCTACAATGTGAGTTTTTATTTATTTTTTTATATATATGTAATTTGCTGCCATCAATTCTATTCAAATTGGTGTGCAAATGGTTTCCAACTATGGACAGAGGGATCACCTGAGGTGGATCTAAGATGATAGGCAACCTGGCGAGGGACCACTAGAGGTGGAGGAGAAGAGAGACAAGACAGCCTTGGATAGGGAGAGGGTGGTATTGGAGAATGCTGCTAAGCTTGCCAAAGGAGAGACGAAGCTTGCTTGTGTTGGGTCTTGTGGAGCCTGATAAGTATTGTTCACTAAGCCCTAGGTCCAATGGAGGGTTTGCCCCCTAGCTTGTATTTTTTTTGGTACTTTGGTAATTTTCCGTTGCTTCCGTATTACACCAATTCTATGCTTATTGTTAAGTGGTAGGGGTAGTTTGGTCTTTATGTCTTATTCTTATTAGTATAAATAGTTGTATAAGGGGGAAACCATATGTTTTTTAATCAATAATATACAATAGCTGTTTCTCCCTCTCTCTCTCTCTCTCGGTTCTGCAACTTCTTCTTCTCCTTCTCATCTATACATTCAGCGTGGTATCAGAGTAATATCTTCCTCCTTAAAGATTGTTCCTCTCCTTCCCTCGTTCTTGTATCCTAGTACGTTCTCATAAAAAAAAAAAAGAAAAAAAAAAAAAAGAATTTACAATATGCTTGAAAATTAATGGGTATACATCCTATAATCTCCTTTTGATTTTTTTGTTATTATTGATTGTGTTTTCCAATTTTTTTGATTTTTCGTCAAAACTAGGTATTTTTTGAAAGTCACTATTTGAACCCTTTTTGATTGATTTTTTTCCCTTACCCTCACATCCTGGGGAGCCGACTGACCCTCTAGAGGGGTTTGCTGTCCCTGTTTTGATGTATTTTGGCCTGCCTTGACTTTTTCCTGAGTTTTGGATGATCTACTTCAGTGTTTGGGCTCCTAGTTGATCTGGTTACTTTATTCTGGGATTATTTTGCACTGTTTCAACCTTAGAAGGTGCTTTGTTGTGCTGGTTAGGTGTTTTCAAGACTTGTTTGATATCCTACTTGTGTTTCTGCACCATCTTTCTCTTATCTCATGGCTAAAAGCGAGGGTCAATACTCTAAGGACAAGGAGGAGAGTGGCTTGAATCGTGGTATGACTCTTAGTGATAGTCCTTCTCTCCAAATTAGTTCGGTCAAGCTTAATGGCACCAATTACTTGGTTTGGTCCTGCTCCTCCAGTCTTGCTATTGCCGCCCGGCTTTTGACTTGCTAAATTACCGGTAGTACTAAGCAACCTACTAAGGATAGTGCTTTATCTGCTCAATGGATTTCTGAGAATGCTTTAGTAATGACTTGGCTGATCAATTCTATGGAACCTACCATTAGTAGGACTTTTCTCTTGATAGATACCGCTCACAAGATCTGGATAGCTGCATCTCAGATGTATTCTCAACAGGGTAATGATGCACAGGCCTATGAATTGAGAAAAAAGATTAGGGGCTTGTATCAGAAGGATCGCTCTCTGGCAGTCTACTATGCTGAGTTGAGTGGTTTATGGCAGGAGCTAGATTACTACCAGAGTTTCCAACCAGTTAGCTCCACGGATGCCACTATGTTTCAGCAGGCCGTGGAGAAGGAGCGGGTGTATGACTTTCTTCCTGGCCTGAATTTGGAATATGATCAGATACAGGTTTAGGTGTTGGGTCACTCTCCGTTTCCCACATTGCGTAAGGCTTATGCACTGGTTCAGCAGGAGGAGAGTCGTCATAGTGCTATGGTGTATGTCCCTGTTTAGGATCGGTCAGCGATGGTTGTCACCCCCAAGTCACGTGATACTCTGCCTTGTTAGCTTCAGGGTGGTAGTAAGAGTCCATTGGTTGATCAAGACTGGTTGAAGTGTGATTATTGTGGGAAAGATAAACATGATAAAGAATACTGTTAGAAGTTGCATGGTTGGCTTACTCGAGGTTGTGGTCGTGGTGTTCGTCCTCAAGCACATGTTTTTGAGACTACTGATAGTGCCTCGGATGATGCTGGTTCTATTTCTCAGGATGAGCTTCACACTCTCAGATATTTGATGGCTCGATTTAATTTTTCATCTACCTTAGCTCTTTCCTCTTCTGCCTCTTTCAACTTTGCCACACAAGTATTTCTACTAGTGCACTTAGTACCTCTCCGTCGTCTCCTTGGATCATTGATTCCGGTGCTACCAATCACATGACGAGTACTTCTAGTTTTTTTCCATTCTTATTCACCTAGTTTTGGGCGAGATTAGAGTGGCTGATGGCACTTAATCTTCTATCTCCGGCAAGGGTTATGTTCATTGCATCTCTTTACTTTCGCTTTCATCTGTTCTTCATGTTCCTAATTTTTCCACTAACTTACTTTCTGTTAGTAACCTTACTACTGCTCTCAATTGCTCTGCAACCTTTTTTTCGACTCATTGTGTCTTTCAGGAACTGGCTACGAGGAAAATGATTGGCAATGGTAGAGCACAAGGTGGACTGTACTTTTTGGATGCCATTCCTCCTGCATCAACTTTATCCTCTCAAGCTCTTCAATGCACTTCTGGCTCCTCCCTTCATCTTCTTCATCAGTGGCATCGCCGTTTGGGGCATCCTTCCTTTAATAATTTAGAGAAACTTTTTCCTTCATTAGTTCGAGATTGTCCTAGGAATAACTTTGTTTGTGATGCTTGTGAGCTTGCTAAGCATAAACGTACTCGTTATCCTTCAATTAGTAAACGAAGTACTTTTCCTTTTATACTTATTCATACCCGATGTATGGGTCCTTCCCCTGTGGTTTCTATCTCTAGTTATTGGTGGTTTGTCACATTTATTGATTGTCATTCCCGTGTGACTTGGATTCATTTACTTCGCACTAAAAATGAAGTTTTCTCGTGCTTCAAAAGTTTTCATAAAATGGTATTCAATCTCTTCAATACTACTATCAAAATTCTTTAGAGTGATAATAGAACTAAATATGTTAATGGAGCTTTCAGAGAATACCTCGAGGAGCATGGCATTCTTTATCAGACTAGTTGTGTTGGCACTCCTGAATAGAATAGAGTTGCTAAACACAAGAATGGCCGCCTCCTTGAGGTTGCTCGCTCTCTCTTGTTTACCATAAATGTTCCTAAGTCTTTTTAGGGGGATGCTGTTCTTACTGCGGCTTTCCTTATTAACCGTATGCCCTCTAGTGTCCTTCACTTCCAAATTCCTCTTGAGCTTCTTCTTGTGACATATCTCACTTTTTCCCTTCCACTTTGGGTTTTTGGTAGTGTCTATTTTGTTCATCTTCAATCTCGTACTCGTGGGAAGCTTGATCCTAAGGCTGTCCGGTGTGTCTTTCTTAGTTATTCTGCTACTTAGAAGGGCTGCAAATGCTATGACCCTCACACTCATAAGCTGTATGTTAGTATGGATGTCACCTTCTGTGAATCTGAATCGTTTTTTCTTTGTCCTCCGCTATCTCCTCAGGGGGAGAGTGGTATAGATGAGATTGCGGATGAGACGACATCATATCAGTATGAGTTGTCTTTTTTCCTTCCTAATCAGCGGGCTGTTATTTGTGGTGAGGAAGAGCCTAAGAGTTCTGTTGATGAGGAGTCAGATATCGGTGGTCGTTTGGACAGAGCTAATCTTAAGACTTATTCACAGCGTCAGAAAGAGCAGACTTCTCTTTGTGTCACCAAGTCAATTATCATCTCTTATGCCAGTTCCATACCCAATTTCCACTGACTCTACACCTGTTGTTGATAGTCCTGTTGTTGATAATTTGAGTCTTCATATTGCTCTCAGAAAGGGGGTTAGAGCGTGTACTCAACACCCTATTTCTAAATTTGTGTCATATAATTTGTTGTCTTCTACATATCGTGCTTTTGTTTCGTCTCTTTCTTCTGTGTGTATTTCGCAGGGTTGGAAAGAAGCCATCAATGATCCTAAGTGGAAGGTAGCTATGGTAGAAGCAATGTAAGCTTTGAGTAAAAATAACACATGCGAGTTGGTATCTCTTCCTAATGGGAAAAAACTAGTCGGGTGTAAGTGGGTGTTCACCATTAAGCACAACGCAGATGGGACAATTGAACGGTACAAAGCAAGACTAGTGGCCAAGGGATTTACCGAGACATATAGAATAGACTATCAAGAAACTTTTGCCTCGGTAGCAAAGATGAATTCCATTCGAGCTATTCTTTCGTGTGTTGCTAATTTGGGGCAACAACTAGATGTAAAGAATGCTTTTCTTCATAGGGGATTTGGAGGAGGTATATATGGATGTACCTCTAGGATTCTCATCTCAGTCTACAGTTGGAAAGGTTCGTAGATTGAAGAAGGCGTTGTAAAGAGCTTAGTTTGGTAGATTCCTAATGGCAATGCAGGGATTTGGGTATCAACAAAGTAATGCAGATCACACCTTGTTTGTCAAACGCAATGTACATAAGGTAACAGTGCTTATTGTATATGTAGATGACATAGTTGTGACAAGTAATGATGAGGAGGCGGTGACCCATCTTAAGATGCAGTTAGCCAAGGAGTTTGAGATAAAAGGCCTTGGGCCATTGAGATATTTTCTTGGGATTAACGTTGTTAGATTTGATAAAGGCACCTTCATTTCTCAAAGGAAGTACATTCTAGATCTTTTTGAGGAAACGGGCATGTTAGGCTGCAGACTAGCTGATTCACCGATTGAGACCAATTATCGTCTTTGTAGTGGGGTTGGTGAGCTTGTGGAGAAAGAAAGGTACCAAAGACTTGTGGAAAGACTGATATATTTATCTCATACTCATCCAGATATTGCCTATGTAGTTAGGATAGTGAGTCAATTTATGCATAATCCTCATGTAACTCATTTGGATGCAGTCTATCGCATTTTGAGATACCTTAAATCTGCTCCTGAAAAAGGAATTTTGTTCTTTAATCATGGTCACTTGAGGTTGGAAGCGTTCATAGATGCAGATTGGGCAGGCTCTATAGATGATAAACGCTCTACCTCCGGTTACAATGCTTTTGTAGGGTTAATCTAGTCACATGGCATAGTAAGAAGCAGGTGATAGTATCCAGATCTAGTGTTGAAGCTAAATACAGGGCGATAGCACATAGAACATGTGAATTAATGTGGCTTCAATCATTGTTGAGTGATATAAGGCTTGATTGCAGTGATCCCATGACTTTGTATTGCGACAAGAAGACTGCTATTAGTATTGCACACAATCTTGTTCAACATGACCGAACTAAGCATATTGAGATTGACAGACATTTCATTAAGAAGAAGTTGAATAAGGGTGTGATATATATGCCTTTTGTTAAGTCCGACGATCAACTGGCGGATGTTTTTACTAAGGGTCTCAGTAGTAAAGTCTTTCACCTTATTTGTTGCAAATTGGGCATGAGAGACATCTTTGGACCAACTTGAGGGGAAGTGTTAGGTGTTAGGGGTAGTTTGGTCTTTATGTCTTATTCTTATTAGTATAAATAGTTGTGTGTAAAGGGGAAACCCAATGTTTTTGAATCAATAATATACAATAGCTGTTTCTCCCTCTCTCTCTCAGTTCTGCAACTTCTTCTTGTCCTTCTCATCTGTACATTCAACACTTATAAATAGATGAAGGGGGGCATCTTTTGTATTGTATTGTTTTCTAATCATAGTGAAAACCGCAACAACTGTGGACGTAGCCCTATTCTAGGGTAAACCATGTAAATTCTTTTGTTCTTAGGTATGTGTGATTTCTTCAATTCATTTTATCTTTCTTGTTTGTTATTTCGTGTCTCACCGCTCTCGGTTAGGAAGAGTTAATTCCTAACAGCTTGTGTTTGCATGCATGGGGGAGGTCCCCTTTTATAGAAGGGTAAAATCATGGAGGACAGGTCACCTCTGGACAGGTGGCATAGATCCATCGGTTCGACAATCAGAAGGTTGCCAACTGTCCACTGTGCCCTTGTTCAGACCTTGGGGGATGTATCAGGGGGGCTGCAGTGGGTAGATAGATATGATAAGCATTGGAGATTTTATCATAAGTCTACAGAGGTAGATGTGGTACATTGTTTGAGATATCACATATTGGTCAGAGCCACTATTTCTGAGATTGGTTAAGGTGGGGCCACCTCCAGGGGGTGGGCCTAGTGACCATGACGATCCCATGGTTCTAGCCTTCAAGCCATAGGTCCTTTAATGATCCTAAGCAGAGATCTAGGCCTTGCTCGTAGCGTGGATCAACATTTTGGAACAAGGGTTAGAGATCTGCTCCTAATGGGTTATGTCTTAATTGCTTGTTTGATTGGTAAATATTGTGCAGTGCTGAAGGGTCGTTTGACTAATCGGCAGCGACTAGTGGAGGAGACGTTCAACCGTTGGGGGTCAATTGAGGAAGTTGATCACTCATTTTGTTGTGACCAATTGTGAAGTCAAATGTTGCAGTGGAGACTGGTCGGTCAGGACTGATCGAGGAAGCCCTTGGTTAAAATGAACATCCTTTCTTTTGCCACAAGTAGAATGCTTGCAAGGTCTTGAAGTAAAAACAATAGTGTTGATTGCAACAAGAAAGAGAATGCTTAACTTTTGAAGAGACTGCTTCAATTCTTAGTGTTTCAATTTCTTAGAGAGAGAGCACTTCAATTTTCAAGAGAGTACTTTTACTTATTTAAAGTATTTTAATGGCCTGTATTGTGGCAATATTAGTAGGCTTCAAGTGCCTTTTGTAAGAGTTATGTATTTGCACTGCACCTATTTGAATTTCTAGTAATCATTAGAGTATGTGATGTAGGACGAGTAGGAATTACTCCCCTCTTGGCAGAGAACTCAAAATTGATATAAGGCAGCTGAAAACTAAGCCTGTGAGGTTGATTTTAACTGATGTTTCTGGGTAAAAGATGGTAGCATTATAGAGGCTTTTAGGGATTATATGTTTCAATCAAAAAAGGGTAGGATTTTGAGAATGAGAAGACAGGATTTGTGGGACTGTTTTGGGTATGTTAATGCACTGTGAATTGTACCCATGAGCAGTAAAATAAGGTTTCCTTATGTTTCAAGGACTGAGGGCTGAGAGAAGTAATTAAAAGTTTGTGTTAATGGACGGAAAGGATGGTTTAAGTCTGGTTTGGTGATGTTAAAGGCTAAGATGCAGAAAATTAAAACGAAGAAAGAAAAGAGAGAAGAAAATTATAGGAATCACTCTAAGAATCCTTGGGCATCACACCTAGGGTTAGGATGGCATCACACAATACATAGAAGAGCTTTAGAAGCTTCAGAAAATTCTCTAAGACATTTTCCTCTATTGAATTAGAGGCATTAGTGCTTTATATAGACTTTGGAAAATTCCTACACCACCTAGTACTTAGATTCCTAAACAGGAAACTAGTTTTTTGACTTCTAAAACCTATTTAAGACCAAACAAGACCCATAAATAAAGAGCAGTTAAATAACTTGACCTATACCAGTAAGATGATCCATGGGCAACCCATACAGCCTATGTTCAGAAAATTTTGAAATTACCAAATATCCCTAACTTTGATAAAGTTAATAGAATTTAACTAGAACTCTTTGCATTATACTAAACCTAAAACTAGATATTATAAGACTCTTATTGTCATGACCTGAATCTGCCCCTATGGATTAGAGTCATAATCGACCAGTGATCATGAGATTACCTGTGCCCTCAGCTAGAAATCCAACCATATTTAATAATAGGGGGCCAAATTACGGAAGCATCACATACAAGAATTGCCCAACGAGTTGTGCATACGTGGTTTAATCAAAAATTTTCTCATATACATGAAATAACTCACACCATGCAATATTTACGTTACGTATGTACTACATATATCCATGATCATTTTACAGTTTCAACACCAAGTTCCAAGGTTATACACAACGTTGGTCATACCTGACCATAAAAGAACAAAAACAAAAGTAAAACAAAAGTAAGGCCTCTGCATGAGGCGACCTTGGTTGTCCTCACAAAACTTGGTTTCTCAACGTTCACTGGGGCTGGGGTTGGACGTCCCGCTGGTCACCTACATACATATAAATAAAAAGTGAGCTAATGCCTAGTGAATAATACCAGAGTAAAGAGGTTAATGAATGAGTTTCGTTCATAAACGAGTCATACTTATAATGTAAACATTTGAACCACTATTCTCATTCACATCAGATTTATAAATCATAATAAAGCAAAACGATTTCGGGTCCAATACATCACATCCATATGCAAAACGACCTCAAGTCCAACTCATATATAAAACAAAACGACCTTGGGTCCATCTATACAAAACGACCTCGGGTCCAATACTCACCGACTTTAGGTCTAATGGATCCATGTACCAAGGACCACTGGCCCTGCATATCACATTGCTAAACGACCTTGGGTCCACCATTCTTATATTCACAATTATGTGCATATGATCGTGATCATATCCATATTTATATTCAAAACGACCTTTGGTCCAATCAATTCTTTATTCGAAACGACCTTTGGTCCAATTTGCATATAAGATGACCTTTAGTCTATCTTGTTAAGCATTCCAAACGGCCTTGGGCCCAATCCGTGTCCTCGTCAAATATACCAAACGGCCTTGGGCCCAATCTATGTCCTCGTCAAATATACCAAACGGCCTTAGGCCCATTTCATGTTCATATATCAATCACTTCACATACTTTGTTACGAATCAAGCGAATATGATACTCATTCATAGTACAAATTCATAGTCAGGAATTTACCACGTAGGTAACATTTAGAAAACAATGTATACATAAAAATATCTTTTAAAGATATTACTCACTGCGTTCCGATGCTTGATTCGTCCTTGCACTTGACCATACATAATTCATAACACATTAGGTCATAATTCAATTCATTCCGTTCTTTAATTTGTATAATGTTCTTAGGCTTCTTTCATACTCTTTAATTCACTTAGAATGTCCAATGCATGCCTAAGAGTGCTTAGAAATCAAAAAGAACGGAAAATGAATCATAAAATGACTTTTCAAAATTTCTAAAACAGGGCTCTCCGCTCGAGCGTAGCTTCCTTTGCTCGAGCGGAGATTCAAAAATAAGGGTGGTCACTCGAGCATAACTTCCGTCCCTCGAGCGGTCTGCAAAAGTACTGGTTGCGTGAATTTCCCGCTCGACGTTCGCTCGAGCGGAAGACTAAGTAAAAAGGGTCCTCGCTCGAGCACCACTTTGGTCGCTCGAGCGATCTGTAAGATTTTGTAAAACTTCTGGGAGCTCGACTTTCACACTCGAGCGACACTTTCCTCGCTCGAGCGGAAAAGTCAAATTCTGGGTTTTCCAGAACTCTGTTTGATGTTCATAACTTAATTCCAAAGGCTCAAAACTCACATTTTTGATACAAAAACATGGAAATCTTTATACAACATGAGAACATGGGTAAATTGAGTCGAATTTGTCCAAAACCATAGTTCAAATCCCAAATCATTTCACATTCTTCTTGACAACTTCATAACACAAGCTACCAAGCTTCATATCTTCAAGGATGACACATGCACGTAAAATATAGACTCTAATTCCATATCAAGCGATGCAAATGATGATCAAAATCATAAGTTTAACAAAATCATGCAAGCATGTGAATTTTGGTGCTCAATTCTTCATGATCATGCACATTCACGGTAATTCTTCACATGCATGGAAATATTAATTTCAATTTCATCAAACACTATTCAAATCTTGTACTTGATTACTAACTCTCTTGGAATTTACATAATTACAAGTTTAAACTCATGAATTAAGGGTTGGTAGCTCACCTAAAAGCTCCAATTCTCCTAAATATAATTAAGCCTTGAATTAATTCTCCTCAATTCTCCAAGCTTGAGCTAAATTCTTCAAATTGTGTTGTCTCTCTCTCTAAAATCAGCTCACTCTCTCTCTCTAGAGTGTAATCTCAGCCAAATGAGTTCAAAGGAAGGAACTTGAGTGTATATAGGCCAATATATAGGCTTGCCTAATCAAATTGATTAAGGCTAAGTAATTGTGCTTTAATTCAATCATATTGAATCTAATTATTTTGATCTAAATCAATTTTCAATTAAATTTCACCATAGGCTCTAAAAATTATGCTAATCAAAATAATACGACCAATTTTGGTTTCTGTCACCTCTACGGCCTTCAATTTAATTTTTATAGTAGAAAATTAAACAGATTTTCCTATGGTGAACAGATATAAATTCACAAACACCAATAATCATATAATTAGCACTCAAAATCGTATCAAGCTCATAATTATAAGCATAATTAAGATTAATTAACATAACACAGAGCAAGGTTGTCACATTCTTCCCCCTTTTAGGAAGTTTGGTCCCCCAAACTTATGTTACCTTCCGTTGGAAACAAATGTGGATAGTGCTGCCGCATTTCTTCTTCTTTTTCCCACGTGGCATCCTTACCATAATGTTCTTTCCATTCCACCTTCACCATTGGAATGGATTTATTCCTCAGCTGCTTTATTTGTCGGTCAATAATTCATTCTGGCCATTCCCCGTACTCCATATTTTCATGAAGTGCTATTCAGTGATAGTCAATCACGTGGAACGGATCTCGGAGGTAGCCCCTCAACATTGACACGTGAAACACATCATGCATTTGTTCCATTCTTGGCGATAAAGCAATTCTATAAGCAACTGGACCAAGTCTCTCTAGAATTTGAAACGGCCCAATGTAGCGGGATGATAGTTTACCCTTTTTACCAAATCTTAGTTGGTCTTTCATCGGATTCATGCGGATGAACACATGATCACCAACCTCATACTCCAGGGGTCTTCCTCTAACATCTGCATAACTCTTCTGTCGACTCTGAGCTGTCTTAAGCCTTTGCTGAATAATTCTGATTTTATCAGTAGTTGTTTGCATAAGCTCAGGCCCAAGCAAGACCCTATCCCCAACTTCAGTACAACATATCGGAGATCTACATTTTCGGCCATAAAAGCTTCATATGGTGCCATACCAATGCTAGAGTGGAAACTGTTATTATATGCAAATTCGGCCAATGGCAAGTAAGTCTCATTTTCAGTTCATGAAAAGCAGATTCTCTTTCGTCATTCCATTCAAATGGTTGTCCCTTGCGTGTTAGTTGGGTAAGAGGTACATCTATTTTTGAGAAATTCTTGACAAACCTTCTGTAGTACCCGGCTAAGCGCATGAAAATACAGACTTCTGTCACATTTGTTGGTGTAGGCCAGTTTACAATTGTCTCAATTTTCTGTGGGTCTACTGAAATTCCATCTCTGTTGATGACGTGCCGTAAGAAATCGACTTCATCCAACCAAAATTCACATTTCGTAAGTTTAGCAAATAATTTTTTTTCTCTAAGTGTTTGCAAGACAGTTCTCAGATGTTGTTTCGTGTTCAAATCTATTCTTTGAATATATCAAAATATCATCGATAAAGACCACAACAAATTCATCAAGATAAGTCTTGAAAATCCGGTTCATAAGGTCCATAAATGCTGCAGGTGCGTTAGTCGCTCCAAACGGCATAAACCCTCAAGAACAGCCCTATCCACCAATCTACTCAATGCCGCCATCACTAAAATAAACATTAATGGAGACAGAGGATCCCCTTGACAAAGGCCTCTACCATTTACCTGAACAGACATCTGCACAGTAGAAATGCAAAACTGAATCCACGGACACCAAGTCTTTCCAAAACCCATACACTCCAAAACATATAGAAGAAACTCCCACCGAACATTATTATAAGCCTTTTCACTGTCAAATCTGAGAATCCAAACTCATTTGCCACCAACACTGCATCCAGAATCTAGTAACCCCCCACAAAAGCATTTTGGGACTCAGACATCACTGCCTGCAAAACCCATCGAAGCCTATTTGCGAAGACTTTAGCTGAAAGCTTATACACACTTCCAAGTAGACTAATAGGCCTAAAATCCCAAATATCCTTTGCCCCCCCCTTTCTTAGGAATCAAAGCCAAGAAAGTCGCATTAAAACTTTTCTCAAACTGGCTCGATACAAAGAAAGCCTCCAAAGTTGCCATCACATCCGTCTCAACCAAGCTCCAACAATGCTGAAAAAATGCCATAGTAAAGCCATCCGGACCTGGCGCCTTATCCCCACACATCGCCTGTAAAGCCCCAAACACCCCTTCCTCCGTAACAGGGCGCTCCAAAGCCGCCCTATCCTCCTCTGAAATCATATCAAACTGAACCCCTGCCATCCCTAGCCGCCACTTCCCTGTTTGCTGCCGAAACAAATGTTGATAAAAAGCCACAATCCCTTCCTCAATCTCCTCTTCTGTGTCTAGATCTTGACCCTCCACCCGCAACCTGTTAATCTGATTCACCCGACAATGTGCGTTCACCATCCTATGGAAGAACTTTGTATTCCGATCCCCATCTTTTAGCCACAAACACCGGGATTTCTGCCTGAAGCACACCTCCTCCATACGAGAGATACAAACATAATCCTGTCTGGCTGCCTCCTTGCTTGTAACGTCATCAGGCGACAAGCCCCCATTAACCTCTATCTCATCCAAGGACTAGAGTAAAGACACCACCTTTGCCTTTTGGCCCTCTAAACGACCAAACACCTCCTTATTCCATCCTTTCAGATCCCTTTTAAGCAGTTTCAATTTTTAAGCCAACAAACAACTAGGTGAACCTATGACCATGTATCTAGTCCACCATCCTCGGACCCTCTCCAAGAAACCATCCGAGTGCAGCCCCTCCGAACCCCACCACTGTCAAGTAAAATGGGCCAATGATCCGACACTCGGCAAGGTAGTCGAATCTAAGCAACATCCGAAAAATGCTCCTTCCAACCTCCAGAAATCAAAAATCGATCAATCCGCGACAGACTCTGCCCAGTCGACCAAGTGAAACTCCCTCCTTGAAGAGGCAAATCAATCAACTGCATCTCATCAACAAAGGAACAAACAGACCGCATCCATCGCAACCCCCTAGTGCTCCCCACCCTTTTTGCCGACCACTGCACCATATTAAAATCACCCCCCATGCACCAAGGCTCTGACCAACGAAAAGCCACATTTTCGAACTCAACCAAGAACTCGCCTTGGTCGACATTCTGCATCGGACCATACACCCCAGTAAACACCCATTGAAACTGATCCTCCACACATCGAAACAGACAAGACATAGAGAAACTGCCCACCGCCTTTTCCTCCTTCAAAATTACCTTGGAATCCCAACAAAAAAGTATCCCTCCTGTTATACCGGTAGCTAGCAAGTGGAACCACTCCACAAACCGTCCTCCCCAAATATCGCGCACCACCACCTCCCCTAACACTTCCATCTTTGTCTCTTGTAAGTATACCACATCAGCTTTTGCACTACGCAAAACTGCTTTCACTGCCATCCTTTTGTCCCTATCATTCAAACTACTCACATTCCAAGAAAGAATTTTTAGTCTCATTTCAACATAAGTAGTCCCCTACGAGTTCTCTGAGATTCATATCCCACCTTTGACCCTCCGTGTTCATAATTAATGGAACATGCAAGATTCTTAAGCTCCCGGTTCCCTTTCCGACTGGTTTCTGTTGGTTTGACCCCTTTCTTACTAGGAGTCCTTTTCTGTCACGATTCCTTCACCATTGAGAATGAACGCAGCACTTCCTTCTCATGCCCTTTGAAAGACAGGCCCAATAACCGACTAACCTCACTGATTCGTTCCAACACCCAATCCGAAACTTCCTCAGTCGAAAGTACCCCATTCCTTTCCAGCTCTGCACCATTGTGAGACAACTTCAAATTCAGACTTGTAAAGACCCTGTGTGCCAACCTCTACACCTAGTGGCTGTACCACCATCGGCAACAAGTGAGTCAATCCTTCCTCAGTATCAAAAGCAGCCCCATCAACCCACGACAACCCACCACGTTGCTTCCATCCAGATGGCACTTCCTCGTCTTCAAAGGATGAAGATTCAGACCGAAAGCTTCAGCTGTCGGCCTCCAGAGGATACCTAGATTTCGGTGCATCACTATTTAACTCATGGCGCACCACTAGCTAAAGACCCGAAGTCGATACCACCTGCTCCAGCTACTTCGCAACCCCTAAAACTGCGTTCAAGGTACCTAACATCTCCGATGATCCAGATCCAGACCCAGGCCTTGCCACCCATGGTTTTAAAAATCGGACCGAACCAGCCGGTTCAACCGGTTGAACTGCCGACCGGTCGGAGTTCCGGTCCGAATACACCCACTAAACCGGTCATAGTGGAAAACCGGCCTTTTTTGAAAGAACCGGAAAAACCGACAGTTGAACCGCCGAACCGGTCGACCCGGTTCCGGTTCACCGAGTTGATAAAACGAATTTTTTGTTTTTTTTTTTCTTTTTTTATTCTTTCTTTCCTTTCTTTCTTTCTTTCTTATGTTATATATATATGTATATTATATATTATATATTATATATATATAATAAAAATTTAATTGGAAACTCTCTTTCAAGGGTCTCCTCTTGTGAGGAATCCCATTGAGAGCTTGAAATTATTGTGAAAGCTTCTATCTATTTATAAGAAAAAAATTCTTCCAAAAAAACTCAAGAAATCTATGTGGGATTCAATCAAATTTATTGGAGGGAAACTTAAAATTTTGATATACCTCCAAAATTTTTGTTCTTCTTTCAATCAAATTATTTGAATTAAAATCATATGGAAGGAATATTGAATATTTGATTTCTTCTTCCAAAATTAAAATTAATAATATTTTTAAATATATTTTTATATTTTTTAATAAAAAAAGTATTAAGAGAAATATTTAAGATTATTGAAATTTTTTATTTATAATTTTATTACTTATATTTTTATTTAAATATAATTTTAATATATTTATGATGTCACGGTTCGATTCCAATTCAACCCGACGATTGAACCAGTGACCCGTCCACTCGATCATTTTTCCAGTTCACTCACCGGTCCGGTTTTTAAAACATTGTTGCCGACGACATCTGACTTCCTCATTGATACTTCACCCGACACGCAAGCAAGCTGATCCATAGCCGATGAACCCAACCCCACATCGTGATGCAGAACCTCGAAGATCCGTCGCACTAGGGGATCTATCACCTAACCCGTTAGATGAGAACTTGCCCCATTAAGCCCATGATGCAACCCAACCTCAGAAACTGCCAATGGGACCAAATGATCCTTGGGGTTTATCAAAGTTAGGCCCAACTGAGCCCCCTCCCCCACTTGACTCTCGAAAGACTCAGCTTGGACCATAGCATTATGTTCCACTGGGCCCAAGCCCAAAGTCCGACTTCCCTGGGCCTTCCTTTCAAATGCTGAGCTTTTCCCCTGATATGCAGCACGTGGATTTCCCCATTTCTTGGACCCAAATCTCTGCACAGTAGGACGATCCCCAAATCTTTACCAAATTCATCGATCATGCTGCGCCAAATCTGCGCCGTCCTTTGTTGTCGCACTCCCACGCCACGTTACTGCCGTCCGGGAAGTAGATTCCACCACCAGTCCTATCTCTAACCAGACAGGCAATGAAAATCGCCAAGAGCCCCACGAGACTGAAATCCGTGTGGGGAGCCCTTTTGACAACCCTCGAACCTTCAAACGAACACAACCCAGGAGATCCATCGTCTCATCCACCTCCAAAAACCGCCACACCTGTTCCCAATGGCTCGATACGTCACTAGCCCACGAAGATGAATAGGTAAGCCCAGAACTTGAATCCATTGACCATTTGCCGACGTCATCGCCTATTGTCGGGCACAGAAAACAGTAGGTGACCACCATTCCAAAACAAGATCACGCCTAGCAAGAGTCCACTTTCGTCGCAGCACCGACGCTGCTTCTCGCCTCGAGGGGAAGACGAACAAGAAGTATTAGCCTCCAACACTCGACACCTCCACATTCCCCGATGCTCTCCACCAGCGGTGCACCCAGTCGGTGATAGAAGAAATCCCTAGCCCCTCCTCACCTTTCTCTCTCACCCTTCCCACCAAGGCCCTATCAAGTAACCGAAGCCAAACCCCTTCTCCTCCCCCTGTAACCACCACGTCATTACGCTCATTTGACTAAGAGTCGACCAGTCTTGTTAGGGGCACTCCCTCTGTTACCACCTCACGCTTCAACACCCTTCTAGCCTTAGCCCAACCATCCCTAAAGCCAAAGCCTTAAATAACCAGTGCAAGCCCCTCCCACCCATCCCCAAAATTGGAATCTGGGAGGAAAATTTGCTCCCTTTTGCTTCCTGTTGTGGCCACAATTTGCATCGACAACCCACCATTCTCTTCCCCTCGGACCCATACTGCCACCGTCCGACAGCCCCCAATAAGTCTTCCTAGATAGGCCAACTGACCGACATCTCGTGAAGCCTTTTGGAGCCTCGCGACAAACCAAACTACTTCAAAACCCGCAAGGATGATTGCCCTTCGAAGACCTTGCCCTCGCTCCACAATTGATAACCGGCGACGCCCAATCCGATCCTCTTTAATCTCTTCGAGTGCAAAAGAGGGGCCCCTTAAGAATAGAATTTGCCGGCGAGGGCCACTTCCCTACTCCACCGAGAACATTACGTCTCCGTCGCTTTATCCTAACAAGAATATCATTGATCTCTTTCTTGGATTGTTCGTCGACGTATCGAGTTAGTTTTTGTTAATATTGATTGTTTGTGGATGTAATATTAATTCAAATAGCAAATAAAAATTTATGAAAGATATTTTATTACCATGTCCCCTCCATGTCCGTGCCCTCATTTTTTTGAAATCGCCGTGTCCGTGTCCGTGTCCGTGTCTGCATCGTATCTGTGTCCACGCTTCTTAGCTCTTAACCATCACCTCCCTTTTTTTAAATAGACTTCACTTTCACACCAACCTTTTATTGGTACATGTGAAAAACACAACTTTAGGACTAAATATCATGTCATTTTACAAATAGTCATCATGACCATAGGACCAATCGTCGTGTCATAATTTTAATGGACATGTCTCCTAAAATTGCCGTCAAGAAATCTCTTCATTTCTTCTCTAATAATATATAGAAAACGTTGAAATTTTTTTATCATAATAATTAACTTTTTCTGCAACCAAAAATCATTATACTTGGAAAATAAGCACTAGGTGAGGAAAAATAGAAGGTTGGGAACGATTGTAGGATGTATCAACGTGGTCCTTATATCCAAAGGCTATTATGGAAATTTAAAAATAACAAAAGAAAATACTCTTTGTTCATGTGACCATGCTCTTTCTTGGCAATTATCGTTGCCTGTTTGTTATTTGGAATCAAATTAATATAAATCCTAGATTTCCATAATTTATTCCATCTTTTTTTTTATTTATTATTATTTTGGTGGATTACTTATTTCTCTGTACATCAATTTATTTATTTTTCATTTATTTTAATAATCCAGGTAGGTCTTGAGGGGAGTTCTGCTGGACAGTGGTGGCTGGATATGGTAGGGAAAACTTTGGATGAGGGGTCAACTTTTGAACGTGTTGGTTCCAGGCAGCTAGCAGGCTTGCTTATTGCTGTTTGGTGAGTATTATTATGAGGATCTTGGTTCTGGTTCTCTCTCTGCTAATATAATTTGGGAATAAAGCTGTTAACTAATTCCCTGGGGGTTCAGTTGACCCTCTACCTTGAGTTTATTTTATCATAATCTTCATAATCATCTAAGATAAGGGTGTTTTCTGGGTAAGTTGTTTGACCTCAATTTTTTCCCTTATTATACTTCCGAATCCTTTTTTTCTATCTTTTTTGTGATAATAATAGTTTCTCCATATTAACCAAGTTGATTGCTTGATTTTATTTTAAAAAAATGTTCAAGGAGGATGTTTGGAGGAGTTGAGGAGCCATTGTATATATTGAAGTGCTAAGTTGGACTTTGGAGAGGGTGTTCCCTAACATTGGTCAACTTGTAGATTTTGTTGATACTCTTTGAGAAGTAAGGAGTGTATAGGCATTCTTTTGAGTTTTCAAATGTATAGGCCTTTCGTTTTGGTTTTGTATGGTTGCTGAGGCTTAGGGCTTTGATGGCCATTGACTATTTTGTACAAGAGCTGCATCCCCTGTAGATGCATTTCTTAGTATGATTACTTAAAATAAAATTAAAAAAACTTATATAATAAAAAAAGAAAAAAGTAAAGCTGATGATACTGTATGGGATGCCCACATTGATCAAATTTATTTCGGTTGAGTGTCTGAGATTTGATTCTTAAAGAATTATGTTTCAGGGTCAGAAACAATATTAGAGGCCATGTTGGAGATGTTGATGTTGCAGCAGTTCCTTGTGGTTTTGGGCGTGCAATTGGTAATAAGGTATGATTGCCTTTGTCTATTCTGAATGTTTGTCTTGTATAACATAAGTACATGTAACCTGATGCTACAGGCTTAACCCCACCCCCTCCTGGGAAAAAAGAAAAATGAAAAAGCAAAAGAATTGCGTAGGAGATTCTCTTTTGGTCATTATGTCATGATGGTATAGTATGATATTGTATAGGCATTCTAATGCTTGGCATCCTTGCTATTTTAGTGTTCTAGGGGATTGTTTATATCTTTACACAAGCCATGCTAAATGACCGTTATGCTTTATGAATGATGTTCTGGGTAAAATGGCAAAGTATTCTACCAATGTAGGAAACTAATTTTGCTTTATCTCCTTAAAAGAAGGTGCAAATGTAAGAATTCTGGTTCTGTTTTGAAGTATTGTAACAGCAACGACTACTGTTAATTTGCTACCTTCCTTTTACTTGTATCATAGATGGTTTGCCTTGTATGTGTGCATGTGAACAATCATATGCAGATACCTTTTTTTTTTTTTTGATCAAGATCATATGCAGATACCTTGACACATAGTTTGATACATATTTTCTCATAAAACCAGTTTGGGGGTGTTACAGGATATAGTGCATTGGCATTCTGTTGACAAAATGTGTGCTAGGTGTCTAGCTCAGGTGTATAGGTCTACGTGTACATGTGGTAAAGATTTTATTCTTATTTTTTGGGCTGGGATAACATAACCCCAAGCGCAAAGATGACACATTGTCTAACGGCCTTAAGGCCCAACATAGCCTATTAGGGCCTTGAATAAAGTAGGCCCAAGAAAACATATTTGGGCTAAGCCCACATTAATTAACACGATGAATAAAATTAAATAAAATGACAAGTCATTAAATTATAATGTTTATTTTATTCATAGAGCTTCTAAAAAAGCTAGAGTACAAATTGAACTAAGCAACCCAGTTGCGTACATTGAACTTGGACATAGGGAGAATATCATTAATATGCTAATGCATATTATGATGTAAGCATTACATATGAGATTAACCTTTAACATTTTTTATTACTGTCTCGTAATCAAAACAATAGACTCCATTAGAATTCAGAAAGAATGTCACAGCATCTTCATCAAGGATCTTGACAGCATCCGAAACACACCACCATTCTTCACCATTGTAAACGTAGTAACGTCCTTCTGCAAGATCACCAACAGAACGAGCAGCTCTGTAATCTTCATAAGATATTCTATGAGCCATAACCAGGTGCCATGAATGAATATAAACATATTCATGGGCAGACTAAATCATTCCCTCTCAATCAATAATAATCTGGATCTTAATATTTTGTTTTTCAAACAAAACCTGACATTTAGCAACTTCAGACATAACGCAGTAGCTAACAGTGATATCATCTTTTTCCTTCCATATATTGTTGATAACTTTCATCTTTTCTTCAAAGGCATCCTTCACATAAGAGTGATAATATTTTCTCTTAATATCAACTTGAAGATCATAAGGAAGATCTTCCCAGTGATCCATTTCCGCTGACCGGAAATTATATTTCAGAAAAATGAGAGAGATGTCAACAAGAGGGGAGAGAGAGCACAACAGATGAAATGAGAGGGATAGAGCAATATCTCCTTATATAGATATTAAAGTGGAGTGTCATTTCATCTTTCCTTGGATCATCAACACGTGGAGGGGCGATCCAAGGATCTATATTTTGTAACAGGGGACAGACCCTCGGAAGATTAATAAATATGTAAAGAAAGGTCGATTAAACAATCGTGGACGATTGTTTATTGTTATGAAGAGTATCAAGAAAGTGTCTCTGTTAATAGCTGATATGTATGTTACATGTTCGACATGTTAATGCTCTTTATGTAATGCTTACATCATAATATGCGTCAGCATATTAATGATATTCTCTCTATATGTCTAAGTTCAATGTACGCAACTGGGCTGCTCTGTTCACACTGTACTCTAGCTTCTTTGGAAGCTTCATGAATAAAATAATCATTATAATTTAATGATTTGTCATTTTATTTAATTTTGTTCATCGTGTTAATTAATGTGGGCTTAGCCCAAATATGTTCTATTGGGCCTACTTTATTCAAGGCCCTAATAGGCTATGTTGGGCCTTAAGGCCATCAGGCAATGTGTCAACCCGCCTCGAAGCACCCTCCTTGAATCACTCACCGGAATTATGCTTCCGGTGTATCAGAATTGAAAGAAATTGAAAGATTGCTCCGATTTGGTTGCCGGAAAATTATTAAATTTTTCATCTTAAAAATTTGTACACTTGTAAATTGTGTAACAATATATTTGTTACATTGTCCATATTATTTTTCATTTTATCATAAAATGAAAAAGTTATTCACATTCCCCTTCTTTGTTGATATACCTTCAGTTGATATTAACACAAATTATTATGAATTTAATGTCCATCCTTCAAACGATTTTGGTAGCAGACAATACGTGTTAATGACACACGTATCTTTAAGTTTTATTGGAAATTATTTGGAAAGTCCAATTGAAAGAAGAGGATTTATTCATGTTGGTGAAGTTATTATTGGTAACAATGTTCAACCAGAAAGAAGGAAAACTCATTTTAGTTTGCCCATTGTTATAGATTGTGATAACCCTGTTCCGTATTATGCTAATTGGTCCTTATTATGAATGTGATTATGTGTTTAATATGACTTTGTGTGCCATTTATGTGAAAATATGTGGTTTTGAATTTCTATCTGTTCACCGTAGGAATATCTGTTTGATTATCTGCTTTGGAATTTAAATTGAAGGCCCTATCGGCCACAGAAATCGAAATTGACTGCGCCATTGTGATTGGCATAATTTTTAGAGCCTATGGTGAAATTTAATTGAAAATCGATTTGGATCGAATTAAATAGATTAAATTGATGAAATAGTGCTCAGTTAATTAGTATTAAAATAATGTGTTTGAGTAGGAGCTTATAAATGGGCCACTTTCACTCAATTCCTCTCTTTTATTCAATTTGGCTGATTTTAACTCTAAGAAAAGAGAGAGAGGGTCGGCTAGAAAGAGAGAGAGGGAAACAATTGAAGTTTGATCTTGAAGCTTGAATGATTTGAAGACCCACTAAAGAATTAAGCATAAGCTTGGAAGATTAAAGCTCCTAAGTGAGTAATTAACCCTTAATTCATGAGTTTGAGTTGTGGTTTTGTGAATTGAAGATTAATTGGTGAGTTAGATCATATTGATTAAGCTGAGATTGAAGTGCATGTGTGCATGCATGTAGAGAATTCCTATAAAATTACATAATCTAGCATGTAACATGTGAATTATGAAAGATTGTGGGTTGAATCATACATGCAAGCATGGTTTTAGTTGAGCTTCATGAGAATGAACACCATTTGCACCATATTATTGACATGCATATTTGATTATGGAAGATATGAAGCTTATATGAGGGTTGAATGCATGAGCCTTAATTATACTAAAGGAATGTTGATTTATTTTGAAGAATTGGTCCATGATTTTGAGCAATTGACCTCATCTTGCTTGTATACTCATGATGTATATTGTATTTGCATGTTTTGAAACCAGAATTGTGGGTTTTGGACCTTTGAAGGTCGGATTTGAGCTCAAGAACAAGTTCTGGAAAATCTAGAATTCTTGACGTCTGCTCGAGTGGGTTAACTGCCGCTCGAGCGTAAAATACGAGCTCCCAGAATATTTTGCAGACATTGATGTCAGCTCGAGCGGGGATATTCACTCTCGAGGGGAGAGCTATGTAGAATAACCTTCAGCTCGAGCATCCGAGTTCACGCTCGAGCGTAAAAACAAGGCAACTAGTACTTTTGCAGACTTAATGGGTCCGCTCGAGTGGGGACCCTGTTTCTGAAATTTTGTAAATGTGTTCTGTGTCTCGTTTTCCGTTCTCTTTCACTTCTAAGTACTCTTAGGCATGCATTGAGCTTTATGAATGAATTAAAAGAATAAGAAAGAAGCCCAAAGAGGACTATGTGAATTAAGAACGGATTGAATTGTTTGTAACCCATTATGTTCATAGAATGTGTAGGGTCGAGCTCCAGGGCAAATCATCTAGCCGATCACTGTGAGTAATAGCTTAATAAAGATATTTCCAAGTACGTTATTTGTCCAATTACTTATTTCTCTATAAGTGTTATGAGATTGTTGAATTGAATTATGGACAAATGTTTGCTATGCCATATGGTTGGGCTTAAGGCCGTTTGCTATAAATGAATGGGCCGGAGGCCGTCTGACACGAATGATAGTCTGACTCGAAAAATAGTCTGACACGAATGAGTGGGCCAAAGGCCAGTTTGACATGAATGAAAGAATGGATGAGCCAAAGGCCAGTTTGACATGAATGAAAGAATGAATGGGCCAAAGGCCAGCTTGATATGGATGGAAGAATGGTTGGGCTAAAGGCCAGTCTGACATGAATGATACGAATAAATGGGCCAGAGGCCGTATGACATGAATGATATAAATGAATGGGCCAGAGGCCGTATGACACGAATGAATTGGGCCCGAGGTCGTATGATGTGTTTGGAACCGCAGTCACCTGACCTATATTTATATATATATGCTAGATAGAAACACGAATTGGGCCCATGGCCGTTTGAAGCACGTTGTTCTAAATACCGTTTGTATAACTTCTTTATTTGATATTATTCACTGGGCTTTTGCTCACGCTCATTCATGTGTCCGTAGGTGAGCCAAGGGAGGTCCAAACCCAGCCCCAGTGAAGTTTGTGTAGAACAACCAAGGTTTTGAAGAGTCAGCCCTTGCGTCTCACGCATGAGACTCGTCTTCGCCCTTTTGCTATCTTGTTTTATTTTGTCATGTTGGCGAGGACTTTGGATACGTTTGTATATAGTTTTAATTGGCTGACCTAGACTTGAATGATCCTATATGTACAGAACTTTGTGTTAGTACATATTTTGATGTGAGTTATTAACATATATATATATATATGTATGGTTTGTTATGATGTGCCATATAAGCACAGCTCTATGGACAAAAGGTTGAAATTGCTTCCGTTTGGCCCCTTTACTCTGATGAGTTATGTCTTATTTGGTTTGAGGTCGTAGGTAATCTCGTGATTACTGGCCGGTTATGTCCTTAACCCATGGGGGCGGGTTCGGGTCATGACACAGATGATGTTGCTGATCCTTCTGGTGGATTGCACAGAACTATTAGCAGCATACATGGTGAAGTTATCGGGGGTTTACAGCCTCCAGGTCATCAAATCCGTTTGTTTATCAGAGTTGAAGATCTAAGAATGATGTTTCAAACCAGTTTACAGATCAGAGCTGTCCGTTTTGTTGAAGATTTTTAAGTTCTTTCCATTGATGATGTCATACGTATGCGTCAGCATATGTATGATTTCGTATTTCCATGTCCAAGTTCAATGTACGCAACTGGGTTGCTCTGTTCACACTGTACTCTAGCTTCTTTAGAAAATTTATGAATAAAATATTCCAGAATATTAATGACTTGTCATTTATTTTTAATTTTATTCATCATGTTAATTAATGTGGGCTCAGCCCAAATATGTTCTCTTGGGCCTACTTTATTCAAGGCCCTAAATAGGCTACGTTGGGCCTTAAGGCCGTCAGGCAATGTGTCAAATTGGCCTGGGATGACCTATCTAGTCTCTATATATTTTAACTAGAAATGTACAAAACAGAGCAGTGTAGGTGAGACCAGTGTGTCCGGCTTAAAGCTAGCTCAAAGCCTGCTAGAGCAGGGTGTTGGTTGACTCAAGTAGGGTGGCGATGATTTAGAATTTTGTTTATCTAGAGGCCCTGTTCTAGAAGCTACTCAAAGTGAGCTCGAGTGGGGAGGTGCTTAGTCTGCAGATTGCATGTATGTTACATGGACTCAGGTATGAGCATTAGGCGTGAGTGTGTATCCAATTGTCAAAACTTCCTGAACCTAAATATATGATATTAAAATTTGCATTCAAAAGTTGGGTATGGGTATTGGACATGTTTTGAACACTTATATATTGTATAACACTCTTAAATAAGATGATGTAAGCTATTTAGAAATGCTGGAAATTAAATAGGATTTACAGAATATGGAATTTCTATTTCTCATCTATGTGAGAGGCAAGAAATATTTTTTAACTAGCAAATTTGAGTTTTTTTCCCCCTTCAATCATTATATAAAATTAGAGGATTCTAGTGTCTGAATTGGGTAAAGTGTCGTGCACATATCTCACACACTTACGCTTGTCCTAGTCGGTGGCTATGGGTACTATGGGGAAAATAGAAGAATCCATGTAATACTGTCCTGAGAGGCACACACGAAGCCTTTTGGAAGTGAGTGCACAACCTAGTTTGGGAAAACTATACAAGGGGCTAATGTTTTTCAGTTGAAAATACATATATATATATATTACTAGAGCAGCCCCTACCTCTCAAAAGCCCTCTAAATACCTAAGAGACCTAATTCATATTGATTTCGTAGAATACTTATTTTGCCATGTGCATTAAAATTGATTTGCAGAAACTCTTCTTTTAAGTGTTTAAAAACCACGCATCCTTCAATGCGCTTTGATCATCCACTATACATTAGTTATTTTTTGACATCTAACAAGCCGCAAGGAGCTGATATCTAGACAAGAGAAGGTTGACAGCTATGACTTAGAAAATATGAGGAAGAAGAACTCCGAAAATATGAGGAAGAAGGAATATATTTCTGTTATATTCAAAACTTCTTATCTTACAAGACCAAATGACACTCCTTATATAGGAGATATTACAAACATCATTATAACCCATTATATGCCCCTTACATATTATATATTACCACTATCTACCACTATCATATTCTATACATGCCACCAACACCACTATCATATTATATACATGCCACCAACACCACTATCATATGCCACTATCTTATTATCTACCACTATCATATTCTATACATGCCACCAACACCACTATCATATTATATACATTAACACAAATTTCCAGCACTCCCCCTCAAGCTGGTTTGAAGATATCTTCCATAGCCAGTTTGCTAGTCAGCTTATCAAATTGCTTCTTGTGTAGTCCCTTCGTTAGCACATCAGCTAATTGTTCACCTGTTGGAAGGTAGGTCATACAGATTATGCCAGCATTGATTTTCTCCTTGATGAAATGTTTATCCAATTCTATATGTTTTGTGCGATCATGTAGAACTGGATTATGAGCTATAGATATAGCTGCTTTGTTGTCACAATAGACCTTCATAGGTGTCGGGTGAGAAAGCTTTAATTCTTCAAGAATTCTTTTAATCCACATTACTTCACAGATTCCATGGGCAACAGCTCTGAACTCTGCTTCTGCACTACTTCTAGCTACCACATTCTGTTTTTTACTCCGCCATGTAACTAGGTTCCCACCTACAAAGGAGCAGTATCCGGATGTTGATCTCCTGTCTGTAACACTTCCTGCCCAGTCTGCATCTGTGTATACTTCAACTTGAAGATGTCCATGTTTCTTGAACAGTAAGCCTCTCCCTGAAGTTCCTTTCAAATATCTTAAGATCTTATAAACGGCCTCAAAGTGCTCTGCCCCTGGTGAGTGCATGAACTGACTTACCATGCTGACTGCAAAGGCAATATCAGGCCGCGTATGAGACAAGTAAATCAATTTCCTTACAAGTCGCTGATATTGTTCCCTCTCTTTGACTTCTTCAGCCTTAGCAGCTTGTAACTTCAAGTTAGGCTCGATCGGAGTCTCCACCATCTTACAACCAAGCATACCTGTTTCTCCAAGGAGATCAAGAACATATTTTCTCTGATTAACGAATATACCTTCCTTGGATCTTGCAAATTCCATTCCGAGGAAATACTTGAGGGCTCCCAGATCCTTAATGTGAAATTCTTTTGCGAGTTTCTCTTTGAGGGCTGCTAACTCTGCTTCATCATTACCAGTTAAAATGATGTCATCAACATAAACAATCAAAATTGCAATTTTACTGTTTTTTGAATGTTTATAAAATATTGTGTGATCTGCTTGACTCTGCGAGAAGCCACAACTGATAACTGCCTTCCCAAAGCGTTCAAACCACGCTCTTGGTGATTGTTTGAGTCCGTATAATGACTTGTTCAATCGGCATACTCTGTCGCTTCCAAGTCTCTGCTCAAATCCCGGCGATAGGCTCATGAACACCTCCTCTTCAAGATCACCATTGAGAAATGCATTTTTAATGTCAAGTTGATGTAGAGGCCAATCTGAATTTACTGCAAGAGATAACAGTACTCGGATGGAATTTATTTTACCAACAGGAGCAAACGTCTCCTGATAGTCGATCCCATAAGTTTGAGTGAAGCCTTTAGCCACCAGTCTCGCCTTGTATCTCTCAACGCTTCCATCTGCGTTACATTTTATCGTAAACACCCATTTACACCCAACTGTTTTCTTGTCTTTGGGTAGATCAACTATCTCCCAAGTACCACTTCTCCTTAAAGCATTCATCTCCATGACTGCTAATTTCCAATTCGGATCATCCAATGCTTCCTGTATATTCCTTGGAACAAACAAGTGTGAAATCCTAGATGTGAAAGTTCTATGGGTTTTAGACAGTCTTTGATAGGAGAGGTAATTTGCAATAGGATGTTTAATGCAATTTCGGACACCTTTCCTAATTGCTATAGGAACATCAAGGTCGGAAATAGAAGGAATAGGATTACCTAAAATTTCGATGCCAGAACTCGGGTGGACATTCGGGTCATTAGGATGGACATTCGGGTCATTATTCCTCAGATGAAATCGCTTCCTAGTATAAACCTGAAGCTCAGGATTTAGATCATTTTGTAGTACTTCTCCCCCTAAACAAGAATCTTCTTGACTAGGCACCATAAAACTTGGTTCTCCTAAGTGATCATTATCAGACAGATGTGGTGTTTGTGTAGGATAAATGACATTGGGGAGCGGGATAGAAATATCCCAAAAACGGTCTTCTACTCCACTTGTCTCCCCCTGAAGAGAAGTGTTGGGGAAATAGGATTTTGTTTCCACAAATGACACATCCATACTCACATGAAATTTCTTGGTTTGAGGATCGAAACACTTATACCCCTTTTTGTTTGAGGAATAACCCAAAAAAACACATTTTATAGCACGGGGGTCAAGTTTTGAACGAAATTGACTGGGAGCATGAATATAGGCAGTACATCCAAAAACTTTGGCGGGTAAATCAGAAAACAACCTCGTGTCAGGAAAAAAAGTTTTGAGACAATCAAAAGGTGTTTTGTATGTTAACACCTTTGTAGGCATCCTGTTTATCAAATAAGAGGCTGTTAAAATTGCTTCACCCCATAAATATTTAGGAACATGCATGTAAAACATTATAGCACGTGCTACTTCAAGTAGATGTTTATTTTTTCGTTCTGCAATGCCATTTTGTTGAGGGGTATCCCGACATGTAGATTGATGAAAAATCTCCTTTTTTTCCAAAAACTCACCCAACTGCTCATTGAAATATTCTGTTCCATTATCAGAATGTAAAATACCAATTTTGGTTTGAAATTGGTTTTCAATCATATTGTAAAAATTTGTGAATAAATTTTTCACGTCAGATTTTTTATTCATCAAATAAATCCAACATAAGCGGGTATGTTCATCAATAAATGTAACAAACCATCTTTTACCAGAAAGAGTAGTGATTTTAGAAGGGCCCCAAACATCACTATGAATCAAATAAAAAGGTTTGGAAGCCTGGTAAGGTTTTGGCAAATAAGTAGAGCGATGAAATTTTGCAAAAATGCAACTTTCACAATGAAAAGAAGAACAATCAATCCCTTGAAATAATTCTGGAAATAAATGTTTCAGATAAAGAAAACTAGGATGTCCTAGCCTATAGTGCCATAGCATTATTTTTTCTCGAACAGAGATTGAACTAGTACTATTAAAGCTCTGAGCTTTTTTATTACTAACAGGTACTTCATCAAAGTAGTAAAGACCTTCAAGCATCCTAGCACGCCCAATCATCATCCCCAAGTTCTGGTCCTGAAATTCACAATGGGATTCAAAAAATGTAACACGACAATTAGAATCCTTAGATAGTTTACTGACAGACAAAAGGTTACAGGCTAAGTTGGGGACGTGAAGAACAGCATTGAGATTAATTTTCTCAGTTAGTTTAATAAATCCTTTTCCTGCAATAGGTGAAAAACTACCATCGGCTATTCTGATTTTGTCATGACCAGAACAAGGGAAATAGGTACTAAATAAATGGGAAAAACTAGTCATGTGATCGGAGGCACCGGAATCTATGATCCACGGAGAGAAGTTTAGGCAAGAGAAGGCTTTAGGATTTCTACCTGTTTGTGCCAACAAAACACTAGGAGTACCGGATGAGGAGTTGGATTTTATCAGCTTTAAGAGTTGATCAATCTGCTCTTTGTTGAAGGGACCTGAATCGGTTTCATTAGCGGTAGGAAAGCCACGATTCTTCTCTCCTTGTTTGCTGCTTTTCCAGTTGACAAGTTTGCCATGGATCTTCCAACACGTTTCGCGTGTATGGCGAGGCTTGTTGCAAAAATCACACCAGACCCGTGGCTTATCATCAAACCTGCGCTGGTAATTTGCAGCCTTGTTGGCCGCAGCATCGCTAATTAAAGCAGAAATTTCAATTGATTCACCAGTACCTTTTTTTTTAAGCATGACGCTCCTTCGGCTCTCTTCCCTTCTGACTTCGGCAAATACTTCGCCAATGGATGGGAGAGGAGGTCTGCCAATAATTCTTCCTCGCACTTCATCGAACTCAATGTTGAGGCCGGCAAGAAACTTGTAAATACGGCTGTCTTCCACAGTTTTCTTGTGGTGGTTGCAGTCGTCAACCGATTTCCATTCGTATGTGTTGAAGATGTCAAGATCCTGCCCCAACCTTTTCAACGAATTGAAATATTTGGTGACGGAATCATCTCCTTGACGAATCTCTCCCAACTTCAAAGTTAATTCGAAAACTTGAGATTGATTTCCTAGGTCAGAATACATCTGACTAACATTATCCCACAATTCTTGTGCAGTAGTATAGCACATGTAATTAGAGCTTATATCCTCCTCCATGGAATTGACCAACCATGTCATAACCATAGAGTTTTCAGCGTCCCAACTATCGAACAGCGGATCATTAACAGCAGGAGCCTTCTTGTCACTAGTGATGTAACTGATCTTTCCTTGCCCACGGATATACATCCGGACAGATTGTGAGCAGCGGAGTAAATTATCACCATTTAGGCGGATGGTGGTGATTTGGACAGAGTGAGAGTTGGACGTTTTCACCGGAATGACAGCGGCAGGGGTTGAAGTGGTTTCGGACGTGACTTCCGACATGGCTATGACGGTTTTAGGGCTGCTATGTTTTTTGTTGCTCTGATACCAACTTAGAAAATATGAGGAAGAAGAACTCCGAAAATATGAGGAAGAAGGAATATATTTCTGTTATATTCAAAACTTCTTATCTTACAAGACCAAATGACACTCTTTATATAGGAGATATTACAAATATCATTATAACCCATTATATGCCACTTACATATTATATATTACCACTATCTACCACTATCATATTCTATACATGCCACCAACACCACTATCATATTATATACATGCTACCAACACCACTATCATATGCCACTATCTTATTATCTACCACTATCATATTCTATACATGCCACCAACACCACTATCATATTATATACATTAACACAAATTTCCAGCACTATGTCACAGCCACTTGCGAGTGGAGTTTGAGTTTACGAGCTTGAAAGAAAGATGTCTAGACTAAATGCATCTGAGGTTGAGTTCTAAGTTGTCTTACTCGAGTCTTGTATTTGAATTCTTGTTTAGCAGATTGTTTCACAAGGTAGGGTGGCCTGTAGTTTTTTACTCACGTGGATTGTTACTCCCAAGAGTTCTCCATGAATATTGTTATGTTGCTTTTTCTACTTTGTTTTATTACTGTAATTGAATGTTCAATTGATATATTGGAATGGGCTAATTGATTTTTTATTTTTATTTTTAGAAAGGGCTAATTGATTTTTTATTTTTATTTTTAGAAAGGGCTAATTGATTTAATAATCCACTGTTGATCACATTTTTAAATTGGTAATTCGTTGGATTGTTTTGGCTATCCATCCCCCCTATAGGCATAAAAATGTTCACCTCCATGATTTCAGGGCGCTTAATACTGTTTGAATGTGTGCCATCTTTTTTTTTGTTTTTTTAAATCTTTTTCTATTCATATTATTAATTTGGCTAAAGGTCATCCTACCAGGGAGCTGTTGGTTTGAGGATGAGAGTGTATGGTCGAATAATGTGCTTTGTGAACTGTCACTTTGCTGCACACTTGGAAGCTGTCAATCGCCGCAATGCTGATTTTGATCATGTGTATCGAACAATGATCTTCAGTAGGCCATCTAACCTTTTCAATGCTGCAGCTGGTATGGTGCCATACCTGTTTTTGTCTTGCTTGCTTGCCTGTTCAGTGTATTTATGTTGGCTTGTTTATCGTTCTCGATTGCCATTGGTCCTTCTTATTGCAGCTGGAGTCTCATCTTCCATTCAAATGCTTTGTGGTGTAAATGTATGTTTTTACTTTGATTAGTATTGCAGATATCTTGTTGGAGAACTCATTCTATTTTGTTTTAAGTTAAAGCTTCGATGCTTGTGCAGGGCATGGGTATCAATTCTGTGGAAGGGATACCTGAGCTATCTCAGGCGGACATGGTTGTATTTCTTGGTGACTTCAACTATCGGCTTGATGGTATATCTTATGATGAAGCAAGGGATTTTGTTTCTCAAAGATGCTTTGATTGGCTTAGAGAAAGGGATCAACTGCAAGCAGAAATGAAAGCTGGAAATGTCTTTCAAGGAATGCGTGAAGCCGTAATTAGATTTCCTCCAACATACAAATTTGAAAGGCACCAAGCTGGTTTAGCAGGTACCTTTTGCTATAGATTGTGTGAGAATATAGTTTGGTTGTATCAGTTTGTTTTTCCTGAACTCGATTTCAACTTATTTGTGTCTATTCTTTTGTAACCTCATCTAACTAGTTTATGATCAGATGAAAAAATTGTTTCATTTAGGGTCTAATCTTGCCGATCTTTCTTTCTTTTAGGGTATGATTCTGGTGAAAAGAAACGCATTCCTGCATGGTGTGACAGAATTTTATATCGTGATAGCCGCTCAACTTCAGTATCTTCCTGTGGTTCAGATTGTCCTGTAGTCTCTTCAATTTCACTGTAAGTTTCTGTACCGGTTCATATGTGCAAACATGAACCCAACACATATATGTATATTTCTAACATGTACCCACTCCCCACTCCTAGCATAAAAATCAATTTTTACAGTCAATAATGATCTCCTACAACCATCTTTGTTAAGGCCATAGGGTCATGCTCCCATATGTGAGTCATTCATCCTCAGGTTTCTTTTACTGGAAAATATAGCCGTCCATCTACATATAGATCGCAAATTGTGGTTTCTTATTAGAGAAATAACGTGTCTGATGATCTGATGGTTTTTGATATCTGTTGAGGTTCATTATATGTGCCTGGGGCTTTGGGGCACCATTTTTTTTTTTTTTTTTTTTTTTTTTTTGCTTTTGTCTGGTCGGGTTGGGGGTTGAATGTGATTCGATGAGGGTCTGATGAAACATTGTTGCATGAATGTTTGTAACAATTGCTATCTATTATACCTGGTTTCCCATTGCATGAAGGTATGTAACAATTGCTATCTATTATACCTGGTTTCCCTGCTTCATATGTTATATTTTTTTCTCCCTTCTCAAGGAATGACTTGTCCTTTTATTAGGTATGAGGCTTGCATGGATGTGACAGACAGTGATCACAAGCCTGTCCGTTGCGTGTTTAGCGTTGAGATTGCTCGAGTAGATGAGTCAATAAGGAGACAAGAGTTTGGAGAAATTATTGGATCTAATGAGAACATCAGGTTTATGCTTGAAGAACTACGCGAGGTTCCAGAAACTATTGTTAGTACAAACAACATAATTCTTCAGAACAAGGACACATCCATTTTGCGGATTACAAATAAATGCGTGAAAGACAAAGCTATATTTGAAATAGTTTGTGAAGGACAGTCCTCCATCAAGGAGAATGGACAAGCATCCAATCATCGTCCAAGAGGTTCTTTTGGCTTTCCTCGATGGCTTGAGGTAATTTCCAGCTTTTTACATGATAATGAATGCTCTTTCATTGTAGCATGTATGTCAATTCTCAAATTAGGCGCATGTAGCACAATTTTTGTCAATTTGGACAGAACTAACGATGTAGGGAGGTGTAAAGTGCAAAATAGCCATAACCATAGGAGGGCTTTTTGGCTATTTTTTAATGTCAAGGGGGGTGAAATGCTCCATGGCCAAACCATGGGGAGGTAAAATAGGTTTTATTAATTTTTTTGGCAAGTGCATCATTAGATATAAATTAGTATCGAATCATTATATGAACCGATTGTTGGTCCTTGATCCTAGTCAATTTCTAAATCAACAATATTATTTTGCCAACCTGTTTGCACGACAGGCTATGTTACTCTTATTTCATGCATTTAAATTTGTTGACTGATATGAGCTTGCTCTGGAACATTTTCATTGCTTATTCAACACCAAATCTGAGATCAGCTTACATCATTGCTTCAATGTCAAGGCAAAGATCTGTGAATTTGTTTTATTATGGACCACAACCACAGAATGAAAACAAAACCAAACAGGTGGAATCTCTATATATAAAATTAAATTTGCCTTATCAGTTAGTTGTGCTTCTAAACAGGTCAGTCCAGCAGCTGGCATAATCAAACCAGATCATATTGTGGAAATTTCAGTTCGTCACGAGGACTTCCAGACGCTGGAGGAGTTTGTCGATGGCGTCCCTCGAAACTGGTGGTGTGAAGATGCCAGAGATAAGGAAGTCATATTGGTGGTCAAAGTGCGTGGCAGCTGCACAACTGAGACCAGAAGTCACCGAATCCGTGTGCGTCACAGCTTCTCAGGCAAGACTATGAATATGGATAATAAAGACAACTCTGGCCATATCCAAGCAAATGTCCTTCGTCGGTCTGATTTTCAGCGGCTCAGCTGTTCCTCTGATGTAGTTGATCACCTAAGAAATTTTCATAGTCCTTGATACAGTAAGGAAACTGTTGGTGTAGAAACCCACGTGCTGGTCGTTGTGGCGTGAAGACTTGTTGACCTGAACAGGTCCTCTCTTGAGACCTCTATATGAGCATCTCGATGTAAATACCTACAAAAGCCAGGATGCCATTTTTGTGCCACCTTGAAGTCACAATCTTGATTTCATGTAGTTGCACTTTCAGCGATCATCTAGTGCGCTAATTCTTTGAACATAGAGGAGATTTTTTTGGAGTCCGACTGGTTGTGTTTCAGAGAACTGTAATTTCTACAGATATGTGTGTGGTGTTAAAACAAGTGTGTTACTGATAATTACATGTTATCTTAAGTTGATATGAGGACTTCCTGAATAGCCTCTAATTTTTATTTGTTCTTGAATATTTTGTATAATGAGGATTTCCCATTTCTTTTCTGTTTGTAAGTTATTAATATCTAACTCTTTTTCTTGTATGAAAAAAAAAAAAAAAAGAGGAAGTAAAAACTGTTTGTTGTTATTGGCGTTGTATTTGCATTGATTGATTGATTTTTTATTATTATTATTATTATTATCATTTGGATTTTAAATAAATAATTACATTTGAAGAATAAAAAAGGCTAAAACAATCGTTAGTGTTGAAAAATGTGTAAAAAATATATTGAAATATATAAAAAAGTTGGGAAAATTATTGAAAAATCTCATTTGGAGGAGTTTTGGACTGAAAGGATAAATGATAAATATACCTTTTGAGATTTGATTAAAATACGAATCGCCCTGTGTGGTTTTGAAAATTATATTCCACACCTTGAGATTTTTAATTTCATAACAAATCGCCCTTTTTATTAATAAATCATCAAGTCAATTAATAATTTTTAATGATATTAAAAATATGTTTTAATTAATAATTTAGGTAATTTTATTATTGTATAGGAGACCAATTATGAATTTCATTTTTTTAGTTAATTTTGTTAAATAAAAAATTCTAATAGGAGGCTATTTGTAATTTTTCAAAATATAGGGGACAATTTGTATTTTAAGCAAATTTTAAGGATTATATTTGTAATTTATTCTTATTTTTAACACTCTTGGAAGTCTTATTTTTTTTGCTAATGTTCACCACAAGATCCTGTTTGTGTGTTTGGGAGTGGATTCTGTAACTTTTTTTTATCCTTGTTCCTATGGATAATGTTTTTGGCAAGTATGGAAATCCCAGTGCTACGTTTCCGATATGGAAAGGACGATGGAGGGGGCTAATCTTTTGTGCCAGACAATGGACGGGTATGGGTATGCACACATTACCACTCACTGACCAACCTGACCACACAAAAAACAACTAAGATTAAACCTCGCCATTCACCTAAACGGACATATTGACACATCATATAGGAGCACATTTCACGACATAACCGCAAAAGTTTGCAAAACACCACACACATTGCCACATCATTCACGCAAAATGGAATACAAACCACTATAGTACCATACTTGTCATAATAGCAGCACATTGCCAAAAGAAGTACATTGCCAAAAGCAGCACCTTGCCAAAAGAAGTACTGTTTTGGTTGAGCAAACCAAATGTTCATGTGGTACCAAACGTGTCAACCACAATTCATATGCCAAAAGCCCATATCACCATTGTGGTATTTTCTCAAACGGACGCTGATTTAGTAGGATGTGGGGGTTATTTCCTTTATCAATGTGGGTTTTGATGCCAATCACATCGCACCAATTACACCCCTACCAATCCGGGAATATGATAGCCTCAATATTGCATACGTGACTTACCTACATGCTCGCCACACTACGAAACTCTTCCAAATCTACAATCGCAAAAGGATTTCCAGACCAAATCGGATGTGCACCAAATTTGGGAATTTCTAAAACTCGCAAATTTGGGTTCCAAATAATATCGAATATATCAAGGTAGGTTGCCACAATTAGTCTGAATGTAGTTCACTAATTGCGTCGATGGGGGTGTATTTTGCTCGCTCTAAAGTGGAATGTGGTCACATTTCAGCCGATGACGGAGAAAAGATGTTAGCCGATGACGGAGAAACGATGTTAGCCGTGTACGTAACCCTCAACCATCGCCCATGAAACACTCCGATGTGGATCGTTTCCTCTGTAACTTCGAACTTCAATACAGTTTTGCCTAACCCGAATAGAGGTGGACCAAATATTTGGTAAACTGGGTACGTTTGGGTCCAAAAATGTGGCTTAAATGACGTGGGTGGGCCAAACTAATGTAACAGCCCAAAAAAGACTATAGTGCTTTTTTCTAAATGTGACAGCCCCGTAACATACGCAAAATGTATAAATGAACCTTAATCTCATACTCTATGGCTAGAAACGTAAGTTGCCACAAAATGAGACTTCTGAGATTATTAAAAAACAATTGGGACTGCAAAGTTTACAAGTCATCCATCTAAGATTTATGAGTCAATCTCCCTAAAAAGTATATACAATAATATAAAGGAAAATTTGGCTATAAACCTCTCTTACCTTCCTTTTATTGTTAAAAGGACCAAGAAAAAAATTATACTTTCAAAACCTTCTTATAATTATAAAGTCTTGTATAAAGAATAAAACTTATTATTTAAATATTTTATCAGACTATTATATCCTCTCCTTTTCCTAATCTCAGTCAATCTCCCCCATCGCCCGACCGAGAAGCCGCCGTTGATCCTCCGCCGAGTACCTCACCTCCGCTACCACAACCACCGCCGGCAATGACTACAAAACCTCCCATCTTCCCAATCTTCTGCATCATTATCATCATCGGTTCGTGATCTCTCACCAATGACGAGGTTGAGAAGAGAGTGTGCATCACTAGTTGGATTTTTCCACCAAAGGTTAGTTCTCACCGTCGGTTCACCATCGTCCTCGATGTCGCCTCCACTGTAGCGTCGTCAAATCTCTCTATCTCTTTCTCTCTTCTCAGATCCACTACGCCCAAACCCTCATGTTTTTACTCTATTCCTCGTGTTGTCATGTTGGGAAGGAAAACGATGAAAACGAGTTTGAGAAAGTTAAAAGGCGAGAGATTCAGATCTGATGGCTTTAGATATAAAGGCAACAATGGCGCACCAACAGAGTCCTTAGATCTGGTTCGTCATCAGTTTGTGGAAGTGGAAAGGGTACAAAATTTAAAATTTTACTTTGAATCATAGTAAACTTTACTCTGATTCAAAGTAAAATTGTACTTTCAGAGTAAACTTTTACTTTGAATCAGAGTAAAGTTTACTATGATTCAAAATAAAATTTTGCTCTGACAATACACTGTGAGGATGGCTTAATAGGAGAGCTAATAGATATGAGGGTAGTATAGTAAAAGAAATAAGTTTTAAAATATTAAGGGATTTTGAAAGTATCTATATAATTCTTGTCCTTTGAAAAACAAATTAGACAGCGAGGGTCTATCACCAAATCTCCCTAATATAAACATGTTTTGAAACATGTAAAAAGTATATTAAAATTATAAATATTTTGACATTTTGTGATTGCAGGATAGGAGTTTCTATTTGCACTCAAAAAATCATTAAGTACGTCTAATTTCTCAGTACATTCAATTAAATTATTTAGGGTTATAATTTACTCTCAATACTGAAAGATAAACTGAACAATAGTAATGATCGATTAGCCCGTGAGGGTGTTTATCACGCAAGACAAAATAGCCAATCCGGAAGCAAACGGAATGTTTATATATGTATACTGTTTTCTGGGTTTTGATTGAAGTAAAGTATAAGAACTACATCTCCAACTATTTATAAGTGCTTTGATAACCTTTGCCAAGAGTTATCATGATGTATGGGAATAGATACAATGCTATGAAGCATTGTGTCTCTTTGTGTTTAAATTCAAACACCAAATTACTTCCAGATTGTTCTATGTCTTGCGGGAAGGTTTATTACACTGCATATGAGAGAAGTTTCAGTGAAGTGAGTCACACCAATTTATGGTGTGGTCACTCTTTATTCCATCATCTCCCACTTGAACACACCATAATAAGATGATAAACCTGAGTTGAGCATTTTTAACCTTGGTACCAAAATTTTGCCTCATGCCAACTTTCATCTATGAAATTACCTCATAGATCGACGTCTGATTGTGACTTGGCCATACGTGCGCACGTTTTTGTCTCCAATCTGACCGCACCCGTACAAATGTGTTCTTCCACTGATAACACATTCCAGATGACTTCAATTCACTATATAACAAGTAAACGGCATCAATTTTCAGTAATGGGTTCATAGTCCATACCCAGTCACCATTGACGACTTCAGCCGTACACATTTTTCATGTGTCGACCTGCATTGAAATTATTGTTAAGTACTTCCTTTAAGACCCATTCCTGAAGGTTTTCCTTAACACACCTTATCAATAACTTTTTGTTGATCAAGCAGACAATATCATCTAGTTAGCACTTTGCATATTATGGACTTTACATCTCATGCTAATTATGATATCCGTACCTTGTCAGTTCCTCTATCTTGTTACCTGACCAAACACATGTTTCCATGCAAGATAGAGTCGCAAAACATCAGTTATCTAGGCGTCCCCAGAGTCATCCGACTATGCTATTATATAAGTAGCTAAACCACCTAGCTAGGTTTTTTTCAATCCCATATTAGCTATATGTTCTCTGAATTTTTCCAGAGACAACCCTTTGGTCATAGGGTCAGCCACCATCTCTTCTGAGGGTATATAGTTGACTTTTATTTCACCTCTCTCCACTATGTTCTGAATATAGTGGTAACTTACATCAATATGTTTTCTCTTAGAGCTATTTGCTCCACTTTTTATTAATGAGATGGCAGACTGGTTGTCACAAAACATACTGATCGGTCTGATAGGTATACCTAATTGTAAATTATCAACAAATCATTTTATCCAGACCGCATTACTAACGGCTGTGCTGCAAGCTATGTATTCAGCTTCGCTGCAAGCTATGTATTCAGCTTCCATAGTATACTTTGCAATACAACTCTGTTTCTTACTTAACCAAGAAACTGCTGTTCCACCAAACAAGAACACATGACCACTAGTAGATTTTCTATCATCTACATCTCCTGCAAAATCCGCGTCAGTGTATCCTTTTATGTCTAGATCACACAAACCAAAACATAACTTAAAGTTTTTAGTGCCTATTAAATACCTGAATATTCTTTTGACTACTTGCCAATGTTCCTTACCTGGATTAGATTGAAACCGACTTACCTGTCACGACCCAAACCCGGCCCTATGGGTTTAGCACCGTAACCGGCCAGTAATCCGAGATTACCGAAGGCCTGCCTAACAGTAAACCAGTAAAACAGAGTACAGGGCCTGGCGGAAGCCAATATAGTAAATGAACAATATCCAATGAGCTGTGACAGTCTACACATACATGCACAATCATTCAGAACAGGGATCTAATCCCTATTAAACGGTACAGTAACAGTCTATACAGTAAACAAAACAGTTACAGGGACGGACAGGGAATATTAAAACACCCCAAAGCCGAAGCTTGAACGGCTTAGAACCTCACAGTGAGGCATAGTGGTTGGCTGACAAAACAAAAACTTGCCTGACGCTCCTAGCAGCGGTCCAGTGCCTGAACACCTACATACATATATGAGCAGTGAGCTAAAGCCCAGTGAATAACATAATACGTAAAGAGGTTTAGGATGAATGTCTTTTCAATATTTAAACAGTTCATTGATTCAATATATCGGCCAGTCAGTTTGTGGCTCATATTGATGCCGTAACAGTCATTTAGAAATCATAGTAATCGTACGTGGCACATCCGTTAGCAGTACTAGTAGCAGTGTCAGTACAGTAGCAGTAACGGTAACAATATAGTAACAGTACAGTAGCAGTACAGTAGCAGTAACAGTAACAGTAACAGTACAGTTCTTATGGATTCAAGAGGTGTCTCGCACAGATTCTAGAGGTGGCTCACTTTGTAGCACTTAGTTCCGTGCAGCACTTTGCTCCAAGTTTCACAGATTATAACAGTCATATGTGGTACATCCAGTAGCTAAACAGTACAGTAGGTCTTAATAGACCGGGTCTTAATAGACCAAACAGTGAATGATGGCCATCATATCAGTAAACAGTAGTGGTTCCAACATGGGAACCGACAGAGATCTCTGTAACAGTAGTTGTCAATAACAGTAGTTGCTAAGGATGCCACAATACAGTTCAAAATATAGGTCATACGTTCATTCATTCAGTTAACAATACCGTTCAGAAACAGTTCAGTTTAATTGTTCAGAGATAATCAGTTTGAACATATCTTTACACAAATGTTACTCACAGAGTTCTGGGCTATAGTAAGCTAGAGCGTCTCCTCGGAAGTCAACCCTACACAGTCAACAGATCGAACACACACTAAGCTACACAGTTGGGAAAGATAATAACTTAACCCCTAATGCCTCGGTGTGTTCTACATCTATATCCTCATTAAGATGTCTTAAACTAGGCCTAAGAATGCCTAGAATGGGATGAGGATACAAAGATGCGCTCAAAAAAACATTTTCAGAAAATTAGAGGTCCCGCTCGAGCGTGTGTTTCCCCGCTCGAGCGGACATGCTGACAAAGGTCTCCGCTCGAGCGTACATTACTCCGCTCGAGCGGACTGTAAAACAGTGCAAGATGCTGGGAGCTCGATTTTCCCGCTCGAGCGGCACTTTCCCCGTTCGAGCAGACGACTGAAATCTGGAAATCCCAGATTCGAGCTCCAGGTTCAAAACCAAGCTTAGATGCATAAACTTCGATCCTCTTGGGCCAATTTTTTTGGAAAACTCTTTTAAACACATAGAATACCATGTTTCAAAACTCAATTTAGAAAATCAAAGCCCAAGGGTGTTTAATTCAAACCCAATTTCCAACCATTCTTCAAGAACAACATTCAAGCATGTCATGCATGAGTTTTAAACCAAATTAAAGCTCCAAAGCTTGTTCAAATGAGCTCATTTCTTTTCAAAACCAGATGAAAACATGGTCTATAACAACAATATGAGCATGCATGTACTAATGTCCATGTAATCAACCTCAAAATGCAACAATACTAACATGCATGCATGAATTATGCTCTATTTCAACATGCTAGAACTAATTCATGGCTCAACTTCCAATTTTGACATAAACCATGCAAGAATCAAGTTGCATTCTCTTACCTAAGTCTTGTATTTAGGATAAGGAAGCTCAATTGTACAGAACTCCTTCAATTCTTCAAGATCTCAAGCTAAATCAACAAGAACAAATCTCTCTCTCTCTAACTCTCTTCTTTGGTCGACTAAGGCAACACAAAGGCTGATGAAATGTTGTTTAATCAAATGCATTAAGTGTAATAAGCCTCAAAAGGTTTGATGTAGGGGGCCACTACAAGGCTAGTTTGGTAAATAAGTCCAACTTAGCCAATTAGCTTATTTTAAATTAGAACCAAATCACTTTTTCAATGAATATACCATAAAATTACATAAATTATGTTGATCATAAAACACTAATCAATTTTGGATTCGGCCGCCGATAGGCCTTCAATTAGCAGTTTAAACATAAAACATGAACAGATAATCAAACAATCAAACAGATAGGTTATGCATTTAAACAGATACGGTCAGTCAATTAATTCCAGACTCCAGTCAGTCAGTTCAGTACTTTTAATCAGCTCAATTATCAGTCATGATCAATTCAGTTTAACAGTAATCAGTCAGTCATTAGTCGGTAAACAGTGTTTAGTCGGTAAACAGTGTGAGGGTTGTTACAGTCTCCCCTTCTTATAAAGAGTTTAGTCCTCTAAACTCGAGTTAACATACGGCAACAGAGATAACGCCTAACATAACAGTAGCTTTCACTCTTTAACAGGAGCATAATCATATTCATAACAGTTTTATGACCCAATCTCAATCTTAGCAGTGCATAGAAATAGAATCATAAATCGCATACAGAGATTAGGGTCCGAATTATAATGGAGTCTTAGACCTAGTCAGGTTTTAGAGTCAGGAACAGATTCGGATACAGAGCAGAAGCTGAGCCCTCGTAACGAGGCCTCCGATACGGGTAACAGAGTGCAGACAAATATAAGTTCCATAAGGAACCTCCAATACCGGGCAGCTAACATATACCACATAATATTAAGAGTCACAAATACATATCAGAGGTTGACCCCTTAATCAGTATACAACATATAGCATTTCAGAAAACAAAACTTATTTCGTGACACAGAACATGAATACAGTTGCACACAACTTTACTGTAGTGGTAATCACACTACTTATATCAAGTACTTATCGGGGTTATAGATTGCACTGGCCTCATTTCATAAGTAATTTCCCCCGTTAAGTTACAGAGATTCGATTCATTCACTTCTGAGTCATTCATCCGGTCTTTGTTCAATTTGTCCTTAATTCGGTAATCCATCACAGTCAGTCCAGTTCATTTGGGAGTTATTGGAAACATAAGGCGAATTTGTACATTACTCCCATTACAGTAGGCAGGGTTCTGAAGTAATCATTCACATACTATTCATCAGTTTCAGTTCTCACAGATTCGATCATACTATGTATCAATACGGAAACAGTCATACTGATTTCATATACTTCCAGATAGTGAAGGTTTATAATCAAAACTAGTTTGCTGTCAACAAATCCCATCAGTTCTGAAGTACAGTAATCGCCAAAACAATCATTCCCTAATCAAACAAGTTCATAGTTATACGGTAATACCGGGTGATTAATCACATGGCAGGCACCCAGTTTTCCCCATATTGGAAGCAAATCAGGTAATAGCTCTCAATAAGAGTTTTCTCAAGTCGATGAAAGTTCGACTAGGTCATTTCAGATGCAAGTTCTGTCCAATCATAATAAGTAAGACTTCGAAGCACAAGCATCAAACAGAAGTTCTATTGGTTACACAAAGGGTTCCATCAACCCGCGGTTCTATCAGATCAGATCAGGTAGCAGTTCCATTCTTATCATTTCCAGATGAGGTACAGAAGTTCATACTCCAGTCATTTCAGTACATAGTCAGTAGTTTCGCAATTAGTCTGAGTCCATTTATTGTCAATCTTACATCAGGGTCTGGTATCATTATAATTCATATCGAAGCAGTACAAGTCATATACAACGTGTTCCTCCCATTAAGTTTACAGGCAATGCAGTTAGTCACATCGAGAGGTAAACATCACAGTCAGTATAGCAACTTCCAAATAAATCCTTCTTATAGGCATATGGCATACAGTAATACATTACGCGAGATTCTCGGACACATAATAGGGAGTTGCCCTACGAGGGTTCCAAATCAGTCATACAGTCACTAGAGCATAGGCTCGCAGGTCTATTCAAACAGTCATGTCAGTTTTCCACAATCACGATTCACAGTCAAGAGTTCATTAGTCGGGGTCTTTATTCAATCACACAATTCTGGAGTCATGGTCCCAACGGTTAAGTTATCAACAAATTATATACCAATCAGTCCGAGCAAAGGTACAGTCATATATGTGCACTTTCAGAGTCTACTAATATTCCCAATACGGATTCACAAGTTCAATGTACAATACAAAATAGTTTTCCCCAGATACAATAGTTAAGGTAGCAAGTCATAAGTTTACCCAGTCTAGTAATATCCTTAAGCAAAGGTATGCGAACATGTACATGAGTCCAAACAGTTTTCATAGCATAGGTAATTGTTAACATAAGGCGTTACGGTGCTGTAAATAGTTCGCATCAAATAGTAAATCTCGAAAGATTCATTAACCACAGTCCATACCTGACAGTCCTAATAGTATCACAAGCATGGGAACATATGTATAGGTGTGAGTCTAAAATCAATTAGCATGTCAGCATTCATTCGCAAATTCATACGCAGTAGTTCATCTTTACAAGCTAATATGGGTTCTTAATTTCAGAAGTCCCACACACAAACAGTTCACGTATATAATTCGAGTTCAAGGGTCTGATCATTTAATGATGTCCGTCAATATATAACAGTTCAGTCCGAATCATAGCTGTACAGATTTCTCGAATTACAGTCAGTCATAAGGTGTTCCCACGTTCAACAGTTCTAGCACAGTTCAAAAGGTCATGCTTAATAGTTCACATTCAGTTATTGCCATATGATACAAGGACCTAACTCAGTAAACTCTCGTTGGTCACAAGTCCTGACAATTCTCATAGTATAGGGTTCATAATTTCAGTAATTCAGTTGGTTCAGTCAGTATGTTCACAGTCTTTATCGGATTAAGGAATGTACGATTCCCACACAAATGTTCGTATAGGCAATTACACATAATTAAGGTAATACCCGCGTCAGTCATTTCAGTGTTCCGAGCATTCTCTGGAACTAGGGTCTAGATTTAGACTCAATGTCGTTCGGTTGAGTTCGTGGGCAAGATTTAGGCAAGTGTCCTCCCTGTCCACGTCTAAAGCGAGTTTCAGACAGGCGGTGGCAACGCCCCAATGTTATTTCCCACAATCGGTACAGATAGGTATATCATTGGTCAGGGCTATTGCCCGAGGTTTTCCATTCACAGTGGTCATTTTCACTTTCTGTTACTTTCGTTTCATTCTTTCTAATTCGGTTGACGATGTTGATTTGGATATTTCAATGCTGCTACGTTGTCTCAGGCATTAATACTCTATCCAGGACATCTACATGCTTTGTTGGGTTTTAGCACTTCAAGTCAGTCAAACACATCTAGGTCACGCCCACCTTCAATTCTTTTCTATTCTTTGGTAGACAGTATCTAACATGTAGGGTGCCTATCGAAGTAGCGGGGTAAATTTTACCTCGTATTCGACCACAGTCTTATCACCTTACTCAAGTTGTTCAAACTCAGATACTTTCCTATCTTGGATGCATTGGGGGAAAGTATTTTTCGAAGAACACTTCACCTATTTTCTCAGTTTCTGAACCCAAGCCTCAGTTTTCAGTGGTTCGGTACTTCCCAGAAATTTCGGTGGTTTCAGTTTGTTGGGTTTCTGTATCAGTGTCATCAGTTCATATTCAGTTGGTGCAGGCACGTATGTCTGCCTTTATTATCTCAGATTTTCAATTAAGGCTTCAATCATTCATTCTAGCCTATTAATCCTCAGATCAGAAGATTCAGTTTCGTTCACAATCCTCGCCCCTTTCCCTTGTTTACACACAACAGGGTGATTATCAATCCAGGAGAGGTTCTTACTGATTTCACGTTTTATTTCATATCAGACGCGTGTATGCTTTCAATTCAACTCAGGTACGGTCACATGACCCTTTACTACCACACGTCCATAATCACATAGACTCCATATTCGGCATTAACATTCACATTACATGTTATACCACTTTACTTCTTTAAGTATGCATATAGGTTGCGTTCATTTCACCATAGACAATACGGTAATCATAAGCATAGACAGTTGCATACTTAAACACATTAACACATTTATTCAAATCATGGCCACACACACTTCTCATGTTCATGCAATGCCCTAATTACTTTTCTAGGACATCCTATAGCTCACTTGGACACGTGTGTGCAGTATAACTCGTGGTTAAATATCGCTCTGATACCACTCTGTCACGACCCAAACCCGGCCCTATGGGTTTAGCACCGTAACCGGCCAGTAATCCGAGATTACCGAAGGCCTGCCTAACAGTAAACCAGTAAAACAGAGTACAGGGCCTGGCGGAAGCCAATATAGTAAATGAACATTATCCAATGAGCTGTGACAGTCTACACATACATGCACAATCATTCAGAACAGGGATCTAATCCCTATTAAACGGTACAGTAACAGTCTATACAGTAAACAAAACAGTTACAGGGACGGACAGGGAATATTAAAACACCCCAAAGCCGAAGCTTGAACGGCTTAGAACCTCACAGTGAGGCACAGTGGTTGGCTGACAAAACAAAAACTTGCCTGACGCTCCTAGCAGCGGTCCAGTGCCTGAACACCTACATATATATATGAGCAGTGAGCTAAAGCCCAGTGAATAACATAATACGTAAAGAGGTTTAGGATAAATGTCTTTTCAATATTTAAACAGTTCATTGATTCAATATATCGGCCAGTCAGTTTGTGGCTCATATTGATGCCGTAACAGTCATTTAGAAATCATAGTAATCGTACGTGGCACATCCGTTAGCAGTACTAGTAGCAATGTCAGTACAGTAGCAGTAACGGTAACAATATAGTAACAGTACAGTAGCAGTACAGTAGCAGTAACAGTAACAGTACAGTAGCAGTACAGTAGCAGTAACAGTAACAGTAACAGTACAGTTCTTATGGATTCAAGAGGTGTCTCGCACAGATTCTAGAGGTGGCTCACTTTGTAGCACTTAGTTCCGTGCAGCACTTTGCTCCAAGTTTCACAGATTATAACAGTCATATGTGGTACATCCAGTAGCTAAACAGTACAGTAGGTCTTAATAGACCGGGTCTTAATAGACCAAACAGTGAATGATGGCCATCATATCAGTAAACAGTAGTGGTTCCAACATGGGAACCGACAGAGATCTCTGTAACAGTAGTTGTCAATAACAGTAGTTGTTAAGGATGCCACAATACAGTTCAAAATATAGGTCATACGTTCATTCATTCAGTTAACAATACCGTTCAGAAACAGTTCAGTTTAATTGTTCAGAGATAATCAGTTTGAACATATCTTTACACAAATGTTACTCACAGAGTTCTGGGCTATAGTAAGCTAGAGCGTCTCCTCGGAAGTCAACCCTACACAGTCAACAGATCGAACACACACTAAGCTACACAGTTGGGAAAGATAATAACTTAACCCCTAATGCCTCGGTGTGTTCTACATCTATATCCTCATTAAGATGTCTTAAACTAGGCCTAAGAATGCCTAGAATGGGATGAGGATACAAAGATGCGCTCAAAAAAACATTTTCAGAAAATTAGAGGTCCCGCTCGAGCGTGTGTTTCCCCGCTCGAGCGGACATGCTGACAAAGGTCTCCGCTCGAGCGTACATTACTCCGCTCGAGCGGACTGTAAAACAGTGCAAGATGCTGGAAGCTCGATTTTCCCGCTCGAGCGGCACTTTCCCCGTTCGAGCAGACGACTGAAATCTGGAAATCCCAGATTCGAGCTCCAGGTTCAAAACCAAGCTTAGATGCATAAACTTCGATCCTCTTGGGCCAATTTTTTTGGAAAACTCTTTTAAACACATAGAATACCATGTTTCAAAACTCAATTTAGAAAATCAAAGCCCAAGGGTGTTTAATTCAAATCCAATTTCCAACCATTCTTCAAGAACAACATTCAAACATGTCATGCATGAGTTTTAAACCAAATTAAAGCTCCAAAGCTTGTTCAAATGAGCTCATTTCTTTTCAAAACCAGATGAAAACATGGTCTATAACAACAATATGAGCATGCATGTACTAATGTCCATGTAATCAACCTCAAAATGCAACAATACTAACATGCATGCATGAATTATGCTCTATTTCAACATGCTAGAACTAATTCATGGCTCAACTTCCAATTTTGACATAAACCATGCAAGAATCAAGTTGCATTCTCTTACCTAAGTCTTGTATTTAGGATAGGGAAGCTCAATTGTACAGAACTCCTTCAATTCTTCAAGATCTCAAGCTAAATCAACAAGAACAAATCTCTCTCTCTCTAACTCTCTTCTTTGGTCGACTGAGGCAACACAAAGGCTGATGAAATGTTGTTTAATCAAATGCATTAAGTGTAATAAGCCTCAAAAGGTTTGAGGTAGGGGGCCACTACAAGGCTAGTTTGGTAAATAAGTCCAACTTGGCCAATTAGCTTATTTTAAATTAGAACCAAATCACTTTTTCAATGAATATACCATAAAATTACATAAATTATGTTGATCATAAAACACTAATCAATTTTGGATTCGGCCGCCGATAGGCCTTCAATTAGCAGTTTAAACATAAAACATGAACAGATAATCAAACAATCAAACAGATAGGTTATACATTTAAACAGATACGATCAGTCAATTAATTCCAGACTCCAGTCAGTCAGTTCAGTACTTTTAATCAGCTCAATTATCAGTCATGATCAATTCAGTTTAACAGTAATCAGTCAGTCATTAGTCGGTAAACAGTGTTTAGTCGGTAAACAGTGTGAGGGTTGTTACATTACCAATCCGACTGCATGACAGATGTCAGGTCTAGTGCTTGTCATGGCATACATTAGGCTGCCTACTGCCTGAGCATACGGAACATTTCTCATTTCTTCAATGTCAGACTTAGTTTGAGGACTCATACTTTTACTAAGACTTTGTCCCTTGCAAACAGGCATACTTAAAGAATTACAGTTATCCATCTTAAATCTTTTAAGCACATTGTCTAGATGTTTCTCTTGATCTAGATATAATAATTTTGAATTTCTATCTCTTGAAGTTCTAATTCTTAGAACATAGGTTGCAAGACCCATGTCTTTCATTCCAAATCTAGATGCTAAGAAAGTTTTGGTTTTTATAATTAGATCTGGACAGTTTCCTGCTAACAATATGTCATCCACGTATAAAGACAATATTGCTAACTTGTCAACATTTTTCCAGATATAAACACAGTGATCTAATGGACTTACAACATAGCCCATTTCTAAAATGGCTTGGTGGAATTTCAAGTACCATTGTCTTGAAGATTGTTTAAGTCCATATAGAGATTTCTTCAACTTGTAGACTTTATCCTCGTTGCCTTGGTTATGGAAACCATCAGGTTGCATCATATAAATTTCTTCTTTTAATTCTCCATTGAGAAAAGCAGTTTTAACATCTAATTGATGCAATTCCAAATCCATCCTGGCTACTACCGCCATTAGAATCCTTATAGAGGCAAATTTTGCAACAGGAGAATACGTATCTACGAAGTCTATGCCAGGTTGTTGAGTGAATCCCTTGGCAACTAACCTGGCCTTGTATTTCTCCAAACTTCTATCTACTTTGAATTTCTTTCTAAGAACCCATTTGCAACCAATGGCTTTTCTTCCATTCGGAAGATCGGTTAATTCCCAAACATCATTTTTCTTGATCGAGTCAAGTTCTTCATTCATTGCCTCAAGCCATTGTGGAGCATCACTACTACTCATTGCTTCATTATAACTAGTAGGATCATCTACTAAGTTACTAAGTTCTTCAACTTGAAAAACATAATGATCTTTCAAAACCGTAGATGGACGTCTTGCTCTCTTACTCCCACTTATCTTAGAATTCGAAGCAGGTAAAACAATGTCATGTAATTTGCGTTTGCTCCCACTATTAGATGGTTCGAGAAGAACATGCGGACTATGTGACAAAGAAGGAAGAGAAGAATCCTGAGATACTTCAGAGAGCAATTCAATTTGTTCAATAGGAGTAACAAGATCAGCGGATTCAAGAAAAATAGCATCTCTACTTTCTATTAATCCACGTTCGGGATGGTAAAAACGATAACCACTCCTATTTTCGACATAACCAATAAACTTGCATTCCCAAGTTTTGCTTCCCAATTTATCCCTTAAAGGTTTGGGAATAAGTACATGTGCCTTACATCCCCAAACTTTGAGAGTTTGAACATTAGGTTTAGTTCCATGCCAGCATTCATAAGGAGTTAGAGGTTTGGCTTTTGTTTCAACTCTATTTAAGATATACGCAGCGGTGGACAAGGCTTTCCCCCAAAAATGAATAGGAAGATCAGCATGAGCCATCATAGACCATGTCATTTCCATGAGAGTACGATTTCGTCTTTCTGCAACCCCATTTTGTTGTGGTGTATATGGCATTGTAAACAAATGTTTTATGCCATACTCTTTGCAGAAAGAATACATAGCTTCATATTCGCCACCTCTATCATTATTCAAGTGTTTAATGGACCGACCAAGTTATTTTTCTACCTCTAATTTATATTCCTTAAACTTTTCAAGTGCTTCTGATTTGTATTTAAAAAGGTAGATATGTCCATATCTTGAATAATCATCAGTGAAAGTAATAAAGTATTCCATGCTTCGATGAGTTTTAGTTCTTAAAGGCCCACAAATGTCCGAATGAATTATTTCAAGTAATTCTGATGATTTCCAATGTTTAAAAAATGGCTTGCTAGTCATTTTACCTTTGATACATGATTCACATATATCAAAATCATCAGAACATACTTTAGGCAATAAACCACTTTTAAACATTCGAGACATTTTATTTTTATTAATGTGACCTAACCTTAAATGCCACAAATAAGAACTATTACTAGTAGAAACATGCAAATAATCAGAAATACATACTTTATTATCAATAGGAAGAGAGTACATGTCATTCACTCTTATACCTTTCACTAATACACTCCATTTCTTAATCAATACTGTGTTAAACCTAAAATTAATCTCAAAACCTTTTTGAGTTAACACCGGAACTGAAATTAAATTTCGCCGAATGTTAGGTACATAAAGCACATCATGAAGCACAATAGAAGTCCCTTTAATAGAGAATTGACAATTGCCGATACCCAAAACATCACTATAGGAGTTGTTGCCCATGTAGATTCTGTGTTCACCAACCTTCTTTTCAGTAAACTCCACGAACATGTCTTTATTTTTGCACAATATGTCTAGTTGCAGCAGAATCAATCCACCATGAATTTGATGAAGGCTCAAGTACCAATGCTTCAGAAATTGTCATGGCAACAGGGTTATTATCCTTGTTCTGCTTCTTCTGAGGGCAATTGGCTTTGATATGGCATTTTTTACCACACTTGTAACATGAGCCAATTTGATGCTTGTGATGTTGTTGTTTTTGCCATTCTTGTGGTTTCTTCCATCCTTTCTGAAATCCCTTCTTCCATTTTTTCTTGAAAAAAGTTGTCTTTTTCTTGTTGAATGGAGTGTGGGTATTATTTTGTAGTTGTGGTGAAGATTGCGCCATCAACAAGTTAAAAGACAATCCTTCTTTACGCCTGCGCTTCATTCTTTCTTCTTCCAAAACTAAGAGTACAAGCAATGTGACCATTGAAATCTCTCGTCCGCTATGAGTTAAAGATGTGATAACATGATCCCAAGATAATTGAAGACTATTAAGTATAGTAGTTACTTGCATCTTGTCCGACAAAGAGTGTTCAGCGTTGGATAATTCTTTAGCAATTAATTCCATTTGATTAACATAATCACCAACACTATCATTATCACTCATACGAGTATTATTATATTTGTCCAAGAGCATATGAATTTGAGTATCCGATCGAACTCCATACTTACTTTCTAGTGCTTCCATTAGTTGTCGGCAGTTTCATGTTTTTCAAAGAGCGAAATAATATTATCTTTCATATTATGTAACATAGTTGCCTTTGCCATTGCATCATCTTCTATCCATTTATTTTGGAACCAATTAGAATCATCATTTGGTTTAGAAGTGGATAAAGTATGCAATGTTTTCTCATGTGTAAAAAGATAAGAAATGTGGCATTTCCATGCTCGGAAATTATTTCCATTAAGTATTTCGATCCTTGAAGAATCCATGGTATTTTTAATTGTCATTAAAAACAAATGTATACTATTAATTAATATAAAATAAAATAAAATACAATTGTGGACCCAAAATTATTAAAATAATAATAATAATAATAATAATGTATGTTGAGTGAAAAGCAACTTCTTTTCCAAGAGGGGTTTTAAATATTTTATGGCCTTACTTTAATCCTTGGGCTAGGCTTGGCTTTGAAACAGGCCCAAAAGCAAGAGAACTCAAAATTAAATTAGGCCCAAAAAATATGAGAACTCAAAATTAAATTAAGCCCAAAGACAAGAGAACTCAAAATTAAATTAGGCCCAAAAAAAAAAACATGAGAACTCAAAATTAAATTAAGTCCAAAGACAAAAGAACTCAAAATTGAAGTAGGCCCAAAAACAAGAGAATAATGTATTCTTGTTTCAAATTTTCAAACTAGCAGCAAATAGCATTCCGGTTGTCTTCTTCGGCAAGGAGAGACGAAGAACAAAAATGAAAAATAGGAACTTGAGGGCAAATTGTTCGAACTTTTTCACTACATAATTCACCACCTCGCACCAAATTCTACGATGAACAATATGGAGAAGTTGGTGACTCACTTCAGTAACCGAACAAAGATTTGTAAATCTTCTTTAACCGACGGTATTCGGATTCACTTTCGACAACTATTCTTCCGTCGTTTTCACACACAACAACTTCCTTCGTGTGTATTATTGGGTTAATCGGATAATCGAATAATCGAATGATAGAATAATCGAATGGAAGTTACCAAAGTGAAACACTGTTTTATCAAATTGTTCACTGAATTTTCAACAAAATAAATTCTGAAAATTCTTATTCTCAGGACTGTAATTTCACATTTGCGTACACAATTAAACCATGCTCTGATATCACTGAAAGATAAACTGAACAATGGTAATGATCGATTAGCCCATGAGGGTGTTTATCATGCAAGACAAAATAGCCAATCTGGAAGCAAACGGAATGTTTATATATGTATACTGTTTTCTGGGTTTTGATTGAAGTAAAGTATAAGAACTACATCTTCAACTATTTATAAGTGCTTTGATAACCTTTGCCAAGAGTTATCATGATGTATGGGAATAGATACAATGCTATGAAGCATTGTGTCTCTTTGTGTTTAAATTCAAACACCAAATTACTTCCAGATTGTTCTATGTCTTGCAGGAAGGTTTATTACACTGCATATGAGAGAAGTTTCAGTGAAGTGAGTCACACCAATTTATGGTGTGGTCACTCTTTATTCCATCAAATACACCCTATGTTTTTTCACAAATTACCTTTTAAAGTAAACCCAAATAATAAACAAATCAAAAATTCCAAATTACACCACTGTAAAAAAACTCATTCAAAAAATCTTAAACAAATTTCTCACTACAACTATCCATTTTATTCACATACAAAGAACGATTGGTGTGAGTTATTCTATATGGCATCATATTTACTTATATGTGTTCATATTATATTAGTGATAACCCATGAAACACTTTGTTGAAAAATTCCATGATTATTTTATGAAGATTGAAAAACACTTTTGTTGTTGAACCCCCATGGCATCTCTAAATGACCATCTAACAATTCCCAAGAACTAAAGCCTTCCAAGAGAATACTAGTTGATATTAATTGAACAAGACATTACTTATTTTTCAATTTGATTAATTGAACAAGATGCTTTTTTTTTTTTTTTTTTGATTAATTGAATAAACAAATTATTGTGTTCTTGACAATTCCCAGATTTTTTTTTTTTTTTTTTTTAAACAGTGGCACATATTATTCTGTTCTTGTTTTGTTCTATTTGTAAGTAACAACACAATAAGAAATAATGATATTGATGATCATTGTGAGTTTTGGTGGAATGGAATAGAGTTTTGAAGTGAGAAAGAAGATGAAGAAAATAATTAAAACTTAGAGAGGAAGATGAAAAGCATTGAACATGAAGAATACATATAAGTGATTTGGGTGTATCATAAGAAAAAAATAATATCTTATTTTAGGGTTTAATTAGTATCGTCCTTATTAGTAAATTTATATTAAGGTATAGTAAAAATTAAAATTTCAAATTTTTTATTAAATTTATTGAATTATTATTTAAGTGCAAATAGACTCATCCTTGCAGGACCCCTCAAAAATTAAAACAAAGGATATTCTGCCATAAGTGCTTTGTTATTTTATTTTGAGTAATGTTTGAGGGCCCGAAATTCGTGGGTCGAATTTGGCTCAAAACCCAAAACGACGTCGTTTTGGGTTTTGATTTTTTTTTTTTTTTTTTTTCCTTTTCTTTTCTTCCGCCATTTTCTTCTTCTTCGTCTTCTTCGCAGAGACAGAGAGGGAGAGGGAGAGAAAGAGAAGAGAGAAAGAGAGAGAGAGGGAAGACAGGTCGCCGGTCGCCGATCGCGTCGCCGCGCCTCCATCGCCGATCGCCGCCTCTGCTCGTCGCCGTGCCTCCGCCTCCGTCGCCGATCGCCGCCTCTGCTCGTCGCCGCGCCTCCGCCTCTGTAGCCGATCGCCACCTCTTCTTCCTCCGTCTTCTTCCTCCATTTTTTAGGCCCCCTCCAGTCCTTCCTCCCCCTCCTCCTCCTCCCCCTTCCCCCTCCCCCTCCCCTCCCCTCCTTCTCTTCTTCGTCTGCTGAAAAAAAAAAAAAAAAAAAAAAATTCGGGGCATTCGGGGGTCCCGTTTTCGGGCCCCCAATCACTACTGTTTTATTTTAGGATCTCTCTGTTGTCTAGTTAGGTGGAAGCCCAATTCAATGTTGTTGGGTTTGTGAGGCCCATTAATGGTGATTTGAAGAGGGATCCTATTTGTACTTAAAAAATCATTAAGTATACTCAATTTTTTAATATACGTTATAAAATTATTTAGAATTATAATTTCCTTTCAATTTACCTTATCTTTTTTTTCTAAATTACCCTTCAAGGTACACCCAAATAATAAATAAATCAAAAACTCTAAATTACACCATTTTGAAAAACTCTTTCAAAAACCCTTAAATAAATTTCTTATTACATCTATTCCATTTGCTCACTAAACATACAACAACATTCCAGAACTAATTGAGATTTTTAAAAACCACAAAACTAATTTTTTAATCATACAAGTGTAATCAAAAATCAAAATTATTGAATTCCAAAAGGCACACTAAATCTTCAAATTTCTGGTATATTTTGGGACAAAATCTTTAGGGTTTTTGTTTTAATCTCTATAGTCTAATATATCTATATGTATACATACATATGATATATCTGGTTTATGTTTATGCAGGTACTCTTCGAAACTATTTTACTTTCAATTTTACGAAACACAAAGATTCAGGTACTCATATTCGAAACAATTTCAGGAGCTTACACCACCACTCGCACTCACAACCACGCTTCAATCATCTTGTTCTGGGAAAGGCATCTCCAAAGACTCTAAAATTCCACTAGAATTCTATTTGATGCCAACCCCAGGCTTTTGTTCAAATCTGGAAATTTTGATTTTGGAAAAACCTTTCAAAAATTCTTAAACAAATTTATCATTACAGTTATTCTGGAACGACAACACTTGGGGAAGAAGACAAGGAGAATTCAATATGAAAAATATGCTTAAGTGATTTGAGTGCTATGAAAAAAAAAAAAAAAAATTAAGAATTTAATATGTATTGTCCGTATTAATAAATTTATATTAGAGAATAATAGGAACTAAAATTTTAAAATTTTGCTGGACATACTAGATTATTATTTGGGTGCAAATAGAATCCCCTAATTTAAATCAATCATTTTTTAAGGATTTTGTATATAGATCATTTATGAAAAAATTAAGTCAATTCGATGATTATAGCTACATAATTTTATTAAATTTGTTTACAAAAAATAAAAGACAACTATGATTTTGAAATGTCTTTTTGTAGACAAATTTGATAAAATTATATAGTTATTGTTATCAGATTGACTCTTTTTTTTTCTTGTATGATTTATATGTAATGACCTCGGATTATCAAAGTGGGAATCAAAATGGGTCCTATAGGCCCAACAACACTAAATTGAACTTCTCTCCCGCTAAAGAAAATGGAGAGTTACAGGCCAATCCTACTTAGGAAACTTATTACCTGCTATGTCCAGCCCAATTTAACGAAGTCATTTTTGCAATTTTACCCCTAGCCTCAACTCCTGTCCTCCTCTATCATCGTCAACATCGTTGGCCTCAACCATCATTCTCGTCTTCTTTCCTCACCATCGCTCACCTGACACTACCATCCTCCACCTGCATTGCCATCACCATAACTCCTCCATCATCCATCTACTATCTGCAACACCATCGTTGCCACCATAATCCTTCTCTATTACCGATCTATAATCTTTGATACCAATCTTCACAAGCAACTTCAAATCTATCCAATTTCAACGCCGATCTACAATCTTCAACCTTAGAACTAGATAGGTTGTGTATAAAAACTGAAAGAATCTACTTGAATAAATTCATCGGTGATAAATTTATCATTGATTATCACTGATAAATTTATTAATAAATTTGTTGAATTCTTTGCTATTAATTCATCAGTGTTTTGGTTGTATAGTGTTAGTAATTGTTGAATGATGATTGAATCACAAATTAATTTGATTATTGATCATAGAATGATAAAAATGATTAGGGCAAACTTCACTTTACCCCTTGTGGTTTGGGCCGGGTGCAGATTACTCCCTGACATTCAGAAATCACTACATAACCCCCTTGTGGTTGGTGGACTAAAACACACATTAACTTCTATTAACAGAAGTTGTAAATTGACAGTTATACCCTTCTCTCTCTCTCTCTTCTCTTCTTCTTCCTCCATACCCATTCAACAAAACACTTGATTTAGCTTCATGCTACCAACTCTAACACACACACACACATATATGTATAAACCTACAAATTGCATATATATAATCTATACATATGTATATATATAGGCGTATATATTCCTAAAATCTATTAAGACGCTTAAGATCAAACTGTATTAAAAGGAATATAAAAAATATATATATAGTTTTATGAAGTGTATATATATATGTATATATTCACTATTATATATTTATGAGGTTTGATCTTCAATTTAAGAATGAGCTCAAGAAAAAAAAATAAAAATAAAAATAAAATAAAATACATTGCAGATCTAATGATGTAATTGATGCTAGCTTCGAAAATTAAAACCAAACATGCCTTAGTTTGTTTATGTTGAATTAGATGTAGCCTTGTGAATTTGATTGTGGAGGTTTGTTGATTTGGGTTATGTACAGAAAGTGTGGCTGGATAAGAATACAAGAAAGCTTTTGTTTGTCAATTTCTTCAAACGAGTTGGCAATTACTGGAATTGATGATCGGAGATACTGAAACAGTATTCCGACCGATGAATCTAGGTGGGAACTTGAAATCGTTGTTGATTTTTGTTGCTTCTGTGGGTTCTTTGAATATATACATATATATAGTTACAAATTATATATATACATTAATTTTTTATAGAAACTATGTTGTTTAAATTAATTTAGGTTTTTGTTTTGGGTTGTAATTTTAGAGAGAGAATGAGGAAGACCCATGGCATGCCTTTGCAAATTTAAAGATGTTCTAAGGGTATTTTGGTCTTAAAATGTAACTTATTCTCTGTGTGAGTGTTTGAACTACACGGCCCGTTAACTTGGATAGAAAAGTGAACAGTGCATTTTAATCCACCAACCACAAGAGTGTTATATGGTGATATTCAAATGTCAGGGGGGTAATCCGCACATGTCCCAAACTATAAGGGGGTAAATTGAAGTTTGACCAAATGACCCAAATGATTAATTGATCATCCTACATATTTATGACTTTACATTGACAAAAATGATAAATTTATCACTATATTAATATTAAAATTCCACCACAACAACAACCATATATCGAACAAAATCAGTGGTAAATTTATCACTATAGTAATATCAAAATTTTAGCATAGCAACAGTCCATAGCATATTGAACAAATTAGCTTTCATTGAAACTATAACTAAAAATGTATAATCCTCTAAATATATACACAACAATCTCCAACAAACACACAATAATCTCTACATTGTGATTAACAAATAATTGAAGAAAAAATCACACAAACAATCTCCATATTCATTCAAAACAATACATAAACTCAACGTTGAATATAGCAGATTGATGATGGAAGAAAATAATGGTGACAGCGGCAGAGGACGGTGATGGTTGACACGAGCGACGTTAAAGGTGATAGAGAACAGCGGTGGTTGAACTGAGCGGCATTAAAGGCAACGGAGAAGGACGTGTGCCGACTGGAGAAATCATTAGAGGAAGAGAGAGAGAGAGAGAGAGAGAGAGAGAGAGAGAGAGAAAACAATGAACAAGGGCAAAACAGAGCAGGAGTAAAACGGAAAGAAAAAAAGAGCCCCAGGATTTATTGGTGTATAAAACCAAACTTCATGACTAAAATAGGAAAAACTCTTCAGAGCAGAACCGACTAGTAAAAAAGCTTAAAGAGAAGCTAGGTGTTTTATTATTTAGGTCTTTTTAACGTGCTGCTTATTCTTTATGGCATATGCACTTTCATACAAGATATACAAATTTTTTAATTTTCTCAATGTGTCCTAAGGCTCCCATTAATAAAATCCTTCATCTTTTTTTTTTTTTTTTGCTTGGGTGTCAAAAGGACATGCATGTAAAAGTAAATGCACATACCCATTGATTGAATGAAACATATGAATTAATTCTTTCTACAAAAAAAAAAAATTCACTCCACACACTTAATGAAAAAAAAATTAATTACATTTTTATCCTAAAACAAAAATATCAAAATATCATTTTATTTTCCACATCCAAAATCTTAATTTCCAAGCCACCCAAAAATTGCTAACCATAACTAGTTGCCGCACCACCGCTGGCCGCCTCTCTTCACCGCTTTAGTAGGGGTATGAATTCAAGATTGGATTACGAGAAACAACTCTATCTGTGTGGTAGCAGATCAAGTATTGCTAATGATAACATGTCCCCATATAGATATAGAGAGGCGAGTCACTTTAATGTAGAAAAAGAACAAGTGCAATCAATGATTAGAAGCCATTTAAAAAGCTTATCCTGAGAGATGGAGTTAGATATGTCAAGTTTGCAGTTGACAAGTGTGAACTCTCTGGTTGTATAGGCAATAGAAAGTTTGGAAACACTGCGCCGTATTTTGAGACGAGCTATGGCAGTGGCTATGGTGAAGGTGGCAACAGAGACTAGTTATGATTAGAGAATAGGTTATTGGTGGAAGGATGAAAAAGGGAAAATTTCCGAGTATAAAAGGTTGTATATTGAGTAAACATTTTTTTTTTTTAAATTCATTAAGTGCGTGAACTGAAATATAATAGGCACAAAGATAAAAGAGCACGTGGAAATAAAATTTCCTGAATTAATAAGAGTTTCAAAGGGCCAATAAACATGATACAATTTATAGAAATTCAATAGACAATTAACAAGCCTAAGAGGCCACAAAAAGTAGTTAAAAAAAATCCCACGAAAAGTAGGCCTCAATACATGCTATATATAGGGTCCCATATGAAACTGGCAATGAATAAAAATGAGTTCACAAATTCAGTGAATGAAAAGCTGAGTAATACGATATAATTTGAATATAAGAAATAAACATAATTGTACACAACTTAAAGATAACATACTATATTGGTCAAAATCAACATTTGAATATGTAAATTTCTGTCACAGTTTGGGTTTTTAGTGAAAATTGTAGTCATGAATCTCAATACAGAAGTAAAATTGGTTACAAAAAAGTAATTTATTTTTATTTTTAGTGAATTTTTAAGTTCAAATAGTAGGCCCGAAGTTGAAAAAATCACTAAAAAACAAATTTAAAAATAAGTTAACTTTTAAGTTAGAACTAAATAAATGATATTCTTTCTCTATAAGTAAACTTCCAAGTTTAACTTTCGACAAAATTTTTAGTGTTGAAAGAATCCTCACTCTTTGACATTAGTGGGAGAAGATCTCAAAATAGGGTGGGAAAGACTAATATAAGCATCATTTTCGTAATTTAATTTTATTAAATGGGTAACCAAATATAAATACCAATAAATAAAAAGGGTGATATAATAATAGACAAAACGTGAGACAAACATAGTTGGGTCCCGAACCTGCTAATAATATCCTACGAAATTTTATTTTTACACACCATTTCATCTCTATACACATCATATCTTAGTTCACACATTTATGAATTTGATTATGTATTATTATTGAGTAGTGCTATTTACCCTTATTTTTTTTCTTAGGACCTCCCACATCTTCCTTTTTTTAATTCTAATTTTGTTCAAACATAAAATTTCATTTTTATCCCCATCCCTAACTTTCTAATCCTAATTTTTCAAACCCTAACCTTAATCTCACCTACCATCCCGATCACCCCAACACTGGTGGCCGCCCCTTATTTCGGCCAGCAACTTCCACTGCCATCACCAACATCACCTCTAGCCACTAACACCTTCACTCTTACTCACCAACCACCAACAATGCCACCACCTACACCACTCTTAGACTCTTTCTCTTTCTCTATCTCTATTTATCTATCTCTCATCAAATCGCAATCACGATCACAGAAGATCAGTGATGGTGGCAAATCTACCCACCATGCATGATTGTCACGACTATAGTGTTGCTTGCGATTTCTCCAGATTTTGTTTGGTAGTTCAAGGCCAAAACACTACCATTTGTTCGGTGGCCTATAACTGAACTACTACTGTTTGTTCGATACTGGTTTTCCGAAACAAGCGAGACAATTTCAAATGAAAAAAAATTGAACATGAGCATGTGTAAGGGGGCTCTAGGGCAGTTGTATGGGTGGTAGGGATGGCAAATGACTGAGATTTGTGGAATGAGAGACTTGGGTAAAAAAAACGAAGTAGAGGATCGCCAGTGGAAGAAGGGGAAGGAAGATGCCGTCAGAAAAGAAAAGTCGCCGGTGAAGGAGGAGGGTTGAAGGAGGGTCTCTAGTGAAGGAGGAGGTGTGGGAGGGTTGCCGATGAAGGAAAGAGGTTGTCGGATGTAGGGGAGATTATCGGTTGAAAAGTGTTAGGATCAGAGTTTAAAGAGTACATTTGAAATTATGGAAGGGATCCAAAGAAAAATAAGAAATAGAGTAATTTTGGTGGTGGGGGTTCAAAGAAGTGGAAGGTCCTAAGAAAAAAAGTAAAAGCATTTAGTAATTCCCATTATTATTATCATTCTATATACCACATGTTCCAATTATACCCCTAACTTACATCTTGTACACATACCACCTAAATAAGTTTTCCATACACCTTCAAACCTTTTAGAGACCCACACGTCACTTTTCCACACACCCACCCACAATGGTTGTTCCAACAAAACACAACTCCATTGAAGACCCTTATTCCAACAAAACACAACCCCATCGAAGACTTACATTGAGCTATATTGCATTGTTGAAGGTAAGTAATGTGTATCTCCCTCCCATTTTGTAGTTATTAGAATAAATTTAGTTTTGCCCATTTCATATCTCCCTCCCATTTCATAAGTAATGTGTATCTATCTTTTATTTTCGATAATTGGTTGATTTTTTCCCGAACAAAATAAGTTTTGCTCATTCGATACTGGTTTTTCGAATAAAATAGATTTATTCGGTTGTTTACTTCCAAATTTTTTTGAACATTTCAATTCTATACTTCCGAATGGACATAGATTTTCGATTCTATACCTTCTAATTGTTTATAGGTTTTCGGTACTTAATTTCTGAATTTTTTACATTTATTCAGCTTTGTTCTTCTGAATTTTTTATAGAGACAATTGGTGATAAACCTAATATGGAGAGTGCTTGAGGAGTTAGGTCCATTTGATATTTTTTTATTGGTGAGAGATCCACTATTTGTGAAATAGTTTAATGAAAAATCCTTTTGTTATTTTTAGAGGATATTTTATTTCCATATTTATCCCTTATCTATCTGTTTAATTTTTCTATATATTTAATTTTTTTAATTATCTATTCAAATATTTTTATATATTTAATTTTAAACCTACCTGTTGAAATTTGCGTCTATCTGTTCAAATTTTTTCCCTATCTGTTTAATTTTTTCTTTATCTGTTCATTTTTTCCCCTATCTGTTGAAATATGTATTAATTTTTTATTATCTGCCCAAGTTTTCGTCTATCAAATTTGTTTTAATGTTTTTTTAATCCCAAATTTTTATATGTACAATTTTTTATCAGTCCAAATTGGTTCTATCTGTTCAAATTTCTTCAGTTCTCCATCTCATTCTATCTGCACAAATTTCTTCACACTATTAAATTTTCTAATCTGAACTGTTTAATTGGTCTACCCTCTACAACACAGCCATTGAAGTCTCAGATCCTGATCTGTTCAACACAACCTTTGATATTGAAAATTATTGAGTCCTCATAAAGTAACAAATTTTTTTTTTTTAATGGCATTTGGCCATATCCATTTTTTGAACCAAATCAAAAACTGAATAGGAAAGCTCAGAGATTTAGAAGGGTTCAAGCACAATCATTGACTTTGTGAACCAAAACAAGACCTACAAGATTATAAATTAACAATCAAACAGATTATACTTAGTCCAAATACCACAACAACATAAAATAACTATTGAATAAATGTATTGTATTGTATAATTTTCGATTACCAGAGAGTCATTTTGCAGTAGTCTTATCTGACATTGCAAGGACGATTGGTAGTGGTTATGGGGATCGAGGCTCGTTTGGAGAAGAAATCCTCCATCAGATCTCTCAGCCAAACTTTGTGACTAAGAAACAACAGAAGAAATTCTCCATCAGACCTCTGTTCGATCGATCCATTATAGCAACTTCTTTTGCATATATATATACACATACGAGTATAAGCAATAATGGCGAGTGTCGGTGAGGAGGACAACGACGCCGTTTTGAGCGACATTGAGGCCGACGATCTGGTGCCAATTTCCATCAAGTCGCCGGAGGATTTGATAGAAGGGCTTACTGGAGAAGTTCGGCCATTGGTAGAGAGAGAAAGGCAGCGGCGACGCGAGAGAAAATCCCCAAATCGGCATCCTCCGTCGTCACTCCCGGTGGACCTCGGCTACTGTATGGGTGAGGCCATCGATGTACTGAAACTATGATGAGTGAATCGTGTACTCCCAATGTGTTCCACAGCTTGACTGATCGATCTTTGGAGGTTGAAACGATTTGACGATTGTCAATTGAGAAAGCGACGGAGACGATATCTTTGGTGTGGCTGACAAAATGGCGAGCGGTGGTGTCAGTGGCGAGGTCCCAGAGACGGAGCTCGCGTTCACCGACGAAGTGAGAAAGGCCGGTGAACGTCGGCGAGAGAGAGGGCTTCGATGGAGGTGGCAATTCAAAACCCTAACCCTAGAGAGTAGAGAGAGAGAGAAATGTGAGATTTGAGAGAAAATTAAAACGCGTGAGAAGGGTGAAGGAAATGGAAGGGTAATTTACTCATTTTACGGGGCATTACGGGTGACTGTTGTGTCTCTAACAGCAATGGTGGTTGTGAGTTAGACCTCATTTTGGGAATAGACTATTTTAGTAATTTTTTGAATTTTTATGAAAAGATGTGTAGAAAAGTAAAGAGGTAATGTGATAATTTTTAGTAATTTTTTGACTTTTTGACTAAAATAGCCACTCCCCAAACGAGGCCTTAATTTGAAGTGTATTACGAGATTATTTTTATAATTTAATTTGTTATTTTGTAAGATTTGTTAAGTACTTTATGTTTATTAAAAATTATATTAATCGGATATCAATAATTATATGATTGATAATCAAAAAAGAAGTTTTATGATTAAGTTTTTCTTTTGTGAAAATTTTATTGTTTATTTTTTGATTATCAATCATATAATTATTGATATTTGATTAATATGATTTTTGGTAAGTACAAAGTACTTAACAAATCTTACAAAATAACAGTTTGGATCATAAAAATAATCTCATAATACACCTCAAATTGGGGCACAACAGTCACTGCTATACTAAAGGTACAACAGTGACTCTTACGCTGTGTTTGGTTGTATTTTCAAATTATATTTCCACCATATCATCGCGCTTCACGTTTGGATATGATTCTGAAAATACAATTCCACCATATCATTCAAAATACATTTGGACTTCCCGTTTGGCAGCTTTCTTCTTCATTTCTCCATGTCAAAAGCTTTCAACGTGTCTTCAATCTTCTTCATTTCTGAAAAGCCTACCATGTTTTTCATTTCTTAAAAGGTTCACGTGCAAAAAGAAATTTAAAGTTGAACTAATCTACTCGTCTTCCTTTGTTTGAAAGATCACGGCTGATGATTCGTCACAAGTCGCATTCGTTCCTGTGAACTGAGACCATTTTATAAACTATGTCTATGAACCCCCTTCCTCCCCATACCATCTCCCACAAATCAAGTTAGTTACAGTTTGTGCGTTGTGGAAGATTCATTCTCCGAGCAGCCAAACAACGACGACACCAAGGTCAAATAAATCACAAATTTCTGCCAAATTTTTTTTTTTACAGCTCACTGATTTTCTGAAACATCCCCAATTTTTTTCCAAATTTTTTTTGTCACAGGTCAAATTTGTCAAACCTATTCTCGAATCAGACGACTACCAAAGAAGCGCACATTCGCTCACTGTACCCACTCCATCACCGATGGCAACTATTCAACTCCCACTGATCTGGTACGTATATCCTTCAATCCATCTGGTATGTAGAAATGGCTTTTGAAATGGTTTCTAAGAAGTCGAAACGGGTATAGAAATGGTTTGTGATCTGTCTGAACTGTTTGAACTGTTTAAGCTGAGCCGGTCAACCTCTAGAACAACTAGCCGGTTGTCCCCCAGGTCATCCGGTCAGTCGACCGCCGTGCTTTCCCAGCCCTTTTCATGCTTCTCTTCTTCTGCTCTTCTTCTTCTGCTTATTTCTAGTTATTTTTTTATTGTATACACTTGTTTTACAAACTTTTTACATAAAATATTATTTGATTTTTATTTTGTATCTATTTTGCCCTTCAATTAATCTGTTTTTCCTAACACTATTTAACAAGTTCAAATAAACATTAATTTTGATTAGTACTTAAACATAAATAATTGTAGTTGATTTTTGCATTGTTATTTTTTTATATCCACTCCAGATTATTTTAAATATAAATTGTGTGTTTTTAGATGGATGGAAACAATTCAAATGACAATCAAGAATGTGAACTCCCAGAATTGAAATGAAGTTAATAAACATGTTGAGAGAAAATGTTAAAAAAAAATCAAACAACAGGTCGCAGTACTGTGTGGACAATTAGGCATGGGAATCATTTTGCAAATCAGTTGCAAAATCTGTATGGATTTCGATATACATCAAAACAGCTGCGACAAAAATATCAGCGATTGAAAGTTGATTACCAAACGTTTAAGCGGCTGCAGGCACAGACTGGTCTAGAATGAGATCCCATTGTAGGAACTGTTGTTGTAACTGATGAATTTTGGGATAAGGTTTTTCATTAACCTATACCATTTTCAATTTTTTTTTGTAACATTTCATCACACATACAGTATGCTTATTTTCAATATTTTCAATTGCTGTAGGCTACAAAAAATGTAAAGAAGTTTAGGACAAAAAGATTTGAGTATTTCCAAGAAATGGTGGAAATTGTTGAAAATTGTTGTGCCATAGGGACCTTGTCTCGTGTATCCACAAAAGGAGCCCTTGACTCAAATGAAGAAGATGAGATGCTTAACAAATTTTGGAGCCCTGAAGCTGGTGGAAGTAATGCTGCAGAAGCCATTCTCGTTGACTTATTCAGCAATGAATACATAGATCCAGCGAAGGGAAAAAGTCACAAGAGGGGCCTTACAAATAGCCAGACTGACAGTGGTCGTTCTAAAAAGTCACGGTCAAGTGGGTTCGATGATGTGTGTGCAACTTTTACTACCTACGTAAAGGCAAAAACAGAATATTCACGTGCACGATCAACTGACACAGAGGCTGTAAGTGCAAGTGGTGATGAGTATTCCCTTGATGCATGTCAAGATGCATTGCTAGAGCTTGGGGACATACCACCGGTCCAGTACGTTAGGGCACTGACACTATTTAAAGACAAGGAATGACGAAGGTTTTTTATGTGTACTCCTACCTATATGCGCCTAGCTATGATTCTAGCTTTGCAGTGAAGTGAGAAGTTGTGTTTTGATTGAGTTAGCGATTCTCTTTGTCATTGTGCAAGATGATTTGATGATTCCTAATTTATTTTTTATCATTTTTTTTCATCCCATGATATGCTCTTTTTTATCCATCTTCGTATGTTTATTTTTATTGAATTCTTAAGTAGTTTCGGTTTTACACCAATATGTTGTGTTATTGTTCTGGGTTCTTTCATGTCCATATTCTTATGACAAGATGACTACATATTAAACAAATTTTCTTCGCATGTATATTTTAGTGGATACTAGTAAATGACTAAGGCCGACTAAATGTAGCCACTTGTTAATTCAGTTTCACCAATAATGGTAACAGTTAGCATGTTGTCAAACATTATTTTATAATTATGTTTTTACTGTGATGTAGACGAAACAATATGTCATCCGACACAAAAAATAATGCAATGGAGATCTCATTAGAGGAGGATGAGGTTATTGAAGATTTTATGTATTTTTTTATGATTGCTTTTATGCATGACCATATGAATGTGTCAAGTAGCAGACGACCGCAACGAACTTGTCCATTCAAAGGTGATGATTACATCTTCAGTTTATTAAATGGCCATCCAGAAACAATGATGGACATTATGCGAATGGATGCACAAACATTCATTTTATTGAAAGACACCTTACTTCAAAATGGCTTTATTGATATTGAACATATGCATATCAATGTCAAGGAATCGCTTGGAATTTTTTTATACACTTTCGCACAAAATGACCGCCATCGACTACTGGCCGATAGATTTCAACACTCCATGGAAACTATTTGTTGGCATATCAAAATTGTTATGTGGGCACTGTGCAAGTTTGCATCAATGGTTATCAAACCACGTAACCAAGACAAGATACTGGCAAAAATTTTAAATGACAAAAGATTTTTTCTCTGGTTCAAGGTATGACTATATGTTTGTCCTGTAAGTTTTCAATAACAATAAGGAATGATAGTTTTTTTTATGTTATAAAACTAATATCCAAGTTTGTTTCGCTTTTAATGTCAAACAAATATCTTTCAAGTAGGATTATGTCGGTGCTATCGATGGCACATTAATGGATGCATGGGTCCTTACTTCAAGACAAAATACATTCTGTGGTCGCAAAGCTACAGTATCGTAAAATGTACTCGCAGCTTGCGACTTCGACATGTTGTTTACATTTATTAATTCTGACTGGGAAGGTAGCGCTCACGGCAACGCTATTTTAGTTGACTCTATTACAAGAGCTAATCTACAGTTCCCACACCTACATCTATTTGACAGAGCAGTGCATACATTATTTACATGTAGGCAAGTATTATTTAGTGGATGTTGGTTTCACGAACATGCCTGGATTTCTTGCCCCATTTCGTTCCCAATATTATCACTTGCAAGAGTTTCATGGCCGTCATTATTCTAGACCCAAGGAATTGTTTAACCATTGACATTCGTCGTTACGCAATGTCATAGAAATAACATTTGGTGTTTTGAAGAAGCGATTCCCAATATTGCGGTCTATGCCAAATTACAAGTCTACAAGACAAGGCCCTCTCGTGATTGCATGTTGTGTACTGCACAATTGGATCTGTTTGCATGCAGATATGGACCCATTCTTTATGGAAACTGATAATGAAATGGCGGCAGAAGTGGAAGCAAACGGGTTTGTTGGAGAGTAAGCTGACTATGTTGACATGTCACAACATGAGTTGACGTACCAATCAAACTTTAGAGATGCAATTGCTACTGCTATGTGGCAAAATCATGTTGACCATGGCTAGATTTGTGATGTGGACAAGGCAAGTGAATTTAATAGTGATTAATGGTTCAAATGTATAATTATTTTACTAGTTTCAATCATTATAACACCTTTATTACATAACTTCCCCTACTTTATTTGTAATTGTGAATTTAATGACTTTTTTTTTCTCTTTTTGTAGGATAACTGACAATGAGGACAAGGATTGGGCTAAATGGCAATTAAAGGAAAGGGAACCCAAGTATGTTGTTAATAAGGGAACCCAAATTCCTTTCCCAAACAGCATTACATGGTTAATCAACAAAATATAATTGCATGGATGAAAACACTTAATATATTGTTGATGCAATGTACAATATGCAAGGGAAAATACTTTTTTTGGTTGATGGTTGAATAATGCCTGCAGAAATTGTAGTTTATGATGTTCATTCAGTTTAATAGAGAGTGTTTTAGTTTAGTTTACGAAATAATTTTTTATTAATTTTTTTTTTTCATTTTATTCAAATAACGATTTTGTTATTAATTTTAATTGTTCTATTAATTTTTATATTAATTTTTATACGAAATAAGTTTTTATTAATTTTTTTCATTTTATTAAAATAATGGTTTTGTTATTAATTTTAATTTTTTTATTAATTTTCATACGAAATAATTTTTTATTAATTTTTTTCATTTTATTAAAATAATGGTTTTGTTATTAATTTTAATTGTTCTATTAATTTTTTTATTAATTTTTATATGAATTTTTTTTATTAATTTTATTTTCAAATTAATTGTTCTATTAATTTTTATGATTTTGTAAACGAAAGTTGTAATTGTTATTGGAGTTAACATTCGTACATCAGCTAGAGGAGATGTATAATATGTACTTTTTTAAAAAAATACGAATGGCATCTTCACTTCATAATACAACTCACAAATTGTTATAACATTATCACTGGTTAATTTTAGAGTGCACACAATAAATTTACTATTCATAACGTTAATACAAAATATTACAACAAAATAACCATAACAAAATAAGAAAACAAACCATTTAATCGCTCATCGAAACAAGTTAAGCATCATTGTCAGGTAGTGGTGGATATGGAGGAAAGTAGTGATGGTACACCTGAGTGACTCGATGGTCAACTTGATCAATGCGGTTACTTGTCACTTCATCACGTCTCCCAGAGTCTATACGAAACTCACCAAATTGTTGAATTAGTGAGTTCTGAGCGGCGACAAATTCATCAAACCAATTACCCAATGTATTGACCTGATTAGCCATTTATTGTTTCCATTGCAGGTGCTGATTGTAGCGTTCTTGTTCCAACGCTAAATAATCAGTACAGTATTGAGGTTGTTGATTTGGTGGCATGGCATTGTCATTGGGGTCTTCCGGATCAGGTATTTTCATTTGCAAAATTAATAGAGCCCAATAAGTTTTTAGTACCGCCAGCTCAAGTCAGTGTATACTCCAAAATTAGTGAAGTGATTTTCACATCTACTTCACCTTCAATGCTGACACGATGTGCTTTGAAAATTTTGGTTAACAAAGCTCCAAAAGGTAATGACCGGCCACTAAGAGTACCGAGATTTGCAATTATCATTTCCTTCAGTACTATGTAGTATAAATCTAATGTTTGTCCAACTTCAAAACAATATAACAAATAAACATTAAAACATGGAACAACATCAAAATGTCCTTTTTTAGGAGTGACATTTTCAACTATCCATCGATGAAAAATACAAAGGTGGGGTTTTAAATGTCTTGTTTGTAAATTAGTGCTAGTAAATCGGTTCTCACAAATTGTGGTATAAACCTCAGTTATATCACCAACAATGTTAGCTAACTCAGGCTCAGTCTGAAAATGGCATTGCAAATCCCCTGTCTAAACTCCAATAATTTGTGCCAAAGTGTAGGGTTTCAGTGTGAGTACTTTACCTTTCACATAAAAGGTCAGACTACACAGTTCCACTTCTCCCTCAGTAGGTCTCAAGTAAAAGTAAAATAAATATACAAGGCGGGGATATACCTTTTGTGGTAAATTAGTTAAAGGTAACCATCCCATCATATCAGGTCTGCCAAGCAGCAGTGGATCATATTGAGAAGGTAGATTTACCTTTCTCCCCGTAACAAATTCGATTGGCAAAATTTGAGTAAGCTTGTTCGTGATTGTATGCGAGAAAATCAATAGTTGGATAGTGATGATGTTGTTGCTGTTGTTGACATTGTGAAGGGTTAGAGGTTTCGCCATGTTCTGGTCTTGCTCTTTTTGTTCTCGGCATGATGACTGCAAAAGTTAAGAAAAATGTATAAAAAATGTAGGAAAGATGTATAGCAAAATGTATGAAAATGGTGTAGAAAAAAAAAAACAACAGATAGCCAAACTGAGCCTCTGTTGCTGGGGCAAAAAACAAGCAACAGATAGCCAAACTAAGTGCAAAAGGCAAGCAAACTGGTAGAAGCTCAGACTAAAGCCGATTGTCCCGTTTGCTGAAATATCCGGCTTTGTGCAGCTCAGCTCTGAAATTGTGAAGGTATGAAGAATATGAAGCTCTGGTTCAAACTAACCTCTTATGAAAAGCTCTTCGTCTCTTCTTTTACATGGATATCTACACTGAATTTATGATATTGTATGGGGAAGAAGTTGTTTAAGTTATTGGAATGAAGATGGTGAAGATGATGTAGTTAAACAAATGAAGATGTTGACTTATATAAAGCCTCAGTTCCAAAAGTTGCTCTTTTTTTTTTTTTTTTTGTTTCTTTCATCGAATACTGACTTATAGCACTTTTTATTTATTTTTCTTTTCTTTGGTATACTGATCACTGACTATCTGTGGCTCAGTTTTGGCTTTTTTTTTCTTTTCCTTTATCGAACAGTAACCAACTGACAACCAGCAAAGGAGAGGGGGGGTCTATTGCATGAGTGAAATTACACTATTGCCTTTTTCATTTTATACTTACATAACAATTTGACATTTTATGAAAGAGGGGCAAGTTAGTCATTTTATGTCAAGTACATCAATCAATAGCCCCCAATAATATGAACTTCACAGGTGAGGCAGGAGTGAGGGACAATAATGAAGCTAAAAAAATGGTACAAGATAAAGAATTTTTTATTAAATTGATAAAATTTAACAAATGAAAAAATGTTGATAATGTTTGGTAACGTTTACGTTTTGGTTTGTATTTAAAAAAATTTAATAAATTGGTTTTTGTTAATTTTTATAAATATGTAATCTCCAAACGTATTGGTTTGAACAAAATATTTGAAAAATATTAGAAAATATTGAACAAAATGTTTATACAGGCCTAAAAAATTAATTGACATAAAATAATGGACATAAAAGTTATTTGAAAAAAAAATTATTTAAAAAAAATTATTTAAAAACAATTAATTAAAAAAAATTCATTTTTTTATTTGAGTATTTTAAAAATAGTTTGGTTTTGACTGTTGATCAAAAACACGGATATCGAGTTGTGAGTTGTGTGTTTGATTATCAATTGTAGGTTGAATTAAGTTTTGAAAACTATTTTGAAAACTCATCACTAAACAAATTTTTTTATTTCATATGTCACATCAAACTTTCAAAACTCAATTCCACATACAATTCAAAACTCAATTAAACACTCTATTCAAAAACCATAACCAAACAAATTTTCTTCACTCAAATCATAATTTCAAAACTCATAAATTCAAAATACAACTCTATTCTCAAATCATATTTAGAAAACTCTACCAAACGCAACCTTAATCTTTTTACAGGAGTTTGTCCTTGTGGACAAATGATTTTAATGCCCAGGACTTTGGTCTAATGAAATTCAAATTTGAATTTTTGGGCCGAACGTCTTTTTCTATATTCTTATTTCAATTTGAAGTTTCATTGCTTCGAAATCTTCCATCAATAAAAATCAAGAAAGATTGTGGATTTTAATAGGAAAAAGGGTATAAATAATGGAATATAAACCTAGAGAGTGATGTAGAATATTTTATGTAAGCAAAGGAGGATAATAGAGTGTAACAATGGAGTCCAGCAAGCAATTGAGGACAATAGAAGAAATGGGAAACAATGGAGGAACTAAAGTTTTAGTTTTCTATTTTTCAAAAGATATATATTGAGATTTGTTGTTTTTAAAAGATGTGTACAAATAAAACTTGAATTTCATATTTAGTGTGTATTAATGTCAATTATGGTCATTTTGCTTCATGATAAAATTATCTTTTATTAAATATGTACACATTGACAAAAGAGTGTGTATTACAATATAATAGATTGTTAGTTCTAAATAAATAATCCCTAAACTATTTAATTAGAAATTATGTGTATTTAATTATTAGCTAGTCTTTACTTGTTTTGGGAAGTTAGTAAAAAGCTGACTTTTGATTTTTTTACCAAGCTTTTTGACTTTTTTGGAAGTGATTTGGAAAGTTGGTAAAAAGCTGACTTTTTGTTTTTTAGTTTAATATTTATTTATGGTGTCAAATCAAATTAAAATGACCAAAATACCCTTATCCAACATAAGAGATTTATTTTATTTTATTTTTTCATAGGCCCTAATTTGTAATTTTAGGGCTGCGTTTTTGGCACTTCTCAAAGGGATTTTGTTGCGTTTTTGGCAGCCATGTTTTTGGACATTTTGGGTTGTTTTGGAAAGTTGGTAAAAAGCTGACTTTTGACTTTTTATCAAGCTTTTTGGCTTTTTTGGAAGTGATTTGGGAAATTGGTAAAAAGTTTACTTTTTGCTTTTTAGTTTAATATTTATTTATGGTGTCAAATCAAATTAAAATGACCAAAATACCCTTACCCAACATAAGAGATTTATTTTTTTATTTTTTTTCATAGGCCCTAATTTGTAATTTTAGGGCTGCGTTTTTGGCACTTCCCAAAGGGATTTTGTTGCGTTTTTGGCAGCCACGTTTTTGGACAAAATGGGACTTTGTCCAAAAACGTGACTTTTTACTATGTTCCCAAAATGGCACTAAACTAATCAAATGGTGAATTCATATATTTATTAAATATGAAGTCCAATTTTACACCTCAATCTCATGAAACAAACGTCACTACTAGTGCTCACTCACTTATTTAACACCCAACCAAATCCAATCTAATTAACTATTATGGAGCATTTTGGCAAGCTAGTAAAAACCTAACTTTTTAGCTTTTTAACTTTTTTGAGTCATATTACCTCTTTATTTTTTTACACAAAAAAGCCACAAAAAGCTAAAAAGCCAGCTATCTATCTATATCTATATATAAAGAAAAGGGGGTTTCTAACCCACAAACCTTATGAGAGTTCCGATATCCGAATCTTAATTTTTAAATTTTTTGATTTAAATTTTTTTTTAGCATTTATTAACTTCTCCCAATCCACAAGCCTTTTGAGGGATTTGGTCAAAACCCCCTCATAAAAAAAACTTTAATGCATTAGGAATAAGCGTAAAAAAATTTCTTTTGAAAAGTCCAACTCATATTATTATTATCAAAATATTAAATTTTAAAATAATATAATTTTTGATGTAAATGTCGGTTTTTAATAAAAATTAATATTTTTAGAATTCTCTCATCAATATTTATCAAATAAGATCCATGTTGACTATGAAATGTATAAAAAAAAAATTATTACCTTTGAAATTGATATAAACAGTAACAATAACATGTTATTCTCTTTGATAGTAAGATGTTACTCTGTCTGACAGTAACATGTTATTTTGTCTCATAGTAACATATTACTCTAATTCACAATTACATGTTACTCTGACAATATTGTCCAATAAAAAAAAAATATATATATATATATATATATTTTACTTTGTCCTAACGCAATTATGTGTTTTTTTTCTTAGGGAGTTTATGAAATAAAATAAATTGGGTTGTCCTTTTCGCCAAACAAGTGTCCAATAAAGGAATTTTGCCTAAATTTTTTAAGCCTTTTTGACTTCTCCCATACCTATTGCCACACCCTTTTCCACTTCTCCCACACACTATAGTTAGTGATGAGATTATTAAATTTTTTTATAAAAAAATCTAAAAAAAATAATTTGTATATTAAAAAAATATTAAAAATAAATATAAATTCTTATTAAAAAATAACAAGTTGCAATTGCGAACAAAAAAGAAAAAAAAAATTACACTGTACATGTAATGCCCCAAATTTCTAGCCCAAATGATAATGCAACAATCATAGCTCTTTCAAGGAAAACCGAGTTTAAATCTCCAAACTTACATTACATGATACAATAGTTCTTCATGCAACAATACATTAATCCAACAACAAGTAAATAAACAAATAAATACCCCTAAGGGTATACAAGTTTCCAAGGCTTGAACCTAGTTATACAAAACGGTTATTCAAACCCACACACATACAACCCTTGGCTTACACACAGAGTCACAACAGAATGAGAGTCTTGTACTCTCAATACACATTTCCTCGCCTCTAGTTAGGCGGTATCACCACATCTTTTCCTGCACAAAAATCTTGTAGGGTGAGCATAAAGCCCAGTAGGAAATCCTTAACAAAGTATATACATTTTATACAAGTCTCAAGAGATGAAAGGCACATGCCATGCTATGCTTTTTTGAAAGAAAATCACATCTTCATCTTTGAAAACCATCATGCTCAATGATGTCATGCAATTTCAATTCTTCAAAACTTAACAATTCATTTCAAGAGCGATAAATACAACTCTGGTAATCCCTAGGTCGGTGTCTGCAAGTAGATTATATAAGTACTGCCAATTTGTCATTTTTACTAGTAATAACCAGAAGGCTCGACACCTATCCACACGGGTTTTCGGTCTTTCATCCCGGACTCTCAGGCCAACTTATTTAATATCATCTACACCACCTGTCAAGACTTACCAACGTATTTACCCCAAACCCATTCCATGAAAACTTATTTCTCAACATTCTTTTCTCAATGCAAGTTTTTAAATCAACTTTCAAAGTTTAATTTAATCAAATGAATTTGTCACGCCCCAAACCCAGGTATGACTGGCCGTGGCCCACAGGGCCTTAGCCCAAGGCACACGTAAGCCTAAACACGAATCTATAACCACATTGAACAACTAAACAATAGTCCAATAACAAATAACTAGAACTCAATCCAGTGACAAGCCACAATTATAAACGGCAAAATCAACCGTAATCAAAACCATCCAAACTTGTGAAATATAAACTGTTGGGAAAAACTACTCACATTACATAATTTCACATTGAATATCGCAAAATTATGAGATAAACAAAACAAACCTTCAATCCCAGGAAAAATAACATGCTGAATAAAATACAGATAAAATATAAAATGGTTAAAGGAAGCAAACCGAAGCCTGTGTGATACCACAGTCTCCTTAAAATAGATTCGTCGCCTCACCGTTGGGTGCTGGAGGTACGCCGACGTCTACTTCCCAGGATACGACGGTTTTTACCAGCTACAACAGAAGCATCTTCTGATTAGCTTAGCGAACGGACAACGGCAGCACTCTCTCTCAGGAGGAAAATTATAGGAGAAGTAGACTGACAGTGTATGGATGTCAAGGAAAAATACTATATATCTTTTCAAGGAATAGGGCCTCCTTTTATACACCATGAGGGAGAGGGGAAGAGCCTCTAGCCATCAAGGCTGGCAACTAATGCTAGCAAAACTGCCCAATCAATTTTGTAAAACTGATGAGCCTTAAATGCATGAGTTATATACACATTTATGAGGCAATTTCTTATTCAACTATTTTCCTCCAACAATCCCCCACATGAATAAAAATTGACCGAATACAGCAAACGCTCAACGTTTATCAACAAAGACTCGGAAAGAGAGAGAGCACATAGACTAACCCTGCATCAGAAAAGGTAGCTGTTGGCCTTGAACCTTTCGTAGTGAAAGCCTATCGGATTTACTGGTTGACCAGTGAACGTGATGTCTTGAACTGTTCTGCCGTTTATGTAAACCGAGACAATAGACCTCACACAGGAGTTAGTCCAACCATTGTTCTTGTTCTCACTGGTGTATCCGGTATGGCCCTGGAACACTAGCCTGGTTCTGTGAATGTTTTTAAAGAATTCAGCCTTGGCAATTCTTAAAGAAACGGCCCCACTTCGCACTCACATAGGTAACCTAGATACGGTATTTCATTATACCACATCACTAAGGTCATTAAAAGCATTAGCTTAACCTTTCACCCCCACAGGGCATCACTGTATAAAGGAATGGGCAAAAGGATTTACCTCTTCAGTGACTCACCCGTTACACGAAGTTAGGTTGTCCCTTTGAACCTAGATCTTGGGATCTCCAGCCAACTAGGTTGGGTTTTCCGTTCCGGTAACCTTTACTAAAGGCCTTAACCCCATTCCTCTTGACGACTTTTCTACTAACTCTCGAGTTAACCCTTTGGTTAGCGGATCCGCAATGTTGTCCTTAGACTTGACATAGTCTAGAGAGACAACTCCATTTGAGAGTAGTTGTCGTATGGAATTATGTCTACGATGGATATGTCTAGACTTTCCATTATACATATTACTCTGTGCCCGACCAATCGCTGATTGGCTATCGCAATGAATACTGATAGCTGGCACAGGTTTCGGCCAACGTGGAATATCCTCAATAAACTGGCGAAGCCATTCAGCTTCTTCAGTTGCTTTATCTAAAGCAATAAACTCAGATTCCATCGTTGATCTCGAGATACACGTTTGCTTGGCAGATTTTCAAGACTCGGCTGCCCCTCCGAGGGTAAACACATAACCACTAGTGGATTTGGAATCTTTTATATCAGATATCCAATTTGCGTCACTATACCCTTCTAGTACCGCTGGGTATCTGGTATAATGCAGCCCATAATCCAGGATGTAACGGATATACCCCAACACCCGCATAATGCCTTTCCAATGAGTAGCATTAGGATTACCCGTGTATCTACTCAACCTACTAACAGCGTAGGCGATATCCGGCCTTGTACAACTCATCAAATACATCAAACTCCCAATGACCCGAGAATATTCTAGTTGAGAGACACTCTCACAATTATTCTTGGTCAAATATAGACTTAAGTCTACTGGTGTCCTAAACATACTTGTATCTGACTTTCCAAATTTCTCAAGTAGCTTATTAACATAATGAGCTTGAGAAAGTACAATACCACCAGATGTTCTGGTGATCTTAACACCCAGAATGACATCTGCAAGGCCCATATCCTTCATGTCAAACTTAGAGTTTAACAATCTTTTGGTAGCTTTAATCATTTCATCATTGCTACCAACAATGAGTATGTCATCAACGTATAGACACAAAATGACATAACCTTTGTTAATGTCTTTAACATATACGCACTTATCACACTCATTGATTCGAAACCCGTTTGACAACATAGCATTGTCAAACTTCTTATGCCATTGTTTGGGAGCTTGCTTCAAACCATACAATGACTTGACAAGCTTACAAACTTTCTTACTTTTTCCTGGAGCTGAAAACCCCTTGGGTTGCTCCATGCAGATTTCTTCATCTAAATTTCCATTTAAGAAAGCTGTCTTTACATCCATCTGATGCATTTCTAAACCACGTAAAGCTGCTATTGCAATCACCATGCGAATGGATGTAATCCTTGTCACAGGTGAATACGTATCAAAGTAATTTAGGCCTTCTCACTGTCTGTATCCTTTGATAACTAGCCGAGCTTTATATTTGTCAATTGACCCATTCGCTTTCATCTTTCTTCGAAAGATCCGCTTACTCTCCAAGGCCTTACTGCCTAGGGGTAGATCAACCAACTCCCAAGTATGGTTCTGTAAGATGGAGTCAATCTTACTCTTAATTGCTTCTTTCCATAAAGGACTTTCAGGTGAAGTCACAGCTTCATGGAACGTTCAAGGTTCTCCCTCTAACATATAAGTCAAGAAGTCTGGACCAAAAGACTTTGTGGTTCTAGCCTTTTTACTCCTTCTTGGCTCATCTACTTCATCAGCTTGATCATCTACTTGATCAGTTATTTGATCAGCTGTTTGATCATCCATGTGATCATCTATGTGATCGTCTTCGTGATCATCTATTTCTTTCATGGAACTCGGAACCCTGTCTTGGGGACGACACGGAAATTCATCTTCAAAGAAAGATGCACTTCTAGATTCCATGATAGTATTCTTGTGTATATCTAAAATATCAGACTTGTGCACAAGAAATCTATATGCACTACTATTTTGTGCATAACCAATGAAAATACAGTCCACGATTTTCGGACCTATCCTAACCCGCTTGGGTGTAGGTACCGCCACTTTTGCAAGACACCCCCACATTCGTAGGTATTTATATGAAGGCTTGTGACCTTTTCACAACTCATATGGAGTTTTGTCCACTTTCTTCCGTGGTATTCTATTAAGAATATAATTCACGGAGAGAATTGCTTCCCCCCATAAGTTCTGTGGCAACCCAGAACTTATCAACATTGCATTCATTATCTCTTTTAGCGTCCTGTTTTTCCGCTCAGCAACACCATTTGACTGAGGCGAATAAGGCGCTGTGGTTTGGTGAATAATCCCAAACTGAGCACAAGTTTCGGCAAATGGGGATTCATACTCACCACCACGATCACTTCTCAATGCCTTGATTTTCCAGCTTAATTGATTCTCAATTTCATTCTTAAAAAGAATAAATTTATCAATAGCCTCGTCTTTGCTTTTAAGTAAATACACATAACAGTATTTAGTGCAATCATCAACAAAAGTGATGAATATAGCGATCCCGGTTTTCCCTTCATTGTTTAATTGTATTTCAGACTCGGTTCCGTGGATGTGTTGTTGTCTTTTTCCTGTTTCCATCCTTTACTCTTTGTATATGAGTCTTGGGTCGTGTTGGGTAGGTTTAAAATAGGTTGGTTGCGTTTGGAAACCAAGGGTTAGTGTCCATTAAATTTTCATAATGGTTCATCTAATATCCTTATTAGTGGTTCATTTAATATCCTTATTAGTGGTTCAGTTACTATCCTTATTAGTGGTCCATTAGAGTGACCAATCCTTAATATCTTATATTTATTTATGGGGTTTCATTACTTTGGTAACCTCTTGGTCATAAATGGAGGTTAAATAGAATTTATGAACTTGGTTAATGGTCATTATTTTGGTGTAACCATTTTCTTGTTTAATGGTCATTATTTTTGGTGTAACTGTAAGGTCCTAATGGCCTGTTATATATCAGTAGGCAGCAGTAGGTTAAACATGATTTTTTTCATCATCTTTTCTTTTGAAACCCTAGAGCCAACTCTCTCTCTCTCTAAACTTGTCTTCTCTCTAAGAATTGATCTACCTAGGGTGAGTATCTAACCTTAGTCCTTTATTAAAAAGATAGAGTGGGTTGAGGGCTTCGTTTTAATCTGAGAAACTTGGGATTTGGAGCACGTTGGTCTTTGGTCATCATCTCCGTTTGAGTTCTTCACTTCGAGGTAGGGATTCTTACTCATCTTTATGAGCTTTAACCTAGATGTTGGGCTTTTGTTTAAATGGTTTGATTTGGGAAGTTAGGGTTTTGAAATGTGCTATTTTGAAAAGAGGGGTTTTGTTTATTTGACTCATCCCTACGTGTTTTGGGTCTAAAATAGAGATTGTTGAGGTTGTTAGTAATATTGGAGCCTTAGGGTTGATGTTGAGAATATGGGGAAAAGCCCTAATTGTTATGATAAATTAACTTGTATAATTAATTTAGGGAAATGAGAAATTGAATAGAAAGTATTCGAATTAGAAAGGTATGGGATTAAAAGGGTGTAGTTGGATTAATTTATCGCTCACCTAGACAAAATATTGATATTTTATCCATTTGGTGCATTTATCCTCTGTTTAGAAATAACTGTTTTAGGCTATCGGTGGAGGATAGTCTTGAGGGTTGTAGACAATGCATGGGGATTAGGCAAACCAAAACTAATCAGTTGAGTATGCTATTGAATAGGGCGGTTGGTATAATACATCAAAATTTTGTATTGATTGATCGAATTTGTACATGATAATCGCTTATATACATTGTTTTGTGTGGGAGGAGATAGGGGATGTACTCCACGGTTTATTGGAAGATGGGGGATGGACCTCTAAACCGGATTTTTGTTTGATATTGATACAGCACTAAAATGTGTATCATTTGTGAAGTATAGAAGTGTTTTTGTTTGTTATTGATACAACACTAAAATGTGTATCATTTGTAAAGTATGGAAGTGTTTTGTTTGAGATTGATACAGTACTAAAATGTGTATCTATTATGAGGTATGAAATGTTTAAAATGAGTTATTATCTTGCCTGAAATAGAAATACGGTTGATATGAGATGTGATCTCGTTTAAATTGATTGACCAAGTTATGAGTCATAGTTATGAATTGAGAATTTGATAAGAAATGGAAACTGAAATAGAACATGGTCATATTAGTCATGGGATTGTAATGTGTTATAAGTTGTTGTGTAAGAGTTAAACGTTTATCAATTGCTAACGTTTTAGTTACTGTTCATACTATGTTTAGCATATCTCTACTGGGCATTGGCTCACCCTATATGGGACATCATTTTCAGGTACAGGTGTTATGCCACCTCCAAGGACATAGCTTGGAAGGCTTGAGGCTATTAGACCACCTTTTGTTGTTTTGTTGTATTACATGTTTATCAAGCCAAGGGCTTTCTTTCTATAGAGTTTGCACTCTCTTTTTGCAACCAAGCGTTGTCTTGGGAAGTTGTAAGCCCATAGGGCGATTACTTTTATTGTCAATATGTAATACATGTTGTAAGAATACTCTGATGATTGTAATATAATATCTCTTTCCTATATCTTGAATGTATGATATTATGGGTTTATTTTGAGGGCGTTACAATGAAGTACTTGTTGCCACCACGTGACTGTACAACTTTCAAGTCACACACATCACTATGCACTAAACCCAAAGGTTGGGTACTTCTTTCAATAGAATGAAAAGAAGACCTTGTCAATTTTGCTTCTACACAAGTTTCACACTTGTGTTGTGGATTAATCTTGAAAGATGGTATGTGATCTAACTTGATTAATCTACGTAAAGAGTCAAAATTTACATGACGCAATCTACCATGCCATAAATTAGGGGACTCAAGCATATAAGCAGAAGAAGAAGCTTTCTCATTAATCTTAGGGATAAGTGTCATTACATTCAATTTAAACATACCACCTGACATATATCCTTTCCCCACATAGACCCTGCCCTTGGTCAACACGACCTTGTCTGATTCAAACACCATGTGGAAGTCATACTTGCTTAGGAGAGACCCCGTCGGTTCTTACGAATGTCCGGCACAAAAAGGACATCGTTCAAAGTCAGTTCTTTTCCTGAAGTCATCTTCAGGATCACCTTGCCTTTACCCTCAATAGCTGAGGTTGCAGAGTTTCCCATAAACAACTTCTCCCCGTTTGAAACCGGTTCGAAAGTTGTGAACATTCTCTTCTCTGCACAAATATGGCGAGTAGCCCTAGTGTCCACCCACCACTCCCTCGGGTTTGACCCCACCATGTTCACTTCTGACACGACGGCTGACAGATGCATGTCGTCCACGTTGTGTGACAATTCCTCCATTTCAACCATATGTGCCCTATTTTTGTGTTGGGGAGGGTTTTTCCTGTAGGGTTTTTTCTTCAGACAATCAACTGCCCGATGCCCGTCACTTCCACAGTTGAAGCATTTGCCATCGAACCTAAAAGTAGGCTCCTTTGGCTTGTAGGCTGGCCTTTTGGAGATTCCTCCTCTAGCCCCCAACTTTGAGCTTTTGCCTGTCGGTGGTTTTTTCCTTGCTCCCGAGGACTCGCCATGCTCAACCATGTTGGCTTTGACAGTGGAGGTACTTCCTCCTTTCTTCCTGTTGTCCTCTTCAATCCGGGGCCTGACAACGAGCTCTTCGACTGTTATCTCCTTTCGTTTGTGCTTCAAGTAGTTCTTGAAGTCTTTCTAGCCGTTAGGCAGCTTCTCAATCAAAACAGCTGCCTGGAATGACTCACTTAGGATCATCCCTTCTGCATGTATCTCGTGCAGAATCACTTGGAACTCTTGGACTTGACTCATGACAGTTTTAGAGTCCACCATCTTGAAGTCCAGGAACCGGCCGACGATAAATTTCTTTACCCCAGCATCCTCAGTCTTGTACTTTTTGTCCAAGGCATCCCACAACTCCTTAGTCGATTTCTTAGCATAGAACACGTTGAAAAGCGGATCCGCCAAGCCGTTCAGAATGTAATTCCGGCATAAGAAGTCTGCTTGTTTCCAAGCGTCCAGAGCCATGAGCTTTTGTTTATCTTGCTCATTCTCCTCTACGGCTAGTACATCTTCACTCAGAAACCTCGCAAGGCTTAGAGTAGTCAAATAAAACAGTATCTTCTGCTGCCATCTATTGAAATTCACTCCCGTGAACTTCTCCGGGCGCTCGTGATGATTGAGCGGTCCTCCCGGAACAGCCGGAGTAACAACAGGAGGATTGACCACAGAGGTCACAGCAAGGGTTGGCAAGCCAGTCGCCTCGAGATTCGGATCCCCACCAACATTAGCAGCAACAGTAGCAGCATCAGAGACAGTTGCTATTTCTGAAAAATTACAACAGAATTTTCACTATTCTGTATTTCCAGAAATCAAACTTAGCACTAGAAAATCCCACAATTGGAAATTTAATTCAAAACTAGTCTCACCACGCAACCTAGAATCGAACATGGTCAGGAAAGTTTCCAAGAAGACTGGATGGGTCACACCGGTCCCACTTAAAACCCAGTTAACCTTAGACAAAACTTTCAAGAGCATGTTGACTCCTAGTCCATGGGAAACAACTTTAAGAATTAAATTTTCCAAGGGATGAACTAGGTTAAACACACCAAGTTCCAAACTGTACAAACAATTACAACAAAATTGCTACAATAATTACAATCAAATAAAACGTGCTTTACATATTGGTGAATAACCACAAATGAACACTCAAGCAAACAATTGCTTCAAATATTTAGTCCAAATTAATCCTTTTTCCCATTTCCATAGGTATTCCTGCAATAAAGAGTTAGCAGCAAAATACAACAAAACCTCCCTTAGCTTTTCTTTGCTTTTGGCAAAGTAGTGATTGAAGGGGAGGGTACTAGCAAACAAACTAATAAATAACTGTAAGTAAAGATTATAACCAACCCTTAAGTTACACATCTAGAATTTAAACTAAAAAAAACTGTAAAAAATTAATTACATAATAAACATGTAATTAACTATATAAGTTACAGACCTAAATTAAATATAATTAAACCATATTTTAAATTGGTAAAGGTTACATATGAACTTATGGTACACTAAACATGTAATTAATTGAGGCAAGTTACAAACATTTTATAACTCCTATATACTTAAATCACATTACTAGGCAAGAATTGCAAATGACATGATTAACATGCAAATAATTCTAGAGAAATTAACATGAATTTAAATATAGGCAAGTTATAAACTTTACAACTCCGCACCTAAATTAAAGATTAATAGGTACAAGTTACATGAAAATTTATTACCTAATAAACATACTAGAAATGTAAATTACACTAAAAATTAAACCCGAATGAACATGTAATTTATATTGTAAACTAGAAGCATGTGAACTAGAAGCATGTAAATCTAGAAATACAAGGCATGAACCGATACATCATAAATTAATAAATTAATTAGAAAATACAGTGAATTAACGTTACACCAATGGAACTCTTCTTCCCTATTGATAACAGTGGCCTATTCCATGCCATGGGAAGACCAAACAGTAGCATACACAAAATGGCAAAATCAAAAGCTTAACCCTGTGTACATGCATCTAATAAACCAATTAACTCGCTAGTACTACCAGTGGCCAATTACATGCAAAATTATTACACACACCTATGAATCTATTAATCTAATTCTATGATAAACGTCGAATCTATTTTAAGCTTGTTGGGAAAAACTACTCACATTACATAATTTCACATTGCATATCGCAAAATTATGAGATGAACAAAACAAACTTTCAATCCCAGGAAAAATAACAGCTGAATAAAATACAGATAAAATATAAAATGGTTAAAGGAAGCAAACCGAAGCCTGTGTGATACCACAGTCTCCTTAAAATAGATTCGCCGCCTCACCGTTGGGTGCTGGAGGTACACCGGCGTCTACTTCCCAGGATACGACGGTTTTTACCAGCTACAACAGAAGCACCTTCTAATTAGTTTAGCGAACAGACAACGGCAGCACTCTCTCTCAGGAAGAAAATTATAGGAGAAGTAGACTGACAGTGTATGGATATCAAGGAAAAATTCTATATATCTTTTCAAGAGGAGCCTCTAGCCATCAAGGCAGGCAACTAATGCTAGCAAAACTGCCCAATCAATTTTGTAAAACTGATGAGCCTTAAATGTATGAGTTATATACACATTTATGAGGCAATTTCTTATTCAACCATTTTCCTCCAACATAAACAACCCACATATCAAAATAATCCTAAATGATCCTCAATAAAAATAAATAAATAAATATGCAAAAACTTGACATAACAGTCTAAAACAAAATAAATGAATGTCCAAGAGGTCCATGCAATCGAGTCCCCGCTATGCCAAGAGTCCACTTTAAGTCCTTCAAACACCCGGAAATGGTAAACAACTAAGTCAGCTGATAGCTCAATGAGTAGCAACATGGATAGTATATACAGTTTTGAAAACATGGATCAATTCCAAAATAAGATATATATCACAGAAACTAGATTGACATACGGTTTGGTAAAGACAATCTATTTTAAAAAGAAGGTTCCACAGTTCAACAGATAAAATACTCATGTCTCTTAAAAACATGATAAATGACATTTTCCACTTAAAACGGATTACAACATGAACACCAATAATTTTCTAGGTACTAAGAAAATAACGAGTAATATGCCACGCAGTTCTCAAGGCTATAAGCCCTGTTGGATCAAATACCGAACTAAGAGTCATCCTCAGGGTGGCAACCTGGGTCTTTTCTCAAAGACGATCCGATTGAAGGTCACATAGCTTAACCTAGGTCTTTTCCTTATAATTGTTGAGCACTAAAGTCATCACGGCCCAATTCGGATCTATTCCCTAGTGGCCAGAGTCACCACACATAGTGGAATAATTTCCCTGGACTAAATACACAGATGGTCTCAATAATCAATACACATCAGTTTCGCAAAACATGGTAGTTCATCATTATAAACATGAGACCAAAACAAATAGTTTACAATATGCCAAGTTCACACATGTTTCAAAAATAATTTGATTCCATTGATAATATAATAATTTATCAAAACAGTTTAGTCATGAAAACAACAATTTAATTTCTCAACAGTTCAATGTAGGAAAACATTTATAAAAATATGTAGCATGAAACTACTCACCTGGAAACGAAATAATGTAATCCTCGAATAGAGTATAAAAGTCCAACTAGTGCCCTGAACCAAGTATAAAAGCTACACGTCATTACTAATTTAAAAATACTAAAGAATATAAACTAAGCAACCTCAACTAAAGCGCACTAACACGGCTCAACCCAACTCACCGTTACTCTTAAATATTACCTAAATTCATGTTCTTCAAGGTCTAAAATCACCCAAGACATGGGTTCCGGTCGAAACTTAATTAAATGTGACTTTGAAATAAAATAGAATTTTTTATAGGTTTTCCCGAACTGTTCACTAACTTAGAAAATTAAAAGCTCACTCTACACCATTTGAAAAATTCCAAAACCCTCCATATATCAAATAATATATCCTAAGTTTCAAACCCAATTGGTTTTACTTGATTTGCTTATCAAAATAATTATTTACAATTAATTATGCTCAAACAGATTGTTTTCTACAGCACTTTAAATAAATTAATGGTTCTCTTAGTATACAGGAGCAATCAATGCAAGGCCAACAATGTAAGAAACTAGACTCGTAACCGGTTCTAATGACGCTTATTTGATAATTTTCAGATTTATACCCAAAGAGAACAACACTCCTGAATTTGCTGTTTAAACCAGTTTTTTGGACAAATTTGAACGCATCAGTTTATATGGATTTTGACTCCTAAAAATTATGAAAAAATTCAGATATGCAATTCAATATGTAATTGATCTACTGTAAAAATTTCAGTTCAAAATTCATTCGTTTGATATAGTTTCACGATTTTAAAAGTTTGCTGACAGATTAATATTCTTAAGAGCAACATTATGAATTCAATTAAAATTTCTAGAATACTATCCCAATCAGCCAATCCATTCCTTTTTCTTCCACCAACTCACAACACCCACAAGCACCATAACTATGTAAACAACATATTATAATAGAACAAGAATAGATTGATTAATACCTTAGAGAGTTGTTGAGACACAAGGGTGGTTTCTCTCCCTCTCTCTTTTTTATCTCTTGCCCTCTCTTCCTCTCTCACGTTTCTACTGCTGCTGCTATATAAACAAAAATCTAAATAATTATCCTTTATTTTATATTATTTTTTTCTCTCCATTAATTTAAATAAAATTCAAATATTATTAGATCAACATATGCTTACTAATTTGACACTTATTTATTTATTTATTTATAAATGATAAATTTTACTTCTAAATTAAAGACATTCACCATAAATTTATTTTAGGTCTTAAAATTAGTTAAACGACCCTCCAATAATATTTAATTTGCACTTAAAGATTCACAATAAAATATTTGAGATTGTAATATTATTATTATTTAATTATTTACTAAATCTTTATATTTGGGTTCTTACAGAATTGACATGCCAATAACACAAGATGAATATAAATACTTTTATTCCAATTCATCATTCAAGGAATAATACAATTCTCTCTTCTCAAGTATCCTCAACAATTAGTCATTTCAAGACTATTTCAACGTTTTGAACAATAATTTCTAAAATGAACAATAAATTCTAAAATGAACAATAATTCTCATATTCCTTGAAATTCATCATTTATATAAATATAAATAAGAAATTTTCCAAACATCTATTTATTTTGACACACAAAATAAATATAACAATATCATTCATGGATTTTCAGTCTCTTAAAAAAAATCTCCAAATTCTAGGTTTTCTCACCAAAACTATACAACTCAAATCTTTTAAAAGAAAACTTTCCAAAATCATTTTTTCTTCAATCAACGAAGATCAAAACCCATAAGATCATTTTAAAAGAACAAGAGACAAACCCACTTTTCAAAATCGCTCAACTTCTTGAATCAACAATCAATTTTCAAAACTATTGAAAGATGATTTCGACAATCATATAGATCTTGCAAAAACATATATATAACTTTAAGAAAATCCCTACCTCAAGTTTTGAAGAAGAAATTAGATGAAACCCCAAAAATCAATGGTGTCGAAACTCGATCTTCACCGCACACAACAAAGCCCTCGAGAAGTTACACAACTTTGATGAAGAACTTCAGTCTAACTCCCAACGGATTTGGAGGAATCAAAGAGAGAAGATGACTTCTAGAGAAAGGAGCTCTAGATTTGGAAATTTTGGAAAGTTTTAGAGAGAGAGAGAGAACTGAAAAAGTGATTTGAAATCTCCCTTTACGGACTGATATAACATGGCCGCTCGAGCGTGAAATACATATTCCCGTAAGCAATTTCAAATGTATTTTGCATTTTTGCTTTCGGCGAGTTGACCGGGCAGCTCGACTCCCGTAAGTTGACCGGGTCAAAATTGGGATCGCTACAGTACATTTCATTAAGCTCAAAGTACATTTCATTAAGCTCAAAAAATGTGCCAATTGTTTGTACAAAGGCTTGACACATATCTACTCTCAAATTATCAAGTGAATATAGATGAAATCAAATAACTCAACTTTGATGGCTAACAAATATTAGAAGCTCGACCATTGAAGCCTAATAATTATTAATTAATAGAATTCAGCAATTGAAATGTTTCAAACCACATCTCCTTGTCTTCTCAAATGTTTCCTTTTTTTTGGTTCATGCATTCATTTTAATATTGATAGAGAATTGGATATGTGGAAGAGTGAGAGACATTAAAATTATATATTGAGTTATGTAATTGTTGTGATAAAAATAAAGGTTGTCTTTCCCTTTTATGACGATTTATTTGGTTATACCTTCAATTAAAACTTCAGGTGTGCTTCTACATCATCATTGAACGTTACTTTTATTTTTTTTTATATACTTTGTCTTACGATTATTTGTGTTTTATGCTATGAAACTTATTATATTTGTGTTTGCTAAAGCTATTAGATAAACCTAATGCAAGAAGTGCAGACTATTTTAATGTCATTCTCAAGATTACAAGTACAAAAAATGTAAACAAAGGGTGCGTTTGATTCAAGGGATTGGGGGGGGGACTCCATTTGGATTGTAATCCATTGGAAGCTCTTTATCCGGCGTTTATTTATTTTTTAGTTCGCTGAACATGAAATCCGACCGGACTCCTTATCTCCCATTTGTGGGATTACACTGTCTCGGGAGGGGTATGTGGGACAATTTTCATGGGATAATAATCCCATGGGATTAAGTGGGGAAATGACCATTTTGACCATTTACTATTTAATTATATATTATATTTAATAAAATTGAATAAAATTTAAGTGTCTCAATTTAAAAATAAAATAATTTTATTTAACTTTTTATTGATGTATGATTTATTTAATTTTTAATTTTTTTTATAGATATTTTATTGATGTTTTATTTTAAAATTTTGTTTATATTTTATTTAATTTCATTATTTAAATTTAATAGATGTTTTATTTAATTTCATCATTTAATTATTATTATTTTTTAAAATAAATTTATTTATTATTTGTGAGTCCTACTTCTTGAAAATCCTATAATTCATTTATTTTTTTGTATTATATTTTATATTTAGTTTCTGTATTTTTTTTTTATATAATTTTCTTTAAAATTTTATTTTTAAAAATTAATAAATAAATAAGTAAATCATTTTCTATTTCAAATAAATTTATATTTGTTTTTCTTTAAAGTAGTTTTAGCTTTGGGCAATTACTTAATTTTTTTTTTCTATATATGGTAATTTTGTGTATTTTAAGTGTATCATATTTTCATTAATACACTCGGAGATGCACTATAAAAAAAGTATCATGCGAAAATCAAGTAAGAAAAAAAATAAAAATAAAACAATACGATAAATGTGGAGTAAAGATCAAAGATCAAAACTTCCAAAACAAGCAAGCAAACAAATAAGCAAGTATAATAGAATGTTTAACAATATACATTTGAAAATTTGTAACAAAATTTTGTAACTTTTCTTTTTACTAAGAAAATTCTATTTGGTACTAGCTAAATAAAATGTTTTTAAAATAGTTTTTTTTTTTTTAAAAAAAAATTTGAAATTAAAATTATAGTAAATTTATGTAAGTATAATTGCTAATCACACCTTTTTACTTAACGCATAATATTATATTGACTACCTTTCTTAAGTTTATTTTTTTAAAATATTTATATAGAAGTAAAAAAAATATCGTTAGGAATAAATTTTTTCATAATTTAATTATAAATTTTTCCCCGTATATTACTTTTAAATTTTGAATAAAAATAAATATAAAATAATTGATTGAAAATATGTTATATTTATTATATTTCTTTTTTTATATGCAAAAAAAATAAAAAACAAAAGAAGATATTTAAAATTTACAATATACATATATAAATAATTATAAACAAAAACCACCTGTACAAAACACGGCCAAAACACTAATAATATAATACGAGTAATAAATAAATAAATAATATTTGTTTATATTACCCAACTTGTTCTCTATCACCGACTAGTTCTCTAACTTTTGCAGTCCGTGAGTGTTGTGTTTTTACAAGTCCGTGAGTGTTGTGTTTTTACACTAGTACTTCACGCATTCTCTCTCTCTCTCGATATATATGTCATGTAATAATGAGTCCGTAATATCCAAGAATAATGATTTGAACCTCCTTTTCTACTCATCTCTTCCCTTGACCCCCTCTTTTCATGATTGATTGATTTTTTTTTTTTTTCTTTTTTTTTTCTCCTTCAATCACCACCCGCCCGCCACGTGTGTATGGGAGGTGGTGGGGTGGTGATTGGAGGGGTCTCAATCATCGCCCAATATCCAAATTGCTCCATCCGCCCCCACCTTGTTCTTCCGACATTGCACAGAGGGAACGCCCCAGACTTGTTTCTCTTTCTTCTCAGGCCAGTTCGTTCGTTCTCTAGTCTAGTAGTAAGTACATAACAAGGTAGGTTGTGGTTTTTACTTTTCTGTGACTCTTCTCTTCTAATCACTGCTCTGCTTGCTTATCCACTTTGTACCTACGTTCTCTCTCTCTCTCTCTCTCTCTCTCTGTATCTATGTATGTATTCTTCAGCATTTCATTTTCCGTCCCAAGTTTTCTTTTCTTTGCTAGGAAAGAATTTTGGATGACAAGGAAAAACGCACCTTTAACTTTCCCACTATATATATTTGTATTTGGTTGAATTGTGCAGAGGCTGCATTTTTTTTTTTTTTTCATTTTATTTCTCTTCTGATCTCTGAGTATTGGACTATTTCCATATATATTTTATTTCCCCACATTTTCTCAGCTAACAAACAAAAAAAGGGACCGACATTTCATCCTCGAACGAGATTCCCTTGTCGTTTATAGAGAATGCCTATTGTTTGGATTGTTCTGAATGTTAGTTGTTGAGTAAGCCGGGAAGCAATTCCATCAACAACCTACTCACTCATCCAAAATGCAACAACTTAATGCCTTAATGAAAATTAAATTGAAAATAAAAGAAAGAAAGAAGAAGAGGCAAGAAAATGGGAAACTCATAATTTCTTCTTCTGCTCTCTCTCCCTCTCTCTCCCCCTGCTAATGTGAATTTTGCTCAATTACCATTTCGAATTTCTCTGCCTTCCTCTTATTATTACATATATATTCTTTTTCCATTTTGGATATGCAGAATTTTGGGATGGTGAAGTTAGTGGCTCAAAGTCTTCTTCTTGGCCTTTACCTTCAAGTCCTTGCGGTATTTGCTGTTGATGTTCACCGCCTTAACATATGGCCAATGCCCCAATCAGTAAGCAATGGGCATCAAATTCTTCATATGAGTAAGGACTTTGAGCTAATGACTCAAGGAACCAAATATCCTGACGCTTCTGGGATATTGAAGGATGGATTCTCTAGATTACTTGATGTTGTCCAAGCTGCTCATGTTGTTGATGGAAATTTTACCCATTTCTACCAATCTGTCCTGCTTCAGGGAATTCATGTGGTTATTTTTTCACTCAATGATGAGGTCTGTTCTGTTTAATGATTGCATCATTTCTTTCTTCGTACTTACTTCTCTTGATTCACACTGGGTTAAAATGGTTTTACCTTGCTGAATTGTATGTATTATTATACTTCTTGTAAATGTTTGCTTGGTCTTCTCTTTTTTGCTTCAAGAGATCAATTTATGTGTGGAAATCTTACATTATGAAATTTTCAAAGCAAAATCATTGTTTGTCTTTTCTGAACCTCCTTAATAACATATGCGTGGAGATTGGTATTCTTCTGCATTCTTCTTCTTTATTTATTTATTTTTCAAGATGAAGTTCAATATTATTACAATAATTATACTCACTGGTGTAATTGTTGTTACTTGTTCAAATAAAATCAGAGTAACTATGATACTGCATGTGACAAAAATATTTCCCCTTATTATATGGTTGAATTGTGACAAATGTCTATATGTATTTACTTTTCTTATAAAAAAAAAATTATTGAGAAAATACTCCCTTGGGGGATGCGGCTATGTAAGTATGAAAGAAATCAATTACTCCAATGTGTTAGCAAAGTTCAAAGAACTACCAGAGAAGGATAGACATTTCTCATGACCATGCTGCAATAATAGACATGACAACCTACTCTTGACCAACTTTCAGTCTCCAACTATGAAATAACTAAAAGTGATATGAGGTTTGGCGTTGATGGCGAACATATTCAACACAAAAGCCACACCAATCCTAACACATCCCAAATTTTGTATTTGAAATCTAAGGTGTGACTCAGAGTTAAGGGTTTAGATTTGTTTAGGTTTTAAATGAGTTAAAAATAGTGAGATATTCTGTTGCAAGTTTCTGTTAGTTGTGGCCTGATATAAAGTAGTGTAACCAGTTAACTTATTTAAAGCCACATTTGGCATTCAAGGTCTTAATAATAGAAATTGAATAGGGTAAATTACACTTTACCCCCTTTATGTTTAGTCACTTTGCCACTTTGGCCCTTAAAGTTTATTTCTGTAAATTATATTACCAGTCACGTGGCATAAAAATATTGTATTATATTATATATAATTCACATTTCTAATATAATCTTAAACTCCAATATAATCATATATTTTTTATGTTATGTGATAGTTATTATGAAGAAAAAATGAAAGGTATTCCTAGATGCTATTGCATTCATTGTCTTAGGAAAAAAGGGTAATAGAACTGAGAAGCATGCAAAAATTGGATCATAATGTTAAAACCTTAATCATTAGGAACTTTTTGAACATGTTCTTCCACCACAAGCACTGCTTCAATTGCAAGAATATCCTATATTGGTTGATGTTGACAAAAGCTTTAAATGCATGGAGACAATAATCTGGATGTATTCTTTGATTAGTTGCATAGCCTAGAAATTTCTTTTGTGTGTGGCATCGGTTGACAGAAGTACTCCTTGATCGGTTCCTTATTCATAGCCTATTCAGGTTTACAGTTGAATATATGAGGTGTGATTGTTTTTTCTGGGTTGACAGTTGGCAAAATACTTAAGAGATTTAGTTATTTATTTTGATATGGGTTTAGGGGATACTATTAGATCAATCTTGTCACTTTGTTTGAAAAAAAAAACTTCATTTTTTGTTATTTTCCTCGTCAAATTCTTTATTTTTATGTTCTTTTTTTTTTTTTTGAAAAGAAAAGAAATGACTAGAGTATTTTTTTATTATTATTTATTTTCAAAAGTAACACACTGCTATTGTAGATTGAGAACCAAAGAGTGATTTCCTTAAGAAATGACTAGAGCATTTGATTTTGCCTCAGTTCTTCTAATTCATTCTTAATGAACCTGTAGTTGTCACTGGAAATCCTTATGTACACCATTTCACATCTCTGTAATTTGGTTTCTCTACAAAAGCATAATTCTCTTTCTGAAAAATTATTCTGTGTTGTGCAGTTACAATATGGGATTGATGAATCATACAAGTTATCTATTCCTGCAGCTGGAAATCCGGTTTATGCTCATCTTGAGGTGGGTGTGACTATTGCTTATGTTATTCTAAGTTAGTGCCAGGATGGTTTCCACTCAGCATCAATTATATTCTCGACTATTTTGAATTCATTCATTATTAAGTTAGTGCTGCATTCATTCATTATTAAGTTAGTGCTAGGATGGTTTCCACTCAGCATCAATTATATTCTCGACAAGGTTTTAAAAAGCGGCCGCAACCGTTACGGCCGCTTTTGCAGTGTGATAGAGATTCACAAGTGTGTCGGCCGTAGCGGCTGCTATAGCGGTCGTAACGGTGTTGTAACAGCCTGTTATGCACCGTTACGTGACGGTTCCGAATTGCTTCTTTTGAAAAAATACAAAAAAAAGAAAAAGAAAAAAAGAAGAAGAAGTTGAAAATGGGGGAAGAAAGATAGAGAGAGAAGAGGGAAGATGGAGGAACAAGAGATAGACAGAGAGAAGAGGGAAGATGAAGAACATGTTATTAATTTGTTGAAACTGTGAGACCTATGCTATTCTATTCAGCTACTATCACTCAACCATTTTGTTTGTGTGTATCTATCTATATATTATTTGAAAATAATAATAAACTCAACCATTTTGTTTGTGTGTATCTATCTATATATTATTTGAAAATAATAATAAACTCAACCATTTTGTTTGTGTGTATCTATCTATATATTGTTTGAAAATAATAATAATAATAATAATAATAATAATAATAATAATAATAATAATAATAAGTGTGATCATTATCTATTTGGCTTAATCAAAAAATATATATATATATATATATATAGGCTTTTATTTATTCTCTTACTTTTGTCATTGTTTATCTTATGTCTAATAGTTAGTGATTGATTTTTTGTATAATATAAAGTTATTAATTATTAAAATAAAATGTAAAAAACTTAGTTTATAGTGATTTAAAAATATGAAATATATTGGATCAAACGTAAAAATTTATAAAAATTGATCAATATTTATTTTAAAACCCAATAAATATGATCATGGAAAAAAAGTGTGCGTATTGGTAAGTTTTTTTCAAATTGTGCGGAAAAAAAAAAATTCACGGTTCCGGTTACCGCAACCGTTACGCTACGGCCTTTACACCCCGCAACTACGCCACCGCCACCGTTACAGCGACTGCAACCGCTTTTCAGAACCTTGGGACTAGGTTTAACTAATCCGTAATGTTTTTCCATGAAATTTTTGTTTCATTTAGGATTAAGATATTAAAAATTATTTTTTGTGTGCCGCAAAGCATGTTATCAAGATAGGGTGTTATTGAATTTATTAAGGATGTCCTTTCAGTTTAGAAAGATTAAAATATCTTTGCTTGTAAGTTTGTTGAGTTCCTTTGTCCCTTTGACTTTTGATTTTTGTTCTCTTAAAACATTCCGAACCAAACTGAATGTTGGAATAAAATCTCAGGTTGCCAGTTGAGGACCACTCATAGATCTATTAACAGCACAAAGACATAGCTCATAGTGTCTAAAAGTATATGAGGTGTCAAAATGACCATAGCCTTGGTGTTGTGCCTGGATAGTGTTTGACATGGTTATTGTGGGTTTGTTTGAAATGGCATAAATTGCCAACGAGTTGTGCGCTAAAGAGTTAGCTCATTCACATCTGCAGCTTTTCATCAATTGAGAATCTTTGTTTGACTAAATGCTATATTGTTACAATGCAGGCACAAACAGTTTATGGAGCCTTACATGGGCTGCAGGTTTTATGTTCTTACTAATGACACCTTGTAAAAGTTGCTTGTCTTGATTTTGTGAAAGAAATATTTGCATCTTAGAATATATGTTTTCACATGAAATCTTGCAGACATTCAGCCAACTTTGCCATTTTAACTTGACTACCAGAGTAATTGAAGTTCATCAGGTCCCTTGGAACATTATTGATCAGCCAAGGTTCTCTTATCGAGGGCTCTTAATTGGTGAGATGCTTCTCTTATTTCCCTTGACACATTAAATAACCAGATACAGTATTATGGATATATTCATTTTTTATGGGAGTTGACATTGGATGCCCAATTATTTATGAAGGTTGTTTTTGATATTTTACTTTTAATTTGAGCTGAATTTTAATATCGTCTCTTTCCAATGATGTTGTCTCCTTGGTGTAGTACCATTAGGGGATGAAGAAATAGAGTAAGAAAAGAAGAAATAGTGAATAAGAAGAGAAGAAGAGTAGGAGAAGGAAAAGTGATAAACCCTTGGGTAGAACTCGCCCTTGCCCAAGAAGCTTATATTCACATGACCTAGCCTATTGTTAAGCTATATGGGATCATAGTATACCACCACGTCTTGCAGTCGACGTTCATGACAACCCACTCTATCGACACTGACCCACTGGTAGACCTTTCTCTTTTGTTGGCTTCACTTACCTATTAGTGTTAAACGTGATAGTATGATACCATAGTTGTCAAATCGGGATTTGAATCGTGAATCAAAATGGTATTGTATCGAATCGCTAATTGAATCGAATCGAATCGAATCGTGAATTGTAAAGATTTAGTTACCTTTTTTAAATTACATAGAAAAATATATCTACATACTTAGATATTGAATATATCTAATAATTATGAAATATTTAGACTTAAATCAATGAAAATATTGTTTTAAATGATGGTCATGTGGTCTAGGTAAGAAGTTAATACGGGTTCCCATATTTACCAGTTTACATTTTCCCTTGTAGATACTATTTCTTATCAACCATTCTTAATAAAAAAAAAGCAAACAAAGGCAAACTTTCAATTTCCAAGTAACAACAACTTAACAACAACGTTTTTTAACTTTTTACAAGGTTAAAAAATCAAAATCTTTAATTTTTTTCTAAAATCTCACTTGATACCTTCAAAAAATTCATTTTGTAAGTGCAAGTACTTAGATAAAATTGAATATGTAAGCCTAGAATATTGTAGAGAGAGAGAGAGAGAGAGTTCATTTTTTTCCGCTAAGGTTTGAGTATTTGAGAGTAAATAGGGAGGGAGAAAGTCAAAAGATGGCATATAGTAATCCTAAAGACCTTAAAAAGGTTGTGTGAACCCTTTTCCAACAATAAAAAAGCAAAAAAGAAAGCCAAATATCGATTTTAACGATTCACGATTCACCGATTCAGTTCACCGATGCATCTATGATTCACAACTATTTGCGATTCACACAACCTGTTCGTATCGATTACCTACTAAATCGAATCGAATCGTACGATTCGATTCTAATAATAGAGTATGATACCCATACACAATACCAGGGTGTCTTAATACATCCATCCTATTGGTTTCCCCTTCTGTAGTTCGAACAACAAAGACGAAACCCATGTGATCCTATACTCGCACTGGTTGCATTTGATCCTATACTCGTCGTGGTAGCTGTCTTTGATACCCAATGATACAAAGCTTTTGGTAAAACTCACCATTGAAAACCGGCTTGCAAGGGTAGGGTGTTCGTGAGGCTTATATTCACATGACCAAGCCTATTGTTAGGCTATGTGGGATTGTAACAGAAAGAAAAGTGTAAGAAGAAGAATAGACAGAGGGGATAGAATCTGCTAGTGGAAATCACCTTAAGAAGTGGAAGATCCATAAGCTCACGTTCATTGATGAACGTAGAAAAATTCAAGAATTACTCCATAACAATGGGAACTGGAACTTAAAACCTGTTATTGGTCAGATTCCATATAAAATTGTTGAAAGCATCATCTTCTTTCAGAAACCATCTAGGCTCTTCATAGGAATATTCCTTCTTTCTGTCCTATTGAGAGGATGAACCCTTGGTCGCCTGCACTGTTGGATTAGAAAGATGACCACATCTAGTGTCAAGGTTATTGCGGTGTTCACATAAGTTTGCTTCAATGACTTCAAACAATCTCATAGCATCTTCAAAACTCTCACAAGAGATCTCTCCTCCCCCCTGGTCTTGCTAAATGTGTTTATTCTAACTTATGAATGATAATGCTGCAGATACATCTCGACACTATCAGCCACTTCCAATGATAAAGAAGGTTATTGATTCTATGGCTTACACAAAGTTGGTATGTAATGCATAACATGTGTGGTCTGTTTAATTTTCCAAGTGCTTATGATTAGAAAACCTGTAATACGAATTTGCCACTGTTTATATGATGTGTGGAATGGTTTATATATGTTTAATGACATGAGAATTTTGAGGCATCGCTGCTCATGCTAACAAAATTGGCATTAAGTCTTGCTATGTTGTTTGTATGTATGGGGGATTTTATATCTGTTATTGTTGATGTAGAACATCGGAGGCACAAGGTAGTGACAGAGATTGTTTTTATTCAAGGAAGTTTGGATTTCCATTCAGTTTCACGGCATTCTACAGTATTTTGCCACTGGTTTTGAACTTTTTTTGCTGCAGATCTTATACTTCAAAGAAAGTTGTCCTGCATCCTTTGACAGATTGCCTGTGGAAAGAGGTAAACCTATGGACCTAAGGAGAATCATTGACCCACCAGACCATCTATTAGTCTGCCTAGAGTTCATGGAACTTATTATAATCCCTTGTCTGCCCTAATGGTTTAGTGTCTGTAATGGATGCCCAACTTGATCTAGAAACTCAGCTAGTGTGGCCAAATGACCTCCCTTTTTCAATTGAATGGAATGAGCCATGGATATTGGTAGAGTTTTTAATAAACAGAAAGATGGCTTTGTTGGTGGTCCAAATTGGTCACACGCCATGTGGTTGTGAACGCATGATATTGTACTGCTAAAGAGAGGGCTATTATTAAGATGGAAAACAAATGCTGGACTGAGACTTGAAGTAGAACCTTTTTGATGGAGGTTAGTGAAGTCTCATGTTTCTCAATCTTGGCACTTTTGTGACAAGAAGTTATGTACCTTCACTATGATGGTATGATTTCTCTCTGTGTTGCCACAATGAGTCTTTCTATTGAGCATTTATTTCTCAAGGGCCACCATGGCGCCAAGGCATTGTAGGGGACAACTGATGCTAAATAAAACAATTGATTTAACAAAAATGATTTCAGGAAAATATAAAATAATTGATTTCAGGAGACTCATGAGACTTATGCTTTTAGAGGCTTAAATGTGTTGGGGTGGAAACTTTACACTTCAAAACTCAGATGCCTATAATCAATTATATCTTCACTGCACAAATTGCAAAAAACACAGTCTCCAAATACTTGTATATATCCTGCACATTTTTGCATGTATGTGTTATAGAACAATAGCAGGCTTAGTTTTCTTACAGCCTTTCTAACTCTCGAGTTATTGCATAGACTCTTTTTCCATATGAGGATAAAGCCTTTTAAATGGAGGGTATCTCATGTATCCCTGTCTTGTATTGTGCTAAGATTTAATTTGCGACTAGTGCTAGCTTATTAAGCAAAGGAACCTCTAAAGGGGAAATATGTGTTAGATATCGTGTCCAGAATTAATAGCAATTTAAACATATACTTTTATAGGTATGGTTATGATTGATCAGAGGTTGAATCGATCATCAGGAATACATATTGTCATGTCCTTGCCTTTTCACTAATTTTATGCTCAGTGACTCAGCGTGTGTCAATGCCACTTTGAATGGCCTGATTCTTTCCATCTATTAAAGCTTTAGCTTGTGTCTTATATTGGGACTCTGTCAACGCTAGCTGCAGCTCCACCTGATAATTGACTTTGTAATTTCTTAACATTATTTTTGGTCTGCTCTTCCTTTTTTATTATTTTTCTTTGTATGATTGATTTCTCAAAATTTAGTTTGACTGTGACTAAGTTGTTACGTACACTGATGTCAAATTTAAATTAGTACACAAATTCATTTAAATTCATTTTATGTATATTAGTTTTTTTAAACTTTTGACTTTCATATAAATGGATTCATTTTTTACTTTTCCAATATTGCTTGACCTGTAAGCCCCAATTTTCCAAGACTTTAGGTCACTTCGGTGGGAAAAAAAATTGTATCCCCCCTTTAGTGGGAGCCTTGTGCATTGGGTCGCCCTTCGGTGATTTATTATTATTATCTTTTTATTGAGTTGAGAAATTGGTTCTAAATGATCAGGTTGGTTGAAAATAGACATATGAAATGATATAGAGGGCGTTTTCCCTTTTGTTGGACAAGAGATGCCTCAAAAGCTTGATCTATTAGGAAATGGGCCAAACACTGTGTTAAGCTCTCCAAGGCGCCTCATGTGTGACCTCCTCTTGTATGGGGAGAGAATAATGTTTCCCACGATGTGGATTAGTTTGGTACGTAGAATGAGAGTTTGGAATTTGGTTGACCACATTCTAAAAATTGTAGTACGATACAGGTAGGATTGTATACGTTATACTATCGAACTCCTTCCTGAACTCTTTCATGAAGAAAAAAAGCATACTAACAGTAACATGTTTCTTTTTCTCACATTGCCCCTTTAAAGCTACACACCCCTTTTGCCCATCGTCTCAAAATTGAAGTCTTTTAAGTTCTTTCTCATTCCTAGAAGAGTCTTTTAAGTTATTTACACGTATACTTAAATGATGTGGAGTGTAAATAAGTCATGTGCTCTGAACAATGTTATTGTAGTGCTGATTTGTGCAGATCTTGCAAGGTTCACTAGATGTATGCTTGAGCAGGCACACACGACTGCTATGTTCTTTACAAAGCGCTCAAGTTGAAAGGCACCTGCAGAGATCCTGTGAGCATTGCTTGCTATCCGCTCAAGCAGCCATGCGATTCTAAAACCTATATGAACCTTGTTTTTTTCAACTAGGGGAACATCAACATGAGATTGAGTAGCCCATTGAGTCCTTGAGAGTTTTAAAGAGCTTCAAAACCTTACTCAAGGAGTTTTGATTTGAATTCCATGTTTTTCTTAATATAGAAACATAAATACTTGAGAATCTTCTAAGTTGAGTGCTTTTGCATTAAAACCCACACCCTTGGCTGTTGGTAATGGAGTTGTGGGTGTATGGAGATAGGATCAAGGAGCCTCGTGTTGAGCTATTGGATCAGAAGAGGTTAACTGTGTCAGAGCCACAAAGGAGTGTTTGCGGATGACTTTTAGAGTTAGGTGAATCGAGTACAGAGTTGTAATTCCTAGCTTCTCGAGTCTTGTGACTTTTGATTCAATGATGCATTTTTTTTATTGTTGGAATTGTGATTTTTGTCCTTGGGGAGTGTTCTCCTTATGGTTTCCATTCATGTGCATACTTGTTCTTTATATTTTTCATGAATTGCATGATTTTGATCGCTACCGAACATTGAATTTGGACTTAATAATTACTTGGTAAACTAAAATTGGTTAATAGTTTTTTGAGTTTGGCCAATTCACCTCCTCCACCCCCCTCTAGGCACAAACAAGTACCGACCACATGATTTCAAGATAGTTTAAAGCCTAAGTTGGCATTTAGTTCCTGTGATTGGTGTATGTAATTATAAGTACATAATTTGATTTGACATTTGATAGTTTGCTAAATTAACCTACATCATCAATTCCCGATTGTTTTCATGCAGAATGTGCTACATTGGCATATTGTAGATTCCCAATCTTTCCCTTTGGAGATACCTTCATATCCCAAACTATGGTTCGGGGCTTATTCTATTTCCGAACGATATGCAATGGCCGATGCTGCTGAAATTGTGAGGCAAGTGATCTCTGCCTTGTTAGTGGCTAAATGGAGATATGATCTCTAACTTGTGCTTTCCTGAATTCTTGAATATTGTTCTTTGCAGTTATGCTCAGAGGCGAGGTATTAATGTATTGGCTGAAATTGATGTTCCAGGACATGCTCTCTCCTGGTAGTTATAATTAATGCCTGTACCCATCACGTTTGTTATATACATCTTCCTGTTCCCATGTCAAAGGAAATTCCTTTCCATGATTTAATGGAAGTTGATAATGAAATCTTTCTTTATCATCTATTGTTAGTTTCTTGTTTTTTGGTTAGGTGTGTGGGGGTGTAAAGAGGCTTCTAGAATGTTTTTATCTCAATTTTCCTCCCTTCATTTATCTTTTCTCAGATCCTATTGCACGCATTAAACTTTATAAAATGTTTTTGTGGATCATAATTATGGCGTGGTATTATCTTATAAATTAGGCCATAGCTAGGAAAACCAAATCAGCTTCTATATTAAATGAAATAGTAAAATGGCCATTATGATTTTCATGAATGTTGAAGGTTTCTTTTTGAGCATAGGGAAAGAGGAGAAATTTACAATCCTAACTGATTTCTATACCTTGATATGCATAACACAAATTTTGACCCATTGACTGTATTTTACTAGCTTGTGAAAATGGGAAGGTCTATTCTGGTGGTAAGTGCCTCAAAACCTCATGTATATTGCAACTAAAAATTTGTTTTCTTTTAGCTTTTGTGAGATCGAAAAGCTATTTTTCTTGTCAAATTCTCTTCTAGAAAGGTTTATGAGCACAAAGGATACAGTGGATGGTGGGAAGTTTTAAAACCTTCACAAGTGTGTTTGACATATCTATCATGTTCAAAATTGGGTTCAGGGACAGCTCCTTCGTGGTTTTGACATGTGTTGACCGTTTATTTGAGAGAAAACTAACTTAGAGAATTATTAGACAATCACTCTCTTTTATATTGATAATAGGTAGCTTACAATGGAAACCTTGGAAGTTGGAGGCACAAATAAAGAAATAATAGAATAAAGAAATAACAGTTAATAGAATAAGAAAATCCTAAATCACTAATTAAGGAATCAAAATATAATAAATAAGGAAACAAATAATAGAATGATCCTAACATATATTCTAGCACTCCCCCTCAAGTTGGTGCAAAGATATCTCTCATGCCCAGACTTCACAAATGGAGTACATATTGTGCCACTAGTGAGTTTCTCTTTGATGAAGTGACGATCAATCTCAACATGCTTTATCCTGTCATGTTGAACAAGATTGTGAGCTATGTTGATGGCAACCTTATTATCACAATATAGTCGTATGGAGTCTTTCTGGTCAATTCCCTGATCATACAATAACAACTTGATCCACAAGAACTTACACACACCTTCTGCTATAGCTCTAAACTTAGCTTCTGCATTAGACCTAGCAACCACATTCTGTTTCTTACTTTTCCAAGTAATCAAATTGCTTCCAACAAAAGTACAATACCCTGAAGTGGATCTCCTAGCAATTACTGATCTTGCCCAATCAGCATCCGTAAAAGCTTCCATACTAAGATGATCATGTTTGGAAAAATAAAGACCTTTTCCAGGAGAAGATTTCAAGTATTTCAAAATTCTCATAACTGTAGCCAAGTGTATTTCATGAGGAGTATGCATAAACTAGCTAACTACACTAACGGCAATAGCAATATCAGGACGAGAATGGTCTAAGTAAATAAGCTTACCTACTAGTCTTTGATAACTCCCCCTATCAACGGCTGATCCCCCACTATCATTACAAAGTTTCTGATTAGGTTCTAGTAGTGTGTCACAAGCTCGATTTCCAAGCATCGTTATTTCCTTAAACAAATCAAGGACATATTTTCTCTGACAGATGAAAATCCCATCTTTGGACCTAGCCACTTCAATCCCCAGAAAGTACTTCAGGTTCCCCAAGTCTTTGATTTCAAACTTACTGGCCAAATGCTTTTTCAACAAAGGGATTTTCTCAACACCATCTCCTGTAAGCACTATGTCATCCACGTATACAATGAGAGTTGTAGTCTTACTATGAGAGGAATGTTTAACAAACAGAGTATGATTAGTCTGACTCTGTTTGAAGCCATATTTTAGCATCGACTGAGTGAATCTGTCAAACCAAGCCTTAGGGGACTGTTTGAGGCCATATAATTGTGAGAATACGCCTATATTCAATGTTCTCCTTTTTCTTTTTAGGATTAGGAACTAGTGTTCTATATCTATTAGAATTCTATATCAGTAATGTATTCGTTTAGGATTAGGAATTAGTGTTCTATATAAGTGATGTATTCTTTGTTCAATTAATTCAATCTAATATACAGTTTCATTCAGAAAACTTACATGGTATCAGAGTCAGTAAATAGCAATTGGCTTCTAGGGTTCCGGCGATGGCTCTGATACCATGTAAGTTTTCTGAATGAAACTGTATATTAGATTGAATTAATTGAACAAAGAATACATCACTTATATAGAACACTAATTCCTAATCCTAAACGAATACATTACTGATATAGAATTCTAATAGATATAGAACACTAATTCCTAATCCTAAAAGGAAAAAGGAGAACACTGAATATAGGCATATTCTCACCCCTGCCCAAAATGGTCGAGCTGAGTGTAAACACCGTCATCTTTTTGAGACAGCTAGGTCTCTAATTCTCTTTGCCTCCGTTCCGGCTCCGTTTTGGGGTGAGGCAGTTCTTACTACTGTTTTTCTTCTCAATCGTATGCCTACCCCCCTTCTTTCTGGTCGGTCTCCTTATGAGGCTCTTTTTTCTCAACTTCCTAATTTCTCCCTCCTTCGTGTGTTTGGGTCTACTTGTTTTGTCCTTTTACCCCGTAAAGACAGGACCAAACTTAGTGTCCGGTCTGTCCTATGTGTCTTTTTGGTTATAGTCTCACTCAGAAAGGTTATCGCTGTTATGACCCTGTTTCCCGTCGCCTTTATGTCTTCTACCATGTTGCCTTTCTCGAACGTCTATCTTACTTTCAGTTTCCTCCTCTCACCGCCCCAGTTTCTAAAGAGGATTTGGTTTATATCGATCCATTTCCTTCTGAGGTCCCGTCTAAAGAGTACATCTTCACAGTTCCTCTTGCGCTTGTTCCATCTTCTCCTCCTGCTTCACCTCTGGTTGCTTCTCCTCCTCTTCCTCCTTTGTTAGTTTATTCTCGTTGTGAGAATATGCCTATATTCAGTGTTCTCCTTTGTTAAAATTCACCTACTACAAACCTACCACTACCACCTACTACACACTCACCTACTTCACCTACTCTCCACCTACTCCTCACCTACTCCATACCTACTACACACTCACCTATTCTCTTCCCACATCCTCTCTTCTATATATAGGAATCATTGTAATATAACATACATCAATCAATAATACATCAATTTTAACATGGTATCAGAGCAGGTTTAGAACCTAGTATTTTTCGCTTCACCGGCGGGCGGCAACCTCACCTTAGCCGTCCGCCGGTCCTCCACCTATTCCGCTTATTTTCTACACATACTTTCCCATCATTGCCCAAATCCTCTCTCTCTCGGAGGCAACCCAGCAACACCCACTCGAGCTTGCTCTCGGAATGACCATAGTAAGCAGCACAGTGCAAGCAGCTTCTTCCATGAATTGAATCAAACATCAAAATATTAGCTCCAGCTTCAATAAGCTTTTGCACACAAGAGATCTTCCCATGCATCGCAGCCAGCATAAGCGGAGTCTGCTTATGACGATTCAACAAATCTGGTTTAACAGATCTATCCAAAAACATAGAAACAATCTCGATCTGGCCATTGGCAGCAGCGATGTGAAGAGAAGAGTGGCGATCGTAGACTGTGGTCTGATTGATGAGAGTTGGGTCTCTCTGTAACAGATTCTCAACAGTTTCGTGGTCTCCGAACTGAACAGCAGTGGAGGGCTCTGACTTTCTCTCTCTCTCTTTCACTCTCGGTTGGGAGAGAGAAGACACTCAACCACACCACCGCTGTCATCACACACACACGGCCTCTCTCTCTCTCCAAAAAAAAAAGAAAAAAGAGAAGAAACCCACCTATCTCTTTCTCTTGGCTTGGATCGCAAGATCAGAGCACACGAAATCTACGCCGACTCCGTTGAGATCTACACCTTCGGCTATATCAAGGTCTTGTTTGGCTCTCAACATCAAGGTTTGGTTCGGCTTCATCGAGATCTACTTGCTCCATTGACTTTTGACTTCAGCCACTCCAACAATCACCTCTCATTTTTTTTTTAATAAAGCCACCCTGAGTCACTTCTTCTTTGGATGCTTCATAACCAGAACATACCACTGCATTGCAAGAAAGAGAAGGATGGGCACTGTTCTCCTGAGGTACAATGTTCATGTTACTGGTTTTATCACCACTTTCAACAGAATCAGCCTTCACAGAACCAACAATCTTTGACCCACTATCTGCCTTTCTGACAAATCGAAACATCAAATCTTTGACCCACTATCTGCCTTTTTGTGCCCCAGCACATGGTTTTTTGCCATGTATTATGGGTTAGTGCTTGAGTAGCTGTCAAGCTTATTGGTGGGACGTGTTTTGTGATGAGGTATGTCACTAGTTGATATTATATATATATATTTATATATATTCGACCCAAAAAAAAAAAAAAAAAAAAAAATCAACTCCAATTAGTGTATTCCCTTATGTGTATCTAACTCTGGATCCATATCGATGTATCTTTAATTTTTAATTTTGAAGTGTCCAACCCCTAGATATGCACCCGCGCCCGCACCCGATATCCACACTCAAGTTCTTGTAACGTAGACTGAGGCACATGGAAGCGAAAATAAAAATAAAAAACCATCTAAGGCCACCAAACATGTGGTCGACACTTACAGTAGGGACCCAACTGTTGAATCGAACCAAATACCACTAGAATGAAGCAATCGAAAAATAGGCCTATTTTTCTTAAAAATAAAGTAAAATCGAAAAAATAGGCAACTAAAAAGCAAAAATTTCGAAATTTTTTCTGGTGATTCTCCTACCCTAGTCAACCATAGTGGTAGGTTTTTTTTTTTTACATTATCAATCAAGAACAAGGGGAAAAAAACAAGAACAAACCCCCATAAATTAAGAAATAAAAAGAAAAATAAAAATAAGATTGTTGCTATGATACGACGTTAAAATTGGAACATAAGAGTTGAGAGAGAGAGAGAGAGAGAGAAGAGAATTGCTGGAAGGAGGCACAAAACCTAATTAGGTTTCTTACCTCTCTAAACACATGTATTTATGATAATAAGGGAATAATTACAATGACACTATCACCCTCAAGCACATAACTTAACAGTTTCCTTGATGGCTTTGCACAAGTTCATCCAAGTGGCTAATAATTTATTTTTTATTTTTTTAAAATTATCTTTAGGGGGACTGGTTATCCTTCCTTATGGCCGTCAAAGGATTGTCAGCAGCCACTTGATGTCAGCAATGAATTTACCTTCAAAGTAATAGATGGGATTCTTTCAGGTAAAATTATATGTTTACTTACAAAAACTTATTACATTTTTTTTAATGACAACATAAGAAAATAATTAACATTCTTGAAAGTTCTCGTTGCAGATTTCAGTAAGATCTTCAAATTTAAATTTGTTCACCTGGGAGGCGATGAAGTTGACACCAGTGAGTTCAATATTTTTTATATGATTTACTGTTCATCATACTATGCAATCTATTGTTAATTTCAAACAGAATTTGTAAGAATTTATATATTATTGATTGTTATTGATTGATTTCTGATTACAAGATAGATAAATTACAATTCCTATACAATCTATATATAGAAGAAAATGTGGTAGTAGGTGTAGTGGAGGTGATAGTGGGTTAGGTGAAGTGGAGTGTGTGGTGAAGTGGAGGTAGGTGAAGTGGAGTGTGTAGTGGAGTAGGTGAAGGTAAAGATGGGAAATTCTAACAGCCCCCCGCAAACTCAAGGAGGAGAGAAACTAACCAACTTGAGTTTGGAGAGAGTAACAAAACAAGAAAATACATAAAAATAAAAAAGGATAGGAGACACTGTATGGTCGTGTCAGACCGTTGGTGAAGACACTGAATGGTGGTGTCATAACGTTGTAGAGGACACTGTATGGGGGTGTCATAACGTTGTAGAGGACACGGTATGGTGGTGTCATAATGGTGTAGAGGACACTGGATGGCGGTGTCAGACCGCTGTAGAAGACAGTTTATGGGGTCATGTCGGACCGTTGTAGAAGACAGTTTATGGGGTCATGTCGGACCGTTGTAGAAGACAGTTTATGGGGTCATGTCGGACCGTTGTAGAAGACAGTTTACGGAGTCTTGTCGGACCCTTGTAGAAACTAACCGGAATCTATGTCGGGACAGTTTACAGAGTCTTGTCGGACCCTTGTAGAAACTAACCGGAATCTATGTCGGGACAGTTTACAGAGTCTTGTCGGACCCATAAAGGAGCTAACCGGAATCAATGTCGGGACAGTTTACAGAGTCTTGTCGGACCCCTTAAAAAATCGCACCCTCAAAAGGTGCGCCCAATTTTTCAAAAGGCGTGCCATCAAAAGGCGTGCCCACTTTATCAAAAGATGTGCCATGAAAAGGCGTGCCAGTTTGTCGGGCGTCAAGAGGCGCGCGATGCGCGTGGCTGGCCCTGGCTATTTAAAACAAGGTTGAGGCGAAGGCTGTGCATACTAGTCTGAAACCTCTGAACGCTCGGAGAGCTTGTCTCTGCAAATCTTGAAACACCCGGAAACCAACCCTTCTCTGAAACACTTAGCAACCCAAAAACATGGCCTCTTCTTCCCGTCCAGCTACCCAGAACCTGCTCACGCTCTTTCCAGAACTGAACGAGCCCACAAGAGAAATAACTGGTGCGGTGGCCAGTGAACCGCAACCAAACACCTCTGGTTTTGCTCCATTGAACTTTCCGATGCGGTCGGTGGAGCAAAAAATGGCGGTGCAAACTGATATTGAGGCTAATCAGTATACTCTGAAGTCATGCGTGGAAACCATGACGGCGGTCACAAACTTGTCGAACCGGCTGCAGAGTAGGACAAATGAAGTGCAACAGTTAAACTCCCAGCTGGCTCTGCTCCAACGCATGTATAAGGATGCGCGAGCAGAGATAAGTGTGCTGAGGGCAGAAAACAAGGAGCTGAAGCGGAAGGCCACCGTGATGTTCCGATTTGGAGGGCCACCATATGCTGTAGTGGAGGAGCAAGGAGGAGGCAACTTGCTTGGTGGTCTAGGAAGCACGGAGGCAACACCGTCAAGGGCCGTCCAAGACGGAGGCAAGAAAAAGAGACCGGCGGCAGAGTAGAGAAGAAAAAAATCCCACTGTGGGTGTGGTTGTTTTGTTGTTTTTGTGTTGGTGTTGGTGTGTTTGTTTGTTTGTTTGTTTGTTTGTTTTTTTTTTTTTTTTTTTTTTTTTTTTTTTTTTTTGATGTAAAATGGGGATCGGAATGAGCCCCGACGTGAATAAAATGAGTTTGTGGAATGATGAATTTTTTATTTTATTTTATTTTTATTTATTTATTTATTTATTTATTTATTTTTTGGAAAAGTAAGGGAAAGTAATAAAAAATAGAAAGGAAAGGGGAGATGATGGGTGTGCTTTGTGTGTCGTGGGCTTGTGCTTGTCAAAAGATGGAGTAAAATAAATATATAAAAAAAAGAAAAAGAAAGTTGAGTGGGGAACAAGAGTGTGTGGAAAGAAGGAAAAAAGAAAAAAGTATGGGTTGGAGACTTGTTCTGTTTTTTTTTTTTTTTTTTATTTAATAATAATAAGAATAATAATTTATTAATGGAAAGCATGTGCGCTGTAAAAGGGATGAAAAGAAAAAAAAAAATAAAGAAATAAAAGAAGAAAAGTAAAAATGGGTTTAAAAACAAAAACGAGAGAGAGAGAAAGAGAGAGAAAGAGAGCAATCTGTGTTGCTTGCAACAACGAAGACCAAGAAGCAGGCCAAACCATCCACTTTACTCCACAAGTCTGTTATGAAGAAGGAGTTCCGTCGCATGGCAAAGGCAGTGACAAACCAGGTGGGAAATAACTATTACAGTCCAGATTCTGATAGCATAGATCTTAATTAGAGGAAAATTTGTATTTGTTGTTGCATCATCGCCGGAGATGGCTTCAGCTTGCGTGAACAAGATTGGAATGTCGCCGGATAATTTTCTGGAACTTCCGCCTACTTATCCTTCGTACGGTTGGTTGAGTCCTCGAATCTCATTCAGCCGAGAGATTCCTGACGACGAAGCATCGAAGATCACCGGAGGAAAGTTGGAAAAGGAGGACGTTGCTCCAGAATCGTCAGATCCGGAAGTTTCTGGGAAGGATTTTGGTGATTTCGAGTTGAAGAGGAAACTATGTGTAAAAGCAAAGATTTGAAAACAGAGAGAGGTTTGAATTGGTTGAGACCCGGCGGGCGGTCAAGGCAAGGTTGCCGCCCGCCGGAAGGCGAAGAACACTAAGATCTTTAACCTGGCTCTGATACCATGTAAGAATTTATATATTATTGATTGTTATTGATTGATTTCTGATTACAAGATAGATAAATTACAATTCCTATACAATCTATATATAGAAGAAGGTGAGTGTGTAGTAGGTAAGGAGAAGTGGAGGTGGTAGTGGTGTAGTGGGTTAGGTTTAGTGGAGTAGGTGAGGTGGTAGTGGTGTAGTGGAGTAGGCGAAGGTAAAGATGGGAAATTCTAACAGAATTCATGAAATAGAAAAGGCCATAATAGCCCAAAACAGCCCCCCAAATCTCATTTTCCCTGTAAAGAGCCTACCTTTATATTATCTGACATGAACCCTAAGGGACCAAATATTTTACCAACCTCCTAATCACCAAAAAAAAGAAGCTGTAATCAGCGCTAAATAAAGCCGTATGCTACCAAATTGCATTCATTTTGGGCTTACTACTTGTAGAAGAGTGTTCCTCACAATCTTCCTACATGAAAGTGCAAAGTTCAGTCATTTAAGTGGACAACTTTAACATCAGAGAGAGAAATCTTATTGGTCAATATGATTGCACGAACCATTATGAGTGAATATAAAAGATGCATACTGTGCATCACCTCGAATCTCCAGAAGATCAATGTTCACTTGATACTGATGATCAATGTGTCATATCAATGAATGTGTTTGTGTCCTCTTTTTAACATGCGCACTTTTTTCTATGAGTTGTTTGTCAATACCTGAGTACATTGGTAGAATACATTTAACTTAACATCGATGTTTCTCTTCAGCATTTTCAAATGGCACTTGATAATTTAATGATGATTACTCAGACACTCAATTGAACTATTAATTTCAGGTTGCTGGGCTATAACTCCTCATGTGAAAAAATGGTAACAATCCTAAAATCTTACTTATTTCTCCTTTTTATAACCAAAATTTTTATGTTTACGTTATTACATACCTATTGTTCACTGAGTTTCTTGCTTCCACCCTAAAGATGTTTTTAGCATAAATAGAATTCTTGTGCAATACTTACCCAAAAAAGGAATTCTTGTGGAAGTCAAAAAAGTTGCATCATGTTTATATGTACGAGAACTATTCAATCAATATCTTTCTTCTTTTTCATTTATTATTTTATTGGTGTGGAGGGGCGGGTGGATTGCATTTGGAGGTGGTGTGTGGAGTATTAGCTATTGACATTAATGTAGTTCTTGATTTCCTTGCACTGTTTTGGCAATGTTCTGTCACAATTTGTTTGTTTGTTTTTTATACAAGTAAAATTTTATTGAAAAAAGCATCAGGAGATGCAGCCTGCATACAAATGCAAAAGCAAATTAAAGAACCAAATAAATTTAGTATAACTCCACACCTGTTCTCTAAACTGGGTGAGTGTCATGCTCTAAATTTTGCAGGCTTATTTTTTGTATCCAACCATGTCTTGTTTCACGATTTCACACGTATGAATGTTTTCATGAAAATTCAAGCATTTGTTGTACATTTAGGCACTAATGAATTTTTACTTGCGTCTTACTATCTTTGTTAAATGCATACCAATTGTTCCAGTTCTAAGCTAACTGAAAACATTTACCAAAAATGAATGGTGCTCTGCGTATTGATCTGTTTGTGATCTTTACTACCTTAGATAGGTATTTGACCTTGTAGGTGAAAAATGAGCGTCAAATTTGACCAAGTAGGAGAAATTCAAAACAAGCCCTCCCATTTTGTTGGATTTTCTTTTGTTTCTTCCTTGAACCGTATTTATAAATCAGGTAAATTACAATTAGCTCTCGTAAGGTTTTTGAAAAATACATTTGACACCTTGAGATTCTAGAAATTACCTCCTACCCTAGGGAAATTCTATTTTCACACACCCTTCCATCTCTGTGCACATCATATCTCAGTTCACACACTTATAAATTTGGTTATATGTTGTTATTCTCATTCCACACACCACATGTTCTAATTGTACCCCTAACTTACATCTTTTACACACACCATCTAAATTGGTTTTGCACACACCTTCAAACCCTTCAAAGACCCACACATTACTTTTCCACACACCACCCACCCACGGTGACTGTTCCAGCAAAACACAACTCCATTGAAGACCTATATTGAGCTCCATTGCATTGTTGAAGGTACTTAATGTGTATCCCCCTCCCATTTCGTAGTTATTAGAACAAATTTGGTTTTTTCCATTTCATATCTTCCTTCCATTTCGTAAGTAATGTGCATCTATCTCTCATTTTCGATAATCGGTTGATTTTTTCCGAATAAAATTGGTTTTGCTCATTCGGTATTGGTTTTCCAAATAAAATAGGCTTATTCGGTTGTTTACTTCCGATTTTTTTTGAACATTTCGATTCTATACTTCCAAATCGGTTATAGGTTTTCGGTTCTGTACCTTCGAATTGTTTATAGGTTTTCTGTACTTAATTTCCGAATTTTTTACATTTATTCGGTTTTTTACTTCCGAATTTTTTATATTTTGCAAATCTTCCATCAATAAAATCAAGAATGATGGTGGATTCTAATGGGAAAATGGTATAAACAACGGAGTATGAACCTAGAGAGTAATTCAGAGTATTTTATGCAAGCAATGGAGGACAACAAAGTGTAACAATGGAGTGTAGCAAGCAATGGAGGACAATAGAGGAAGTGAGAAACAATGGAGGAACTAGGTTGCAGTTTTTTGTTTTTCCAAAAGATGTGCACTGAGAATTGTTGTTTTAAAAGATGTGTACAGAGAAAACTTGGATTTCATATTTAGTGTGTGTTGATGTCCATTATGGTCATTTTGCTTTATGGTAAAATTGTCATTAAAATTGTCTTTCATTAAATGTGTACATACACAGAGACAAAAAGGTGTGTAGAAATAGAATTTCCCCCTGCCCCATGAAGTTTCCAATTGCATTAAAAATGCCCCCTTCTGTTAGTCAACTGTTAAGCTAAATGAATGGATTGTGTGATGTCAGCAATTTTTATTTTTTGAAATACCAGTTTTAGAAAGTACTATTTCTTTTTCATTTTTTCACTCCTTTTTCATTTCCCAATCTCTTTCAGCCTCTTCCCTTCATCATCCTCTGTTTCTCGCACCAACACATGCACACACATAAATATCAAACTATCATCATTAGAAAGAAATTCAGACTTCTATATTTCTAGCTTCCTTTATCAAATTATTTGTTTACTTAATTAGCACGAGATTTTTTTTTTTATAAAAAAAACCTTTAGCAAATATTTAATTTCAATTATTTTGTTACTTCTGTTAACCAACAACTACTAACTTGAGGGGGAATCTGTAATTTTTAGAACCTAATGGGGAACCCCTTAAGAACACAATCCTCCTAGAACTAATGACAAAGGGCTTGTGACAATCAGAAGTGTCAGGGGCATGTCAAAATCATGGCTCGCTTGAAGATTGCGAGAGTGAGATCTGAAAGGAAAAAATACCTCCTCATAGATGAAATCACCCTGACAAAGTGAGTCTGCCTCGGTTGAGATGGTAGGACTCAGGAAGCCCCTCAAGTTTGTTGTGCGGCCATAGTGTGGTTGGTACAAGACTATACCATGACACATACTGGGACATTGGGGATCAGGTGGCTTGGTGGCTAAGAGTAGGGGATTGCCCAAGTAGTCTTCCCGAGAAGGTTGATCCGAGGGACTTATGAAGTACCTACTCACCACGACTTAGCAGTTAGGGGAAGGAATATTCCCACGTGATCCTTGAGACACATGGCATCACCCTATTGACTATTTGACCTCCTCGTGAGCCAAGAATGCCTATAACTATGATACAATTCCCACAACTCGAAAGAGATTATTTGGGAAAGGAGTCGTCTTTGCCACTTTGACTACCGCCATATCCTTTTGTGATTTGCTAGCCCTGCTCTCACCCAGACAGCTAATCCCCTTCCCTCCAGCTTAGTATCTACATTTTCTTGCCTCTTCAGTGATACAAATTCTTGTACTCCGTTTTCAGACCTCTTACACTTGATTTACAGTACTATGCTAGTCATTCTTAGCTCTGTAAATCCATTTGGACCTGTCCTTGTGTCCAAAAGCTAAATAGCATTACTCATTGGGTTACTCAAACATACAATTTGTGAATGATTGTCTGCACCCACCATTGGTGGTCAAGTTATATTGCTGGTGTTAAAGGTTTACATGAGAAAAATGTTTCCACGAGGATCACTTGGGAAAACCATTCTCACACATCTACAAAAACCAACTCTCTGATTTTCAGGTTACAGAAGCATGCTCTGAATGAATCCGAAGCTTATCAGTACTTTGTCCTGCGGGCTCAGAAAATAGCATTGTCATATGGATATGAAATTATCAACTGGTAAAAATCTTAGGTAGTGTTTGGTTTAGTTTTTAAATTAACATTTGAATAAAAAAATCAAAAAACATGTTTGGTTAACAAATTTTCAAAACTCTTTTCAAAATTATTTTTTCTCTCTCCTCTCTCGTTCTCTTTTTTTTTTTATTTATATATTATTAATAAATAAATCAGTCATTTTTTCTCTCTTATCTCTCTTCTCTCATTCTCTCACATTTTACACATCAATCAATCAAATTTTCTCTCATACACATCTACTCAACTAAAAACAATAAAAATAAAAAAAAGCACCGCCATCCACCAAATTTATTTAGCCTGAATTCGCTTGAATGAGTCATTCGGGCAAATTCGGGCTAAATAAATTTGGTGAACGAATAATTAATCAAAATAAAACTACAAATCATCCTAAAATTATTTTTAAAACTCATAACTAAACAAATTTTCAAATTTCAAAATTCTTTCAACAACTTATCTTTCAAAATATAACTCAAAACTCAAAACTCTTTTCAAAATTTAAACCAAACGGAGCCTTAGTTTTGAGATTTTGTGTTCTATTTTGTGTTTTGTGTGTAAATTATGCTCACAAAAGAATTGCAGGGAAGAAACCTTCAACAACTTTGGAGATAAATTGAGCCGGAAAACTGTGGTGCACAACTGGTATGCCCTAAAGACGTCCATGCCATCTAACTATTGTTGTTAAAATAGTTTAATTGTGCATCCTATTCTAACTATTATTGTTAAAGTAGTGGGACAATTAGGTATATCTTAGGGTTGTAGGTGGGCTCCGAGAGTTGGAAGTTATATTAGCACTAAAGGCAAAGCAGCACCTGTATATCTTTCCCTGTGGAGAGGGTAACTGGATGTGAACTCAATTGGATTAGATCCATGTTCTTCAGTTGCTTTTTAGTTTTCAGGCATTAGCCTCAGTGAGTTCTTTTTCTCAAATGTAGAGAGGTGGCTTTACAAAAAATGGGATCTTATTGTTCTCATTTGAGAATCTGTTAGTATCACCTATGTCCCTGATGTTTGGGGAAATGGCACGTTATCTGAAACCTTTTGAAAATAAGCAGAGGCATCCTGTTGGGGGTTGGAGTGTTCACAACTAGATACCTTCTGCAATGATATATAGAAAAGGTGAACGAGGAAAACCTTGTCCAAAGCTATGAGAGGGGGAGAAATCAACTAACTCTTTGATAGTAGAAGAAGAACCAGCAATGAACATGATTGTTGAGTTCAAATGAAAACTATCTACAATAATCAGATCATGTCTCCTGTGCATGATTATTGTCAGAGCTATTGAAATTTGGGTAGAAATCTGTTGTGCATTCTTATGAAACTATTTAAAGGAAATATGATATTGCATTATGGATTGGGTAATATTAATTGCTTTACTACATTATTTCTTCTGCCCTGAGATATCAGGTAGAAGCACATTGAGGCTGGTGTTGCTATATTGTTCACAATTTGCTTACTGTGTGTGTGGCAGGCTTGGGGGTGGTGTTGCAGAGCGAGTGGTTGCAGCTGGATTGAGGTGCATTGTAAGCAACCAAGATAAGTGGTATTTGGATCATTTGGATACCACATGGCCAGAATTCTATATGAATGAACCACTCACAAATATCACAAACCCCAAGCAACAAGAATTGGTTATTGGAGGTGAGGTATGCATGTGGGGTGAACAGATTGACGGATCCGATATTGAACAAACAATATGGCCACGTGCTGCAGCAGCTGCTGGTAATCTTTTCATTAAACTGAAAGTTAAATTCTGTTCTGCAGTGATACACATGCGATGAATATAGAAACTTAGGTTATTCATGTGATGGGGGTATTCAGTGACACCTTCGAGCTTCATAAGTAATGACCAGATTGGACCATTGATCTCATTATCAAAGTTCTGAATGATAGGAGGAAATAGTCCCCATAAATCTTTTAATATATTTCCATCATTCACTGAAAAATATGGGGTCTGACATTTAAATTATACAATTTTCTATTCCTAAGAAGTTTTTAGGTTTAGGATAGAAAAAATTGAAGGAGAAAGGAGGATAATAAAGGGGAAGTAGAAAATGGATAAATTTGATAAAAATAATATATTTTACCAGGATATGATGTTTCCGGTAATGAATTTCAATTGTCAAAAGACATTTTTTTAAAAGTTATTTTTGTGGATGTCTTCTGTAAGTTTTATTTATTTTTTGGTTATTGTTTTGCATATAACCTCTTATTTTTTCCCTGGATGAAGAGAGGCTCTGGTCACCTTATGACAACCTTGCAAAGGATCCTCGGCAAATCACTGGAAGGTTAGCACACTTTAGGTGTTTGCTGAATCAGAGAGGAGTTGCTGCTGCTCCATTAGCTGGACCTGGTCGAGTTGCCCCACAAGACCCAGGTTCCTGTTATATGCAATAAAGCTGAAGATGATTTCAACTGCATCGGAATTATGCTGTTGTATCCAACCATGTCCTATCTGCACCAAATAATATCCACAACAATAACGAGTCTCCTGATAAAGTCAGGCAGCTCTCTGTCTCTGATGTTTTAGGCTTTTTGAGCCATGTAATCTTTCTTTGTTTTTCCTTTTTGAGTGATGTCTGTTTGAAATGCATTTGTTCTATCTTGCACTAAAGATGAGGGAAGGCTGATTAATTTATACGCCCTCAATTTATCATGTAGTACTCAAAGATCATTGTATCTGTGAAATGCCTACATAATTCTTCTCTCTTACCTAATATTTAGTTTATTTTAGTTTTACTATATATATGGAGAAAGATATATATTCTCACTGAAATTATCTTGAATTAGTCTTGAAAAGAGTCCTGAATGGTCATTTTTCCCGTCCTTGTTCCACTCCGCACGGGTTTTCCCCGCCTTGATGAGGAAGTGGGGCGGGGACAGATTTTTCTTCCCCTATCCTATTTTACTCGACTCCCGTCTCAATTATATTTATTAAATATATTTATGTATATATAACATATATAATTTAATTTTTTTTATTATAATAAAATTAAAATACTAAAATATTATACTTAATATTAATTTGTACTCGTTTATTTTTATCTTATATCTTATAATTTTTAATAAATGTAAATCATTATACGTAATATTCCATATTATTTATAATTTTTTTTAAAGAAAATAAGTGATGGGCCGTAAATGAGATGTGCCCAGGAGAGCAGGTAAATCCAGAGTATGATTCAAGAGCACAAATAGTTGAAACGGAAAAAAAATGAAAAAAAAATAAAATTTAAGACAATGAACTCTATGAAGACGCTCAGGCCAGAGGAGGATAGGTATATATACTAGTGGTATACGTTGGGAATGAATTTTCAGGGCTTCCATGGCGGCGGTGGTGGTGGGCTCAGGGGGTACAGTGGTGGAACTGCTGAAAACATGGTGTTCTTGTCAATGGCATAGCCACCAGAGGCAGTGAGGGAGACAAGTGCAGCGACCAAACCGGCATTACCAGCCATTGTAGGCTGAGTGTAGCTGAAATTGGTGCGGATATCCTGGAATCTGTCGAAGCGGTCAGGGCCTCCAACCATGGCTCCTGTAATGGTGTTAGGATTGGGGTTGCGGGAGTCACGCCACTTCCAGCCACCTGTGCAAGAGTATTTGTTCTTGTCATGTGGTATGGATGCCCCACGGTGATTCACATGTTTCGGGTACTTATTCCCATACCCCACCATGTAGCTCATGTTCATGGGATTCGCACCTAGAATATAATCAATCTGTTCATAGAATAGCACAACACTATTCAATTCAATTACTCATTTAATAAGATGATGATCATCATCTTCAGAAAGAAAGAAAGAAAGAAAGAAATAGGGGAAGGAAGCCTAATTAATTAACCTGGGAGGTTGCAAATGTGCGGAGAACATCCAAGGTGATAAAAGAGGTTCCACAATACCATCCTGGAACACCAGTTGCATTCATATAATCAACATATAGTGATGCCAAGAAGGCTGCATTCGCCACGTACTGTAGAGGCTGTCCTCCCCCATGGTTCAGTTGGATCAGTCCTCCTGCATGCAATTAATAATAATAATAATATTATTATTATTATATTTGAAAAAAGTCTTTCTAAATAAGAAGTTTTAATATATGTATATATATATAGTATTAATTTGAAGAAAATACATACATGTACGTACCTCGAGTCCAGTTGAAGACATGATATGTTTGAAGATAAGAACACATGGTAAGGCTGGTGACGTTCTGATAGCTGCGGAGCATGTCCTCATAAGGGTAGCCTGGGTTTATGAATATCCTGAGCCTGGTGAGCAACAGCATGGCCGCGGGTAGTTTGTTGTCCCAACTCAGCACGCTCAAGTCAGGAATCATGAAGAATGCCTTGGAGTTCTGAGGCAAGCCCGGGTTGGTTGCCAGAGAAACATAGCTGTTATTCCCGGTGGCGTAATACAACCATGCTGCACCCCACATGTACTCATCAAAGTATCCCGTGGAGTTGTAGTAAGGATCTATGTACAGGTTCCCTCGGGAATAGGGAGTCCGCTTCCCCCTGTCCCTCGCAAAGGCAAACACGGTTGCCGCACCTTTCACCAGCTTGCTCGAGTAGCTGTTGTCATCCCTAAACACTATGGAGGCGGCTGCAAGAGCAGCAGCCATTTCGCCGCTGAGGTCAGGACCTGAAACTGCAGTTTGGACAGGGCGAGGATAGTCCATGTCTTCAGGCCTCTTCCAGCAGTAATGGTCATCGGGGGTGGTGGTAGAACCATTTCGAGAACCCCCAACCTGGCTATAAATCTTGTCAATTTTGGAGGCGGAGGAGTTGAAGGTAAGGAGTAAGTAATCGGTGCCCCATTTGATGAGGTCTCGGGTGTGGTCGTACTCGCCGATGGCTTGGTACTTGTGCTCGTATTCGATGACACTCCAACTCAACATTGTCATGGCAAATGACATAGGAAAATGGTACTTGGTATTGTCTCCACCGTCGTAGTAGCCTCCCACCAGTCCTCCTTTAACGTCACTCAATGTGGATCCATCCTGCAGCCCGGAGTTCCCTCTCCATGATATTCCATTGTTCTTTGGCAATCTCCCAGCTGCCAATCCATTGCCCAGTCACATTCCCAAATAACTAAACTATTATTATATATTAATTAAATACTTTTTAAACTATTAGTATTAATTACGTTGTTAATAGTTTATTGTAATTTAATTATGTGTGTGGATGCACCTCACATCGCTTTGTGAGAATATTATATTCCACCTTAGAAGTTGATTAACTTCTTCTAATTAGCACAAGATTTTTCTTAAGGAAAAAATAATACTGTGAGAATAGGATGCACCTACAATGTCTATTTTCCTCCTTTAACCTTCTCTCATTTTTTCTTTTTTCCTTCCCGTACTATATATCAAAATAACACAAGCCTTTCTTTTGTGCATGGTTGGTTACGTTACATCCTCCAAAGTCAACCTCTATGCTTCTGTTTTTATTTTTATTTCTGTGGGGCACAACATGGATCATATTAAATTGACCAATTCTGAGTATTGTTGTGATGTGATGTTGATTCGGAACAAGACTGCACCAAGTTAGTCGCACGTCAAGATTTTAATGTTGAAAAAAAAAAAGAAAGAAAGGGTGCGAAATTATATAAAATATAAATATATTTTATTTATATATATATTTTTTAAATCACTTCTCAAGTCCTTCCACTAAACTAAACATAAAAATGCATTTTTTCTAACATTAACATCCTTACATACATACATACCTACCTCAGGTTGTGGTACTACAGGAAAAAGTGTTTTTTGCGACGGCAAAACGCCGTCGCAAATGGTCCGTGCGCCGTCGCTAATACCTTTTGCGACGGTAATTTGGTTTTTTGCGACGGCAAAGGGGGGTCGCGACAAAGGGGGTTGCAAAAGGGATTTAGCGACGGTAAGTGCCGTCGCCATTGTTTTTTGTGACGGGAGTCTCCCTTTTTTGCGACGGCAATGTTCTGTCGCCAATAATGGAAGAAAATCTGACTTTTTGCGATGGCACAGTATTTCCGTCGCTAAAAAAGGTTTTTGAGACGGCAAGAATGCCGTCGCTCAAAGTGTCGTAGTTGATACTATTGCCGACGGCAGACTGAGCCGTCGCTAAAGGTATTATTTTAAATTAAATTTCGTAGCTTTTGCGACAATATGGCTGCCGTCGCAAAAGCCTCCAAAAATGTTTTTGCGACGGGTTATTATGCCGTCTCAAAAAATTTAAAAAAAAAAAAAAAACCTGTTGGGAAATTATTAAAAAAATTAAAATAACCTGTATTAAATGAAAAATAAATATAAAAAAATCCAAAAATTACATAATAATATAAATACATACATAAACAAAAGTTGACAAATAATAAAAATTCATAATGTTGTTCCATTCATAACAATACAGAAATAAAAATTCATAAAAACAAAAATTATGCCACTACATAATGTCGCATACTACATACATAATGTTATTCACAAATTTAAATAACATAAATCAAAATCAAAACCAAAAGTTTTCGTCTTGATTCTTTCGTGGGTTACAAAAACAAAAGTTGGTAATAATCTTTATACGCCCGCATTCCACAAGAAGCAAACTGCTACTCAGGAAATATCTGAAAAAAACAAGATAAAAATAATTAATAACCATATAATGGTGTTAATATTTTAATTACAGAAAAATATAAAAAAAAATTGACTACTATATAATTAGAAAGATAGTTTAGTAAATAATTTTGACTAGACCGAAATCCGGCTCTAACTCCCAAACCGGGAACCCGATTCGAGCCCCGTCTTCTCCCACAAGTCTCTCGTGCCTAGGCGGTCGCGTGTGCCAACTTTCGTGCTAAAGCGACGCCGTTTGGTGATTTTGGAGCATTAACGCCTCGAATTCAAGTTTCTTAAGGAACTAGTTTGCCTAAAGTGAAATCCGGCTCTAACTCCCAAACCGGGGACCCGATTCGAGCCCCGTCTTCTCCCACAAGTCTCTCGTGCCTAGGCGGTCGTGTGTCCCAAGTTTCGTGCTAAACCGACGCCGTTTGGTGATTTTGGAGCATTAACGCCTCGAATTCAAGTTTCTTAAGGAACTAGTTTGCCTAAAGTGAAATCCGGCTCTAACTCCCAAACCAGGAACCCGATTCGAGCCCCGTCTTTTCCCACAAGTCTCTCGTGCCTAGGCGGTCGCGTGTGCCAAGTTTCGTGCTCAACCGACGCCGTTTGGTGATTTTGGGGCGTTAACACCTCGAATTCAAGTTTCTTAAGGAAGTAGTTTACCTAAAGTGAAATCCGGCTCTAACTCCCAAACCGGGAACCCGATTCGAGCCCCGTCTTCTCCCACAAGTCTCTCGTGCCTAGGCGGTCGCGTGTGCCAAGTTTCGTGCTAAACCGACGCCGTTTGGTGATTTTGGAGCATTAACGCCTCGAATTCAAGTTTCTTAAGGAACTAGTTTGCTTAAAGTGAAATCCGGCTCTAACTCCCAAACCGGGAACCCGATTCGAGCCCCGTCTTCTCCCACAAGTCTCTCGTGCCTAGGCGGTCGGGTGTGCCAAGTTTTGTGCTAAACCGACGCCGTTTGGTGATTTTGGGGCGTTAACGCCTCGAATTCAAGTTTCTTAAGGAAGTAGTTTACCTAAAGTGAAATCCGGCTCTAACTCCCAAACCGGGAACCTGATTCGAGCCCCGTCTTCTCCCACAAGTCTCTCGTGCCTAGGCGGTCGCGTGTGCCAACTTTCGTGCTCAACCGACGCCGTTTGGTGATTTTGGGGCGTTAACACCTCGAATTCAAGTTTCTTAAGGAAGTAGTTTACCTAAAGTGAAATCCGGCTCTAACTCCCAAACCGGGAACCCGATTCGAGCCCCGTCTTCTCCCACAAGTCTCTCGTGCCTAGGCGGTCGCGTGTCCCAAGTTTCGTGCTAAACCGACGCCGTTTGGTGATTTTGGAGCATTAACGCCTCGAATTCAAGTTTCTTAAGGAACTAGTTTGCCTAAAGTGAAATCCGGCTCTAACTCCCAAACCGGGAACCCGATTCGAGCCCCGTCTTCTCCCACAAGTCTCTCGTGCCTAGGCGGTTGTGTGTGCCAGGTTTCGTGCTAAACCGACGCCGTTTGGTGATTTTGGAGCGTTAACTCCTCGAATTCAAGTTTCTTAAAGAACTACTTTGTCTAAAGTGAAATCCGACTCTAACTCCCAAACCGGGAACCCGATTCGAGCCCCGTCTTCTCCCACAAGTCTCTCGTGCCTAGGCGGTCGCGTGTGCCAACTTTCGTGCTAAACCGACGCCGTTTGGTGATTTTGGAGCATTAACGCCTCGAATTCAAGTTTCTTAAGGAACTAGTTTGCCTAAAGTGAAATCCGGCTCTAACTCCCAAACCGGGAACCCGATTCGAGCCCCGCCTTCTCCCACAAGTCTCTCGTGCCTAGGCGGTCGCGTGTGCCAAGTTTCATGCTAAACCGACGCCGTTTGGTGATTTTGGGGCGTTAACACCTCGAATTCAAGTTTCTTAAGGAAGTAGTTTACCTAAAGTGAAATCCGGCTCTAACTCCCAAACCGGGAACCCGATTCGAGCCCCGTCTTCTCCCACAAGTCTCTCGTGCCTAGGCGGTCGCGTGTGCCAAGTTTCGTGCTCAACCGACGCCGTTTGGTGATTTTGGGGTGTTAACACCTCGAATTCAAGTTTCTTAAGGAAGTAGTTTACCTAAAGTGAAATCCGGCTCTAACTCCCAAACCGGGAACCCGATTCGAGCCCCGTCTTCTCCCACAAGTCTCTCATGCCTAGGCGGTCGCGTGTGCCAAGTTTCGTGCTCAACTGACGCCGTTTGGTGATTTTGGGGCGTGAACACCTCGAATTCAAGTTTCTTAAAGAACTAGTTTGCCAGAAGTGAAATCCGGCTCTAACTCCCAAATCGGGAACCCGATTCGAGCCCCGTCTTCTCTCACAAGTCTCTCGTGCTTAGGCGGTCGTGTGTGCCAGGTTTCGTGCTAAACCGACGCCGTTTCGTGATTTTGGGGCGTTAACTCCTCGAATTCAAGTTTGTTAAGGAACTAGTTTGCCTAAAGTGAAATCCGGCTCTAACTCCCAAACCGGGAACCCGATTCGAGCCCCGTTTTCTCCCACAAGTCTCTCTTTAACTTAGAATGTCTAAATTATGCAAAGATACATTTTAGCTTAGAATGCAAAGATACATTTTATACCTGATCTTCTGGTGGTGGTGTATATGGATTCTCGTCTTCTGCAGATTCCCTAAATGCCCGGTGGCCACTCGATGCATCAGGAACCTGTGATAGTCAATACATAATGTGGTAATCATATTCGAATTTTATACATAATCTTGTGTGAAAATTGAACTATCAAACAATTTAATTTATATCGAACCTGTCTGTTGGGATCCACACTTGCCCCCTGTGACACTAAGGCCATCATCTCAGCTCTCATCTGCTGTAAATGTGCAGAGAACTCTGCTCGCAGCTCCTCCCTCAACTCATCCCTTAGCTCTACACGAACCTTCTGCGTGATCTGATCAATAGTCGATGGCTGGGGTGTTGATTGTGATGGCCCAGCACCATCTTTATACACTGCTCTCTGAGGCACAATTCTCCCGTATGTGCGACAATATCCATGTCCGTCATGACCTATCAACTCATGGAAAATGGCATTCCTAGCCTCCAAAGTCCGACCATCCTCAGGTAGCATAGAGAGTTGACGATTAAACTCATCATGTATTGAATAAGACATATAAGTATATGCCAAATTAAGATGGTTGACACACAAAAAATAAACTTTAAATACAATCAAAGGTGTTTGGAAACTACCAAGGTCTGAATAACTTCTGGGTCATCTACTCTACGTGTCATAAGCCAAACATTCATCTTATCAGTAAACTCCCCCTTACTGGTCATCTGCATTTTTTTAGAAATATGAAAATTAGAATGTAAATAATTGGTAAATATACAATGTTTATTTATATACAAAAATATAACAATAAAATGTAAACCTCATGCCGTATCTGAGAGAAAGTAGTACGCCCTGTGGTATGAGCTATGCCGTGAGCTCGCCGATTTTTAGCGTTCCTACTTGCGATTTTCTATAACAGGTTCGACAAATGTGAGTATGTAAATATGATTTGTATGTTTACATATCATAAATATAACTTATTTGTATACCTCAGCATCGGAAGGACGCCAATACTCCACAAGTTCTTCCCACTGGCTTGGCACAATGTGCATAGGAACATTATCCTTCAGATTAGGATCAGAACTTCTAGGCTTGAAATACTTAGCCTTAAGCTTGTTCTTGTGATCCTTCCATATGCTGTTGCAGTTTTTCATGCAGATTGGCTTGTACTCCTCTGGACATATATTCAAATTGTCCTATAAAACACAATTTCAAAGTTTAAATAATAATAACACAATTTTGGAATTCGAATTTGTGGACAAAAATATACTTTTACCTTCACATCCTTCCAGATAGCATCAATAATATCATCAGGCACATTGTTCCAGTCAAGAAAAGTAAGAGGAACAATGTTACCATTCTGCACAATAATGCCAAGTTGAGTAGTTAACTTAGCCACGTTATCCCCTATTGGGCAGTAATTTCCATCAAATTGTATGTCTAGCTTTTTACCAGTACCCCACTCTTTAATGCCCTTGGCACATCCTCTACCACGCCTAGTCGAGGTTGATGAAGAACTAACATGACCTGTGAGATACAATAACAATAAACAATATGCAATGGTAATAAACAAATGCAAATTTAAATAATGTGAATACAAATCATATCACATAAACCTGAGGTGGGCTGTGAAGAAGTCGAAGGGTCTGCAAAATACAATGAGAATAAACAAGTTATATATAATGAGCATAAATAAATGTATGTTTAAATAATTTTCATACAAATCAAAGCAAATTTATATACCTGCGGATGGCTCATAAGCTGATGATGATAGCTGCTGTGGTGGCACTGATGGTGGACGCACCGATGGTAGGCGTGGAGGCTGAGTACATGGTAGCTGCTGTGGTGCCACTAAAGGCCCCTCCGATAGTGGCCGATGTGATGCCTCCTCTGATGGTGGTGCTACTAATGTCCTGTTATGTAGCACATCAGACATCATGCGCCGGGGATGATCAGGCTTCCTCTTCTTTCCCATAATAATCTGCAAGCAATATAACATTAATTGACATTAGAAACATAGACAATGGTTTTTTGTCAACTATAATATGACATTAATTGAACTAATACAATTACAAAGACAAAGTAAATTAAGAAATTGATGATTAACTACAACCTTGGCCTTAATTGAATTACTAATGTTTCCACCACTATCAGCCTATTTGAACATCAACTGTTTCCCCTTCTGCGGCTTCCCTCACCCAACCAACTTCTTCATCACGAAGCATTATATTTTCTTCCAATTGTTGGCTCATGTATGGCTCGATTTGTGGATCAGTCGAACTCATATCAAATAAACCTCTTTGAGACATCTTCACCACGACTTGCCAGTCTGGTTGTAACGGGTCTGCAACATACCAAACTTGCTCTGCTTGGGACGCCAAGATGAAAGGTTCATTGGTAATTCGATCATCTCGGTACAACAAATGATTGAAGTTCACCAACGTGAAATTGAAGACATCTTCTTTCTTTCCGTGAATGTTGTCAATCCAATCACACTTAAACAACACATGTTTCTTCTCATTGGAATATCGAATCTCAACAATATCTGTCAATTGTCCATAATAGTACACAGACCCCACACGAGGATTCTTGTCTTTTCGACTAGCATAACTTATGGTATCTGCCTTCAAAGCTACACCACAATTTTGTGTGGCTCGACGATCATCCATGGCCTTTACTCGATACCAAAACCCATTCAGTATATACCTGTTGAACCTCCTTGCCAAGTTATGAGGACCATTTGCCAATAGAATAATCTCTTCAGAAAATATGACATCAGTAGTCCTTCGCAAAGTTTGGACCTATTTTACACGAAAATGTAAAATTTAAAATGTAGTTCGACTTAAGTAACTAGAATCTATAGAGTTAAATACATACATGTTCCTTGAACCAAATGTGAAAAGTTTCAAAATGTTCACGCCGAAGCTGATGATCGTCAACACGAGGCATTTTGAGCTTAAGTACTTCAAGGTGTTCGCTGTGTAGATTGAAATTTTAGCAATACAAAAATTTTTGTAGAAAATTCAATAAAACATAATAAAATATTGAGTGAGTGACTTAACCTACTTTATGAATGGTTGAACCGCGCTTGTATTGAATAAGATGTACCGATGAGCTTGTACCCAAGAAGTATTATCAAGATAAAAGCTTGTGTTTTCACCAATAGCATGACCCAAATTATCAGCACCACTATAGTTCCTCACGGGTCGACTAGATTTGGTTTCCACATCATTGAGATATTGTGCACAAAAATTCATGTATTCTTCCATAAGATATCCTTTAGCAATTGATCCTTCAAGATGAGCTCTATTACGCACGTATTGCTTCAAAGTAAGAAGATACCTCTCAATTGGATACATCCATCGAAACTGAATCGCTCCACCCAATAAGGCTTCATCAGCTAGATGTATAGGCAAGTGCTCCATTATATCAAAAAAACTCGGAGGAAATATTTTCTCTGGATGACAAAGTGTTATAGTGATACGATCTTGAATATATTGCAAATCCGTCGCACGATTCACTTTTGAACACAATTGTCTAAAGAAATTGCTCAATTCAATCAAGGGTTCAATTACATTCTTCGGTAACGATCTTCGAATAGCCAATGGAATAAGTTGTTGCATCAGAATATGACTATCGTGACTCTTAAGACCCCCAATACTTCTATCATGTGAGCGCACACGACGTGATATATTGGATGAATAGCCGTCGGGAACTCTTACTTCCTTCAACACTTTCAAGAACAAATCTTTCTCATCTTTGGTCATCGTGAATTGTGCTGCTGGTAAATAGGCTTTATTCGACCCTTTTAACTGCAAATGTAGGGGTTTTCTAATATTCATATCTTGTAAATCACGCCGAGCATTAACGCCATCCTTTGATTTTCCTGCAACCCCTAATATTGTCCACAACACATTGTCACAAACATTCTTCGCTATATGCATCACATCGAGGTTGTGTCTTATTAGATTGTGCTCCCAATATGGCAATTCATAAAAGATACTCTTTTTCTTCTAACTGTGGGTGCGATGTCCAGCTTTCTCCTTCTCTACCTGTCTCCTATGCCTCTCCTTAAGGTCATCCCTCTTGTATTGGGTTAAAATACCCTCAGATTCTAATTGTAGCAACATCTCAGTTCCAGACAACAATTTGGGTTTGACTCGGACTTCCCGAGTACCATCAAATGATACTTTATCCTTCCGGAATTTATGGCCAGTAGGTAAAAATCTGCGATGACCCAAGTATGATTGTTTCCTACTATGCTTCAACCAACACGATGTAGTTTCCTTATTGCAACAAGGACATGCATATTCGCCTTTAGTGCTCCATCCTGACAAGTTTGCGTATGCAGGAAAATCACTAATTGTCCACAGTAAAGCTGCATGCATTTGAAACATTTGATTTGTTGATGCATCAAATGTTGACACACCCTCATTCCATAGTTCTTTCAACTCCTCAATCAACGGTTGCATGTACACATCAATCTTGTCACCAGGTCCTTTTGGGTCATCAATAAGCACGGCTAAAATTAGAAATGGTTGCTTCATGCACATCCATGGCGGCAAGTTGTATGAAACGAGCACAACAGGCCAAGTGCTATGAACTATGTTCATCGTTCTGAATGGGTTAAAACCATCAGATGCTAAGCCAAGCCTTACACTTCGGCAATCATTACTAAACTCAATATTCCGACGGTCAAAATCTTTCCATGCAAGGGAGTCAGCAGGATGCCTGAAGACACCATCATCAGTTCGTTCCTCTACATGCCATCTCATTAACTTGGCCGTCTTGGATGACATAAACAACCTCTGCAACCTTGGCTTTAAAGGAAAATACCTCATCTGTTTTGCAGCTATTCGTTTGCCACCTTTGTTAGGACCATTTGAACCACCATCACCATTTGATTTCCATCTACAACTGTTGCATATGACACATTTATCAAGATTGGCGTCCTCGTTTCGAAACAACATGCAACTGTTGGGACATGCATCCCACGTCTCATACGTGAAGCCCAAATCTGTTGTGACCTTTTGAGCTTTATAATATGAGTCCGGGAGTTTCACACCCAACGGGAACGCCTCATTCAATAACTCAAGCAGCATGTCAACAGATTTGTCTGTCCACTGATTAAGCACCTTCAAATGTAAAAGTCGAACAATGAATGACAAAGATGTGAACTTCTGACAACCCGGATACAATTCACTTTGTGCATCTTGAAGAAGTTTGAAATACTTTGCAGTCTCTGCATTTGGACCGAGCTGGGGTTCAAATGCATGGGGATCAGGCCCCTGTGGTTCATCACCCTCAACACTTGTATCGGCATGTGGATTTCCCATAGCCCCTTGTATCATTCCAATCATATCATCCCCAATGTCTGAATTAGCTAATGTTTCATTTTCTCGATTACCATGCAGAGATACGTAAGATTCCCCATGATTAATCAAATGTTTGTATTTTTTAAAAAAATCATTCAAAATCAGATGCTTCCGTACACCCTCTCGTACAAAATAGTATCGATTCTCACACTTCCTACACGGACAACTGATCATCGAACCTTCAACCCTATTGTTGTAGGCAAACACAAGGAATTCATCAATCCCATTAATGTATTCGCTCGACATCCTATTTGGAAAATCGATCCAACTCTTATCCATCATCTGTACACATCCACAAAAATATCTCATCAAAGTAACTCTAAATATAATACCTACGTATTCATGAACCATGATACCTATCCATCCAATTTCTCTCAAATAGGTAGGTAGTCTTATCCTAGTTAGTTATTTACCGATTTAATAGGAGAATATAAAAAATGATATAATTTCATACTTTCTGAGTCATAACTTAAAAAATAAATAAATCATAACCAAACACCACATGAGGCACAACCAAAGATCTTATAAGTCTTAACTAAAACAATATCATAATTAACGAAGATAATTCATCATAACTAAAGAAAAAAAAAATGACATAACTAATGATGCATATGATAAATGGATGTGTATGGTAGAATTCTCCAAATTATTAGTATTCCATAATACTATGCGGCATTATTTATGAACTTGATAGATGAGTTATACAAAAACACACTAATCAAGTATATTGTCTCAAAAATTATTTAATAAAAATGGATCATTATTCTGTATATTATAATTTTGAACATCACATACATAATCTTATGTAACAAAGTAGAATAAGAAAGCAGGTAGTTCAAAACCAATATAGACGGATCACAAAACGAAATAGGAGTACCATTTACATTCGAAAATGCAAGCAGTGTTATTATAGAATACAACAAATAAAAAGAATAGACTCTTCATAGCCCATTTTTGCAATTTACAATTCCGATTACACTTTGGCCTTTCAGCATGAAAATGCACACCCTTCTTCATATAGAAATTCAAATATATGAAAATAAACATATAGGGAGAAAATATTACAACTACAGAACTACTTTCCATGTTACCTTCCTAATTTTCATAAATGAAATCAAGTAGAGTCACTTCCTCCTGACCAAATTATTCTTGGACTAATTTGGTTGCATTTCGTGTTCAATTTTTTTTCCTAATTTTTTTTTTACATATATAAAAATAGGTTGTGAATTTTTAAAAGTTTATTATTTTTCAAAAAAATAAAATGATTGGAAATAATGAGTGTTTCCATAAATGTTATTATTATTTATTTAAATATACAAATTAAGTGTTATTATTTATTTTCAAAAAAATAAAATGATTGGAAAACAATGAAAACAGATTTTAGTTTTATAATGCATATATATATATATTTATATATAATAATGAAAACAGATTTCCATAAATGTTATTATTATTTATTTAAATATACAGATTTTATAATATCAATGTAATTAGAATTATAATGTGTGTATATATATATATATTTATATATAATTTACATATTTTTATATATATATCAATATATATATATATATAAAGATGATACAGATTTATATATATATACAGATTTAATAATGTATATATACAGATTTAATAATGTATACATATTAATTTACATATTTTTATATATATATCAATATATATATATAAAGATGATACAGATTTTTATATATATATATATACAGATTTAATAATGTATACAGATTTAATAATTATATATATATACAGATTTAATAATGTATATATTATCAATATATATATATATAGATGATACAGATCTGTATATATCTATACAGAGAGAGAGAGAGAGAGCATACCTGTTGTCCTCGCCGCAGCACCGCACCACCGTTCGCCGTTCGGCTTCGCAGGGATTTGGGGGAAAGAAATTGGTTTCACAGATTTAGGGATTTGGATAGGTTTTACACTTTTTGATCGAGCGGCAAGATGAAGAGCGGGGGCAAAAAAAATTTCACTTTTTGCGACGGTAGGTTTTACACCGTCGCAAATGTCAAGTACTTTATTCATAAAACGACGCCGTTTAACTTAGACTTATTTGCGACGGACAATTGCCGTCGCAATATGTAAAATATTTGCGACGGCAACTGTACGCCGTCTCAAAACATAGCTTTTGGCGACGGTAAAAACATCCGTCGCTAATACTGATGCATCTACTTCCTATCCGCGCATTTTTTATTACTGACGGGGACAACGCCGTCGCTAAAGCCCTCATTTGCGACGGTTTAAGCTGCCGTCGCAAAAAACCATTTTTTGCGACGGGAAAAGCGCCGTCGCTAATGTTTCCGTGTTTTTTACCCCATTTTCTTGTAGTTGGCCTGTACCTGTTAGGTTAGATATTACTATTTAATAATTTAATAACACGTGCCATGACATCTACTCTCTCTCTCTCTCTCAATTTTCCAAAACCATCGAATTAGAAAAGAATTTAAAAAGACAAAGAGAGAAAGGATGTGCAATTATATAAAATATAAATATATTTTATTTATATTTTATCTATATATTTTATTTTTATTTTTTAAATCACTTCTCAAATCATTTCACTAAACTCAACATAAAAATGCCTTTTTTTCTAACATTAACATCCTTACATACATACATACGTATAGGAGTGTGCGCGGTGTGGGTCGGTGCGGTTTGAGAGAAAAATAGAAATCGTATGGCGGGTGGCGGATTGATAAAAGTATCACTTGAATTTGCCATTTTCCTTATAAAAAACTGGCAGTTCGGTTGACAAATAATGGCGGATTTGCCTTGGCGGTTCGGGCGGATTGGCGGTTTATAAAAAATATAATTCAAATTACAAAACTTTAATCAAAGAGTAAAAAAAAGACAAGAGATACCGTGATGTTAAGCATCTTGCAAAGCTTTCTTCTGATGCAGCAAGTGTAGCAACAACATGATAATATCAACGACTATGCCATTAATTCATTACAAGTATCTGTGGAAGCTACAATGATCAAATACAATACATAAAATTAATATCATTCAGGGTTTACAATATATTGAAAATGTTTACTATTGAAAAGTATTTAGATTGAAAAGTGAGCTGATGCAAGTTTGCAACATGGCTAGAAAAAAAAAAGATTTAAAAGTGAATTGGAATCCAACTTTATTTTGGATTACTGACATCTTGAATTCTCCTCCAGCAGTAATGTAATACTACATTCTAAGGTATAGAACAACAAGCAAACTTAATAAAAAATTTTTTTAGAATCTTATAAAATATGATTTAATAGCGGTGCGGGTCGGTGCGGTTTAGAAGAAAAATAGAAATCGGCGGATTGATAAAAGTGTCACTAGAATTTGTCATTTTTCTGACCAAAAATCGGCGATTCGATTTGTAAATAATAACGAATTTGCCTTGACGGTGTGGTTCGGTGCGATTTCGACGATTTCGACGATATTATGTACGCCCCTACATACGTACCTCAGGTTTTGGTGCCCCGTACCTATTAGATTAGATATTACTATTTAATAATTTAATAACGCATGGCATGACATCTTCTCTCTCTCTCTCTCTCTCAATTTTCTAAAACTAAAACCACCGAATGACTCCGGCTTTTTATTTATTTATTTATGTGTTTGCTGTTAAGTTGGCCGATTGAAAATTTCAGTCTAACCACTTAAATTTGACATTGGGGTTCCATTAAAATAATAATAATTCTCTAATCACCTCCAAAATCTCAACTTGTTTAGTTTTACTTTTTAGAAAATTAATTTTTTTTTTTTTTTTTGTGTTTTTTTTTGTTTATACTGAATTTTTTAAAAAATATTTTAGACAATTTTTTAATTTTTAAATACACCTAACATAAATACACTTAAAAAGTATAATATTTGTGAAATTTTTTTTTAAAAAATTTACTAAATACCAAATATATAAAAAAATACGAAAATTTAGTATATATATATATATTTTATTTTTATGCATTTATTAATTTTTTAAAATATCTTTTTTATAAATATTTTATTTTTTATATACATCTAAGTAAGGTGCACCTAAAAAAACAAAAAAAAATTGTTTGAAATTTTAAAAATATTCACTAAAAATAAAAAAAATATGAAAAATAAAAAATTCAATTTTCAAAAAATTAAATCCAAACATAGTGAATATTTTTTACCCATACATATAACCATACAATGTGAATGAAATTCACAATTAGAATTAGACAGGTAATAATATTGTAGTAGTAAAGTCATCTTTTTATTTTTGAGTGGTTTCGTGTGACAACATAAGACACTGATTAGCTAGAAGTTATTTTTTCTTGAATTTTTTTTTTTAATTATTATTATTAGAGTACAGTGTCTATGAGCTGATTGAGGACAACTATCAAAGTAATTTACCTGTTCAATATATTTAGTAGAATCGTGGCAAGTTTGTCATCAGCAGTAATATCAGTGCGTGTATGTACAAACAGAGAGTCACAAGTTTTATGTAATGAGAGTGTGATAGACAAAGAATGGACCAAAAACAAACAAAAATTGAAGGAAGAGAGTAGGAAAGCAGAGTTTTGAAGTTTTTGGAACCACACGGAGGAGAATTACAATGTCAAGTCAGCAGCCTCAACCAAGTATTTTCTAGTGACAGAGTCCTCTGTAATTAGCTGGCGTTCGGCAATGAACCGTGCCCAATATTGTGTCGTGTGTCCGAAACACAAATAAAGTATAAGTACCCTTAAAAAAGGGATGGGGAAAAGTACTAATCAATTTCCAATTAATGAGGTTTTTTTTTTTTCATTTTTTTTTTATTTTTTATAGTTAATCAACTAATAAAGAAGACAAGTAAATGAGAGAGAGAGAGGGCTACGTACATTTTTGGGCGTTGAAGAAGAGGAGGGCTTTGTGGAGGGCGAGAGTGTAATTGTCAGGGGGAGAAGGGCGGGGCTTGTGCTTTGGCAAATACTTGGCGATGATGATTGGGAGGGCGATAACGAAGAAGGCGATCACCACTGACCACAACGTCCATCGAAGAGCTTTACGGTTGCAAACCACGCATCCCAAATCTACGTACTTGTTCTTCTTCTTGTTCAGGTCGTCCGGCCCCAGCAGCCAGCTCTGTTGGGTCTCGTCCAGATGATGATGATGGTACTGCTGCTGTTGCTGTTGCTGTTGCTGTTGGTGTTGGTGTGCTATCGACGCCCTGTCCCACTCCGCCATGTTTGTCTCCCTGCTCCTCTCCACGTCTTCTGTCATAGACTCCCCTCTCCCATTGCTTATCTCCAATGTTCCTCCCCAATGATTCGACGAATACATTTTCTCTCTCTGTCTCTCGAGATTGATTTGATTTGATTTGATTGTGTTGGAACCCAGAAAAAAGGAATGTGTATAAGATATCGATATTATTTAGTTACCCCATGCCATGCATACATGCACCAATGATCCAAGTCCAACCAACGAATGATGACATGAAACCACGAATATATATGGATACCAATCATCCATCACTGCCTGGCCCTGTTCATGTTCATCCTTAATCTCATTAAATGTTAGATACATAAATTTTTATATTATCATAAAAATTAAATAAATCAACATCCATTACTTCCCACAAAACAAAAACAAAAACAAAAACAAAAATTGAATATCAATAATAGTTACCTTTTTCAATTACAAATTAAGTAAAGATTATTAATTAATAGGGAATTTAATGGATCACACGGTCACCACCACTACCCAAAAAAAAAAACATAATTTAAACCTTGAGGATAAATTGCAGAGGTTTTCAAAAAATTGTAATTAAGATGCCCATGTATATCAATATCAAAATTAATATTACCGTACCTATTATATCGGAAAAATTATAAAAAGAGGAAACAGCTAAATAATAATCAAATCATGCATATGCATGGGATCTTTATCATGTTTAAATTCTGAAATACTTTCACAAATCAAAACCAAGAACAAAGATTCAATAAGTTGAGAGAGAGAGAGAGAGAGAGATACAGGCAAGTCCAAATAAGTATATGACATGAATTTGAATAATAATCATAATCATAATGAAGTTTGATAGAAATTTACCGCATGGTGCATGTTAACATACAATATCCATCATAGTGCATTTGTAGCTGTCAACCCACTACTGTTAACATACAATATCCATCATAGTGCATTTGTAGCTGTCAACCCACTACCACACACTTTCACTTTTATATTTGTTAATATATTTTATGTTAGTGCTTTAGGCTTTAGATTAGTGCATTTACTTTCAGTTAGTGGATACACTTTTGGCATGATGATGTTTGTAATGTTCTCTCCTATATAACGGAGAGTGTACCTCTTTATTCAACACATTAATATACGATACCAATCTTTCATTCCAGTCTCTCTCTTTTCTCTCTCTCTCTTTACCAATCTTTCATGGTATCAGAGCACAGTAATACAATTCTGGCATTCTTCAATTTTGGTGCTTAGTCCCGTACACAGTGGAACTACACCAAATAGCTCGGAATCTCCTTATGATTCCAACGGCACCAAGCCCTTCACCAGAAACACTCTCACGCACTCTCACGCGCCGCCCTTTTGCTCGGCGCGTCTCTGCTTCCGTTGCCACGCTCACACGTGCCTTCCACTCTGCCCTTTCGTGCGCCGCGCCTGCTACCGTGCACCTGCGTGCGCCATTCGTCTACCGTGAGCCGCGCGTGCGCCGTTCCGCTATTGTGCACCCGCGTGCGCCATTCTGCTACTATACGCCGCACGCCCTCTCTGCTACCGTGCGCCGCACGCCCTCTCTGCTAACGTGCGCCGCTGACATCGTTTTCCATCCTGCTGACATCATCTCTACACAGCCCACCTTTCCTAGCTATTTTCGACCTTCCAGACTCACTGGTACACTCTGTTTTACCTAATTTTGCTCCTACAGGTCTATTCCTATCCATTTAGCCCTACTCAACTATTATTATGGATCGTCATGATGCCTCCCATCCCATCTCCGTTATTTTGAATGGTTCCAACTATGTTCTATGGGCCCAAGCCATGTCTTCCTTCCTCAAAGGAAAGAAGCTCTGGCGAATTATCACCGGGGACATAACCCAACCAGTGAAAGACACTGCTGAAACCACGGTTCCTCCTGCTACTCCTACATATGAAGATCGCCTTGAGGAATGGGACAGTAAGAATTGCCAAATCATTACCTGGTTTCGAAATACTTCTGTTACCTCTATCAGTCTTCAGTTTGGTCGCTTTCAGCTTGACTTTGTCACTACTCCTGCAAAAGACATCTGGGATTTTTTGAAAGAACGATACCAGACTACTGGTCTTGCTCATCAATATCAACTTCAAAGCCAACTTCATCGGATGCGCTAAGAATCTAGTCAATCCATCAATGACTTCCTTTCTCAAATGTACTCCGTTTGGGACCAGCTTGCTCTTTCCGAACCGACTTAGCCTCACCGAGAAGATGCTGTTTTATTTACTGCCTATCGAAATCAGCAAAGGTTGGTGCACTTTCTCATGGCTCTCACTTCATCTTTTGAGCCCGTACGTGCCTCTCTTCTTTATCGCCATCCCTTGCCCACTCTGGAACAAGCTATTTCTGAGTTGCTATCAGAGGAAACTCGTCTTGGTACTCTCCAAACTCATCATGTAGACTCTGTTCTTGCCACTCCTCCGTACCGGCCATCATTCACCCAGCGGACCACGGCCTGCCTCTACTGTTAGAATCGGGGCCTTCCTTCAACACATCTCCTGGTCAATTGCCCCGTCCGAACCTGCCGATACTGCAACAAACTTAGTCCTGGTCATCTGCAACAGGATTGTTTTCGCAATCCATCCCGCTCATCCTCCAACAGCCACTCTTCTCGCGGTGGTTCTTCTCGGGGGAGCTTTCATCGTTCTGGGAATCAGTCTCATTCCGGGAATCAGTCTCATCACACTGCTGCTGCTGCCGCTGAGGGTTCTTTTGAGTCTCCTGCTCCATCAACTCCTCTCTTTTCTCCAACGGATGTCGAGGCCATGTTCAAACACCTTCTCTCCCCTTCTGGTACACCTCCTCATACTGCTTTGTCTGTAATTCCAGGTAACTCTTCTTGGTATTTTGACTCTGCCTGTTGTAATCATATGACCTCCAGTTCAACTATATTTTCTTCCATCTCTTCTTCTCCTCACATTCCCTCAATTCAAACTGCTGATGGTTCTCTCATGACTGTCCGTCATATTGGTACTATTTCCACATCTTCTTTATCTTTACCTCAAGTTTATCATATCCCTGCTCTCACCTTAAACCTTATCTCTATTGGTCAATTATGTGAACTTGGTCTAACTGTCACCTTTTCTGCTACTCATTGTTTGGTGCAGGACCCTTAGACGGAGCAGACTATTGGGATCGACCGTAAGCACGGACGTCTCTATGAGCTCATTCACCTTCATGTTCCTGACTCCCCTCAGATCGCTGCTCCTGCATCTACTTCCTCATTATCTCCTTTTCATCTTTGGCATTGTCGCTTAGGGCATATTTCTATTAATCGCTTAAAGTCTTTGGTTTCTAGTGGACAATTGGGTCATGTAATTCCAGATACTTTCGATTATATACCCTGTCAACTTGCCAAACAACCTGCTTTATCATTCAATAAAAGTACTTCTGTTTCCTGTGCACCTTTTGATCTTATACATTCGGATATTTGGGGCCCCTCCTCTACTACTACTATGGGGGGATCTCGTTATTTTGTTGTTTTTATTGATGATTTTTCCCTGTTTACTTGGATTTTTCTCATGAAAACTCGGTCTGAACTCAATACCCTTTATTATCGATTTGCCCAAATGATCCATACCCAATTTTCCAAATCCATCAAACTTTTTCGCTCTGACAATGCTATGGAATATCGGGATTCAGATTTCCTTTCTTTTCTTCAGAGTCATGGTACACTGCCTCATCGTTCCTGTGCTGGCACGTCCCAGCAAAATGGCCGTGCTGAACGGAAACATAGGCATATTCTTGACACTACTCGCGCTCTCCTTCTCTCTTTTTCCTGCCCTAAAAGCTTTTGGGGGGAAGCTGCCCTCACTGCTGTCTACACTATCAATTGTGCTCCTACCCCTGTCATCCATAATCAAACTCCCTTTGAACGTCTGTATGGCACTCCCCCTCCCTATACTAATCTTCGGGTTTTTGGCTCCGCTTGCTTTGTTCTCCTTCAATCTCATGACCACACCAAGCTTGAACCTCGTTCTCGACTTTGTTGCTTTCTTGGGTATGGAATTGAACATAAAGGTTTTCGCTGTTGGGACCCTATCTCTAAACGTCTTCGTATCTCCCGCCATGTTATTTTTTGGGAGCACCAAATGTTTTCCTCCCTATCCTCCTTTCACTTACCTGCACTTTCCACTAATGTACTGTTTACTAATCCTTCCATAGATCTCTTCTCTGATGATTCTGATACAGGTTCCTTCTTCATTGAGACGCCCTTGCTCACTCCTGCTCCTGACCAGACTGCTCTCCCTGAAGGTCCCCCTCTCCCTGCACCACCTTCTTCTCCACCGGTTCTTTCTCCCACCGATCCTCCTACGGGTCGACCACATCGGGTAACTCAACCTGCTATCCACCTTCGTGATTATATTGTTGGGTCTGCTGCCTTTTCTACTTATGAACCTACCTCCTATCGTGAGGCTTGTACTAATCCTCTTTGGCAGCAAGCTATGACTGATGAACTTCAAGCCTTGGACAAAACTCATACTTGGGATCTTGTTGATCTTCCTCCTGGCAAAACTGCGATGGGCTGCAAATGGGTTTACAAAATCAAGACTCATTCTGATGGCTCTATTGAACGTTACAAAGCTCGTCTTGTTGCCAAGGGTTTCAACCACGAATATGGGATTGATTATGAGGAAACCTTCTCCCCTGTTGCTCGGCTTATCTCTGTTCGCAGTTTACTGGCTGTTGCTGCTGCTCGCCACTGGGAGCTCTTTCAAATGGATGTCAAAAATGCTTTCCTCAATGGTAATCTTCTTGAGGAGGTCTACATGCAACTTCCACCTGGGTCTCCTTTTCCCCCCTCATAAGGTTTGCAAACTACAGCGTGCCCTCTATGGCCTCAAGCAAGCACCCCGCGCTTGGTTTGCTAAGTTCAGTTCTACCATTCATGACTTCGGGTTCACCTCTAGCTCCTATGACTCTGCTCTTTTTATACGGACTACTCCTCATGGTACCACTCTGCTCCTTCTGTATGTGGATGATATGATTATCACTGGTAATGATGCAGCCGGTATTCTCCACCTCAAACGTTTTCTCCACCGTCAGTTTGAGATGAAAGACCTTGGTACTCTTAACTACATTTTAGGCCTTGAAGTCTCTCATGATTCTACTGGTTCTTATTTATCTCAGGTCAAATATGCATCCGATCTTCTGGCTCGTGCTGGTCTTACTGATTGCAAAACTACATCTACTCCAGTTGATCCTCAGATTCGTCTTACTCCTCTCGATGGGGCTCTCCTCAATGATGCTACTCTTAATCGCCAGCTCGTCGGTAGTCTTGTCTATCTCACAGTGACTCGTCCTGACATTGCCTATGCTGTTCACATTGTTAGTCAGTACATGTCGGCTCCTCGCACTCCCCACTATACTGCTCTACTCCACATCCGTCGATACCTCAAAGGCACTCTGTTCCATGGCCTTCACTACTCTGCTTCCTCCTCTCTTGAACTGCGTGCCTTTTCTGATGCTGATTGGGCTGGGGATCTTACGGATCGATACTCCACCACGGGATTTTGTTTCTTCTTAGGGGATTCTCTTCTTACTTGGCGTAGCAAGAAACAATCCCTCACTGCCCGTTCTAGCACCGAAGCTGAATGCCGAGCTCTTGCTGATACTACTCAGGAACTTCTCTGGCTTCGCTGGCTCCTCACTGATATGGGTGTTTCCTCTTCTGGCGCTACCTCTCTTTATTGTGACAATCAGAGTGCCATTCAGATTGCTCACAATGATGTTTTTCATGATCGCACCAAGTATATTGAGATTGATTGTCATTTCATTCGATAGCATGTTACATGTGGTACTGTTCATCTTCTCCCTATTGCTTCTGTTGATCAACCTGCTCATATTTTCACCAAGGCTCATCCTCCTTGGCGCTTCCGTGATCTTGTTTCCAAACTCAACTTGGTCGATGCCTACCCTCCTTGAGTTTGCGGGGGGCTGTTAACATACAATATCCATCATAGTGCATTTGTAGCTGTCAACCCACTACCACACACTTTCACTTTTATATTTGTTAATATATTTTATGTTAGTGCTTTAGGTTTTAAATTAGTGCATTTACTTTCAGTTAGTGGATACACTTTTGGCATGATGATGTTTATAATGTTCTCTCCTATATAACGGAGAGTGTACCTCTTTATTCAACACATTAATATACGATACCAATCTTTCATTCCAGTCTCTCTCTTTTCTCTCTCTCTCTCTTTACCAACCCGTTCACCATTTTAGGACTCCCAGCCCTGTGACTCTTGATAACAATATATATCAATCTTCTCTTGCTACTCTCTCTGTCTAATATTTTTTTTTGTCTCTCGTTCTTAATCTTCATCATCAAGCCAATATAAATGGGTTGATAACTTTAGAGAGAGAGGAGAGAAATAAAAAGTTGACTTAATGAGGGAGAAAGAGAGTTTTCAAGTTGACCTTTTCTTTTCTTTTCTTTTTTTTTTTTAATTTCTGAAGGTTAATTTTTTATTAGTTTCTAAGTTCGATTTGTATGGTTATTAGTGGTTCTGGGGGAAAAACTGAAAGCTGGATTGATAGAGAAACTATCAACCGACCTTTTAGCAGGAAGGCTACAGCTAGGGAAGCTTTCCAGAATTTGCTTTAGCACTCCCTGTGATGCATGTATCAATTTGAATTAATATAGTGAAATGAATGGAAGACTTCTAGAGAGGTTCAAACATCCCCACCAGTATGGGTTAGATAGTAATAATAATAAAGAATCCAGGGGCTGCGTCTGAATGATTTTTTTTAAGATTGTTGATATACAAATGAAATATTTGTACAAAAAATTTATATTGAACTGTTTGTAAGTTTCATTTCAAACCAAAATACCACCATTATGGCTAATAATTTTAAGATTTTCTTTTGTCACATCTTTCTGGATGAGATTTTTTGAGCAAAAATTATGTTTCTAAATTATTTTCCTTTTTTAAAATTGAAATTCTAATTCATCATTGTCAAACAAGAAAGGGATGTTAAGAAGTAAATATTTGAACTCCTAAGAATTTTAACGTGGCACTATACATACCAATCCAATAAAAAAAGAGTTACGTACTTACCTAGCTCAAAAAGATATTTGTTACACAACCACATCGTATTCCCGTAATACTTGATAATCTCTTGATGTTGAGGTGCATAGGGTAGTGAGAGTTTGGGATTCTTTGAGGTATACTTGTTACCCGTAGGATGCACAAGTATGATTCTACTATTTGAAAAACATGTAAGTTTTTGTCTCATTATTTTGGGATTCTTTGAGATAGAATGATAACTAGTGCCGTTGCTAGGAGGTTTAGGGTTTCTTGCAATGTACTTCTTGATCTAAGAGATGGAATTGTATCACAAATATGCAATTTTTAAGCGGTGGAATTATATCTAGGAAAGTTGTTCTTCACTTCTTCTTGGGTTGTTTGTTCCAGAGAAAGGTGTTCTCTCTCCACGTGTAATCTTTTTTTTTGTTTGTTTTTGGAGTTTTAATCACAGACAAGACACAAAAGTTAGAATTCGATTGTGTTTTGTCTGTAATTAATTTTATGAATTATTTTTTTGGCGAAATTCTATTTCTACACATTTATTTATCTTAGTGCACATTATTTCTCAGTGCACACGCTTATTAATTTGGTTTGGATAAATTACAGTAACACCCCCTAAGAGTTGGTTCGATTACATTCCACCCCTTAATGTTATAGAAATTATATTTCTACATCTGCAGTTAATAGTCTCATTTCACAAACCCTCTTTTTATATAAAGGCAACAACTCCTTATGGAAAACAAAGGAAATTACATTGAAAAAAAAGAGTAAAGCAAAGAAAAAAAAAAAAAAAACAGAAAAAGCAAAGCAAAGTAAGAAAAGAGAGAGTGTATGAATTCAATCTCTTTTTGATACCCACGTTAATTCCATCTAAATAATTACAATGATAGAAAGTCAGTGTAATTTCCCAAACTTATGTGTTAAACCCAAACCTCAGGGGATGTAAGTGTAATTTACCCATTTGGATTTGATTATTTTTCTCATTCAACACACTTGATGTTCCAATTATATCCTTGTACATACATCACCTAAACCGTCATTTCACACACCTTTACCCCTTTCATCTATTTCAACACAGCTATGAACTACGGTTTAAAATCAGAGACTACCTAGATGAGTTGTTTCAATTAAGAAGTATATTATTTTTTATTGAGAAATAGTTGAATCTGTGTATTTTATTTTTGCTTTTTCCTTGTCATTATTTTCTTTAGAACATTCTCATGGTCAAAATGAAAGTATCACGCCTTTTGCAAAAGAAAGAATAATGCCACATCAGACATCATTGAACATAAGGAGAGGGCACAACATCTTGGTATTCCAATAATTTCTTTTTTTTTCTTTTTGTTATCTTTTTTTTTTTCTTTTTCCTCCACAGTTTAACCTAAAGCCTGGTGTTTCTGTGTAACAATCCTAACCCATGATTAACATTAACTCATGCTTAATTACGCCTAATAAATAATTGAAGTGAAATGTTGCATCATATGTTGCCTTGTGTGTGCATATATCTATTTAACATAGACATATCTGTTCATGTTTTCATTTCGGTTTGCGAATTGAAGGCCTTATCGGTATCTGGTTCAGAAATTGATTCGATTTATGCGTTAATTCTAATTTTTAGAATTTTATGGTAGGTTCAATTGAAATTTGATTCGGAACGATTAAATTGGATTAATTTATGCCTATTTGATTAGCTTTTAATAAACCAACACTAATGAAGCCTATATAAAACTCCATGTAAGCCTCAACTCAGCTCTTCTTATTCATTGTCAAACATATTTGAGCTATCACACACCCACACAAACGTGGAGAGAGGGAGAGCCTAAGAGGCAGTTGAGTTCAAAGAAGGATTTGGCTTGGAAACTTAAGGAATTAATGGGGTTGAGAAAGACTTCCTAAGAATCAAGGGAATTAAGACTTCTAAGTAAGAATCCAACCTTGCAACCTTGAGATTAAACTACTTAGTCCAAGAAACCAAAGAATTAAGCTATGTAATGCTAGAGTTGAGCTTGAATGAAAGAAAATGGGTCATACCATGCATGCATGTCCATTTCTTCACAAATTGAGCATGATTTCCAAGAATTCCCTCATGCATGTCTTGAATTCACCTTAATTTTGGGAAATCATCAAGTTTCATGTTGTTTTGTAGCATTTGATCATGTTTTGAGAAGATTGAGTTTAAAGGAATTCATGTATGTCATGTTCATGAAACATTCATAAATTTCAAGTTGAATTTTGCACAATTGGCAAGCTATTGGGCCATAATTTCTTGAAATGATCCTAAATTCATGATGTTTTATGAGTTCCTAAGTGTTTCCTCAAGTTTTGGCCCAGAAAAATCAAGTTTTGATGCTTAAAGATTAAGTTTTGAACTTGGAGATCAATCTGGAAATTTCAGAATTTGCACCTACGCTCGAGCGTAGGAATCACGCTCGAGCGACCACTCTGAGTGCGTGCACCTCCGCTCGAGCGACCGAAAGTCCGCTCGAGCATGAAATGCATGCTCCCAAAAGTTCATATGTTTTGTAGATCACTCGAGCGACAAAAGTCACGCTCAAGCGGGGATCGAGCGTCCATCAAGCGTGAAAATCAAGCAACTAGTACTTTTGTCAAAGTTTGCAGACCGCTTGAGCAAAGAAAGTTACGCTCAAGCAGACCCTCACATTTTGCATGTCCGCTCGAGTGAGGAAAGCCACGCTCGAGCGTGGACCTTGTTTTCAGCAAGTTTTGAAAAATATTTTCATGTATATTTTTGCAACCTCATTTCATCCTAGACATTCCTAGGCTAAGATTAAAACACCATAATGAGGATAAGGGTAGAAGCACACTAAGAACAATGAAATAAGTTATGTACACTCCAAGCGTGTGTTTCAATGTTTGTATCTGTTATGTTACGTAGGTCACGCGCCGCAAGACATCTAAATTGCTTATCCTGTTTGTTTACCTTGGAGCCTTTGTTATCTGTGAGTAATAACTTTGTAAAGTTATGTTCAATTATAAGTATTTTCTGAATGATATAAAATGATCTGTTTCCGAATTATTATTTTCTGTATGAATGAATGGTTGTCCAATGTTTCTGAAATGTATCCGTGGCATTCTTAGCTTCAAACGACATCTGTTATCTGTTATGTTATGTCTCAATTATGGGTCAACTATACATCTCATGAGCCAACTGTTATGGATCCTTATGTATACGTCCCTTAATGGGCCAACTGTACGTCTCATGAGCCAACTGTATCGTCTCTGTGCATGAGAGTCAACTGTATGCCTTTATGGCCGTCCTTTATGGGTCAACTATATGCCTTTATGGCCGTCCCTTTATGGGTCAACTGTTTCTGTTAGTGCTAATGAATATGCCACGTATGATTAACTGCAAGTTCTAATTATGAATACGACTCTGAAACTGTATCTGTTATGCACTATGATTTCTGAACATAATCACGAATTCCTCTCTGACAACTATTGAATTCTGTTTTCGGTAACTGTTATGGACAACATTCATTAAACCTCTTTACTCTGTTATTATTCACTGGGCTCTACTTTACTATTTATATTATGTATGTAGGTAAGCAGGCATGTGACCAGGCCCAGAGTTGATGGCCTATGTTTCTATTTGGTCAGCCAGCTACCGTGCCTCCAGAGGAGGTTCCTTTTGAGAGGATTATGTCAAGGCTTTAGTTGAGCTTGTTTTGTATATCTGGACTTGGGTTAAGTACCCTTCGACCCTATTTGTGTAATTAAGTGACGCAAGACTAATGTATTATTGGCATCACATCTGTATATATATAAGTTTGTTTTGAAAATTTCTGTCCCATGTATGTCTGCACAGCTCTATGGACTACGTTAATTTTATATATTTGCTTCTGCAGCCCATAACTTATGTTATCCTGTTCAGAGGCCTTTGGTAATCCAAGGATTACTAGTCAGTTACGACGCTAAAGCCATAGGGACGGGTTTGGGTCGTGACATTCTGAGATAGAAATAACAGTTAATAAGCTAAATAGAAAACTTTCAAGTTAATTAGGCTTCCAAAACACATGATAGTGGCCATTAAAAATGGGGAAAAAAGGACAGTATCAAATATGTCGTACTAAGATTTTAAGAACGGAAAAGATTCCTCGATGTGAAGGCTGGATTGCACGATCAAGGTTTTGCTTTGCTTTGACACCGAAAGGGTCAAAGGCTGGATTGTAGTTTTGGTCACTAAACAAACTTGGGAGGAAGAAAGTGAATGACCTCGAGCTATTGTAAGAAATGGTTTGAGAAATGGTTTGGGAAAAAAAGAGGTTTTTTTTCCAAACTTTGGTCTAATTTTTAGGTGAGACCCATGCACCAAAGTCGGCCGGTCCTTGTGGCAACACGTTCTTTGCCGCATAACGATTCATGTCGTATATTTGCTTACTCAAAACCATTATTGGGTGAATGAGAAATTGAAGCCAAAGTGTGCTCCATGAAAATGGTGTGTTTGGTGAAATTTTCATAAAGGTTGGAGTTAAAGTTTGTCCCACATTGCTTTGGTGGGCAAACTTTGTGTGGGTTTATAAGCCTTAGGTCTGCAATGTGGGGAGGGCCCCAAGGCATACCCAAATTTTGTGGAAGGGTGAGATTATAGGCAAAGTGGGCTAGACCCATTGGATCCAAAACAAAACACACGCGCGCACCGCTACCACCGTTCGTCCCAATGCTTATCTTTTTGGGCCAAAAACATTTGAATTTATTTTTCTTAAAAAAATTAAATTCTTATCATTTGGAATTTGAATTTGAATTTGAAAATTCAAAATTAACTCGTTTGGCCCAATACACCTATTCCTTTTTACTAAACAGGTTCCTACCTGGTTAAATTAAATCCGAATAGGTTTTTACTTGTTCAAACTGGTTTTATCTGTTCAATTCAAATCCGAACAAGTTTGTACCTATTCAACCTCTGTCTCGAACATGTTTTTACCTGTTGAAACCTTTTCTGAAAAGCCACTATTTCATCTATAAATAAGAAGTACCTCAATTGGATTTTGCATTCAATAATTTTTTGTTCTTGTTTTCTGCAATTGCTTTCTGTATTTTGCTGCATTTAATTTTCCTGTGAGAAAGTGTATAAACACAAAATGTGTTCGTTGTACAAATAGTTTGCAGTGCTGCTACTGCTTGTTGTTGATTATTTTATCTTGAGAGATAGACGCCCATAATCTGAAAGCACCGAGAAGAGGAGAAATCTGTCCTAAGGACACAGTGTTAAACACTGGATTTGATCAAAATTTTGTTTGAGAAAATAATAAGGTAAGTAATTGGTTTTTGTTTTATTTTTTTTCCTTTTTATATTCTGATTTTGTTTTTGTAACAAAATAAGAATCTGCTGTTTTATTTTTTTTATATACTGTTTTGATTTTTGTAATTAAACAGTCTTTCTCATTTCTTTGAATACATTGAAAATTGTCCAACAGCTATCAGGGAAGCAAGAAGTTTAATGGACTTTAAAGGAAGTTTAGTGGGAAGAACGATCATGAAGCATTAACATACAAAGCAAATAATGACAAGGAAAAATAAAAAATCACAGATCAACTTGCGGGAGTGATTTGATCAAGATATGGATGAATCTGTGAATGATTGGTCGAAGAAAATGAGAATTGGAAGCGATAGACAACGGTGGTTGGGTCGGATCTTGTCACGCCCCAAAATTCGAACAATTAAACATTAAATTAGGACTAAACCCCAATAATATTCCATCATCCAAATCTTAGGGGTGAAACAAAAAAAAACTAAATGCCAACTAAACCATTCACCATAATTTCATAACTAACCAATACCTCCAATATTAAAGTAACAACACATAGTCAAAATAACTTAAATAATGTACAGTTACAAACCATGCCAAAATATCTCAATACTAAGGTCATAAAAAAAAAATAAAAATAAACTGCTAACAACCTTAAGCTCAAGAAAAACAAAAGAAGTCCAAACAATATGTCCTACGATCATAGTTATTTCTTGTCACCACCATAGCCTTAACTAATCCTGCAAAGGAAGCTCGACTACGCTCAACTAGAACGCATCCGAGTTGCCAAGAGACAAAATGTGTTAGTATACAGGTATACTGGTATGAGTACAAGATTTAACATCTACGTGTCCACCAGACACAAACAAAAATACATTTAATAATTGTCACGGGACAAGACAAGTAGTTCCAACAGCACCGAGACGAATTGGTAGTTTCCCGAGATACAGTGGCATTTAGTTTCTTATCTGTACACAACGAAATATAAATTAATTATAAAATAAACAAAATAGAAATAAAAATATGGTGGGTCAGCCCTGCATAAAAAAAATTAGTAAGACCCACCATCCTGCAAAAAAATAAAGTTAGTATCATTTAATCATAAGTAACTTACTGAAAAAGTATAAAAATGCACCGTTTCATTCTTAAATAATTCGAATTGACCAAAACTCAAATAATGAAAGTTGTACAGAATCAAATTTCCTGAAAGACCACGCAAACGAATTTAATAGGAACTGAACAGGTTAAGAGAAAAGCTAGATAGAAAAACTTAGACGAAATTCAATCGAAAAATCTGAAACTGAAAACGAATAAAAATTGCTATAAGATATTTTTTTTGGAAAAGTTCAAAACACGAAAAGTGTGCAAAATAATATTTTACTTCAGTTTGCATGAAACCAATAAAAATGAGCTCGTTCCATGGGTTAAAACAGTCTCTAAAATCTGCATTACCAAAATGAATCAAAACTACAATAACCAAGATCATCTGATTATAAGTTCTAATCAATCTTTTTAATAAAAAGTTAAAACACAAAAGTTGTCTAAAATCACGTATACATGCCTCTTCTCAAATTTCATAATTTATCGAGGTCGTTTACTATTTTTCAAGATGTACAAATTAATACAATTCACACTATACTAATAAATTTATAATTAATTTCTTTGTACCTTAACTCCACCACTTCGGCCCTCTACTTCCGGCCTACACATATATCCCATGTGCCTCCTGTATACCTAACACCGCTCCGAAGCCAAACTTGCACGGGGATATCGTCTTGAGTTTGACTCACACTTCCCGGATGGTTAGCATATACGTACGCGCGTAAATCAAAGCACTCGTCTACTCATGAGAACGAGGCAACAATATTCATATACAAAACATCTCACTCTTGAGAACAAACATAACAATGCCAAGCTTACGGCATTCAAATAAATCTCATAATCCTCACTTTTTTTTATACACTCTTTCTCACCAACACTCAAATAAAACAACAATCCATGGAGTCATGGTGGAGTATAAGGAATTTATCTATGGATTCCTAATTAATTTTAATTTCATATAACCATGAGTGTGATTACAACCATAAAATAAATCCATATAAAAACAACAAATTAAATATAAATAAAGAGAAGTGAATTTTGTACTCATAATATTTTTTTTTTAAAAGTTAAAAAATTATTTAAAAAATTAATGAAATCACCAAAACAAAACCCTATTTTTTTTTTTTTTTCCTTTCCTTTTCCCACCGACTCTCTTTCTGCTTCCTCAAATATTGATCACTCTTGGTTGTTAATCTCTCTCTCTCTCTCTCACACGGCTTGCACAGCCGCACCAGCACCTCTTTTCTTTACTTTGATTAGTTTCCTAGTCCTGTTCTAACCCTAATAAACTATTATAATATATTATATTATATAATACAATATAATTATAATATATATAAATATAAATATAAATATAAGATAAAATATATATATATATACCTATATATATAACACCTTTTTTTATATATATAACAAATATAAATATATAAATATTTAGATTAATTATATATAATTAAATAACACATTAAATTAATTAATCACCACATTAAATTCATTAAATATCACATTAAATTCTCATGTGACCACACAATTAATAAAGCTAAAAATGAAATAAGATAATAATAATCATAATAATAAATAAATGATTTAAGAAAATTAGGGTCGCTACAATATACACATCTCAAAAGATTCTCGTTCCGAGATTCGATAGAAAAGAGTACTAAACAAAAAGCTCCGGGTGTATATGCCGAACTTTCTCTTCCAATTCCCAAGTGATAACGTTCTCATACTCGCTCCGTTGCACTTTCACCAAGTTCACTTTCTTGCGCCGCAACTGCTTTACATACTGATCTAGAATAGTAATCGGTCGCACCACATACGTGAGATCATCATTAATCTCCAACACATCCAGTGATACTACCTGGGAATGGTCTTGCACACACTTCCGCAATAAAGATACATGGAACACATTGTAAATCATAGCTAAAGCAGGTGGTAAAGCTAATTTGTAAGCCACATTACCAATCCTCTCAGTGATCTCGTATGGTCCCACAAATCTAAGTGCCAACTTTCCATTCTTTCCGAACCGCATGATACCCTTCATCGGCGAAACCTTCAAAAACACAAAATCTCCACAATTCAACTCAACCCCCTTACGTTTTCTATCAGCGTAACTCTTCTGACGGTTTTGTGCAATCTTAATACGTTCCCAAATAATGTTTACCTTCTCCGTGGTCTCTCTCAGCAACTCTGGCCCTAATAATGGTGCATCTCCTATCTCCATACAACAAGCAGGTGATCGACATGGCCTCTCATACAAAGCCTTGAAAGGTGCCATCCCAATACTGGAGTTGTAACAACCCTCGCTTCATCTTGGTCGTGCTCACAGGCATGCACATGAATTTGTTTTGTTAAGTTGCATTTACAGACCTTAATTTGTTTTGTCTGAGTGTTGCTAGCATGTTTTGTTTCTCGCTTGGTGTGTGTTAAACCGAGGTCATCTTAAGCCTAGGTCACACCTTCGAACCTCTTACACCTAGGACCATCTTGGAACCACTTTGGTTGACCTCCATCTTTACCTTGGCGTCTTGGCCGAGATGTCATCATCTAGGCCGAGATGCTATCATCTAGACATCCGACATCCTTGAACTTTGCACCTAGTGACATTGTATCGGGACTACACCGAGGTGTGGCACATCTAGGCCGAGGTGTGGCACATCTAGGCCAAGTGTTATCCTTCCTAACCGAGATCATTGAAACCTGCTTGCCTGAAGCCTTTGTCCTAACCCGAGATCATTACCTGCCAGAGTGCCCATGTCACCTTGCTTGTTGTATACACTTTGTCATGCTCTTGTCTTGTCGGTCAGTCACCATTTGAGGAGAGCCAACCAGCCGTTACCACATGTCCCAGCAGAGGGTTAAGTCAGCCGGCAGTAGAGAAAACATATCATTTGTTGTATCTTTGTCCTAGAAGAAAGAGAAGCTCTAGGAAGAGAGGAAGAAGAGTTCTTAGAGTGAGAATAGATTTCCAAGCTTGATCTTCACACCTTGAGCCGTTAGATCCGCGTTTTGAGGTTAGAATCTTGATATGCTCTTGTTGTTCTCCATGTTCATCTAATCACATTGCATGATCTAGCATTATTCATGAGCCATGCATTGATGTAAAGCTTGTTTTAGAAAGTGAAAATGATGTTCTTGTGTTCTTGAAATAAAGCCTTGTTTTGATCCGAAAGTTGTATCAAGATCCATGTTGTTGTGTTTGTTTCCATGAAACCTTCGAGTATGGGTACCCAGGTCCATGTTTTCGAACTCATCTCATGAAATCTCAGATTTTGTAATAACAAGTTAAGATTTTAGCATTCATGTTCTTTATGTTCTTCATGATCATGTTCTTCATGTTCCTCGAAGGGAAACCCAGATTTTCTTGACTTCATTTCCCTGAACGTGGTCATCGGGACCACACCTCGGCCAAGAGGTGTGGGACCTCGGCCAAGACCTGGCTGGTGCCCAGCATGTTTTCCCGAGATGAGAAACAGTGATTTAACTCCCAGCACTTGTTTTGCTTTGTCTTGACTTAGCTTTGAAAGAAATGCCGAGATCATTTACACTCATGCAAAGCTTGTTATAGGAATGCATTTCATATCCATCTTTGAGCATCTCTTCTTGTCTTCTTGAAATGCATTCAATGGGATTTATTATGTGCTTGTAGGCCTTGGATCCTTACTTGTAATCCCCACACCCGAAGAGCTATGTGAGTGGTATTTCTAATAAAGCTATGTTATAAAGTTTTGATAAAGCTTTGCTTTACTTTGAAAAAGTATTTGATCAAGCATGAATGCCTATCCCTAGTTTTGTATCAAGTATTATATTTTATTTTGATGACATTCTTGAAAAGTCCTTAGTGCTAGGGGACTATAATGCAACTAGTACCCTTGTTTTGAAAGTCCTTAGTGCTAGGGGACTATAATGCAACTAGCACCCTTGTTTGAGATATCTCCCTTACCTTGCCACCAACGGTTTACTCTGTGGGTTTGTCCGGAATGTCATCCTTTGTATTATATTGATGCTAGTAAGCATCCCTTGAAGTTTTGAAAGATTTGATAGATGAACTTGGTTCATCCCTTGATTTTGTACAAGTTATGATATGTATTGTTTGATAAAGATCTCAGATGTCATTCATTTAAACCTTTATTACTAATATCATTCATTGAGTATCCAAGCTCACCCTCTCTCTCTCTCTCTATATATATATATATATATGTAGGTGACGAGCAAGAAGGCGGTGACGCCTAGATGATTATTTGTAAGTTGTTTGGATTCATATTTTGTAGCATCTTGAAGATTATGCTGCTTGGCTTGGCCATTGTAGTTCGTTTTGTATATGTCGGCTTGAGAAGCCTTTTGATCAAGATGTAATATGTATTTGTTTTATTTGTACTCAAGTTGTAAAACCACGTTATGTATGACACTTCATTTGATCTATGCACAGCTCTTGTGGACTATTTAGATTTAAATTTATTGCTTCCGTACATGTGAGCCCCATATGTATACTCTGATTGTGTGTGACTTTGCAAGTTGGCCTTTTGGTAATCTCGGATTACTGGCCATTATGGCACCATTCTACTAGGGGTGGAATGGGGTCGTGACAGATTGGTATCAGAGCACCGGTTCCTTATAGTACGTTTTTCACACACTTTGAGTCCTAAAGAGCTTAGGATGTCCCTTAGAATGATGTTAGGATTGCATCATATTGCTTGCTACTTGACAAGGTGTGCATTATCTCAGCATGAATATTTGTTGCTTGAATACATATCTATTTGTTCATTTTGTTTTAAAGTCATATTCTACATACTCTTAGTGTCATGAGAAGGGGTAGACCTTCAGTTGGCCGAGATCATTCCGAGGACAGATTGGACAAACTAGAAAGGCTGGTCGAAGGCTTGGTCCGTGAGTTGAGACAACCTAGGCCACAAGACACTAGTACCACATCTACTCAGGCCGAGCAGACAAACGGCCGAAATGCAGTTCCACCTCCACCTCCTCCAGTGCCGCAATTGCCTCCACAACCAGCTTTATATGGGGACGGCACGATAACTTTGATCAAAGAGTTCAAGAAGATGAACCCGCCAAGATTCCAAGGGGGTATAGCGCCGTTGAAAGCCGAAGCGTAGGTTTTAGAAATGGAGAAGTTGTTCGAGGTTTTTTCAAGCACCGACGCTCAGAAGGTGTCGTTGGTAGCATTCACATTGGTTGACGACACTCGCAGAAGGTGGATGATGGTCCGAGAAGGTAATCTGGGTTTGACTTGGGCCAGATTTTTGGAGTTATTTTATGACAAACATTTTCCCCTTAGTGTCTGAGATCGCAAGACCACAGAGTTCCAGACTCTGACACAAGGCAACATGACAGTGGCAGAATATGACTGTGCTTTTACCGAGTTGGCGAGATATGCGCCTCACATGGTTGATAACAAATATAAGAAAGCTAGGAAGTTTGAAAGTGGGTTGCGCGGATCGATACAGGATCGAGTTAACATGCTCAACATGCCGACTTACGCCGGAGTGTTAGACAAGGCCATCCTAGCAGAAGCTAACTTGAACCGATACCAGAGCTCAGCAGAGAGCCAGAGGAAGAGGCAAAACTATGAGAATCGCCGGGTACCGTTTAATGCCAAAAAGAAGGCGACTATAGGCAGTTCCAGCAACTCAAATCAGGAAGGTGATACTAAGCCGACGTGTGCAAGTTGTGGAAAGCCATATTTTGAGGTCTGTCATTGGGCGTCAGGAGCTTGCTTTAAATGTGGCAAGATAGGCCATCGTGTGAAGGACTGTCTGAAGACAAAGGCTGACAATGGTAAGAAGAATGGGAACACTTCGGGCTCTGCACAGAAAAACAATGTCGGAAGGACGCAGGTGAGGCAGGGCAGAGTTTTTGCATTAGTGCCAGGAGACACCAAGAGTGCCGAGACAGTAGTGTCAGGTACCCTTCCAATTTGCTCTCAAGATGCATACATATTGATTGATTCAGGTTCTACACATTCATTTGTATCTGCTAAATTTGCCGAGAAGTTGAATAAGGAACTAGAACCCTTTGGTTATGTGTTATCTGTGTCTACTCTATCTGGGAGAACTATGACTGTTGTATCCATTTATAGGGCATGTATTGTTGTGATTGAGAATGTAGAGTTATTAGTTGATTTGATGCCGTTGAACATAACTCACTTTGATGTCATATTGGGAATGGATTGGTTAGTCGGAAATCATGCATCCATTAACTGTGTTTCCAAAAGTGTCACATTGAAACCTCTAAACCAAGCCGAGGTTACGTTTCAGGGTAAAGGAGTAGTATCTTTGCCTTACTTGATCTCATCCATGAAGGCCTATAAGTTGATTCAGAAAGGGTGTCAAGGTTATTTGTGTAGTATACTAAGCAATCTAAGTGGAAACGTTGAATTGGTCGATATCCCTGTTATTAAGGAATTCCCCGACGTCTTTCCAAATGACTTGCCTAGTTGCTTAGTCGATAGAGAAATAGAGTTTACTATTGACGTCATGTCGGGAACCCAGCCTATCTCCAAAACACCCTATAGAATGGCCCTAGCCGAGCTTAAGGAATTGAAACTACAACCACAAGAATTGTTGGATAAGAGATTTATTAGGCCGAGCACTTCACCATGGGGAGCACTAGTTCTACTTGTCAGGAAAAAGGATGGTACACTTCGTCTTTGTATCGACTACTGAGAACTGAACAAGGTAACCATTAAGAATAAGTACCCATTGCCGAGGATCAATGATTTGCTTGATCAACTGCAAGGGGCACGAGTCTTTTCTATGATTGATCTCAGATCGGGCTACCATCAGCTGAAGGTTAAGGCCGAGGACGTTGAGAAGACTGCTTTTTGGACAAGATATGGCCACTACGAATTTTTGGTAATGCCTTTTGGAGTGACTAATGCTCTTGCAGCATTCATGGATTTGATGAATAGAGTCTTCAAGCCATACCTAGATGAGTTCGTGGTTGTTTTCATCGACGATATATTGATCTATTCCAAGGGTAGTGATGAGCATGAGAGGCATCTAAGACTTGCCTTACAAATTCTGAGGGATAGAAAATTATATGCCAAGCTTAGCAAGTGTGAGTTTTGGCTTTCCAGCATTTCATTTTTGGGACATGTGATTAATGAAGAAGGTATTTCGGTTGATCCTAGCAAAATTGAAGCCATTGTGAATTGGCCGACACCGACTAATGTGTTCGAGGTTCGTAGTTTTCTGGGCTTGGCAGGTTATTACAGAAAGTTTGTGAAGGATTTCTCAAGGATTGCAGTACCATTGACACAATTAACTCAGAAGGGAGTGACTTATGAATGGACCGAGGATAGGGAATCAGCCTTCCAGGAGCTGAAGACTAGGTTAGTCACAGCACCAGTTCTTGTACTACTGTCTGGCAATGAAGAATTTCATATTTATAGTGATGCTTCACATAAAGGTCTGGGTTGTGTATTAATGCAAGGGGGTAAAGTCATAGCATGTGCATCTCGCCAGTTGAAGCCCCACGAAAAGAATTATCCCACTCATGATTTAGAACTAGCAACCGTAATATTCGGCTTGAAAATCTGGCGTCATTACTTGTATGGAGCCTCTTGCCAAGTTTTCACAGATCACAAGAGCCTAAAGTATTTGTTCACTCAGAAAGAATTGAATATGAGGTGGAGAAGATGGCTTGAGTTATTGAAAGACTACGATATGCAGATTCAGTACCATCCGGGTAAAGCAAACTCAGTGGCCGACGTTTTGAGCAGAAAATTTGTTGGGAGTTTGGCATGTTTGGCAACGATTTTAGTGGAGCCGACGATTTTTGAGGAAGTGAAGACCAGACAGAGGGAAGATGAATTCTTCAAGAAGGTGATTGATGAGTTTGTCACCAAGCCGAGGTCAGGGTACACCATTGATGAAAATCCTACGTGATTTGTGATTAGATCAAGATTAACTTTTTCCAAATCCCAATTAATTCAAAACACTCAACCTAAAATCATCAAACACTTACGAGAGTGATTTTAGTTTGTTTGTTTTTGAGAATAAACAATAAATCGACACAAACGATTTTTTACGTGAAAAAAACCACAATTGAAGAACCTTCAATTGTAATAAAAAACCACGGGCGAACCGCCACTATCAATCCACTACTGAAGAACGAAAAGATTACAAAGATACCATACAAATTACCCAACCCAGTCAATTTGTCTCTGAATCTTCTGTAACTCTTTCACCACACCTTCGTCACGGAATTGATCCTGAAGTTGATTCCACACCACAACTTCACTTGTCGAATTAACGACTGCGTAGAATCAAACGCCTTTTGAATTCTACGCTTTAACCTTCGGAATCCACCGAAGAGAACTTACTTGAAACTTAAGAAGCAACCTCCTTGATGTATGAATCTCAATGCATAAGTTCAGAACTCTCTCAAGAACATCAAGGAAAACTATGAAAAATCTCCAAAGAAAACTTTAAACACAACCCTAGTGCTTGTAGATCAGATCTAGGAAAAACTACTTCAAAAAAACACCCTTAACATCTTTAAATAGGAATCTGGATCCTCGATCTCCGCTCGAGCTCAACACAGACCGCTCGAGCGGACTGACCAAAAACTGCGTGCGAACAAACTGAGATGCGCTCGAGCGTAGGAGAATCCGCTCGAGCGTAAAATCACACCCACCAGTATTTTTTGCTTGCCCTGACAAAATACTGAGACCTGCTAATCTACGCTCGAGCTCACAAGGATCTGCTCGAGCGGACAGAACAAAAACCCAAAAAAATACATTTGAATCAACACAATGTTTTGTCTCCGGATTTGACAACATAGGGACCTAACAATCTCCCCCTTTGTCAATTCCCGGACAAAACCTTTCTAACCATTGTTCCTTACACACACGCACTATAAAAGTTTCAAAACAAATAAACAAAACATTCTTTTAAAACCCGAAAACACACAACTTGAGAAAGAATTCATTCATTCAACTTCATCCACTTATGCGCGTGTTCCATGAGCCTGAAAAAGAACACCCAAACACAAGCCAACCAAAAACAGGTGGAACTGGATTAAATAATAAACCATTAAGCCAATCATAAGCAAACCAGTATCCATCCATCCATAAACATATATCCATCCATCCATAAACATATATCCAAAATATAACCAAAAAGAAAAAACTATATAAAATCCAACTGTACCAAGGAAGGATAACCAGAGAACAACTGTACCAAAAAAATGTACCCAACTGTACCCACACAACATCACTCCCCCTTTTTGGCCGGGGATCAGAAATCAAGCATCGGGTGGCCGTGGAGACTGAATGAGACGGGCGAGATGGGTGAGAGTCTCCTCAAGCTGACCAAGACGACCATCAAAGGCATCGAAGCGAGCATCCAAAAAATCCAAGCGTCTGATCATGGCCTCCGCGAATTGCTGAAACAGAGCAGGAAGATCCGGAGGGGGAACAGGAGCCTGATCATCATCACCGGCTGCGGTGGCATCAAACTCGGCTTCTTCAGCAAGACCAGCAGCAACTCCTGCAGAAGGACCAACCCGGGATGACTCCCCCTTAATATGAGCTCGACTTTGAGACACAGTTTTCTTGGTAAAAGGGCGAGAAGGAGAGGCAAACTCATCATCTTCTAGGATAGGGGTCCCAAGGTCAGACAAAATTCGGTTGATCAAGCAACCGTAGGGAAGGCCAAGCTTTTTATGCCCATGAACACCGATCATCTTTTTTATAATAAGAGAGGCGAGATCAATAGACCGGTGACGGGCAATACAGGACAAAATGAATCCTTGGTCTTGTTTGACCTCGGATGAGTGTGTGGTGACAATGATGTTGGCGCAGACAATCAGATTAAGCAGTCTGAACTCCGGAAGAAGTTCAAACTGTTTAATCGAACCTCCTTTAGGCCAATGACGGGCAACACCACACAGCTCCAAAGCCACATCATCAAAGTTACAAGTAGGACGGTCAGGAACAGGGAAAGGATAGTATTGGGGAAAGACTTGCTCAATCTTAAGAAGTTGGCGAATCAATACAGGGGTGACGGAAATGGATTTTGACCGAACCCATGTAGTGAAAGATGGCTCATAATCACGAATACCCTCCATATTACAATAGAATTCTCGAACCCAATCGAGATTCTGACGCCCAGAAAACAATAAAACAAGGTCACCACCTAGAGGGTCTAACAAAGAACGAATGTGGATGGACTCAAATGTATCAGGTTGAACATTCCGTTCTAAATGAACTGTGCGATTCACAAAAGATTTGTGGAAGGACTTGGATTGTGTGGCCGACTGAAAGCTAACAGGGTTATAGGGAGGGCGAGAGACGGTGGCCTTTCGGCGTTTAGGAGCAGGAGCAGACATGACGAAAAAGACACTATAACACCCAACAACCCAACAAACCCAAAACCCAAACCACACCAAAACAAAACCAAAGCAAATCGTTAGTTCAATAACCAAATTTAAAAAAAACAAGGCATGAAATCCTTAATGTGCAATGCAAAAGATCAAGCATGAACAAAGAGGAGCATGGTATTGAAGAACTCATAACTAATACACCCAATATGAGAGAAATTGCAAAGGATAAGTATGAATCATGAGAAAATCAAAGCAATGTATTCAAGACCAGACCCATACTCACGCACAGTGACCTCAACAGCCCATAAAGACATGAAAGCAGGAACACAGATAAACCCGAATACCACAGACACAATAAAGAAAACACACATAAAAATCAGACAATAGGACGAGGAAAAGGTGTGAGAGAGAGAGAATCACAAAAACAACACACAAAACTCACAAAATCACAAACCTAACACCCACTATAACCAAATAGAACAAAAATCAACGAAAATAAAAGAGGGTAAAACTTACCAAAGAGCAAATCGGCAGGCAGGATGGAGGATGAGAGGAAAAATCGACCACAATGCAGCCACAAAACAAACCCTAGATCGAGAGAATGAAAAAGGAAGAAAAAATGACTCGAAGAGTCGAGAGAGGGAGTTAAGTATGAAAATGGTCCGCTCGAGCGTACGGATTACCGCTCGAGCGTAAAACAATGCAAGCAGACACCCGCTCGAGCGTTCATAGGGCCGCTCGAGCTCAAAAACCCATCTCTTAGAACTGCCAAAACACGAACAAACTGCTGCAAGAGTGAAAAACGCGCCCGAGCGTAAAACATTCCGCTCGAGCGGAAAAAAAACCTTTTTTTTTTTTTAAATAACAAAACACACCTAGAAAGTCCTGTAACAAGCAAGAAGAGCAAGTGTAGACTAAACCACTAAGACAAGAAAATCCATCAAATTATGAGTCCTGCAAATTTTGAGAAAAAAGATGAAACACCAGCTCATGAACAACACAGATAGTATTAAATCAAAGCCACACGCATCATGAGAATGCATAACTCAAAAACACACATGAGAGCTCATGTAAAAAATGTGTGTGTGTGCAATCCTTGAGAGCCACAAAGCTAGAGTTAATCCTAGTAGTGATCGGATGGCTGGACCTCCGACACGAGTAACTGACTATCATAGAGAAAAGTCAAACCACTGTCAATCCACTAGGAATCACGGGGTATTTGTTAAGTAAATGCGGAAGCTCCCCCTCAGACACTGTTTTTTATTTATTTATTTATTTATTTATTTATTTATTTTTTCTTGTGGGCACTCACTGGTGGCATGCACGCTCAAGAGTATGGATTCCAACCAGAGAAGAATGAATTCAAAATGATGGCCTGGTTGGTGCCTCTGAGGTAGCCTTTTCCTAATGCCCGGAGATCATGTACTGAGGGAGAAACCATGGAAGTGAACTAAGGCGGTAGATGGTTAAGAGACTTAACATCACCCATGATATACTAGTATAGGTCAATTTCTCCGCAAAAGTACAAGAAACGCTGTCAGTGGTCCATAGAGAACTTTGATCACTTATGCGGAAACCCCTGCAACAGTTTAGCTCAAGAATGTGTACAGAATGAGATCACGAAGTAAATGAGTATGGGCATTCAGAATGAGCTATGAACAAAGATGTAAAACAAATCCTGTAAGAAACATGAGCAGTGTTCATTTAATATTTTGATGCAAAAGTTACCAGGACTCAATCACAATGACATTAACACATCTAAGAACAGTAAGTCAGCCACTCACACTCACCTCACGAGCACAGGAAACAACCTAGTTACTGAGCATTACACCCAAGGTCTTTCTAAGAAACTCAAATCGAAGAAGATCAAGGGGTTTTGTAAAAATATCAGCTTTTTGATGCTCAGTAGGGATATGTTCCAAAACAACAAGGCCTTCATCCACTAACTCTCGAATAAAATGATGACGGATGTCAATATGTTTGGTGCGAGAGTGTTGGACTGGATTTTTTGAAATGTTTATGGCACTTGTGTTATCACAAAAAAGAGTGAGGGTATTCTGTTCTATTCCATAATCATGAAGCATTTGCTTCATCCACAACATTTGTGCACAACAACTCCCTGCAGCAATGTACTCAGCCTCAGCAGTGGAAAGAGAGATGGCATTCTGCTTTTTACTATGCCAAGAAACCAAATTATTCCCAAGGTAAAAACACCCCCTGGAGGTACTTTTCCTATCATCAGCACACCCTGCCCAGTCGGCATCAGAAAAACCAGTAATTTCGGCTGTAGTATCAGTGGAAAACCAAACCCCATACCCCAAGGTCCCATTAACATACTTGATGATGCGTTTTACCGCAAGAAGGTGAGACTCTTTAGGACTGGCTTGGTAACGAGCACAAACACCGACACTGAAAGAAATATCAGGACGACTGGCTGTGAGATACAAAAGACTCCCTATCATACTCCTATAAAGGGTAGGATCAACATCAATACCAGAGGAATCTTTGGAGAGGTGAAGACTGGTGCTCATGGGAGTGCGTGCATGCTTGGAAAACTCAAGACCAAACTTAGACACAAGATTTTTCGCATACTTAGACTGAGACACAAATATACCTGAAGGAGACTGTTTAATTTGAAGACCCAAAAAATAAGACAACTCTCCCATCATGCTCATCTCAAACTCATGTGTCATGCAATCTGAAAAATATTTCACAAGATGATCAGCAGTGGATCCAAACACAATATTATCAACATAAATCTGAGCAACAAGAATATGAGACTTAGTATGTTTTACAAATAAAGTCTTATCCACACTACCCCTTTGAAAATCATTGTCAAGAAGAAAGGTAGTAAGCCTATCATACCAAGCTCGAGGAGCTTGTTTCAATCCATACAAAGCCTTGTCTAACTTGTAGACATGATTAGGACATTTAGGGTCCTCAAACCCTTTTGGTTGCTCAACATATGCCTCTTCTCTCAAGTACCCATTCAAAAAGGCACTTTTCACATCCATTTGAAACAATTTAAAGCCAAGAAAGCATGCAACACCAAGCAAAATACGAATAGATTCGAGACGTGCAACTGGGGCAAACGTCTCATCATAGTCAACACCCTCTACTTGTGTGTAGCCTTGAGCAACCAACCTAGTTTTGTTCCTAACAACTGTACCATTCTCATCAGATTTATTTTTAAAGATCCACTTGGTACCTATCACATTCATGTCTCTAGGTCTGGGAACTAGAGTCCAAACTTTGTTACGCTCAAATTGACCTAATTCTTCATGCATAGCATTGACCCAACTATCATCTAGCAAGGCCTCTTTAATATTCTTAGGTTCAATTAAAGAAACATAACACATGTGTGAAACCTCATCCCGAATCTGTCTTCGGGTTTTCATTCGATCTGAAACACTTCCAATCACCTGTTGAACTGGATGATTCAGTTTCACCCTTGCTGATGGTTTTAGTTCAGGACTTGCGGTGATAGAAGCATCAGGAGTGATGTTCCTTTGAGCACTCTTGGGACTTGAACTTACCTGTGAGGATGGTGCTGTAACTTTTTCTTGTGATTGAACCTCAGCTTCTCCTAGATTTTGTGGTTGAGTGTCCAAGATTGGAAACTCACCATTGTTATCCTCATTTGTTGCTGGAGTAGGAGAACCTGTATCATCTATAACCACATTGATAGATTCCATTATTGATGAAGTTCGCAGGTTATAGACACGAAAAGCCCTACTGTTGGTTGAATACCCTAGAAAAATATCTTCATCACTTCGGGAGTCAAATTTGCCCAAGGGCTCTCTATCTTTGAAGATGTAACACTTACTCCCAAAAGTTTTGAAGTATTTTACATTAGGTTTCAAACCCTTCCACAATTCATAAGGAGTTTGTAAAGTGTCGGGCCTTAAATACACACGATTTACGACATAAACAGCAGTATTTAGGGCTTCGGCCCAAAACGTTGGAGGAAGACTCTTACTAAGGAGCATGACCCTAGCCATTTCTTGAACAACTCTGTTCTTCCTCTCAACCACTCCATTTTGTTGTGGAGTAATAGGTGCAGAAAACTCATGCTTAATTCCATGCATATCACAAAAATCCAAAAACGAACTATTTTCAAATTCACGACCATGATCAGTTCGGATTCTTATGATACGCCCAATGGAAACACCCTGTTCATTTTGGATTTTAAGGACTAAAGCCTGGAAAGCATTAAACGTATCAGATTTTTCCCTTAAAAATTTTACCCATGAGAATCGAGTAAAATCATCAACAGTTAAAAAAATATATCTTTTACCTCCAATGCTTTCAGTGCGAGTAGGACCCATTAAATCCATGTGAACCAATTCAAGAGGACGTTTGGTTGTAAAGCTGTTCACCTTTTTATGAGGAGCACGGGTTTGCTTGCCAAGCTGACATGGTCCACACACATGGCTCAAATTCTTACCTAGTTTAGGAACTCCTCTCACAAGCTCTTTGTTGGCTATCTTAGTTAGGTCTTTGAAATTCATGTGACCTAATCTTTGATGCCACAGATCAATGTTACTTATGGTGGCAGAATGACAAGTAAGATCATTAGTCGTAACAATCCCATAGCAGTTATCAGATGTGCGAACCCCATGTAAAACAGTATTTCCCTTTTTATCCAAAATTTCACATTTATCTTTTGAAAACAATACTTCATGATGGGAATCACACATTTGACTAATGCTCAAAAGATTAGCTTTAAGGCCATCAACAAGTAAGGCATTATCTAGCTTGGGGAGACCAGCAACACTTATAGAACCCTTACCAATGACTCTAGAAGTGCCGCCATCTCCAAAGGTGACAATTCCTCCTTCATATTTTTCAAGAGAGGTGAAGTAGGATTTGTTACCGGACATATGACAAGAGCACCCACTATCAAGATACCACATGTGTGAGTCACGTGCTTTTAGAGCAGTGTGAGCAACAAAACAAGTCAAATCCTCTTTTCTAATCCAAATCTTTTTAGTCTTGGTGTTCTGCCTAGACATGTAAGGTTGTCTCCTAACCCAAAAAGTATTAGAATTTCTACCCTTTTGAGACACCTTACCAAACAGTTCAAAACAGTAAGGACGAATGTGGCCATACCTACCACAGTGATGACAAATAAAAACAGGTTTTACCTCCTTCTTGTTGATCTTACCTACTTTTGCTTGATGAAGTGAAGGATCAACCTGGTCTATCTTCAATTTTCCTTTTGCTTGAGTCTTCAAGTTCTGAGAGGTAGAGGCCTGTCCTTTGTGAGCCGTCGCACCATAGCCTAGCCCTCTTTTGTCAGAACCCATTTGTTGAGACCCGAGTATGTCTTCTAGAGATCTGGAACCTTTGTTCCACATGGCAATTGTTGCTCTAGCAATACGGAGTTCTTCATCTTTCTGACTGACTTTCTCTTCTAATGCAGCTTGTGACAACTCAAGACTTTCAAGCTTTTCTTCATTTGTGGAATACACCTTCAGAAGTTCATTCCTTTCAGTTTCACAGGATAGAAGTTTTTCACATAAGTCTTGCCTGTCACTCGAGATCTTGATGATATTCTGTTTTGCTGTCAAGAGTTCTCCTTTGAGCCGGACATTCTCACTTTCACATATTTTGAGCTTGAGAGAGAGTTTGTCATTGGTTTTAGACAAATTCAGAGATTCCTCGTACAGCTTCTCGTAAGCTTGTTGTAGTTCTTCGCCATTGATCTCATCCATGTCTTCAGATGTTTCATCATCCTCTCTTTGCTCCTCATTCTCCTTGACCTCATCCAATTTAGCAACCAAGGCAGACAAGTTGCTGGATGGAGGTGGAGGTGAATCTTTTCTTTCATGGAATTGGCTCAGAATTTCCTATGCATCTTTAGCCTTTGTGCAGTGAACAACCCGTTGTTGTTCTTCATTAGAGATTGCTCCATGAATAATGATCAGGGCTCTCAGATTGCCCGGATTATCTGCACTTTCTGTATCTTCTTCAATGGCTTGCCAACCTTCTGGTTTAAAAGCTCTGAGAAACGCCCTCATTCTGATTTTCCAATACAGATAGTTAGCCCCATCAAAGGTGGGAGCATGATGCAGGTTCTGGCCACGAGCTGATTCCAAAGGCTTTGGAAGAGGTTGAGAATCCGTGGCCCAAAATGCCATGAATGCACTATCCCCATCTTCACCGGATTCAGGTTCTTCGGGTTCTTGCTCCGACCCGCTTTCATCATCCCAAGTTACGGTATAGACTTTCTTCCGATTCTTTTTCGAAGGGCATTCAAGAGACATATGGCCAAACCCTTGACATTCATAACACTTGACCCCTGGTCCCCTTACAATCCTTTTTTCAGTAGTTTGAGAAAATTTTGGTGGAACAGTTTTGGGTTTGTCATTACTCTTATCTTTTGAAATAGGGGCTCTGAAATTCGGTTTCTTTTTCAAAAATTTTTTAAACTGTTTTGTAAGCATAGCCGTCATCTCAGACTCTAAATCAAATTCAGTCTCCGGAGGTTTTGCAGTCTCATGGGCACTCGTGAAAGCCATATTTTCTTTTTGCTTTTTCTTAGAAATTTGGTGGGCTTCATAAGTCTGCAAATTTCCAACCAATTGATCGAGCTTGAGGGTATCAACATTCTGAGCCTCCTCAATGGCTGTCACCTTTGGTTGAAACCTCTCGGGAAGGGACCTCAAAATTTTTCCAACAACTTTTGCTTCCGGGATCTTTTCACCGAGAGTGAAACAGGAATTCACGATATCACTGAGTTTTGCATAAAATTCATCGAACGTCTCATCGTCGCGCATAAAAAGGGTTTCAAAGGCGGACGTGAGACGTTGAAGTTTTGACCTTTTAACAGAGGTAGTACCTTCGTGAATCGTTTCAAGAATATCCCACGCCTCTTTTGCTATTTCACACGTGCAAATTCGACGGAATTCTTCAGGTGTGACAGAGCAGAAGAGGGAGTTGAGAGCTTTGCTGTTCCAACTCGAATTCTGGTAATCGGTTGTGTCCCATTTATCAAGGGGTTTAGGAATATCAATCCCATCAATGGTGATTGTAGGTTCACTCCACCCAAAGATTACGGAGTGCCAAACTTTCTCATCGATGGATTTTAAAAATGCTCTCATACGAGCTTTCCAATAAGAATAGTTTGTACCGTCAAGTAATGGGGGTCTATGAGTCGAGTTACCTTCACGAATAGAATCCATGATACTAATCACACAAAATCACACTCCTATAGTTTTGAAAAAACAAAGAGTGACCCGCTCTGATACCAATTGAAAATCCTACGTGATTTGTGATTAGATCAAGATTAACTTATTCCAAATCCCAATTAATTCAAAACACTCAACCTAAAATCATCAAACACTTACGAGAGTGATTTTAGTTTATTTGTTTTTGAGAATAAACAATAAATTGACACAAACGATTTTTTACGTGAAAAAAACCACAATTGAAGAACCTTCAATTGTAATAAAAAACCACGGGCGAACCGCCACTATCAATCCACTACTGAAGAACGAAAAGATTACAAAGATACCATACAAATTACCCAACCCAGTCAATTTGTCTCTGAATCTTCTGTAACTCTTTCACCACACCTTCGTCACGGAATTGATCCTGAAGTTGATTCCACACCACAACTTCACTTGTCGAATTAACGACTGCGTAGAATCAAACGCCTTTTGAATTCTACGCTTTAATCTTCGGAATCCACCGAAGAGAACTTACTTGAAACTTAAGAAGCAACCTCCTTGATGTATGAATCTCAATGCATAAGTTCAGAACTCTCTCAAGAACATCAAGGAAAACTATGAAAAATCTCCAAAGAAAACTTTAAACACAACCCTAGTGCTTGTAGATCAGATCTAGGAAAAACTACTTCAAAAAAACACCCTTAACAGCTTTAAATAGGAATCTGGATCCGCGATCTCCGCTCGAGCTCAACACAGACTGCTCGAGCGGACTGACCAAAAACTGCGTGCGAACAAACTGAGATGCGCTCGAGCGTAGGAGAATCTGCTCGAGCGTAAAATCACACCCACCAGTATTTTTTGCTTGCCCTGACAAAATACTGAGACCTGCTAATCTACACTCGAGCTCACAAGGATCCGCTCGAGCAGACAAAACAAAAACACAAAAAAATACATTTGAATCAACACAATGTTTTGTCTCCGGATTTGACAACATAGGGACCTAACAATTGAGAATCAGGAACTTAGGTTTGAAGGAAGGTTGTGCGTGGCCGACGTCCCAGAGTTGAAGAGGAAGATTTTGCAGGAATCCCATGGTTCCAGATTTTCCGTTCATCCAGGAAATACCAAGATGTACCAAGATGTGAAGCAGACTTTTTGGTGGCCAAATATGAAAAGAGAAATAGCCTAGTTGGTATCTCAGTGTCTATATTGTTAACAAGTAAAAGCGGAGCATCAGAGGCCAGCAAGACTTCTTCAACCTTTATCAATTCCTGAGTGGAAATAGGAACACGTCTCCATGGATTTTGTGATTCGTTTGCCGAGGACACAAAAGGGTGTGGATTCAATTTGGGTTGTAGTTGACAGATTAACCAAGTCAGCACACTTCTTGCCTGTTAAGACTACCTTTAATGCCGATCGACTTGCTTTGTTGTGTTTGAATGAGATTGTTAGACTTCATGGAGTATTGATGTCCATTGTGTCAGACTGAGATCCGAAGTTTGTCTCTAGATTTTGGCAGAGTCTACAAAGAGCTTTGGGAGCCGAGTTGAGGTTTAGCACCACTTTTCATCCCCAGATCGATGGGCAAACAGAAAGAACAATTTAGATGCTTGAAGAAATGCTTAGACTATGTGTATTGGACTTTAAGGGAAGTTGGGAAGTGCATTTTCCATTAGTAGAATTTGCTTACAACAACAGTTATCAAACTAGCATTGACATGGCGCCGTATGAAGCTCTGTATGGAAGGAAGTGCAGATCGCCGATATGTTGGACCGAAGTAGGAGACAAAGCTTTAATTGGTCCTGAACTGATTCAAGTGACAACTGAGAAGATTAAACTTATCCGACAAAGAATTAGGACTGCTCAGAGTCGACAGAAGAGTTACGCCGACCAGAGGAGAAGAGAGTTAGAATTTGAAGTTGGGGATCATGTATTCTTGAAGATTTCGCCGATGAAGGGAGTTTCAAGATTTGGGAAGAAAGGTAAATTAGCACCTCATTATATTGGACCATTTGAAATCCTTGAAAGAGTTAACCCAAATGCTTACAGACTTGCTTTACCGCCAGAATTAAGTCAAGTCCATAATGTGTTTCACATTTCGATGTTGAGGAAGTATATTCAGGATCCATTGCATATGATTGATCATTTCGGGATTGTGATTAATGAAGATTTGGGTTATGAGGAGAATCCGATACGGATTCTTGATAGGCAAGTGAAACAGTTGAGGAACAAGTCGATATCGATGGTGAAGGTTGAATGGAAAGAGCATTATGGCAAGGATGCTACATGGGAAATGGAAGAAGAAATGAAAATCCGATATCCGGAGTTGTTTGTGGGATGAGGTAACTTAAGTTTGGGGACCAAACTTCCTTAAGGGGGGTAGGATGTAACAGCCCTCGCTTCATCTTGGTCATGCTCACAAGCATGCACATGAATTTGTTTTGTTAAGTTGCATTTACAGACCTTAATTTGTTTTGTCTGAGTGTTGCTTGCATGTTTTGTTTCTCGCTTGGTGTGTGTTAAACCGAGGTCATCTTAAGCCTAGGTCACACCTTCGAACCTCTTACACCTAGGACCATCTTGGAACCACTTTGGTTGACCTCCATCTTCACCCTGGCGTCTTGGCCGAGATGTCATCATCTAGGCCGAGATGCTATCATCTAGACATTCGACATCCTTGAACCTTGCACCTAGTGACCTTGTACCGGGACTGGAATGACCTAGACCGAGGTGTGGCACATCTAGGCCAAGTGTTATCCTTCATAGCCAAGATCATTGAAACCTGCTTGCCCGAAGCCTTTGTTCTAACCCGAGATCATTACCTGCCAGAGTGCCCATGTCACCTTGCTTGTTGTATACACTTTGTCATGCTCTTGTCTTGTCAGTCAGTCACCTTTTGAGGAGAGCCAACCAGCCGTTACCACATGTCCCAGCAGAGGGTTAAGTCAGCCGGTAGTAGAGAAAACATATCATTTGTTGTATCTTTGTCCTAGAAGAGAGAGAAGCTCTAGGAAGAGAGGAAGAAGAGTTCTTAGAGTGAGAATAGATTTCCAAGCTTGATCTTCACACCTTGAGCCGTTAGATTCGTGTTTTGAGGTTAGAATCTTGATATGCTCTTGTTGTTCTCCATGTTCATCTAATCACATTGCATGATCTAGCATTATTCATGAGCCATGCATTGATGTAAAGCTTGTTTTAGAAAGAGAAAATGATTTTCTTGTGTTCTTGAAATAAAGCCTTGTTTTGATCCGAAAGTTGTATCAAGATCCATGTTTTTGTGTTTGTTTTCATGAAACCTCCAAGTATGGGTACCCAGGTCCATGTTTTCGAACTCATCTCATGAAATCTTAGATTTTGTAATAACAAGTTAAGATTTTAGCATTCATGTTCTTTATGTTCTTCATGATCATGTTCTTCATGTTCCTCAAAGGGAAACCCAGATTTTCCTGACTTCATTTGCCTGAACGTGGTCATCGGGACCACACCTCGGCCAAGAGGTGTGGGACCTCGGCCAAGACCTAGTTGGTGCCCAGCATGTTTTCCCGAGATTAGAAACAGTGATTTAACTCCCAGCACATGTTTTGCTTTGTCTTGACTTAGTTTTGAAAGAAATGCCGAGATCATTTACACTCATGCAAAGCTTGTTTTAGAAATGCATTTCATATCCATCTTTGAGCATCTCTTATTGTCTTCTTAAAATGCATTCAATGGGATTTATTATGTGCTTGTAGGCCTTGGATCCTTGCTTGTAATCCCCACACCCGAAGAGCTATATGAGTGGTATTTCTAATAAAGCTATGTTATAAAGTTTTGATAAAGCTTTGCTTTGCTTTGGAAAAGTATTTGATCAAGTATGACTGACTATCCCTAGTTTTGTATCAAGTATTATATTTGTTTTGATGACATTCTTGGAAATTCCTTAGTGCTAGGGGACTATAATGCAACTAGTACCCTTGTTTTGAAAGTCCTTAGTGCTAGGGGACTATAATGCAATTAGCACCCTTGTTTGAGATATCTCCCTTATCTTGCCACCAACTGTTTACCACGTGGGTTTGTCCGGAATGTCATCCCCTGTATTATATTGATGCTAGTAAGCATTCCTTGAAGCTTTGAAAGATTTGATAGATGAACTTGGTTCATCCCTTGATTTTGTACAAGTTATGATATGTATTGTTTGATAAAGATCTCAGATGTCATTCATTTAAACCTTTATTACTAATATCATTCACTGAGTATCCAAGCTCACCCTCTCTATATATATATATGTAGGTGACGAGCAAGAAGGCGGTGACGCCTAGATGATTATTTGCAAATTGTTTGGATTCATATTTTGTGGTATCTTGAAGATTATGCTGCTTGGCTTGGCCATTGTAGTTCATTTTGTATATGTCGGCTTGAGAAACCTTTTGATCAAGATGTAATATGTATTTGTCTTATTTGCACTCAAGTTGTAAAACAACGTTATGTATGACATTTCATTTGATCTATGCACAACTCTTGTGGACTATTTAGATTTAAATTTATTGCTTCCGTACATGTGAGCCCCATATGTATACTCTGATTGTGTGTGACTTTGCAAGTTGGCCTTTGGTAATCTCGGATTACTGGCCATCATAGCACCATTCTACTAGGGGCGGAATGGGGTCGTGACAGGAGTGATAGCTATCATTATAAGCAAACTCCACCAATGGCAAGTGTTCTTCCCAACTACCACCAAGATCGAGGACACAAGCTCTCAATATGTCATCCAAGATCTGATTTACCCGCTCATTTTGTCCATCTGTCTGAGGATGATAAGCCGTGCTCAGTTCTAACCTAGCGCCCAAAGCATGCTGAAAACTCTCCCACAAATAACGGATCACGATCTGAAACTATAGAAACTGGTGCGCCATGACGTCGCACCATCTCCCAAATATACAACCTAGCTAGTGTATCTGCAGTTCGATGAATACTGATAGGAATAAAATGAGCAGACTTGGCGAGTCGATCCACTATCACCTAAATAGATTCATTGCCTCGTTTAGACCACGGAAATCCATCCATGAAATCCATAGAGATGCACTCCCATTTCCAAGTAGGAATCTCAAGAGGCTGCAAAAGTCCAAACAGTCGTTTGTGTTCTGCCTTAACCTGTTGGTACACATAACATCCAGAAACATACTCTCTTACGTCTTTCTTCATACCTTCCCACCAAAACGTCCTCTTTAGGTCATGATACATCTTAGTCCCACCAAGGTGAATGGTATATTTGAATCTATGGGTATCATCCATAATCTCTTTCCTCAATTCAACAATGTTAGGTACACACAACCAACCCTTGAATCGTAATCCCCCATCTGAGTCCATAGATCAATCAGTAGGACAATCATCGATTAAATCCACTACAAGGTCATCGAGCTTGCTGACGAGAAACCCATCTAAATTCTGCATCTGATGAACTTTACCCAGTAACGTTGGCTGCACGGTCACACCACCAATGTATGCCCTCTCAGCACTCTCTATTGGTTGAACATCATGCATCGAAATTAACTCCAAGGATTTCCATTCTTGAATCATCAAAGAAGCTATAATCCCATGTTGTCGACTAAGTGCATCTGCGACCACATTTCCTTTCCCTGTGTGGTAAAGGATCTCAAAATCATAACTACTGACGAATTCAACCCACCTTTGTTGCCTCATGTTCAACTCTTTTTGAGAAAAGAGATATTTGAGGCTCTTGTGATCTGTGTATAACTCAAAGTGCTCCCCAAATAAGTAGTGTCGCCACACTTTCAACGCAAAAACAACTACTACCAACTCTAAGTCATGAGTAGGGTATCGTCTCTCATGAGGTTTTAATTGTCGAGAAGCATAAGATACAACCTTCTGATGCTGTATCAACACACATCCCAACCCAGTTCCACTCGCATCAATAAACACTACTAACTTTTCCCCTTGTACCGGTGTAGTTAACACCGAAGCTGTAGTTAACCGCTGCTTTAACTCTTGGAAAGCTCTCTCACAATCATCTGTCCATACGAACTTCACATTCTTGCGGGTCAACTTGGTCATGGGTGCTGCAATAGTGGAAAACTTCTCTATAAATCTCCTATAATAACCGGCTAGTCCTAAAAAACTTCTCATCTCTGTAGGGTTTGTGGGCTGCTTCCATTCTTTGACTGCAACAACTTTCTCAAGATCTACTGCTATCCTTTGATTGGATACAACATGCACCAAAAATCAAACTTCTTTCTCCCAAAAGTGACACTTACTGAACTTAGCGTATAACTATTGCCCCCTCAAAGTCTGCAATACAACTTTCAAGTGTTCTCTGTGTTCCTTCTTATTCTTAGAATACACCAGGATATCATCTATGAAGATAATCACAAACTTATCTAGATACGGTTGAAAAATTCTGTTCATCAAGTCCATGAAATAGGCAGAAGCATTGGTCAAACCAAAAGGCATTACAGGAAATTCGTACAACCCATACCGGGTTCGAAAAGCAGTAAGCGGTATACTTTCCTCTGACACACCCATCTGATGGTAACCTGTTCTGAGATCAAACTGAGAAAAAATGGCTGCCCCCTTTCAACTGATCAAACAAGTCATCAATCCTAGGTAGTAGATACTTGTTCTTGATAGTCACCTTGTTTAGCTCTCTGTAATCTATGTACATACTGTAACCAGCCCGCGGGGGACCTCAGCTACAGCTCGGACTCGATTTGTGTAGTCACGGTTCTAAATCTGAACCAAAGAGTCCAAATCCGGCAAATCGTTTGAGAAAACAGATTTTTGAAAGAAGTGCCAAACATGGACTGCTTTGCCAGATACAGAGTCACCACCTAAATATTTTATTTTGGGAAATTTAGGAAACCCTGACTCGGTGCCAAAAGGCCACGTGTCCGTCATCACCAAAGTTGCCTCGGCTCGGGAACTTGGGTACGATTGGGGAATGTCACTTCGTGAGCACCCCCACTCGCCCGGTCATAGACCGGCCTCTACTAACCATGATATCAATTTTTGAAAACTTTGTGTGTCCTTATTCCGGTTATTAGCCTAGGTTACTATGTGACGCACACAGCATATAAGTATAGACTGGATCGTCTGAATTGGAACAAAACATTTCATGTTTGCTTTTGAAAATGGTTTGCTACCCGCAGGTAGGCTTGAAACATTTGATGATTTATTCCAATTCAAATAACTCAACCTTCACCCACAGGCATTCAAGCAGTTATATCATATAAGCACATAGCCTCATGGTAAGCATGCTATTCATGGCAGCACTCACACGCATGCAAGGATGCTAAAGCATAAAGCTTACCGAGTACTCCAAGCCAAAATAGAAACTCATTAGAAATCATGCATGATCCTAAGTATACAGAAATGCCTAATGCAACACATGCAAAATGCAACTGTAGTAGGCTCGGCTATTCTAAATATGGCATATGGAATGCTACAACTAACACGTATTCAATTTGGAATTGAAAGTACAATGCGGTTAGTATGATGCGCCGAGCCCGGTGCATGCAAAACAGATGAATGATGCAAACATGCTGTCATACTGTATGCTAATTGAAATATGCCCTAATCTAACCATCATAAGCAGGTAAATAAAAGGGAGAAAGACGTGGGGTTGGAAGACAAACATCACACTCACCCACACTTATTACAGTTGTGCCCTCGCGCAGAGGGTCCGAATAAATAATACAGTCCCAAAATAAAAGAATATTACAGTCTGAATATTACAGATTCCTAATTAATTAACAAATTAAATAATAAAACTGTAAAGCTGGCATGCAAGCCAGGGACTGCCTTGCTTCTGATGAATGTCTGAGCTGCCTTGCGCGGAAATCCACTGGGATGCCCCAATTAGCCTCTGCTTACACCTTTTCTTGAAAAGCGTGCCAAGTCCCGAAAAGTTGCTGATTCCTGATTTTGCTGCAACAGAGAGCAGGAAAGGGGCATAGCAGTGTATTTTCACAAATATATGCATGCCTCGATCCTCGTGCCACCAATCACGCATATCGATGCATGATGGCCGAGGAGCCGAATTGCACAATTTAATGTAGGATGAATGCACATGAAAACACAACAAAACCTAACTCCATCATAGATGATCCGGAGTGTCGGTGACTGGGAAATTGAGACACATTCCGTCACTCGGAGTACGAAATGCACCTCGTTTCCCGTGCCCGGGCTAACTCCTATCCCGAACACGATGCAATATGCATGACATGCAACTAAGATGCAATCTTAACATACACAATGCTATGAATATGAGATGCCTCGAAATGCGTGCACACGGGCACGCAAACCGAGAAAATGACAGAATGCAATCTAAGATACAACCTAGTATGCACTATGCTATGAAAGTGAGATGCCTCGAAATGCGTGCACACAGGCACGCAAACCGAGGCAATGGTATACGCAATGTAAGTGACTAAAATGGCATGAAAAAGGTAACATGGACTTATACTAACATGAGAGAACCTCAGCCACACTCACATAAGAAGCCGGTTGATGAAAATGAAGTGCCTCGAAATGCGTGCACACGGGCACGCAAACCGAGACAATGGCATACGCAATGCAAATGACATGAAAATGTGATATGGGCTTATACCAACATGAGTGAGCCTCAGCCACACTCACATAGGATGCCGGTTGATGAAAATGAAGTGCCTCGAAATGCGTGCACACGGGCACGCAAACTGAGGCGATGACATTCGCAATGCAAATGACATGGAAACATGATATGGACTTATATCAACATGAGTGAGCCTCAGCCACACTCACATAGGATGCCGGTGGATGAAAATGAAGTGCCTCGAAATGCGTGCACACGGGCACGCAAACCGAGGCGATGGCAGAATGCGATGTAATGGCATGAAATGGATAGCAATCATTCTAATGGAATTTCAGCACTAAAATATGGGGGAAAACAGTCCCGAAATGAGGCGAAATGACACGAAATGCATGAAAGAGTCCCGAAATGCGAATTTAGGCACCCGAAATGGCCTATAGCTATGCCAAACATGCACAATATGGACATGAAATGCAAAGACAGAAGCTAGGCAGTCCCAAAAAAGGCACTTTCACAGTTATAAACATGGCCAAACAGCAAGCATAGATAGGGCAAAAATGGCATGCAAGAATAGGGGCCAAGAGAGGGGTAATGAAGCAAGTGGTATAAGCAAAATCCAAACTGAAAAACTTCCTTCTACATCATTGAAGAGGGACCAAAAATATGAATGTTTACAGTATATGGCAAGCCTCAAATCAATATACAAACATGCTAAAAAAAGGCACAATATTGAGGCTCAAAAGGTGCTATAACATGAAGTATACAAAATAATCACCAAATAGAAAAAAATGTTAATGAAACATGAAGTATAGGCCAAAATAAGACTATTTCCAGAACTGTAAAATGGCCAAAAACAAAAGCATGATAGGCTAACAAAACATGCAAGAATGGGGAATAAAAGAGAGATATAACATGAAGTGGCATATGGAGGTCCCAAACCATGAAAGGACCTAAAAGAAACATGAAGAATGGACCAAAATAAGCACTTTTTTAGAACTGTAAAATGGCCAAAAACAAAAGCATGGTAGGCTGCCAAAACATGCAAGAATGGGGAATAAAAGAGAGATATAACATGAAGTGGCATATGGAGGTCCCAAACCATGAAAGGACCTAAATGAAACATGAAGAATGGACCAAAATAAGCACTTTTTTAGAACTGTAAAATGGCCAAAAACAAAAGCATGGTAGGCTGCCAAAACATGCAAGAATGGGACCAAAAGGGGAGTATAAAGGTAAGTACAACATGGAAGTCCCAAATGGTGTTGAGCCCTTCTTTAATGTTGGAGAGGGGCTCAAAATAAGCCTAATATCAGTTTACAACATGCTCAAAAACAGATTACTCATGGGCCAAAAATAGCATGCAAGATTATGACATATAAGAGGATCAATGAAACAAGTGCATCATGGAGGGCTCAAACAGGGTTGAGCCCTTAATGAAAAGTGAAGATAAGCTCAAAAGAGGGCCACTTTCAGTTAGGGCCGGAGCTTGAAACAAAAAGCATATTGGGCTTACAAATGGATCAAGAAAAAGGGTCAAAGAGGAGAAATGTCACTCACCCTTGAAGACTAAAGCTTTTGTTGCTTCTTGGACCAATTTGCTGCTCCTTTAGCCTTTGAGAAGCCTTCCTTGTTGCTGGAAATGAAGTGGTGATGGTAGAGCTTGGTGGTGATGAAGAACACAAGGTATAGGACTTGGAAGTTTTTTAGGAAATGAGAGGTATAGAGAGGGATTTGTGTATGGAAGCTTGAAGATGATTTTTCTAACTCCAAAAATAGATATGGAATGCTGGTTATAAGGGCCAAAATGGGGGTGTAAAGGTGGGGGAAAAGGAGGGCAACTTTCCCCCACAAAATATCCCCCGGATATTGATATTTTCTGGGGGATAAAGCTCCACAGCTGTAAAGTGAACAGTGCAAGGATCTCGGCCGGCCAGTTACTTTTGCTGCAGGTGGCCGGCCGGCCACACCCCCTAGCCGGCCGGCTAGGGGTCAAAAGGGTCAAGCAGATTTAATGGCCGGCCACCACATGATAGTGTCCTTCCATGTGTGTACATCACAAATATGTGGTTTGGGTTTGAAGAAAATGGGTCCAAGGGGTTCAACATTGGCCCGGAAGGAGGGGTTCAAAAGGGTCAGGTGGAATTACTGGCCGGCCACCATTTTTTAGGGTCCTCCCAAGTGTGTACACCACAAATATGTGGTTCAAAGTTCAAGAAAGTGGGTCCAAGGGGTTCAACATTGGCCCGGAAGTGTGAAAAACGGGCGTCGGAGGGCGTCGGAGGATATATAACTGGTTGCTGCAACAATTACTGGCTTCCCACCCTTCAGTGACCTCCCCGGTGATAAAACAGAGGTACCTGCCAAAAATGAACGAAAACCGTTGCAAAACGAATGTTCGGGGGCCAAAACGCGCAGTTCGAGGTCCCGAAAATGGGCTGTTAAGCACCGAAAGTGGCATTCGGCCACGGAGTGGGTTTCTCAGACCCTAGTGTCCCTCAAAAGGGAGAAAATAGGAAGTATGCCAAAAACCGGAGCAATAGGAGATGGTTAAGCGGTCCCGAACCGAGGCACACGGCCTGACGGCTCCGAAAACCGGAAACCGGACTCCGAAATGGGAAAAATGGCCTACGGCCACCAAATGTAGCCTACGGACATTGAGAGATGGCCTACGGGACCTCTCCCTTCCCTCAGGAAAAGAAACAAAGAAAACCGAGCCTGGTTCGCAAACCGAGGCAAAGTACAAAAGAGGGTTCGGAAGTCCGGAGGCAGGGCTCGCAGCCGCGACTCTGAGACTTCTGAACAAGCACAACATGCAATATCACCGAGTGCTCAACTGGTGACGTCTGAGTCTCAAGGTCGGTCAAAAATGGGGTGTCTACACATACGGAGAGTGCCATCTTTCTTAGAGACAAAGATCGCGGGTGCTCCCTACGGGGAGTTACTTGAACGAATGAACCCTTTCTAAAGCATCTCTTCCAACTGCTTCTTCATCTCCACCAGCTCTTTAGGTGCCATTCTGTATGCCACCTTAGAAATTGGTGTAGTTCCTGACACTAAGTTAATGCGAAATTCTACTACTCGTCGAGGAGGAGGTCCAGGTATCTCCTAAAATACATCCTCAAACTCGCGCACCACATCTACCTCACTAATATCCTGCTTAGGGATTTCTACCGAGCACAAAAAACTCGTCATCACCGACTCTTCTCTATCGCTAGAAGTGTGGGTAAGCCGTGGCATACCAAGAATATCTATATTTACAGTCTTTCCAGCACAATCTAGAGTCACAAAGTACTTTCGCAGCCAATCCATACCCAAAATAATTGTAAACCCCTCAAACCCTAACACAATTAGGTTCGCATACAAGACTCTACCCGCAAACTTAATCTCAAAATCTTTACACATCTCATAAAGAGTAACTGCCCTTCCTAAAGGGGTCTTAACATGAATAAGTCTAGACAATGAGGTAGTTACAGTATGTTCTCTTTCTACAAATTGTCTAGATATAAAAGAATAAGAGGCACCAGTATCAAAAAGTACTCTAATAGGTTCTTGAAAGAGATTAAAAGTACCTTGCACTTTGTCAGTTCCTAGCATCACTGCAAATGCCCTGGCTGGAGCTGCCTGACCCTGTTGCACCTGCTGTCTCTGAGAACAATCCTTGATTACATGCCCCAACTGCTGACACCCAAAACACTTCCTATTAATCGGTTGAGGTGCTACTGGTCTGATAGGTGGGGGGCCCTCTAATTGAGGTACAAGAGAACGAAAACCCAACTGTAGCACTTGCTGCCGCTGTCCTTGATAACCCTGTGGGCGCGGACCACCCTGTCTCTGAAAATAGTGCCCCTGGGGCCGAAAATTACCCTGAGGCCTGAAATTTCCTTGATTACCCTGTTGCTGTGGCCTCTGAAACTGCTGACCCTTATGCCTTTGATCATAGGGTCGGTATCTGTTCCCATCTTGTTGCTGGAAGTGACTCCCTCTAGAAGTCTCTCTGACCTTGGCCTTCCCTTCTTTAAATTGCTTCTCCTTTTCCTCATACTTCAGTGCCAAATCAAGAACTCTATCAAACGGTTCAGCATCAAAGGGAATAAGGGACTTTGGCAGGTAATGATTCAATCCCTTAATACACTTCTCATTCTTCTTCTCCTGCGTGTCAACCAAGTAAGGAGCATATCGAGACAACTCACGAAACTTGGTGACATACTCGATCACTGTTCTACTCTCTTGAGTCAACTTAAAAAATTCATTACTCAGTTGAGACTGAATAGCAGCAGGAACAAATTTTCGGTCAAAACGAGTCTTGAAATCTGCCCAAGTCAAAGTCTTCAAATCTAGACCCTCTTTCCACGAGTTCAACAAAAATAGGGCTACTCCCTCAAGCTGATGTGTAGCCAACTCCTGCTTTTGAACCTTGGTGAGCTGCATACGACCAAACACCATCTCACATTTCTGAACCCAAGCGTCAGCTGCAATGGGTCCTCCAAAAATAGGGCTGCTCCCTCAAGCTGATGTGTAGCTAACTCCTACTTTTGAACCTCGGTGAGCTGCATACGACCAAATACCATCTCACATTTCTGAACCCAAGCGTCAGCTGCAATGGGTCCTCCATCTCCAGAGAATTTTTGACCTCCCAAAGAACCAAAGTCTTTGTTTCTCTTCGCAAAGAGATCTCCCTGCTGGCCTTGATTATTGTTCTGAAAAACCTAAAGTAAATGAGCTATCATCTCCCCCACATTAACCTGCACCGTATTGGTTGCCTCGGTAGCAGTCGTCGTCGCCGCTGCCGCTGCCGCTGTGTTAGCAGTTGTTTCTTCCCCTATGCCATTAGGCTCAGCGCTTCTCAAATTATACCTTCCAGCCATCACCTTCAAGTTAAACGCACAAAAAGAATTCGTTCATAAATACTTAGAATAAATTCAACCACCAACCTAAACTAGCTAACCCATGTTTTCACAATCCGAGGATCACGTAAACTCTCAATAGTCTACAGCTCTGATACCAAACTGTCACGCCCCAAAATTCAGACAATTAAATATTAAATTAGGACTAAACCCCAATAATATTCCATCATCCAAATCCTAAGGGTGAAAAAAAAAAAAAAAAAAAACTAAATGCCAACTAAACCATTCACCATAATTTCATAACTAACCAATACTTCCAATATTAAAGTAACAACACATAGTCAAAATAACTTAAATAATGTACAGTTACAAACCATGCCAAAATATCTCAATACTAAGGTCATAAAAAAAAATAAAAAAAATACATAAACTACTAACAACCTTAAGCTTAAGAAAAACAAAAGAAGTCCAAACAACATGTCCTACGATCATAGTTATTTCTTGTCACCACTATAGCCTTAACTAATCCTACAAAGGAAGCTCGACTACGCTCAACTAGAACGCACCCCGAGTTGCCAAGAGACAAAATGGGTTAGTATACAAGTATACTGGTATGAGTACAAGATTTAACATCCACGTGTCCACCAGACACAAACAAAAATACATTTAATAATTGTCACGGGACAAGACAAGTAGTTCCAACCGCACCGAGATGAATGGGTAGTTTCCCGAGATACAGTGGCATTTAGTTTCTTGTCCGTACACAGCGAACTATAAATTAATTATAAAATAAACAAAATAGAAATAAAAATATGGTGGGTCAGCCCTGCATAAAAAAAATTAGTAAGACCCACCATCCTGCAAAAAAATAAAGTTAGTATCATTTAATCATAAGTAACTTGCTGAAGAAGTATAAAAATGCACCGTTTCATTCTTAAATAATTTGAATTGACCAAAACTCAAAGAATGAAAGTTGTATAGAATCAAATTTCCTAAAAAATCACGCGAACGAATTTAATAGAAACTGAACAGGTTGAGAGAAAAGCTAGATAGAAAAACCTAGACGAAATTCAATCGAAAAAATCTGAAACTGAAAACGAACAAAAACTGCTATAAGATGATTTTTTTTGGAAAAGTTCAAAACACGAAAAGTGTGCAAAATAATATTTTACTTCAGTTTGCATGAAACCAATAAAAATGAGCTCATTTCGTGGGTTAAAACAGTCTCTAAAATCTGCATTGCCAAAATGAATCAAAATTACAATAACCAAGATCATCCGATTATAAGTTCTAATCAATCTTTTTAATAAAAAGTTAAAACACAAAAGTTGTCTAAAATCACGTATACATGCCTCTTCTCAAATTTCATAATTTATCGAGGTCATTTACTATTTTTCAAGATGTACAAATCAATACAATTCACATTATACTAATAAATTTATAATTAATTTCTTTGTACCTTAACTCCACCACTTCGGCCCTCCACTTCCGGCCTACACATATATCCCATGTGCCTCCCGTATACCTAACACCACTCCGAAGCCAAACTTGCACGGGGATATCGCCCTGAGTTTGACTCACACTTTTCGGATGGTTAGCATATACGTACGCGCGTAAATCAAAGCACTCGTCTACTCATGAGAACGAGGCAACAATATTCATATACAAAACATCTCACTCTTGAGAACAAACATAACAATGCCAAGCCTAAGGCATTCAAATAAATCTCATAATCCTCACTTTTTTTTATACACTCTTTCTCACCAACACTCAAATAAAACAACAATCCATGGAGTCATGGTGGAGTATAAGGAATTTATCTAAAGGTTTCTAATTAATTTTAATTTCATATAACCATGAGTGTGATTACAACTATAAAATATGTAATGCCCTCAAAAATAAACCCATCATAGCATACATTCACAATAAATAAAAGAGTTTTCATATTACAATCATCCGAGTATTCTTACAAAAGGTATTACATGTTAACAATAAAAGTAAACGCCCTATAGGCTTACAAATTTTCAAGTCAACACTTGGTTACAAAAAGGAGAGTACTAACTCTACACAAATAAGCCCTTGGCTTGATATACATGTAATACAACAAAAACAACAAAAAAGAGTCTGTAGCCTCAAGCCTCCTAAGCTACGTCCTTGGAGGTGGCATAACACTTGTACCTGAAAATGATGTCCCATATAGGGTGAGTCAACGCCCAGTAGAGATATGCTAAACATAATATGAGCAATAACTAAAACATTAGCACTTGATAAATGTTTAACTCATATAAACCAACATACAGTACAATCCAGTTCCATAATCCTTAACTTAACAAAACCCAACTTATAAACATGGCTCAAAACCTGGCCAAACAACTTAAGTGAGACTACATCTTATGCCAACAATACTATAAACTGCCATTTTACGGAAATTGCATCTCCGAGATTCAGCACCCATGTATTTTTTATTCTCTTGCCATTTTACGGATATTCCATTCGCGGGACTCGGCACCCATGTATAGATATTTTCGGATTGCCATTTTACGAAAATTGCGTCTGTGGGATTCGGCACCCATGTATAATTACGTTCGAATTGCCATTTTACGGATATTGCGTCCGCGGGATTCGGCACCCATGTGTAATTATTTTCAAATGGCCATTTTATGGAAATTTCATCTGCGGGATTCGGCATCCATGTATTCAAATACACAACTTGATTAGTTTCAATTCACCTAATCATCATGCAATGTCTACAACAATCACGACTATCCTCCACCGATAGCCCAAAACAGTTATTTCTAAACAGATAATAAATGTCTCAACAGATATATAATTGACATTTTCAAAAGTGAGAGATTTATAAATCCAACTCCACCAATCTATCTCATAATGAGCCAATTTCATTATTCTCAACTCAATTTCATAATTCCATAACAAATGTCATTAATTACACTAATGACCCAAATATACCCAAATATGGCATTTTTTTCCCTTAAGCTTAATATTGACCCAAAGGTCCAAATATTATCAACAACACCAATATTCTCATCTCTAGGCTCAAATACACATGCATAGGCTCAAAATACAAAACCCCTCTTTTATACATTTTGAAACCCTAACACCCAAAATCACCCAACTCAACATTACATCAAAATGACCAATAGTTTATGTCAAAGACCATAGAAATGAGTAGTTATCCCTACCTCAAATTCGGAGCTCAAAGGAAGAAGATGTAGAAATCTCGAAGTTCTCCAAATCAAGAACTTTTCGGATCAAAAGATAGCCCACAACAAACTCCACACTTTTTACAAAGGGACTAAGGTGGGAGATCACTCTAATTAGATCAATACCTAGAGAGAAGTTGGGTTTCTAGTGAGAGGAGCTCTCCAATGGAGTTTTTCGAAAAGTAAGAGAGAGAAAGGATGTTGAAAAGTGATTCAAAATGACCCAGCTGTGATCTGATATACGTATGACTCGCTCAAGCGGAGAATAGGACGCTCGAGCATCAAACACAAAAAATTGAACCCGCTCGAGCGCAAGAATACCCGTTTGAGCGTCAAGACACAGTTGCAAAACACACCCGCTCGAGCGCAAAGGAAAGCCCGCTCGAGCGTAGATTTCACTCATCCAGTACTTTTACAGACATTGCACACCCACTAGAGCGCCAAGAGGCCCGCTCGAGCGTGAAAAATGAACCTGGAGAAATTTTGCAGAGGCACAAAATGCTGAGAGTGTAAACTCCGCTCGAGCGCAAATGGACCCGCTCGAGCGGACCACCAAAAATCTGGGCAACTAGGAATGGGACTTAAGCATAACCAACCTGTTCGAAACACGCCCAATACATCCTAAAACTCAAATATATGGAATTAAAGGACGACAATAAGATATATACAATAACCAACTCCATGGAACCTAAGTCCGGATACAACAATTAAAGAAGGAAGAACCAGGATCGCTATAAAATAAATCCATATAAAAACAACAAATTAAATATAAATAAAGGGAAGTGGATTTTATAATCATAATATTTTTTTTTTGAAAATCAAAAAATTATTTAAAAAATTAATGAAACCACCAAAACAAAACCCTAATTTTTTTTTCTCCTTTCCTCTTCCCACCTACTCTCTTTCTACTTCCTCAAATATTGATCACTCTTGGTTGTTAATCTCTCTCTATCTCTCTCTCTCTCTCTCTCTCGCACACACGGCTTGCACAGCCGCACCAGCACCTCTTTTCTTTACTTTGATTAGGTTCCTACTCCTATTCTAACCCTAATAAACTATTATAATATATTATATTATATAATACAATATAATTATAATATATATAAATATAAATATAAGATAATATATATATATATATACCTATATATATAACACATTTTTTTTATATATATAACAAATATAAATATATAAATATTTGGATTAATTATATATAATTGAATAACACATTAAATTAATTAATCACCACATTAAATTCATTAAATATCACATTAAATTCTCATGTGACCACACAATTAATAAAGCCAAAAATAAAATAAGATAATAACAATCATAATAATAAATAAATGATTTAAGAAAATTAGGGTCGCTGAGATCTGTGTGAAGAGGAACACTATGATACTCATTAGATGTAGAGTTTAGTTAGTTTTTTTTTTTTTAACTCAACCGATGTGTGTTGTGATTTTTTTTGTTTTAAAAAGATTAGCATAGAAAAATTTTAATATAATATTGTGAGTGTATTTTGATGTCCATTATAATAATTTTGCTTTAGGATACAATTGTCACTTAAATAATGTTTTATTAAGTGTGTGCATAGAGACAAATTGGTGTATGGAAATAGAATTTCCCATTTTTGTGTACTTAATTTTTATTTTTTTGCGTGTGTAAATTACAAATACAGTCCTTGATATTTGTTTAAAAGAAGAGGATCCCCTCTGGTTCAAATTTTGGACTAGAGGACGTTGTTTGGGCCAATAGGTTCCACCACGGGCCCCGTTTTGATAATTTGACCAGTTCATTTTGTCAGACACTTTGTGTATTTCGTCTACACACAAAACTAGATCGATCAAATAATTGTAACTTATTTAATTTATAGGATTTTTAATTAAAAAAATGTATGATTTATATCTTCACTCATTTTTGAGTTTCATTTTTGGTTAAATTACAAATACCTCCTTTGAGGTTTGATTAAAATACGAATCACCCTTGTGGTTCTGAAAATTACATTCCATCCCCTGTGATTTTTAATTTCATAATAAATCGTTCCTTTTAGTTTTTAATGATTTTATAAACATATTTCAATTAATAATTTAAGTAATTTTATTATTTAATAGGAGAGCAATTATGAATTTTATTTTTTTTAGTTAATTCTGTTAAATAAAAAATTCTAACAATAGGGTATTTGTAATTTTTCAAATCATATAGAGCAATTTATACTTTAATCAATCTCAGGGGTGCATTTGTCATTTATCCTTTATTTTTTTTAATTTTTTTTCATAATCCCTAATATTATTCCTTTTTGTTTATCTCTATTCAGATCGATCTTGCTCCACGACCATGCCGCCATCTGCTATGTCCAAATTTGAACAGACCCTGTAGCGATCCCAGTTTTCCCTCCATTGGTTGTTATATCCCGGACTCAAGTTCCGAGTTCCGTACTGATATCTGTATCTTGTTTCCATCCTTTAATTTCTTGTATTTGAGTTTTGGGATGTGTTGGGCAGGTTTGTAATAGATTGGTTGTGATTGGAAGCAAATGGTTGCTGTCCAACCTTTAGTCTCTTCGCTCGAGCCAGCACTTTGTCACTCGAGCGAAGGTTTGTACGCTCGAGAGAGCTTTATGTGTCTTCAGGTTTTGGTTCAGACGCAGCCTTGTCTCGAGCAAGCTTTTCTTCGCTCGAGCGAGCAAGCTGTATGTTTTGGGTTTCTTCGCTCGAGCAAGCATTCTTGCGCTCGAGCGTGCTTCTGGGTTGCAGACCTGAAACTCCGTGTTATTCGCTCGAGCGAGGCTTTGTGCGCTCGAGCGAGGTTTCTTTGTGTCTGGTCGCTCGAGCGACCACTCCTTCGCTCGAGCGAGGAGCGAGTTTATCAGTTCGCAGCAGCAGCTTCTTCTTCACTTTTTGATTTCCCTTTTGTCTCAAAACCCTAGATCGACAGTTTCTCTCTCTCTAAACTCTCTCTCTCTAAAAATACATCTTGTTCTTGAGACCTTCTACCCTAGTCTCTTTGTGAAAAGGGTTGAGCATCGCAGGGGCTATGTTTTGATCCGTGAAAGTTTGGGTTTGGAACACTTTCAAGTTTTGCTTTTCTTCTCCTTTGGGTTTCTCCATTTGAGGTATGGATTTCTTTGTTCTTTTTCAATACTCCGTCTATAGATAGACATGTGGTAAATTTGTATTGCATGAAAATCATGTCCATGTTGGATTTCTTTGAAAATCATGTAAGGGAACTTAGGGTTGGTTGTTTGGGAACGAATTTGTTATCATTGTTGGTTATTTGGACTATTTGGGAGGTAACATAGCATGATATTGCTGAAAGAGGAGAAAACCCTAAATTATATTTTGATTTGGTAAATTAAAGAGGGAGGTTGATTGAACAATAATTGTAAATTACTATTGTTAATATGTGTTGGGTGAAGGTGTTAATGCCTAAGGGATTAACTATGGCTTTGGGGTTGTTTTGAAATGAATGTATTGAACTGAGTTGGATTATGGCTTTATCATCCATGGAATTGGTTTTGTAAAATAAAAAGAATGGATTTGATTTTGTGAATAGGAAAAGTGTTTTTGGGAATAAGTGGTATAACATGTTGACTTGGAAAGTTTATGAAAGTTGACCTTGAAAATAGAAAATGAAATGTTAACTCTATGTGAGTCTTGGAAAATGAATATGGAAATTGAACTATTATGTCTTGAGTGTTGAATACCCACATTTGGGGTTTTACCTTTTCCTATCGTACTAGCGTTGTTGTTGGGTTTAAGATCTCATGATAGTTGAGTCTTCTAATAGGTGTACTGAATACATGCATCTAGAGGTTTTCTTCTTGGTCATCGGTGAAGGATGACATTGTTGTATTGAATTGTTGTGTTCGCATTACACCGGTGTTGATTGAACATTGTATGTAATGAAGTGCTATGATACATTATATATGTATAATTGTTAGGGAGGAGATAGGTGATGTACTCCAGTGTGTGGGAGGAGATAGGGGATGTACTCCACATACCTTTGTGTTCATATACTTTAACACATTGCTTATGTATCTTGATAGTTTATGTGTGTGCATTACACTTGTTGGTTATACTCTGTTGTATTATGATTATTGGTGTTATACACTGCGCTTATAATCAGAGGTACCGTTACCTTCTAGCTAGCGTCTGGAGAACTGACTGCGCTTATAATCAGAGGTACCGTCACCTTCCAGCTAGCGCTTAGAGAACTGACTTAGCCGGTAGAGCAGAGTTTTATTGTTATTGTCTCAGTGTATCTGAGTATATCATGGATTGCGATGGTCACAGTTTTGGAGGGCCGAGTTGCCTCATTTGTTGATTATATACATGTTGATGATTTGCTATCTCCCTTTTATTAAAGGCATGCATGTATAGATATGAATGTATTGGGAACAAATCAAAATGTCATTTTGAAATTTTGGAAAATGTGAAGGAAAATTGGGTATTTGAAAGTATGTTTGAAAAAGGAAAAATCTGTTGCAAGTATGGAAATTGGGAGAAGGGTAAGGGACTTGGTGAAACTATTTTCTAGAATTGTTTTTATCATGAAAGTTGGGGGAAAGGGGTAATGAAAAGAAAAGAAAGGTGAATCGCTTTCAGTGTTGAATGGAATGGCTGATTTGAGAAAAGTTCATACATATGTATATTTTGTATAAACTGTCACCTTACTATTTTAGTATGAGATTGGGCATTCATGATCATAGCTATCTGTAAGTTGTTATTGTTGAGGATCATGTTGAGATCCCTACTGGACTATATGTTCATCCCACGTTGTATCCTTTTTCAGGTGTTAAGTAGGATATGCTACAAGATTTGGATCTTCTTATATGTTGGCCACGGGGCCTCTTTTGTGTTGGCAGAATACCATATATGAAAAAGGGTTACACCATTCTTTTTGATTCCTTAATCATGTAAGCCCTCGGGTAGTTTATTTAGAATGCTTATGTTGTATTTTAATTTGCATTCGAATGAGAGAATTGTTATTTGTTTCTACTAGTCAAACATTTGAGTTTATTTCCGCATGTTATCTCTGAAATTGAATTAAGTTCATGAATTTGGTAATACTTTCGAGTAATAAAAAGTGGGGCGTGACAGACCCAGATCCACCACTACCACCAATGGGAAGAAAAAGGGAGAGGTTGGGTGTGGAGGGGCCTACCATTGAAGAAGAGCTTGGAAAGAGATCATTGACGTACGACCTTTTAATGCTTGTGATGAACCAGTTAATTCTTCAAAAGAAGTACCTAAGATTAATCATGGTTTGAATTTCATGTGGGACTTTTGGGTTTACTTTTGTTAATGTTTGTTAATTTTTGAAATTTTGGCTTCTGGGATATTTGATTCATTGAAAATTTGTGCAATCTTGGAGTTGAAATATGTGGATAGAAGGATGAAATTGATTTCAACTATAGTTTTTTAATATGTATTTTTTATGTTTGGTTTGATACTAGAATCTGGATCTATTTATATTCCTTGTTTCTATGTTCTTTTCTTTTTGTTTATGAAGATTGGATGAATTGTCTTCAAGATATGTGGTTTTGCTGTGGTTCATGATTTTTTAATCCCTTGTGTTTGTCGCAAAATTTATACTTACTCTATTTGTAATTGGTGTTTTGATGGGCCTTTCTTTGTGAGAGTCTCCACATGTTTGTATCACTGGGTAGGTGATGGGTTTCTCTCTCTCTATAGCACACACGGAGAGAGAGAGAGAGAGAGAGAGACAGAGAGAGTGTGTGTGGGGGGGATTGCAATAAAGCCTCAGACTTCCACTGGGGTGACTCCTAGGCCCTCAGTGGGGGTGTGATTGGTCTGTTTTTTTTTTTTTTTGATCCAATGACCAACCCTCACGTGTGTGTGGGGAGTGGTGGGGGTGCTTGGAGACTAGGGGTCTCCAGTACGGCTGGTGTGGATTGAGCTTTCTCTCATTTCTCTGTTGGTGGAGAACTGAGCAAAGATTAACCCCAAGGATGAAATTACGAATTTCAAGTGACAATAGTCTAGTGTAACAGACGTGATGAAAATGGGTAGATGTTAACAGTTGTTGTGATTTCTCTCTCTACAGTGGAGGTGACAATAGTCTCTATTTCTCTCTTTACAATAGAGGAGATTTCATTTTATTTTATTTTATTGGCTTTCAACAGATAGGAGATTTTGGGATATTTGGGATAATCTGTATCAATTTCAGTAGATAGATTTAAACAAATAAGAAAAAAAGTTGAGCAGATAATAAAATTTGGACAGATATTTGAAAATATAAGGGAAATAAAGTGTACAGATAGTCAAAAATTTAGAACAGATAGAAAATAATTTGAACAAATAGTTAAAAAAATAAAAATAAATAAAAAATTCAACAGATAAATTAAGGGATAAAATTGAAAACAAAATATCATTCAAAACAAATAAAAGGACTTCTCATCAAATTATTTCACAAATAATGGATTTCTCGACAATACAAAATATTTACTGGACTTAATAGCTTATCTCCTCCTTAGATGGGACATTTCAACTATTTTCTCATCTATATTTATAATTTATTTATTTATTATTATTTTTTGAAATCTATTGAATTCATTATGGTGCAGGACTCACATGTTATTAATTTACATAAAATATGAATTGTCCCTATAATTTTGAAAGTTACAAATACCAGTGTTATTAATTTGCTCAGAATTACTTTTATTTTTTTATTTTTTACTGTTGGATCATTATGAGTGCACCTGGCACATTTACAATTGTGGTATGGAGGATTATAGATTGTTTAGGGATAATCCAAATAAATTCACTTATTTGATAAATGTATGTATTTAAGTCACATTACCTTTCTATCTTTTTATAGATCTTCTTATAAAAAGTTAAAAAAAACAAACTAAATTAAGCAAATCTCAAAATATAGGTTTGGAGGGAACTTTTCCTAGGCATGATCGAAATATAATGACTCCTTTTTAAACTATTATATTATATATTTTTTCATATTTTATTTTACATTTTGTTGATCTCATTTTGGACTATAATAATGATTTGAACTATTTATTTCATAAATCTCACAATAAAAATCATTTGTGTAACAAATTAGCTTTATCAAATATCGATTAATAGATAAATAAATTATATTTTATTTTATAAAACAAACAATTTAAATTTAAATTCATAATTTTCATTTTAAAAAATAAAATATAATTTGTTCATGTCTGGTATGTTCAATTAAATTAGATTTTGCACAACTCGCTATTACTGTCAAATTTATAAATTAAATAATTCGAATTACAAAATAAAATATAAAAGGAGACAGAGAATACTAGTGTGAAGGGGGAGTGATTCCCGATCAAAGAACCCCATTTACTAAGGGTGTGTTTGGTAACGTTTACGTTTTCAGTTTATATTTACAAAAATTTTATAAACTGATTTTTGTTTATTTTTAGAAAAACATAAACTACAAACACGTTTGGTAACTGACAAAATATTTAAAAATATAAAAAAAGTGAGAAATGGCAAGTGGCGGCAAGTGACGGCGGAAGACGGTGATGGAAAGTGATGACGGTGGGTGGTGGGTAGCTGGTGGTGGTGGGTAGGTGAGTGACGGTGGCGGGTGGTGGGTGGTAGCGAGTGGGTGGTGGTGGTGGTGGTGGTGGCGGGTGGTGGGTGGTGGTGGCAGGTGGGTGGCGGATGGCGGGTGGTGGTAGGTGGTGGTGGATGGGTGGTGATGGTGGGTGAGTGGGTGGTGATGGTGGGTGAGTGGGTGGGTGGGTGGGTGACGGTGGCGGGTGGTGGGTGGTGGTGGTGGCAGGTGGGTGGCGGATGGTGGCGGGTGGTGGTGGTGGGTGACTGGGTAACGGTGGCGAGTGGTGGGTGGTAGCGAGTAGGTGGTGGTGGTGGTGGCGGCGGTGGCGGGTGGCGGGTGGTGGTGGCAGGTGGGTGGCGGATGGCGGGTGGTGGTTGGTGGTGACAGGTGGGTGGTGGGTAGTGATGGTGGATGAGTGGGTGGGTGGCGGTGTCGGTGGTAGTGGGTGGTGGTGGTAGGTGGGTGGCGGATGGCGGGTGGTTGTGGGTGGTGGTAGTGGTGGGTGGGTGGGTGACGGTGGCGGGTGGTAGGTGGTAGCGAGTGGGTGGTGGTGGTAGTGGTGGTGGTGGGTGGTGGTGGTAGGTGGGTGGCGGGTGATGGTGGTGGTGGTGGTGGGTGGTGGCGGTGGGTGAGTGGTAGGTGGCTGGTGGTGGTGGGTGGCTGGTGGTGGTAGGTGGTGGTTGGTGGTGGCAAGTGGGTGGTGTGTGGTGGTGGCAAGTAGGTGGCGGGCGGTGGATGGTAGTGGTGGGTGGTGGTGGTGAGTGGATGGCAGGTGGGTGGTGGGTGGTGGTGGCGGGTGGTAGTGGCAGGTGGGTGGTGAGTGGTGGTGGCAGGTGGTGGTGGGGGTGGGTGGTGGTGACAGAAGACGGTGGTGGAAAATGGTGGCGGTTGGTGGCTAGTGTTGGGTGGTAAAAAAAAAAAAAACTCAAAACTCAAAACGGAAACACATTTTTTGTGTTTTCATTTTTTGGCCAAATTTATAAACTGAGACCACTGATTTATAAATCAAAAATTTTACCAAACAAGTTTTTATTTGAGTTTTTAAATTTGTTTTAAATATAAACAGAAAATTGAAAACGTAAATGTTACCAAACGGCACTTAAAAAGTCGTCAAGTAGTAGAAATTATCCTATGAATTAGAAACCCGTGCTCATTCAATGGCATCATGTCATTTTTTAATCGTTTCCTTTCCTTAGTTTTAACCTATGCAATTATGAAGCCTTGCTAATGACTGTCAGATACTATTGGTTAGTCACACTTTCGGACTTTTTTTTGGGTGGAATTTAGGAAATTTTCGGACTCTGCCAAACAAGGCTTAGACGGCCAGATTGAGAGCTGTTGATGTGCCACAACAGTCCTGTTGCAAGTAGTGGCGTAGCCATAAATTCAGTATAGAGGGAACACAAATTAATGATAATTTGGTTTTATTTTTCTAAAAATATTTTTTAAAAAATTTTACTTTCTTGTTTTCTATTTTTTTTTTGTTTTTACTGATTTTTTTTAATATTTTAAGCAATTTTTTTTTTACTTTTTAGACATCTATATAAATATACCTAAAAAGTAAAAAAACTGTGAAAAAAACCTTTTAAACATTCACTAAATACCAAAAATATAAAAAAATATGAGAATTCAGTACATTTTTTGTATTTTTATGTATTTATTAATTTTTTAAAATATTTTTTCACAAATTTTTTACTTTTTAGATACATCTAAGTAAGGTGCATCTAAAAAAATAAAAAAAAATGTTTAAAATTTTAAAAATATTCACTAAAAACAAAAAAAAAAAAATCAAAATCAAAAAACTTAATTTTCAAAAAACTTAATCCAAAAAACTCAAACCAAACACACTGATTAATTTTTTTTTTCATAATAAACAACAATGAGATATTACTAAATTTAAATGTTAATAGTTCATTTGGATAAATGTGAATTTTAAATTAAAGGATTTGGGATTAAATTTTATACAAATTTTGGGAAGTAACTATTTTATAGGTAGATTGGAAAATTAAAAATGTAGATACGTTGAGACAGGAATGACATATTTTAGTAAAGAAATTCTATAAAACATACCGCAAAAAAAATGTCTATCATATGTTGCAATTATGATGTTCGTGATTTTTAGTTATAACACATTATTGTGTTAGATATAATTTAGTTATAACTTCTTATGGTTGTTATTTTAGTTATGACTATATATCAAGTAATAGTTAGTTATGACTCATTCTGATATTAGTTATGACCTATTGTATTTTTTTTTATTTTTTTATTTTTATAATTGAAAGTGTGTTGCTTGATTATAATTTATATAGTGGTCATTTTAGTTATGAAATGAAAGAAACCCATGAAGGATAAACTCTACATGTCAAATGTAACTAACAAGCTAATAAATTCTATATCTTCATTGAAATTTATTATGTTTGCATGTTAATAATAATAGATATCACAATTATATTGAAATTTTTATAGGTAATAATATAGCCTTTTTATTTTCAATCAAAATAACAATTATTGTTCTCACAATTTTAAAAATGTCATTGACATTTTACTTTAAATAATATTTTTATAATTTTTTTATTTAATATATTTTCTTTATGTTTAAAAAAAAAAAATTTCCCAAAACTCAGGGGGACACGTGACCCCCCTGAGCCCAGCATGGCTCCACCTATGGTTGTAAGGATCTTTAGGGTTTTTTTGGTCCTATTTTGATAATTTACAGATCTTTAAGGATCTTTAAGATCTTTTAAATTGTTCATATTATAAGATTTATTGAATATATCATTCATATAAAAAATCAAATTAATATGATATTGATAACTCCATAATCATGTCATAATTATTTTTTAAAAAAGATAAATTACATTGAAATCCCTTCTATTCTTTGAAATCACACTAACAACCTTGTCCGTCAACTCTAATTATTATTATAATAAAATTAATATATTACCCTCATATCATTACTTAATTTTTCAAGTAAATCTAGAGAGATAAACAAATAAAGGAGAATTCTATTACACACCTTCATACCACATGCATTTTTAGTTACGTTATTTTCTTTTTTAGTTATGACTAATTTTCTTCTTAAATTATTACATTATTTTGAGATATTTGGTTATGAGTTTTTGTATTTGGTTATGATTTTTTTTTTCTCTTTTAATTATGACTCAAAAAATATGAAGTAATGTCATTTCTTCTATAGTTATAAGGTGCATATGGTATACACCATTTGAAGGGTGTGTATCATAGTCATTCCCATATATATATATATATATATATCTCCTATTATAAAAGTGTGAATAACCTGCCATGTTTTTTACTTTTTTTAAATTTCAATTTTACCCTCTCAAATCTACTATATAAAAGTTATGAAGAGTCCTATATTAACCATCTCTTTATTTTTGAAGTTGAATACTCAAAAATGATATATCTGCTTCCAAACGTTTTATATAAATATAAACAAACTGTCTCCCTTATAAAAAAAAAAAGAAAGTCGTCTCCTTATTTTTTATATTAATGATGATTGAAGAAAAAAAATAATTACTCTTTTTTATTTCCTGTTTCTGCTTCTATATTGATATACATAATATTTACAATTATCCATCATGGATTAAATCACTGTGAATAATTTTGGTTGAATCTTGAAATTGTATGCATTCATTTGAATTTAGACAGAGGAAAGTGAATGCATTTTTAAAACAGAGATTTGTGTTGTATCTCAAAAATTCATAAGTTATCTTCATACACTTTCTTTTTGTTTAAATTATATTTTATGAACTGTAACCAATGTATGATGTCGAAATTCCAAACAAGAACCATTTTTGTTGGTTTTATTTTTTAAATTTGTTTTTTAATTTTAATTTTTTTTATTTTCTCAGTTTTGGTGATTAAAGATACTGAAATTTCTTCATATTTTATATTTAAATTATGCTTTTACATGAAAATCTAATATCTAATAATTTAAATAAAATTAAAAATTAAAATTTTGGTAAATTTTTTTATAAATTCAAACATGTACTATTTATTATTATTATTATTATATATATATTTTGTTATTATTATTATTATTAATAAAATTTCAAAAAGAATACACAAGAAATTATTTTCTAAGTGTATTTATATTAAGTGAATCTAAATCTAAAAGTAAAATTAAAAAACAAAAAAGTATTAAATTAAGTGAATATAAAAAGAAAATTTAAGGGTTATTAAATAAAAAGTGTCAAAGATAAAAAATATGAAAATCAAAAAAATTTAGAACAAAAGTTTGAAAAACAAACCAAACAAAACACTATAAACTTCTCTTTTTTTAAAATCTTTTTTCACTAATCTCAAATTTTATACAAATTATTCACAAATCTCTTTAAATTTTTATGTGAATTTAATAATCTAATTAAAAAATGGTATATACACACAAAAATGTAATATTAAACATGTAAATTATAACCAACTATTTAATTATGAACAATTAACTTTTTATTGTTACTTGTATTATTATGTTAAAAGAGATTTCACATATTACTTTTGTGATATCTTATATATGTCAATGTCTACATATATATATATATATATATGTAAATTTATATATGTTACTGTATTAATACATTGTCAATCTGTAATGTTATATTACTATCGGATTCTTTAATTTTCTAACATATATTGTTTTAGTAATATAGTTATATTTGTTAGGAAAAAAACTACGGAATTGTGTATTATTCTCCTATCGACTTATGTTCAATACATATATATATATATATATATATATATATATATATATATATGTATGTATATGTCATACAAATAAGTGTCCCCGTACCTAAGAGTTAAGTATCGTGATGACCAGTAACTGAAGTTACCTACGGCCAATTCTTGAACAAATTAATAAACGCGAGCGGAAATAATATTTAAGTGAGGGTACCAAAATAATCATCAGAGCTTCTACTTTCATAACAAAAATTCATTGACCAAAAAGACCGATATTGACATATGAAGAATAGAATTATAAATACTATAAAAGTGCTATGCATGTCTATTCCATAACCCCGCGTCTAAGACTCTCCAAAAGCTATTTTTGAATTGCATTATTTCCTGAAAATTGATAAAGAGCTATGGCAGAGTGAGAATATTATACCGAGAGCATAATTACCATGGATAAGCTTTAGGCTTAAAATAGATAAAATATAATACTTTTTTATTAGAGTAAATAAGTTTCTTATATTATAACAGAAATTCGTTTCAGAAATCATATATATAACCATAACCACGGTGCAGAACAGAACAGAACAGATGTCAATCGATTCATGACAATACAGAGGTACGAATTCAAAAGGTAGCTTGTACGGATTCTAGAGGTGGCTTCCACATAGTGTAACACTTAGCTCCGTGCAGAATAGAGGTCACTGGAGTGACAAACAGAACAGAGGTCAATGGATCCATGACAAATAGAGGACCACAAAGTAGTCAAACAGAGGCCAATGGTTATTTAAATCCCCTAAGACATGGGACTCCCGTGGTGGTACTTACAGAAAATAATTACTTATGAAATCATTCTCAAATAATTATTAAGATTTAAACATACATATCCATGAGTTTCATGTAAGCAAATAGAGTTCAGAAAATAATCAACGTAATTGAAATATCAATATAATTTATAAAACACAATTTTCGTAAAATAAATTATGGTAACTCAAAACATACGTAAAATATATTATGGTGACTCAAGATATAATATAACTCACCTTAATATCACTTCCCTTTTTTTTTTTGGCCATTTTGAGGCCTTCCTCCATGTTGCCTCTCCTTCTCACTTTCGTTGTTTATTATTGTTGACTTGTGTTTATTCATTCTCACCAATCTCCCATTTATAGGAATGGTGAGCAAAGCTTACACCATTGATCATTTGCCACGTAGCAACTCAATATATATCTTACTTCTAGACTTGAGTAACCCCCAAGTAAATTAAATATCTTATTATATTTTGGCCCATAAATTGAATTAATTACACTATTGACTTAAATAATGACCTCAACATATAATATTTGTACTATGATCCTAATTTTTCTTAATTATAAAATTACATACAAATTGCACCTTGATCCCAATTAATCGTATATAGAATTATATTCTTCTCAATTATAATTAGATAATACTAATATAAAATTTAAGGGACAACTTAAATTTTTGGGTTACTGCAAAAACACTTCCATCACGACAATAATTGTACTTTTTTCCGTCATAGAAAAAAATACATTATTGAGAGAAAATAGATTTTCAGATTTATAACAATATGATATCACCTCAAACTCTTATTCATCAATTTTTTATTTATTTATTATGATGAGTTACAATGGTGAGTAAGAAGAAAAACAAGAAGATTGTGAAATAAAAACTACAGAAGATCAATTGCAACATGCTCTCCAAGAAAAGTTATACGAGTTGAAGTAGGAATTGTCCTATTTGATGTGAAATTCAAGAAAAACAATGTACCTCATGCACACATTTCAAAACCAAATGACGCCTAAACATTATCGCAGCAACTCAATGATGCAAAAGTAACTATATCAAATAAAAAGTTTCGATCAATTTTTGTTATATGTTGATTACTTACCGATGCCATAAAAAATTATGTAACTTGATAGTTTCATGAAAGTGACCCTACAGACACTTATAAATATGGATCTATAAATGTCGTAAAAACAATTATGAAATTTCTATATTGATCGAAATATTAAGTTATATCATTCCATTTTCTTAAAAAAATTATTCTACATTTTCTATATAAGTGAAAAATATACTAATGACTAATGTTATATTTTTCATCATGCAAGATATTTATGGCACAGGAAATAAGACTCAATGACTCTTGATGTATAAAAATCTATTACAAATTGATATTAATGCATTCTTACAGTAATAGTATGCAAATAATATATAATAGTGAGTTTCATGAATTTGTATTATGAGATGAATTATTAAACAAAATTGTGTAATTGTACAGTTAATTTCATACTTTCAATTGTATTACAGATACAGATTATGAAAAATTGAAGTGGAAAATTGATAGAAAAAGATTTGTGCAATACTATATATTAAAGGACCTGTTTATTGTTTATTGTTTAAGATAAAATTGTGATCTCAATAATCTAACTATAAATTAATGTATATATTTATAAAATTTTTCATTTATCATTTAAATTCTTTAGCCGAGTATGTATTTATTTCTTACTTGTATTTTGGATAGATCAATTTATCTATACAAGTCTCTATACTTTGTATACATATTACATACCAATTTAAGAGATGCACATAATTATAGTACTAACAGTTAATGAAAATCACGTGCCAAGTGCAACGCACGTGCCCAACTACTAGTAATTATAAAAGTCTGAAGAGACTGCCATATTTTCTACCTTTTTTTAAATCTCAATTTTTGTGACGCCCCAAAATTTAAGGACATCTTAATAAGGTTTAGAACTTAAAACCAATTTTCTTAATTAAGAACTCCTCATCAATATTGCCACTAAGTTTACCATCATCCATTAATTAACAACATAGAAATTAAAAGTTCTTAAATTATAACTCCAATAAAACTTAAGACTTAGTTTTAGTACATGAAAGAAAGACACAAATACAAAAAAAAAAAAAAAAACCCACTAAAAAAATTTCAAAAAAAGGGTTCATGGAACTTGGGCACACTTCGAGCTAACCAAGGCTAAATGTCGCCTTCCAAGACCTCGGTGTTTCCTTCAGTTTCTTTGGTACCTGCCATAAAATGCCAGGGCAACGAGAATTCCAATGAGCAACGAGCTCAATAAGATGCTACAACCCGAAAATACCCACCCCAATAACAGTACTCACAATTAATGTGTAGTAATAGAATAACATGCAGCGTTTAATAAGCATAACAGGAATGCTACCAGTTGAAATAATAACAATAGATAATAAGAACAATGGCAAGCAAAAGTAGTATTTCATCATAAGGAAAATGCCAAATTTTCTCTTAAATTCACATAGATTTAGTTTATTAGGTAAATCTAAGTAACTCCCCGCGGAGCACTATTTCCACTCAATCGCTAAGTAATGGCCACGGGCAATTCTGACTCCCCTTTGGTCAAATATTCAAATGTTACTTGTTGTAACTACTAATGATGCCCACGCACCAGGGTTACATACTCGAGTCATGACATCACGGTCTACCCCAAGGAAACAGTCAATGTTGTGACACCCGCACCACCAACCTTATATCGCCTATACCGATAAGAGCCGAAACACCTTCCCGTGCTATGTTAGGGTTCGCAACTCACTTGTGCAAGACTCTAAACTGGGCTCACCCTATCACTTTTAAACTTTAATGCATTGGTTCAATTTCGTGTTTCTTTACTTCGTCAAATTCACATTTTGATGCATGTACGAGTTTTAGTTTGCAAACCAAAGTGACATAAGGTTTATATAGCACAACATAATCATGTATGGAAACCAAAGTAAATATTATAGAATGTCGTAGGAGTCATCACAAAATTTCAATGAATTTCTCACACTTTTTCTTTTCAGCACTGTATGGTCACACTAAAAATAATGAAACCCATATCTGAAGTTCAATTATTACAATATTTTAAATGATGCTAGTTCATTGAGTTAGGAAAATATTTCACGGAGAATGCCAGGGCTAAAAACGATTTTAAAATAAAATTTGGAAGAAAATTGGTTTTTGGGACAGTGAGTTATAGTAACTTCCAGCACAGGTGATCTGTGTTTGAAAAATAAAATGGGCATCAAACGGTGTCAAAAAGAGGCATGGTCAGAATAGATTGCTAGATATTTGAGTTTAGAACATATTTCCCGAGGAGTTTGAAGACTGAAAACCAATGGAAGATGGCCAAATAATTTTTCTAAGAAAATAGGACAGATTTTGTTGCATTTTAGTAAAACTACAATTTCTCCTTTTAGACTTATCCATTTTTTATGAAATTGGCGGCACATGAAAGATAACTCTTATATCTAACTATCCGAAGTGTTCATACAGAAAAATACCATTTGCAGAGAAAATGGGACCTGTTTGAAGTCATTGTTTTTGTTGTGTTGTGAACAACACTTAGGACAAATATTTACTTCGGTAAAAAAATAGGGTCCAATGATTTTATAAAAATTTACATGTGTATAGAACACCTATATATACTCCCAGTACAAACAGATTTTTAACACAAGTTATTTTCAATTTATTAAAGCATTCTACCTCTGATAAAATCTGAGACAGTGAAGAAAATATAAGTTTCCAGTAAAAGTGAACCAACCTCATCTCATATTACCCCAATGCAAGATTATTTCAAATAATGGAGAATATTTGAACACCTAAGAAGATAAAATCAGTAGCTAAACCATATAATCTATGCTTGCAAGAAGGAATAAAAATCATATAATCATGAAATTATTATTCAGGTAAATTATAATTTAACCCCTTGTGGTTTGCTTAAAAAACACAGAGTCCCCCTATAATTTCATTTGTAACACTTGAACCCCTTATACTTCATATCAAAGTGCAATTTTGGACAAAATTGTTTGTTTAAATAGAACGTGTGTTACACAATCATGAATGGTGAGTGGAGCAGTTTTTCTAGCCCAAAAATATATGACAAATGACCAAAACACCCTTATTGCTATATATATACACAGAATGGTGTAGTGCAACAGAGTATGGATTACAATCTTGGACCATCATACAGGTTTTCTCTCCCTCATTATATAAATATGCAACACCATCACCTTCCATGCAAAATCACCACCATCACCTTTTATTTCTCCTCTCATTTACCACCATCACCTTCCATGCAAAATCACCACCAACCAACATCACCACCATCATATTCCATGCAAAACCACAACCAACTTCTTATTCCATGCAAAACCACCACTCAAAATCACCACCACAACTTCTCTCTCTAAAAATTATCCAAACCCACTTTTCTTCTTATAATTCAAATTAGTAACAAACCCAACCCATGAAATCAAACAATTAATATGTGTAAACATTTAGATTTTTGAAATAGCATTGATAGGATTCATACCAACCAAACCTATTTTTTTTTCTCATTTCTGACAATTCTTTGGCCCATCTTTTGGACTCCATAATTTTCTCGATTCTTAACGATTTTATCCCATTTTTTCACCAATCTTCGCACCTTGCTTTGTACTTCATCCGACGCTACCTCGTTTTCTCACTTCTTCCTGAAATGGGTGGTTTCGGCATACTGAAAGTTGTCTGAAAACTAACTTCACACATTTAAAAGAAACATCTCCAAATCTATTTCTTTCTTAGTCATGATTTTAGTGACGTCTGTTATAGCATTATTATTTGTTTTAATCAACATAAAACTAGAATAATGCTAGTTAACATGAAGTTGAAAATTATTGTTCTTTTTAATTGAGTTTCGGTGAAATATCAGCACCTCTGGAAGGAAAAAAAAAAAAAAAAAGCACTTCTGCTACTTGTTAAAAATGGCATGAATTTTGCTCAATATGTGCATCAAAGTTGTGACTAGAAACATTGTTATTCTAGCTATTGGTCTGTTGATTTAATTGCAGCTAACTTTGTTCATTGCAAGTCTCTATTGTAGTTATGGAGCCTTATAATAGTGTTTTTTCTACACACTCTCTCCTCGAGCACACAGATGCGGCTGTGCTTTTGGACAATGAAGCCATTTACAATATCTGTCGGAGATCCCTAGACATTGAAAGGCCAACTTATTCCAATTTGAACAGATTGATTTCTCAAATAATATCGTCTTTGACAACTTCTTTAAGGTTTGATGGGGCCATTAAAGTAGATTTTACTAAGTTCCAGACTAACCTTGTATGATATCCCCGTATACATTTCATGCTCTCTTCGTATGCCCTTGTAATTTCAGTTGCCAAAGCATACCATGAGCAGTTATCTACACCTGAGATCATAAATTCAGTGTTTGAGGCTGCAAGCATGATGGCGAAATATGATCTGAGGCATGGGAAATATATGGCTTGCTGCGTGATGTATTGTGGAGTTATTGTTCCAAAGGATGTTAATGTAGCCGTTGCCACTGTCAAGACCAAACGGACTGTTCAGTTTATTGACTGGTGGTTTGTAATGGCATTAAGAAGAAAATTAGAGAAATAAATAAGGGTAATGAAAAATGGTTGGGAGCACTAAAATGGGAGCACTAGGGGGAGCACTAATGATGTGGCAGTGGCCTATGCCTTATTTATTTTTTTTTTGATATTCCCAATGCATTAGTGCTATTAGTGGTGTTTTTTTAGTGGTATGAATCATTGTTGTAAGGGTAATTTAGACTTTTTATAATTTCTGTTACGTTCGTCCAAAATTATACTTTGGTATGAAGTATATGGGGGTTTAAGTGTTAAAAATGAAACTATGGGGAGGCTCCGTGTTTTTTGAGTAAACCACAGGGGGTTAAGTTATAATTTACCCTTATTATTCTATCAAAATGTAAACATGCATTGAGCTATTCTTGCTATGTGTATATTAACAATGCACACTCTTACATATTTTTAATATATAGATTTAGTAAAAAAAAATATCTAAGGGAGGATAAAAGTTGAGTATTCCTACCTTAAGAGCTTTTACAAACTATTCTTAAGATTAGTTTTGAAGTGGTGACCACCAACCACCCACTCCTCTTCCTCTTTTTTTGTTTTCTTTTCTCCTCTCTTTTTCTTTTTCCTCAGCCGTGTGTATAGAAATGAAAGGGTTGGGATAGTGTTCTATTTGTAGGAGTTTGGAGGCCTATTTTATTTTATTTTAATTTTTTTCCCTCTTGGCTTGGGAAATATTACCTACTTGTATAGGCTTAGAGTATGTTTCTATGCTTGCCTTGGCATGCCTTGACAGCAGCCTCCTTGGGAAGAAAAGGCAGCAGAAATGCTCTGCCCAAAAATCTAAATTTTAATTTTTTTTTGTGTGTACAAAAAATAAAGATCAATGTATATATAGAACCTAGTCACTAGATATTTTGCTTCCTACTATCCTCTAACTAACTTAGTTATTATTTGTTTAATTCATTTAGTTTCCACAACTGTATTTAGACATAGAAATGTAATCACATAAAGATAAATAAATTTATTTATAGGAGTTTAATATTGGTATTAATCACGATGATATTAACATTATAATTTAATAATTTAATAATCACTATTAACTGAGTTAATATTGTTATTAACAAACTAATTCGTTGTTTGAAAATTCAGGTTCTGACAACCTATCCCCCTTAAATAATTTCGTTCTCGAAATTTTAACGCGTACCTTTATCTTCAAACAACTGAGGGTAGTTGGCTCGTATTGCATCCTTTATTTCCCAAGTAGACTCCTCCACTCCTCGATGCTGCCACAACACTTGCACCAAGTGGATGACTTTGCCTCTCAAGTTCTTTTTTCGTCGATCTATAATCTTTATAGGCCTTTGCTCAAAACTTGCATCTTCATTGAGATCAATATCTCCCTAGTTGATAACATGGGAAAGGTGTGGCTCATACTTCCATAACATTGAGATGTGAAAAACATTGTGCACCGCTGCAAGCTGTGGTGGTAGTGCTAAACGATATGCCACCTCTCCTACCTTGCTCAGAATTTCAAAGGGTCCCACATAACGAGGTGCAAGTTTTCCTTTCTTCCCAAACCGTGTAGTACCTCGACGAGGTTGAACTTTGAGAAAAACATGATCCCCTACCTCAAACATTAAGGGTCGTCTCCTTTGATCCACATAGCTCTTTTGCCAACTTTGGCCTGTGATTAGTCGTTGTCTGATCAGTTTTATCTTCTCAGTGGTCTCTTGAACCAAGTCTGGTTCTAACAAGGTTGCTTCCCCTACTTCAGTCCAATAGACTGGTGATCGATAAGGTCGCCCGTAAAGTGCTTCATACGGTGCCATTCCAATACTGGCCTGGAAACTATTGTTGTAAGCGAACTCAACGAGAGGTAGTTGTTTCTCCCAACTTCCCTTAAGATCCATAACGCAAGCTCGAAGCATATCCTCCAAGATTTGTATTGTCTTTTCTGACTACCTATCTGTTTGTGGATGAAATGTCGTGCTAAAGCATAGGTTTGTTCCCATTGCCTTCTGCAAGCTCTGCCAAAATTGAGAAGTGAATCAAGGATCACGATCTGACACGATGCTATCTGGTATTCTGTGTAATCTGATCACTTCTTTAATGAAAAATCTATTGAATGAATCTAACGTATCTGATGACCTGACAAGTAAGAATTGGGCTATTTTATAGTTAGTCGATCTACCACTACCCACACGCCGTCATGTCCCTGTGGTGATCGAGGCAAACCCGTCACAAAATCCATGGTTATGTGTTTCCATTTCCACTCAGGGATTGGTAAGGGTTGAAGTGTTCTTGCCGGTCTTTGGTGTTCAGCCTTTACTTGTTGACATGTTAGGCACTGAGACACAAACTTTGCTATATCCCTTTTCATTCCTCCCCACTAATATTGGCGTTTTAAGTCTTGGTACATCTTAGTACCTCCTAGATGTACTACGAATACTGAATGGTGGAATTTCTTAAGTACATTTTCCCTGAGTGAGTCGTCGCTTGGCATGGACATTAGACCTTGATATTTCAAACTCCCATTTGTGTGAATTTCCTAACCAGGCATGGTTTCACTAGACTCCATTCGTGCCTTGATGAATGCTACCTTCTGATCGTACTTTTGTGATTCTAATATCTCGCTCAAAATTTTAGACATAGCAATCAGAGCACCAAGGTAAGCTTTTTCATCTTGAACCTCCATTTGTACCCCAAATTCATTGAGCGTTCCAACCATATTCCATTCTCTAAGTGCTAAACTAGAAACAATCCCTCTATTCTTGCGACTTAGCGCATCTGCCACCACGTTTGCCTTGCCAGGATGATAGGAAAGGGTAAATTGGTGATCCTCAAGATATTCCATCCAGTGTCTCTGACGCATGTTCAAATCCTTTTGGGTGAACAGATACTTCAAGCTTTTATGACCGGTGAATATCTCAAACTTTTCACCATACAGGTAGTGTCTCCAAATTTTGAGGGCGTGAACTATAGCTGCTAACTCCAAGTCATGAGTGAGATAATTCTTCTCATGGTTCTTTAATTGTCTTGATCCATATGCCATCACCTTGCCATTTTGTATCAATACGTACCCTAGACCTTCTTTGGAAGCATCACAATACACATTGTACCCAACGTCTTGTTCTGGTACAATGAGAATAGGGGCACTCGTCAATCTTTTCTTGAGTTCTTGGAATGAATTTTCACAAGACTCATTCCATCCAAATTTAAGTCCTTTTCAAGTCAAATGTGTCATTGCTTTGGCCAATTTTGAGAAGTCTTGAATGAATCTTTGATAATAACTAGCTAATCCTAAGAAACTATGAATCTCGAATGTGTTCTTAGGTTTCTTCCATTCTATCATTGCTTCTACTTTAGTTGAGTCCATTGATATTGCCCTTTCAGACACCACGTGACCCAAAAACTTTACTTCCTCCATCCAGAATTCACATTTACTAGCCTTAGCATATAGCTGGTTCTCCCTTAAGGTTAGAAATACTATTCTCAAATGTTTTTCATGGTCTTCTTACACCAAAATATCATTAATAAAAACTACCACAAATTGATCTAAGTAAGTGTAGACACCCCATTTTTGACCGTCCTCAAGACTTGAACGTCACCGTTTGAACACTCGGCGATCATCCTTGTTTGTGTTCGTCTTAAGTTCCCGGAGGTCTCGGCTACGTGCCTTACCTCAGGATCTCTCAACTCGACTGTTTTGTGTTTGGTTTTGCACCAAACACTTGTGTTTTTGCTTTAGAAGGTAGGGAATGGCTTGTTGGCCATTCCCACACCTCACCGGCCATGGCTCGAGGCTACCGGCCATTGGTTTGTTGCCATCGGCCAAATGTTTGGCCGACCGGCACTCTTTGTGGTCGACCGACCATATTTGTTGGTCAAATTACATTTTTGGCTGGCCGACCACTGTGCATCTGTTTTTGGCAGATATTTTGTGCCAGCTGTGATAGCTGGCACCCACTTTGCTCTCTTTCATACATGTGTATAGAGGGATCTCCCTCTTGACTAGCTTACTTGAGAAGCTTTTCAAGAGTGATCTCTATAAGAGGGAGCCTCTTCTCCCTCCATTAGGGTTACAAAAAAAATACAGAGGGAGCTCTGAGTTAGGGTTAGTTCATAGTTATAGCTATTCTATCTCTATATCTCTCTCTTTAGTGCATAAGTGTGTGCTTTAGTCTTACTATTGCACACAAACACCTAGTGTTACACCTTACCTTGGCTACTGAGGTGCTAAGGAGTCATTTTTAGAGTTTTGGAGCTGGTTTGAACCTAAGGAGGCTGCTGGTCTTCCATTTTTGAAGAGGGTCTACAAGGGTAACAACTTTCCCCCTTTATTCCCCTTTTTTGCATAGCCTTTTTACCAATCTTGCACCTGTTTTTAGGCTTTGTGTATAACATATAAAAGTCTTATTTTTACTTGCCTAAAATAATTGTTTAAGGTTTCTTTGACCTTTGGGGTTGTTTGACCCCTCTTAGGGCTTGTTTGGCCCCCATTTTGTGCCATTTTGGTGAGCTCTGGGACCACCATGTTTGGGCCTCCTCACCACTGAAATCTTGAGGGATTTCAGTGGTGAGGATGGTGGTTTAAGGTCCTAAGAAGGAGAGGGCCACCCCCTCTCCTTGTTGTCCTTGAAAAGGGCCATTTTAGCCTCATGTGTGAGCACCATTTTTAAGTGCATTTTGGCCATGTATTAGTTGTTATTTGTGCTTATTTTGTCATAATATAGCACTTTTTTTTTACTTGGTTTAGACACACCATGCTTGCCTTGCATACATGTCTTGTAATGCCATGATTTGCCTTATCATGTGCCTAGCATTTAGCCTATTATGCTTACTTGTTTTGGCCTAGCTTTGTGAAGCTTTTGTGCTTGTTTTAGCATGCTTAAGTTTTGTTTTTTGTTGTTTTGGTCGAACATGACATGCTTAGTATAGCCACCTTGCATATTGGCTTGTTAGCCTTGGGTGTGTGAGTATGGAGCATGCTTTACTTGCTTTGTTTCAGTGGTTTGGAACCATTTGCCATGTCATTTCAGTCCTCATGGTATGCTTGAATGCTTACATTTGATGCCCCTTTAATGTGTTAAGAGGTTGGGGTTTCATGCTTCATGTTTGTGCTATTGTGGATGCCTTTAGGATTAGGTCATTTAGATGCCATCTAAGTGGTTCTTAGGGCTTACTTTTGCATGATTTAGGACTGTTTTGGTTCATTTTGGTCATTTGCTTCATGTGTCATATGATCATGTTTTAGGTCCTTGGGTTTGGTTGCATGCCTAGCTTGCATTGGTAGGTTGATTTGGCATCATTTCCTACATGTTCTCAAAGCTTGTTATGTATGCCATATGTCCATGATTATTCCCTTTTAAGTGTGCTTAAAAGATGCTTCTTGATGCTTAAGTGTTTAGGCCTTAACATGTGCATGCTTGTGTGTGTTTTGCCTCTCATTTCCATAGCATTTGGCCACTGTTTTGGGCCTAATAGAGAGCTGTCCAAATTAGTGTAAGTCCCTCATTTGCATGTTGTGGCATGCTCACCTTGTGTGTTGATTGCATACTTGACTTATCATGTATTGTTGTTGCATGTTTAAGTGACAATTGCATTTGGCACGCATTTCCTTGATTAGGTTGAATAACATGTTGCATGCCTTACACACTTGCATGATTAGGTTACATCTTGCATGTTGATCATTAGCATAGTTATTACATGCTTGCATGCTTGCTAGCTTAGGTTGTGTGCCTAGCATACTCGTCTTCATGTTCATATTGCGTGCCTAGTTCGCATGCCTAGGTTGCATTGCATTGGCATGCATGCCTTGCCTCTTGATCAAGTGATAGAGTTTGGGCCATTTGTTTGTTTAAGTGCATTTCATTCAACATTAAAATGACACACTTGGTTTCTTGGGCCATCACGCATTGAAATGTGCGATTGATGGTCCGAGAATCGAGGACCATCCTCCTTTGAGTCATAAACATGATAAGGAGTGTGGTTGGTGCAAACATTTCTTGAAATGCATTGCCATGCCATGTTTTGCCCTCTGCTACTGTCAAAACAGGTTTTTGCAGGAAGCTTTGCCGGCCGGCCATCTATGCTGCCGACTGACAAAATATTTGTGGCCGAGAGCTCAACAAATGGTCGATGGCCATCCGAACATGGTCGGTGGGGTTTCCACTTGGTCGGTGGTGATCCATAGTGTCCATGGAGCATAGCTTGGGAGTTGTGCAATTTTCAGAGGAGTAGAGCAGGGGAAACAGAGGCAAACTTGTGCATGGTGGTGGGTTTCCGAACGGAACCGAGTGCGCTTGCATTGGGCCCTCTTCCCGAGGCTGCATTTACTGCTTTATTAGCTTAGTTAATTTGCTTAGCTAGTTAATTGTCTATAATATTTAATTTGCTTGATAGTTAGTTAAATTGTATTATTCTTTTGGTCCCTCCGAGCGAGGGCGAATTTGTAATAAGTGTGGGTGCGTGTGTACATGTCTTCTAACCCCCACTTCTTTCTCCCTTTTACTTACCTGCTTTCAATGGTTAGTATTAGGGCATGTTTCAATTAGCATACTTATGCTCGTATGTTTGCATCATTCATCAGTCTTGCATGCACCGGGCTCGGCGCATCATACTAACTGCATCGTATTTCAAATCAAACTTGAATACATGTTATCTGTCGCATCTCACATGCCATTCATAGATTAGCCGAGCCTATTCTAGTAACATTTTGTATAAGATACATTAGCCACCTTAACATGAATTAGGATCATGCATATGATTACTAACTAGTTCACTGTTTTGGCACGGAGTACGATGTAAGTATTTATGTTTTAGCATCTCGCATGAGTGTGAATGTTAACATGATAGCATGCTTACCATGTGGCTATATGCTTATGTGATATAACTGCATGAATGCCTGTGGGTGAAGGTTGGATTGTTTGAATTGGGATAATTCATCCAAATCCGTATTTTAGTCTGCTCGCGAGTAGCAAAATTCAAACCATTTTCCAAACAAACGGAAATGCGATGCTTTGTTCCGACTTAGGCAATTTAGTCTATACTTGTTTTGCCGTACGCATCACATAGTAATTCTAGGCTAATAACCGGTATAAGAACGCATAATATTTTCAAAACAAGCTATCATGGTTAGTAGAGGCCGATCTTCGGATCGGGCGAGAGGGGGTGCTCATAGCTGACCTTCCCTAATCGTACCCAAGTTCCCGAGCCGAGGCAACCTTGGCGACGACGGACACGTGGCCTTAGGAAAACGAGTCAGGGTTTCCTAAATTACCCCATAAAAAATATTTAGGTGGCGACTCTGTATCTAGCAAAGCAGTCCATGTTTGGCACTTCTTTCTAGAAATCTATTTTCCAAAATGATTTGCCGAATTTGGACTCTTTGGTTCAGATTAAGAATCGTGACGATTTGAGTCCGAACTGTAGTGAGCCCAAAACGATAAACGGGATTTATCCTCCCGAGGCGTTCGGGGATGTCTACTGTTTCTAGCGACTCTGCTGGGGAGTTAGAGAACTTGACTCGAACTCATGATATCATGTTTTGACTACATTCATGTGTTTCTTTGTATTGCATGTGCATTGGTGCGCCTAGGACACTGTGTTTGCCGTCTGCTATTCCTGAGCGATTAGCCTGCGGCTGCGTGCCATAAGGTTGACCGGTTACGGGCTCTGCTGTAGACGTGCCCGCGTGGGGCCCCGCTACAGTTCGGACTCGATTTGTGTCACGGTTCTTAATCTGAACCAAAGAGTCCAAATCCGGCAAATCGTTTTGAGAAATAGATTTTTGAAAAGAAGTGCCAAACATGGACTGCTTTGCCAGATACAGAGTCGCCACCTAAATATTTTATTTTGGGGGAATTTAGGAAACCCTGACTCGGTGCCAGAGACCACGTGTCCGTCATCACCAAAGTTGCCTTGGCTCGGAAACTTGGGTACGATCGGGGAAGGTCAGCTATGAGCACCCCCTCTCGCCCGATCCGAAGATCGGCCTCTACTAACCATGATATCTGTTTTTGAAAATGTTATGTGTTCTTATTCCATTTATTAGCCTAGAATTACTATGTTATACGCACGACACACAAGTATAGACTAGATTGCCTAATTTGGAAATAAGCATTGCATATCCGTTTGTCTTGAAAAATACTTTGGAATTTGCTACTCGCAAGTAGGCTAAAATACGGATTTCAATGAGTTTTTCCAATTCAGACAATCCAACCTTCACCCACAGGCATTCAAACAGTTTATCACATAAGCATCTAGCCACATGGTAAGCATGCTGTCATGTTAGCATTCACACGCATGCGATATGCTAAAGCATGAAAATACTTACATCGTACTCTGTGCCAAAACAATAAACTAGTTAGCCAACATGCATGGTCCTAGTTCATGTCAAATTGACTAATGCAACACATACAGGATGCAATTGGAGCAGGCTCGGCTAACCTAAACATGGCATGTGAAATGCAATTAATTGATGCACTTATTCAATTTGGAATTGAAGTACAAATGCAGTTAGCATGATGTACCAAGCCTGGTGCATGCGAGACAACTGTATGGATGCACGCATGCATAGCATAAGGTATGCTAATTTAAACATGCCCTAATCTACCTTCATAAGCAGGTAAATAAAAGGGAAGAAAGAAGTAGGGGTTGGGAGACATGCACACACTTACCCACACTTATTACAAATTTACCCTCGCTCGGAGGGACCGAAAGAATAATACAGTTCGAATAATGAATTAACTATCCTAGCTAATTAATTATTACAAATCACCTAATTAATTAATAAATTAACTAAGCATAAGAAAAGTAATAAAAAAGGGCCTCGAGAAGAAGGTTCGATGCACGCGTGCTCGGGTCTTGCTCGGAAGTGCACTGCCATGCATAGGCTGCCTCTGTTTTCTCTGCACTGCCTCTTGGAAGGCTGCCAAAGTCTCAGAATTGCTTCCCTGGACATTGGGAGACACCACCGGCTGAGTAGAGTCATCACCGGCTGTGGTGTGTAATCATCGGCTGTTGATGAAGCTATCGGCCCAGGAAGGATTGCTGGTCGGCACTAAACACTGCCGGTCGGCAGAAAGTTCCTGCTGAATCTGCAATTGACAGCAACAGAGGGCAAGGCAGAGCATGGCAATGCTATTCAAGCAATGTATGCACCAATCACACCCTTATCATGTTTATGACTCAAAGGGCCATGATCCTTGGTTCTTGGACCATCAATCACGCATTTCAATGCGTGATGGCCCAAAGAATCAAGTGTGCATTTTTGATATGGAATGCAATGCATATGAACAAACTAATGGGACTCAACCTCTATCACAAGCATTTCAAGAGGCCAAGCATGCATGCAAATGGAATACAATCCTAGGCATGTGAGCTAAGGATGTGACATGGCAATGCGAAAACATGCAACAACATGTTAAGTGGCTAAAGGAGAGAATACATGCCAAATGTATTACAACCTAAGCATACAATAGCATATCATGCAACTCAAGCACTACAACAAAATACAATTACACATGGCATGCAACACAAGGTGAAATGGAGCGAATATGTGATGGTATGCAAGGCATGCACGCAATAACAGGAGAGGATGGTCTTACACTAATTTGGACAGCCCTATGCTAGGTCCAAAACAGTGGCCAAAGCTTAAGAAGATGGGACCAAACACACATACACACATGCACACGTTAAGGCCTAAACACTTAAGCATCAAAGGGCACCTTTTAAGCACACTTAAAGGGGAATAATCATGGACATGGGGCATGTATTAAGCTCTGAAAATCATGCAAGAATATGGTGCCAAACCAAGCAAACAAGATAGGCTAAACATGCAAGAAATGGCCCAAGCATTCAAGGCAAGCTAATGAAGTATTTGACCACACTTAACAAGACCAAACATGGCGTGAATTTAATGACCAAAAACAGAGTTTTAGCACATAAAACAAAGCTCAAAAGACCACTTAGATGGCATCTAAATGGCTTGAATTCAAAAGCATGCACAAATGCACTTTCAAGGAGCATACAACACAAGCTCATAAGGCGTCAAGGAGGCATCCAAGGCAAGCATACAAGCATGCTAAAGGGACTGAAATGATGCTACAAATGGTGCTAAACCACTGAAATAAAGCAAGTAACACATGCTATACCCTCACATACTTAAGGCCAACAAGCCAAAATGCAAAGGGGTTATACTAAACATGTCATGGCCGACCAAAATGACTAAGGACAGACCTCAAACATGGCAAAATAAGCACAAAAGCTTCACAAAGCTAGGCCTAAAACATGCTAGAACAATGGTTTACAACCTAAGGCATGTTAAGGCCTACACATGGCATTACAAGGTAGGTATGCTAAGCATGCATGGTGTACCAAAACCAATTAAAAACAGAAGCATATTATGACATAATAAGCACAAAAATCAGCTAAGGCATGGTCAACATGAAGCTTAGCTAGGTGCTCCCTCAAGAGGCCAAAAATGGTCCATTTCAAGGACAACAAGGAGAGGGGGTGGCCCTCTCCTCCCTAGGACCTCAAGGCACCATCCTCACCTCTGAAATCCCTCAAGATTTCAGTGGTGAGGAGGCCCAAACACCAAGGTCCCGGATCTCACTCAAAATAGCACAAAATGGGGCCTCTCAAGGCCTAAGAGGGGTCAAACACCTCCAAACCACAAAACACTCTAAACAAACTATTTAGAGGGCCCAAAAACAGAAATTTTTTATATTATATACTAAGCTCAAAAAAAGTTCTAAGATAGGCAAAAATAGTATGCAAGAATGGGGAATAAAGGGGCAAGATTGTTACCCTTGAAGACCTCTTTCACAAATGAAGCTCCAATAGCTTCTTAAGCTCCAAACCAGCTCCAAAACTCTGAAAACAATCCCTTAGAACCTCAATAGCCAAGGGAAGGTGTAATGGTAGGTGTTTGTGTGCAATACTATGAACAAATACACCTAGAACACTCAAGAGAGAGAGAGATATAGAGATAGAATGTATATAAGTTCTAACCCTAGAACCAGAGCTTCTAACAATGTTTTTTTCTCTCTAAAATGTCTAACCCTAAAGCCAAGAGGGGAGGGCTCCTCTTATAGAGGAGCCAATCTTGTAAAGCTTACAAGGTAAGCTAACAAGAAGGCCATCCCTCCATACACGTGTATGGAGGGGAACAAAATGCCATACAGCTGTATTAAAATATCTGCAAAAGCAGATGAACAGTAGTCGGCTGCTCAAAATTGCTATCTTGACAAAATGGGCTGCCGACCGGCAACAAAGAATGCCGACCGGCAATATACATTGCCGACCGGCAATATACATTGCCGATGGCAACAAAACACCCGCCGGTGGCCTCTGGCCATGGCCGGTGATGTGTGGGGATGCCTCACAAGGCATTCCCTGCCCCTCCAAGGCAAAACACAAGTGTTTGGTGCAAAACCAGACACTAAACAGTCGAGTCGAGAGATCCTGAGGCAAGGCACGCAAGCCGAGACCTCTGGGAACTCAAGATGAACACAAACATTGATGATCACCGAGTGTTCAAACGGTGATGTCCCAGTCTTAAGGACGGTCAAAAATGGGGTGTCTACATCTGCCAGTATGGGAGCACAAACCCCGATTTTACCGGGGCACCCTGTTGACCATTCGACCTAGTGTATATTCGGAATCCGTAGTGACCATTCCAAACTAAGACAGGTTGCTTACCCGGTGTTAAGTTGTTTGAAACCGCTGCGTGCATAGTGAAACCCTAGCTCCTGACAAAATAGGACAGGGAAACCCTACCCCAACATAGGGGTGTTTTGGCTCTCTTTTACTTGCTATGTGCTTTTAGAGTGTATCTCTACAGGAACGCACATATCAGTTTGCAAGTTTAAGTACCAGGCCTAAGGGCATCAGTATCAGTATTTTGCGGAATCAGTTATATCTGCGGGTATCAGACTCAGTTTTGTGGCAGTGATTTTGGGGAACAGTGATCAGTAGTAGAGTACAATTTTTCTGCTATGCCTGTGTCTGTTCCGTCTGGGCTGAAATGCTACTTGTTTTCCCTTTCAGTTTAGAGATTTGGGTTCAGGGATTTGGTGTTCTTCTTTGCTGAGGCAAGGCAAACGTCTGATCCGTCAATCCCCGGTTGCATCATCACCGTTTAGTTCAGCAGACTTATGATGACGCAGAGTTCAGAAGAAATCGTGGTTATGGCGGCCGCACTGGACCGAGGAACCATCTTGCGGGATGAACCCAATGTCGAAATACCACATCCGCCCAGGTCACCCGCCGCGCGCCCGATCTGGGAGCCCCAGTTGTTTTAAGCTCGTGAGCCCACCACGTTTGAATTGATGGGAATGATCGGCTACCTCCAGAGATCTGTGGCCGAATTGGCCTATGGAATGGCGGCTTCACCACCAGCTGCACCATATGCCGGGAATTTCATACCACAAGAGCCCCCGCTACTGGGACGAATTGTGATCGAGCTCAGCCAGCCTGAGGCTGTCCCAAGCTATGGCAATGACATGTTAACAACAACCGGGTTCCGCTCTGATATAGCAACCCAAACCCTCGATCAGGCTAAGGCTAGAGGTAAGAATAAAGTGGGAACATATGCTGATCCCGTTGAACAACTGCTGTGGGCAGTCGAGGCTTTGAAAGCCGGGGGAATGAATAAGCAACAAGTATTCGCAGTCATGACTAAAGCTGTGGATGATGCTTTCCCCACTCCAACCGAAGGCAGTTCAAGCCAGACAGAAAATCAGGATAGGCCCCATGATGCCAAGACAGTTCCTTCCACTCCCAATCTTGCACCAGGAAAAGATCAGAAAGTCAAGGCAGTGCCTGCCGACCCTTTCGCTAGTGCGTCTAGCAAGAACCCTCAGACTTCGAAGTACCTGCCTCGAGGGCGCAGAGTCTTTCACGCCCTCTACATGCCTTTATCTAGGGCATTTCAAATTTTGGCTAAAAAGGGACGTCTTAAACCCCTCGAACCTCGACCTCTCCTGAAGAATCTCCCTCTTACACATGATGCTGCCTTGTACTGCGCGTACCACCAGCAAACCGGTCACAGCACCGACGGTTGTTTCCGCCTTCGCCACGATGTGCAAGATTTGATCGACAATGAGGTCATCCTCCCACCTACCTCAGCAAAGTCTGTCACCACTGAATTGTTGGATTTCGAGGATACTGCAAGCATGTGATCGGGGGTTGGACCACCTGCGGGCGGCGCTCGGTGTATTTCAGATATGGCGTTTGGCACGCACTATGTTGAGCATTTACGAATGCAGTTTTTATAATTTCTGGCTTGGGTGTCGAGTCAGTTCTTTGTTTTTGTTTTGAGTCTGTCTCTTTTTCCCGAGTCAGTCTTTTTGCTTAAGGGTCTGTCTTGATTGTGTCGAGTCAGTCCCATTGTATAGAATGTCAGGTGATTCCGGGGTTGTTGCCTCGAACACCGTTTTGTTTTGTCATTATCCTTTTGCTTTCTTTTGAGTCTGTCTCTGCTGTGGAGCCAGCTGCAACCAGGAAATCTGAATGAAACAGCTGCGGCTATCATGATTCCGTACTTATCGCTACTTTGAGCTAGTTACGCCAGAGCATTTGAATGAAATGGTAGAGCATCTCACTCACTCTTCTGCACCGCAAACTCATTGCATTGACCTAATTTTTTAACTTTTTGAACACTACAGTGATGAAAACGAAGAGGAAGGAATTCCTCGGGCTTTCCAAAAACTTGATCAAATTGAGAGAAAGAGAGGCATGCTAAAGCCCTTAATGAATGGAATCATGTTTATTAATGTGAGTACTGAGAAGGACCCTGGCTTGATCCAGATTGGTTCCACACTATCTTCAGCACGAGCGATTTGTCGCTTTCTTAAAAACTTTCAAAAACAAAATGTTTTGCGTGGTCCTGCAAAGACCTGTGTGGAATCGCTCTTGAGATTGTGCAGCTTAGGATCGCTCTCAGCCTCGAGACTTGAGCTCTTGCTTTCAAACCTTGGATCTTAGTTCAGAAGGTTCAACGGTCAACTATAACATGAAGCCTGCGTGGCCAAATTTGAAGCAACCCTTGAACAAGAGGCCAAGAAAGTCAGATCAAGAAGATCGGGCCTCATCAGAAGAAGCTTGCGAAGCTAGAACAGAAGCACCCTTCGGACTAGGGGCAAAAATATCCGATGTGCTCGAAGAGCCGAAGATGAATCCTTCTGCAAGTCAATACAATAGCCGCCCTCCTGGATACGGATGGCTGCGAAACCCTAAAACCATTTGGCGTGGACTTGTTACACTTTTACCCTTTGAGAGGCTCGCTGGGCCAAAAACCCGGAAGGGCAACCCAGGCAAAAGTTAGAGCAAGAAAAAGAACAAAAAGAACAAAAAAGACAAAAAAATGAAAAAAAAAATGCAAAAAAAAAAAAAATGAACAAAAAGAATGGAAAAGAAAAGAAGAACAAAGCTCGCAAGGTTGAAAACCCGCAAAGGGCATCCTTGGCAAAAGTTAGAGCATAAAAAAGTGAGGGTTAATACACGAGTGTACCTTAACCGGAACTACGTAAGGCTTGATTCCTATGTTTGGGATACGTAGGCAACTTCATCCTGAATTCCAGCCCCTAACGCTTTCATAGCGACTAAGTCCATGTCATGGTTTTAATCATCCTTGATTCCCATGTTTGGGATACGTAGGCAATTTCATCCTGAAGTCCAGCCACCAACACTTTCAAAGTGATTGTGTCCATATATTGGTTTTGACCATCTTCATCTTCTCTATATCCGAGAGTTCGGTCGCTATCATCACTAATGAGGACTGACTACAGTACGCTGCGACGTTATACAGAAAAGGGGCAACTTTTCGTTGCCATGAGTCGCCATCCAAACCAGGGGCAACTTTCCGTTGCCGTGCAGCTCTCTTTAGGCAAGGTGCAATTTTCCATTGCCTCCGATCTGAGGTTATGCATCTCGAGAGTAAGTTCCATGCTCGTCGAGCAGTAACCATTCGCGAAGTTAGTTTTTGAGAATTTTTTTACTGAGGTTGACTATTTTCTCGAAAATTATTCCATCCTTTCCAAAACTGGACCATTTTCTTGGACCCAAAAAAGAAAAATTTTCAGTGCTCATAGCCTAACTTGCATGATTTCAAATAAAAAATTGAACAAGCTTGTTAATATAAATCTCATTTTGGTTAAAATTGCTTTAGTAGAAAACCAAAACAAAAAAATGGTTAAAATGATGAACTAGGGGCACAGTTGAGTCGGGCTTCCTGTTTATCCCCCATCACCAGCATACCTGCCAGAAGAGGGCACAACTGAAGTTAACAACAAAGGGGCGAAAGCTCTTTCACCCTCCGAGCAACGAGGTATCAAACCAAGTGCGAGGCACGAATTGGAATGGATCAAGATACTCCATTCCCTCATCTGGGACACCGACGAGACGTCACCGGAGGAAATAGCCGCGAGCTAATAGTGCATGAACCCACAACCTCTTGTTTATCCATCAACCACCCTGGAGTGGGACGAAAAATGAGAGATTGAAGAATAGAGAGATATGTGATGAGGGAAAGAGTGAGAAAAAGGCTTTTACAGAAAAAAAAAAAAAACGAGCCTGAGGGCCGAGTGATGTGAGAACCACAAATAAGAAAGGGTGAGAAACAATACCCGGGGAAACTGGCTCCTCGTGATCTGGGAAGTCCCTCATTTTTATAACGCGTCTGTGTGTCGTGTCTTTTGTTTTGTTTGCCTTAACTCTTGCTTTGAGTCGGTTCCGAGCGTGTCTCGTTGTGTTTAGGTTGTTTACCTTTTGTTTTTCGTTATTGAGTCTTTTTCACTGTGTTCAGTCGTAGGCTCAATACTCGGTTGAAAACCCTTTTTCTCAAATCATTTTGTGCTCAGAGTGCTGTGCCATTCTCCACATTTCTGTAAAACAGGTTTGGTTCTTTTGTAAAACCGCAGGGGTTCAACCCGGGTCACTTGGAAACAGTGAACATGTGGGTTCTGGATTGCATCTGAGTGTGTTTCAGCTTCTGCCGATTCTACCTTTGTATTCTGTCTTTTCAGATTTGGACTGTTTTCACCGCGTGCAGAATAAACTAAGAATACTGTGTTATGGGCTATGAAGTTCAGAATGAGTAGAGTTCAGAATGAGCAGTGTTCAGAATCAGTTGTGAGCTGTGTGGGCTGTATGCAGATTAAACCAAGCATTGTGTTACGAGCTGACTATTCAAAATGAGTAGTGGTTTGTTTGAGTTGTTTTGCTGTTGGCCTATCCATTATCTGGTTATTACAATACAAGTGTTAGATTTTTCAGACAGGAGATCAATCTCATTTACATTGAGATGTAATATGATGCAATGCGATGCAGTGTATGAAATGTATCAATATAACACTTTTAAAAATTTTGTGTCATTTCGTCATCTTTTCAAGTACAAAGTTTTGGAGAAAACAAAAACCTGCCTGCGGCAGTACAAGGTACTCTAGCTACCAGCAAAAAGAAAAGCAAAATAAGAAGAAGAAAAACAGTAAAAATCTGGATCAATGTCAAATGGTCTCAGGCCTAGAGGTCCACCCTTGTCCTCTTCCTGGACGAAGGTCCAGGAGCATCATCATCAACGCCGTTATCTGAGCCCGAGTTAGTGCCATCTCCTGTCTCCTCCTCAGATGACTCTGCTTCCGCCTCCGCCTCTGCCTCCGCCTCGGACTCGTCGTCATCTGGAACTGGCGCCCGAGAGCTACTCCCAACGTGAGTGCACCTCGCCTTGGTGCGGGGGTATACTCTGCCATCTCCTACTCCTCGGGTAGGGACCGAAGGCCCAGCTGGAGCACCTCCTATAGCGAGAATCAGAAATGGAGGCTGAAAAGTACAAATTACAGACGCATCAGTATGCTACGCAAAACAAAGTATCAGTACAGAATGCGGTGTATGAGTACAGAGTATGAATGCTATGAGCAGTATGACGGTACAGAATGCAGTGACTGAGTGCAGTGTATGAATGTCGTGAGTAATGCTGTGAACAGTCTGTGGGCTACAGTGTATCAGATGTCGTGAGGGCAGTGTATTGAGTGTTGTGTTAACAGGGCAATGCATCAGATTATGTGAAACAGTTTTTGTATGGTTTGAGACCGTGGTCAGAAGAGCATACCGGAATACTGTACATGGCCAAAAGATCGAGGCTCTACTGGAACATCCCCATCACCGAAGCAATCAACTCCAGGGACTGGCGAGTGTACTCAGAGGAAGCCTGCAAAAGTGTTAGAAGTATCAATATTCTACGGAATATCAAACGAAATGAAATGAAACGACGGTGCAAAATGCAAAATGTAGTAGTACATACCGGAGGCAAGTCGTAGAAACCGACTAACTCATGATCAGCCGGAGGAGTAGCGATGGGGAGCTGGTAAGTCGCCCCACCCTGCCCTCTGTATGTCATCGTCGTGGGCAGTGCTGGCCAACTAGCCCCTCGTCCTCTCTGAGCTCCACTCCTGCCACGGACTCGAGCCATCCTCGATGTCCCTACCCCTGCTCCAGCCGCTAGCGCCGCCGGCCTCTCTCCCTCAGCTCGACGGCCACTGCTCAAAGGCCGCATGATATACATATAGACGTACTCTGTGTAGTCGCCTATGCATCTATAATGTATCGAATCCCAGCCGATCGTATAATCAGCCATCTGCTCGAGAGTGAACCTCTCGGTGTCCCTCATATGCTCAGGGGGCGGAGTTGGAACTATCTACTCTGACAAACCTAGGGTCTGGCGCAAGAAGCGCTCACCTAGGTACCAGGCCCGACAGATAGGGCCCTCTAATAGAAGCCTGAAGCGGGCAGTCTCCTCCACACCAGCAAATCGCTCCCGAATCCCAGCTGGCAATGGAGCCCAAGGTTGCCAGGTGATCTATAAATGGCATGCAGTTTGTTATCTACTGTTATCAGAAAATACAGTGCAAAGGGAAGCTTAAATGAACTGCAAGTTCTAAACATACCTCTGCGGGGGTGATGGTGTCGAAATAGCGGCAGAAGAATATGAACGTCTCCCGTGGTCTCCGCACACACCTCACATCGAAGTGTCGGGAGAATGGAACGACAAGAGGGGTCTCCTCGTCAGGTACTGGCGCGAGCCTCAAAAAGTAGGCATAGACCCATAACTGCAGAGTAAGTATCAGTATGCTTATCAAATAAAGCGGAATTCAGAATAAAGCAGAAATCATAGAGCCGTGTATTGTGCAGTGTATGGTGCAGAGTGTACAGTCTGTGCAGTATACAGTCAGTGAAAAGCAGGGTATATGTGTGTCCTGTGTACAGTATACAGTTAATGTGAAGCAGACCGCAGTGTGTGAAGTGTACAGAGTACAGCTAATGGAAAGCAGAAATGAAAAATAGAAGAAGCAAATGTACCTCCCAAGCTCGCCAGTAGCCCCCGAGCAACTGTCCGCTGCCACGGGAAGTTGAGCTCATGTATCTGTACAGTGTGGCCAAACCAGCGCCACCCCAGTCGTAGCGCAAGATCCGCGTGACGTCCACAAGCGCACTCAACAAACAGAGGGGCATGGTATTCGCCCGGTCGGCGAAAATGGTCGTCCCCAGCAGAAACATGAGGAAGCCGCGGGCGTACTGCTCCACCTCCTCCTGAGCCATCGGTGCCTCCTCGGCCAAGGCCGGCTGAACCCTGAAGTGGCTCTCGAACCATGAATATCTAACGAATCCTGGGCGCGCAAGAGGCGGCATCTCGCCCAGCAAGTAAATCTGAGCGGCCTCCCACTCATCTATGTCTGTGTCGAAGGGGATCGGATCACCCCCTACCCCAATGCCGGTGAGCATCGAGAAGTCATAGGGAGTCATCGTCATATCTCCCGTGGCAGAAAAGTGGAAGGAATCGGTGGTGTCACACCACCTCTCTACCAGAGAGGCCAGCAGAGGCCTGCTTGCGGTAAGTCTGGAAAGTCCCCTGCAGAAGGCGCCGAAACCGGCCTGGTCTACAATGTGACAGACCGCATCGGGCAGCTCCATGTACCAATCACGGGCGGCAACAGTCCCATACCCCCGGAAGGATTGGGAATCCCCCCGTATTCAAAAGCAAATAGTTGCGAAGCAATATGAAATATACAGTTTTGAAGAAGAACCAAAATTGATGCAAATATAGCGTGTGTGCACGTTTTCAGATTCAAACAGATATCGGGTATTGGTGTGCTCGAAGTGAATTACAATATCTGATGTATCAATGTGTTTGTGTGGTTCAATGAAGATACAGCGTATGTGTATGTTTTCGGATTCAAACGGGTATCAGGTGCAAGTGCGTTCACAGTGAAATACAGTGTGTAATGTATCGATGTATCCGGGCTAAGCAATTAGAGAAAAGAATCAACTATGGCAGTTATGTTCTACATTGCGAAAAATAAAGAGGGAAGACTGTACCTCAGAACCGCTGAAAGACAGACGAGACTCTGGCTCGCGCAGAAGCAGCTCTGGTGGCATGCCCCTATCGAAACTCCGGAACTGGCAGAGACCATCGGGAGGTAGCACGTGAATCATTGGCCTGTAGGTCGCTGGATCGAACAGGCGGACGCTCAAGGGTAAGAGTTCAGCCTCTGGATCAATCTCATGCTGCGGGGGAGTCCCGCCCTGTGGAAGATCATCTGCCATGCTAAGAATAGCGTGAAAATGACCGGAAATGTGAAAACCGAGTGAGAATACGAAAGGTCAACCGAAAAGTCAACCCCTGGGAGGCCGGAAAATGGCTAGAAAAGTCGGGGTGCGGAAAAAGCACAGAGATCGAGGTGAACTCGAGGGAAACAAGCCCCGAATGATGGAAATCGAAAAAGAGGCACCAAAACAAAGTTTTGTTCAGCTCAAAATGTTCGAAACGCGAAGGTATCCGCGAATCGAATGTCGAAATGGGCTCTAAAACCAAGGAAAACGGAAGATCGAAGGGAGAGAAATAGCCTAGAGAGGTGGGGGAGGACTTTTTGAGCAAGAGAAAGTGCAGAAAATAGGGTTTAAACCCCTATTTTAAAAGACCCATGGCCAAAGGACCAAACTGCCCTGATTTAGGCATGTTTGGCCGGTGAAACTTTTTTATGGCCGATGGACAGCCGGTGATCTCCTCCGATGGCCGGTGATCCTCCTAAACCTTTGTTTGGGTCAAATATGTGGTTTGGGACCTCCATTTCTCAACTCAGTGCAAGAACAAGCATTTTTGAAGCTTTAACTGGCTCCCGTTTTGACCTCGGACCGTGTTTTCTGTGCGTAGCACTCGAATATGTGCAAGGTGTATCCTTTTTGTATTCTTTTGTCTCTCGCGAGATTCGAAAGTTGCCTCACATGAGTTGTTTTACAGTGCTTTGCCGTGAACATGCGTTGGTTATACGTCATTTCATACGCATTGTTATGCACACATCTCGCATTGTCATGCACACGACTTGCATTGTTGTGCACCTCTCCTCGGTCTGGCGAGACCTTAAATACACACGGTCTAGGAGACCTTAAATCCTCGGAAGGTGCAAGACCTTTGGTGCATTGATATGCTTGTGCGTTGTCGCGCGCGCCATGCATGCATTGATATGCACAGATCATGTGCGGTGTCGAGCATTTCAAGCGACATGCGTGGTCGCGCATTCAGGGTCATATGCATTGTCATGCATATCAAAAGACGTGCGTTGTCACGTATTTGCATCATCATGCATCGTTATGCACTTTTCATGCATTTCAAAAAAAAAAAAAAAATAACAACAACATGCATCATTTGTATTTCAAAAGCAAAAACAGAAAACAAACATGCATTATCATGCATTCATTGTAAATAGTGCATATGTCATGCATTCATTGTAAATAGTGCATATGTCATACATTCACTATAAATATTGCATTGTCATGCATATTTTACTGTATATATTCCATTCCATCGTATATTTGTAAATATTGCATTGTAGCTTGCATGCATTCACTGCATCACCCCCATCTATGGCTTGCACCTTTCCATGTTGAGCTTGGTCTGGTATGTACCCATACTTTTCACGTCGAAGCATAGTTTTGTATGTGTACGCGCCTATTCCACTGCCGGTATTGTGGTTTGAGGGTTGCGACACCTTTTCTGTGTTAGACGTGGCTTGTTTGTGTCCATGCTTTTCCTAGGCAAGATACGGTTTGGGCCACAGGCCTTATCCATTGTAAATATTCCATTCCATTGCATATTTGTATATGTTACATTGTAGCTTGCATGCATTTGCCGCATCACGTCCAGCTATGGCTTGCGCCTTTCCATGTTGAGCTTGGTCTGGTATGTGCTCATACTTTTCACGTCGAAGCACGGATCTGAGACTTTTGTGTACGCGCCTATTCCACTGCTGGTATTGTGGTTTGAGGGTTGCGGCACCGTTTCTGTGTTAGACGCGGTTTGCATGTGTATATGCCTTTCCTATGCAAGATATGTTTCGGTCGCATGCCATATCCACTGTATATACTGCGTTGTAGTGTAGTTCAATTGCATCCAGCATTAGGATCATGTTGCATTGTCATGCATATTTTACTGTATATATTCCATTCCATCGTATATTTGTAAATATTGCATTGTAGCTTGCATGCATTCACTGCATCACCCCCATCTATGGCTTGCGCCTTTCCATGTTGAGCTTGGTCTGGTATGTACCCATACTTTTCACGTCGAAGCATAGTTTTGCATGTGTATGCGCCTATTCCACTGCTGGTATTGTGGTTTGAGGGTTGCGGCACCTTTTCTATGTTAGACGTGGCTTGTTTGTGTCCATGCTTTTCCTAGGCAAGATACGGTTTGGGCCGCAGGCCTTATCCATTGTAAATATTCCATTCCATTGCATATTTGTATATGTTACATTGTAGCTTGCATGCATTTGCCGCATCACGTCTAGCTATGGCTTGCGCCTTTCCATGTTGGGCTTGGTCTGGTATGTGCTCATACTTTTCACGTCGAAGCACGGATCTGAGACTTTTGTGTACGCGCCTATTCCACTGCTGGTATTGTGGTTTGAGGGTTGCAGCACCGTTTCTGTGTTAGACGCGGTTTGCATGTGTACATGCCTTTCCTAGGCAAGATATGTTTCGGTCGCATGCCATATCCACTGTATATACTGCGTTGTAGTGTAGTTCAATTGCATCCAGCATTAGGATCATGTTCTTTCGTTGGCGGGTAATTCCCCACTTATGTCATTCCACCCAATTACTTGTTCTTGTGTTCGTCTACATCACTCATAGTTCTGCATGTGTACGCGCCTATTCCACTGCTGATATTGTGGTTTGAGGGTTGCGGCACCTTTTCTATAGACGGACTTTGCATCTCCATCAATCTATTTGACATTTGTGTGGTTTTGAACTGCTCATGATTGGATCATGATTCAATTGCATTGCATATCGTTTGCATTGTTTATACATAGTTTTGTATGTTTTGCATATTATTTGCATTGTTTTTACATTTGTTTTGTAATTTTGCATATCATTTGTATTACATTAGATTCAATTGCATATCATCGCACTGTTTGTGCACCCCTTGGTCTAAGGAGACCTTAAATCCTACATTCGTGTTGTCGCCCAACTTTCGATTGCATTGTTATGCATGTTGCTAACGATATTGCACCTGTTGAGTTTTCTTTCTCTTTCAGACACGATATTGTATGTACCGTTCATTTGAAGCTGGGGCAACCAGACGAGCCGCGCAGGTATTGTATCCTCCGAGTGAGACGTATCAAGAATTGCATAATTCTCTTGCACCCTCTCTGCATTGTAATGTAGTTTGGTTTGTGCTAGCTTAAAACTGTTGCATTGTATGTGCTTCGTCACAGCTTTCTTTGTATGATCATAAGTTATGCTCGGCTTCTTGCATTTTCAGTTGCATTTCGCCCCTGCCTTCGGGCGCATATCTTTATTGTCTTGCATGTTTGTCTAAGTCTTCGGCCTTGTCAAAAATGGATCGTCTCTGGGCTTTGACACTCACTCCCGTCATTCTTATGACTTTCGAGTTCTGTCAAAGAGGGGCAACTGTAGACACCCCATTTTTGACCGTCCTCAAGACTTGGATGTCATCGTTTGAACACTCGGTGATCATCCTTGTTTGTGTTCGTCTTGAGTTCCTGGAGGTCTCGCCTACGCGCCTTCCAGCACAGGTGATCTGTGTTTGAAAAATAAAAAGGGGCATCAAACGGTGTCAAAAAGAGGCATGGTCAGAACAGATTGCTAGATATTTGAGTTTAGAACATATTTCCCGAGGAGTTTGAAAATTGAAAACCAATGGAAGATGGTCAAATAATTTTTCTAAGAAAATAGGACAGATTCTGTTGCATTTTAGTAAAACTACAATTTATCCTTTTAGACTTATCCATTTTTTGTGAAATTGGCGCCACATGAAAGATAACTCTCATATCTAACTATCCAAAGTGTTCGTACAGAAAAATACCATTTGCAGAGAAAATGGGACCTATTTGAAGTCATTGTTTCTGTTGTGTTGTGAACAACACTTAGGACAAATATTTACTTCGGTAAAAAAATAGGGTCCAATGATTTTATAAAAATTTACACATGTATAGAACACCTATATATACTCCTAGTACAAACAGATTTTTGACACAAGTTATTTTTAATTTATTAAAGCATTTTACCTCTGATAAAATCTAAGGAAGTGAAGAAAATATAAGTTTCCAGTAAAAGTGAACCAACCTCATCTCATATTACCCTAATGCAAGATTATTTCAAACAATGGAGAATATTTGAACACCAAAGAAGATAAAATCAATAGCTAAACCATATAATCTATGCTTGCAAGAAGGAATAAAAATCATATAATCATGAAATTATTATTCAGGTAAATTATAATTTACCCTTATTATTCTATCAAAATGTAAACATGCATTGAGCTATTCTTGCTACGTGTCTATTAACAATGCACACTCTTACATATTTTTAATATATAGATTTATTAAAAAAAAAATATCTAAAGGAGGATAAAAGTTGAGTATTCCTACCTTAAGAGCTTTTACAAACTTTTCTTAAGATTAGTTTTGAAGTGGTGACCACCAACCACCCTCTCCTCTACCTCTTTTTTTGTTTTCTTTTCTCCTCTCTTTTTCTTTTTCCTCAGCCGTGTGTATAGAAATGAAAGGGTTGAGATAGTGTTCTATTTGTAGGAGTTTGGAGGCCTATTTTTATTTTATTTTATTTTATTTTAATTTTTTTTCCTCTTGGCTTGGGAAATATTACCTACTTGTATAGGCTTAGAGTATGTTTCTATGCTTGCCTTGGCATGCCTTGACAGCAGCCTCCTTGGGAAGAAAAGGCAGCAGAAATGCTCTGCCCAAAAATCTAAATTTTAATTTTTTTTGTGTGTACAAAAAATAAAAATCAATGTATATATAGAACCTAGTCACTAGATATTTTGCTTCCTACTATCCTCTAACTAACTTAGTTATTATTTGTTTAATTCATTTAGTTTCCACAACTGTATTTAGGCATAGAAATGTAATCACATAAAGATAAATAAATTTATTTAAATGAGTTTAATATTGGTATTAATCATGATGATATTAACATTATAATTTAATAATTTAATAATCACTATTAACTGAGTTAATGTTGTTATTAACAAACTAATTCGTTGTTTGAAAATTCAGGTTCTTACAACCTATCCCCCTTAAATAATTTCATTCTCGAAATTTTAATGCGTACCTTTATCTTCAAACAACTGAGGGTAGTTAGCTCGTATTGCATCCTTTACTTCCCAAGTAGACTCCTCCACTACTCGATGTTGCCATAACACTTGCACCAAGTGGATGACTTTGCCTCTCAAGTTCTTTTTTCGTCGATCTATAATCTTTATAGGCCTTTGCTCAAAACTTGCATCTTCATTGAGATCAATATCTCCCTAGTTGATAACATGGGAAATGTGTGGCTCATACTTCCATAACATTGAGATGTGAAAAACATTGTGCACCACTGCAAGCTGTGGTGGTAGTGCTAAACGATATGCCACCTCTCCTACCTTGCTCAGAATTTCAAAGGGTCCCACATAACGAGGTGCAAGTTTTCCTTTCTTCCCAAATTGTGTAGTACCTCGACGAGGTCAAACTTTGAGAAAAACATGATCCCCTACCTCAAACATTAAGGGTTGTCTCCCTTGGTCCACATAGCTCTTTTGTCAACTTTGGCCTGTGATTAGTCGTTGTCTGATCAGTTTTTATCTTCTCAGTGGTCTTTTGAACCAAGTCTGGTTCTAACAAGGTTGCTTCCCCTGCTTCAGTCCAATAGACTGGTGATCGATAAGGTCGCCCGTAAAGTGTTTCATACGGTGCCATTCCAATACTGGCCTGGAAACTATTATTGTAAGCGAACTCAACGAGAGGTAGTTGTTTCTCCCAACTTCCCTTAAGATCCATAACGCAAGCTCGAAGCATATCCTCCAAGATTTGTATTGACTTTTCAGACTACCTATCTGTTTATGGATGAAATGTCGTGCTAAAGCATAGGTTTGTTCCCATTGCCTTCTGCAAGCTTTGCCAAAATTGAGAAGTGAATCAAGGATCACGATCTGACAGGATGCTAACTGGTATTCTGTGTAATCTGATCACTTCTTTAATGAAAAATCTATTGAATGAATCTAACGTATCTAATGACCCGACAAGTAAGAATTGGGCTATTTTATAGTTAGTCGATCTACCACTACCCACACGCCGTCATGTCCCTGTGGTGATCGAGGCAAACCCATCACGAAATCCATGGTTATGTGTTTCCATTTCCACTCAGGGATTGGTAAGGGTTGAAGTGTTCTTGCCGGTCTTTGGTGTTCAGCCTTTACTTGTTGACATGTTGGGCACTGAGACACAAACTTTGCTATATCCCTTTTCATTCCGCCCCACCAATATTGGCGTTTTAAGTCTTGGTACATCTTAGTACCTCCTAGATGTACTATGAATACTGAATGGTGGAATTCCTTAAGTACATTTTCCCTGAGTGAGTCGTCGCTTGGCATGGACATTCGACCTTGATATTTCAAACTCCCATTTGTGTGAATTTCCTAACCAGGCATGGTTTCACTAGACTCCATTCGTGCCTTGATGAATGCTACCTTCTGATCATACTTTTGTGATTCTAATATCTCGCTCAAAATTATAGACATAGCAATCAGAGCACCAAGGTAAGCCTTTTCATCTTGAACCTCCATTTGTACCCCAAATTCATTGAGCGTTCCAACCATATTCCATTCTTTAAGTGCTAAACTAGAAACAATCCCTCTATTCTTGCGACTTAGTGCATCTGCCACCACATTTGCCTTGTCGGGATGATAGGAAAGGTAAATTGGTGATCCTCAAGATATTCCATCCAGTGTCTCTGACGCATGTTCAAATCCTTTTGGGTGAACAGATACTTCAAGCTTTTATGACCGGTGAATATCTCAAACTTTTCACCATACAGGTAGTGTCTCCAAATTTTGAGGGCGTGAACTATAGCTGCTAACTCCAAGTCATGAGTGAGATAATTCTTCTCATGGTTCTTTAATTGCCTTGATCCATATGCCATCACCTTGCCATTTTGCATCAATACGTACCCTAGACCTTCTTTGGAAGCATCACAATACACATTGTACCCAACGTCTTGTTCTGGTATAATGAGAATAGGGGCACTCGTCAATCTTTTCTTGAGTTCTTGGAATGAATTTTCACAAGACTCATTCCATCCAAACTTAACTCCTTTTCAAGTCAAATGTGTCATTGCTTTGGCTAATTTTGAGAAGTCTTGAATGAATCTTCGATAATAACTAGCCAATCCTAAGAAACTACGAATCTCGAATGTGTTCTTAGGTTTCTTCCATTCTATCATTGCTTTTACTTTAGTTGGGTCCATTGATATTCCCCTTTCAGACACCACGTGACCCAAAAACTTTACTTCCTCCATCCAGAACTCACATTTACTAGCCTTAGCATATAGCTGGTTCTCTCTTAAGGTTAGAAATACTATTCTCAAATGTTTTTCATGGTCTTCTTACACCAAAATATCATTAATAAAAACTACCACAAATTGATCTAAGTGTAGACACCCCATTTTTGACCATCCTCAAGACTTGGACGTCGCCGTTTGAACACTCGGTGATCATCCTTGTTTGTGTTCGTCTTGAGTTCCTGGAGGTCTCGGCTACGCGCCTTGCCTCAGGATCTCTCAACTCGACTGTTTTGTGTCTGGTTTTCCACCAACCACTTGTGTTTTTGCTTTAGAGGGCAGGGAATGGCTTGTTGGCCATCCCTACACCTCACCGGCCATGGCTTGAGGCTACCGGCCATTGGTTTGTTGCCATCGGCCAAATGTTTGGCCGACCGGCACTCTTTGTGGTCGACCGGCCAAATTTTTTGGTCAAATTACATTTTTGGCTGGCCGACCACTGTGCATCTGCTTTTTGCTGATATTTTGTGCCAGCTGTGATAGCTGGCACCCACTTTGCTCCCCTCCATACACGTGTATGGAGGGATCTCCCTCTTGACTAGCTTACTTGAGAAGCTTTGCAAGAGTGAGCTCTAAAGAGGGAGCCTCTTCTCCCTCCATTAGGGTTACAAAAAAAATACAGAGGGAGCTCTGAGTTAGGGTTAGTTCATAGTTGTAGCTATTCTATCTCTATATCCCTCTCTTTAGTGCATAAGTGTGTGTTTTAGTCTTACTATTGCATACAAACACCTAGTGTTACACCTTACCTTGGCTACTGAGGTGCTAAGGAGTCATTTTCAGAGTTTTGAAGCTGGTTTGAACCTAAGGAGGTTGCTGGTCTTCCATTTTTGAAGAGGGTCTACAAGGGTAACAACTTTTCCCCTTTATTCCCCTTTTTTGCATAGCCTTTTTACCAATCTTGCACCTATTTTTAGGCTTTGTGTATAACATATAGAAGTCTTTTTTTTACCTGCCTAAAATAATTTTTTAAGGTTGCTTTGAGCTTTGGGATTGTTTGACCCCTCTTAGGGCTTGTTTGGCACCCATTTTGTGCCATTTTGGTGAGCTCCGGGACCACCTTGTTTGGGCCTCCTCACCATTGAAATCTTGAGGGATTTCAGTGGTGAGGATGGTAGTTTAAGGTCCTAAGAAGGAGAGGGCCACCCCCTCTTCTTGTTGTCCTTGAAAAGGGCCATTTTAGCCTCATGTGTGAGCACCATTTTTAAGTGCATTTTGGCCATGTGTTAGTTGTTATTTGTGCTTATTTTGTCATAATATAGCACTCTTTTTACTTGGTTTAGACACACCATGCTTGCCTTGCATACATGTCTTGTAATGCCATGATTTGCCTTAATATGTGCCTAGCATTTAGCCTATTATGCTTACTTGTTTTGGCCTAGCTTTGTGAAGCTTTTGTGCTTGTTTTAGCATGCTTAAGTTCTATTTTTGGTTGTTTTGGTCGACCATGACATGCTTAGTATAGCCACCTTGCATTTTGGCTTGTTAGCATTGGGTGTGTGAGTGTGGAGTATGCTTTACTTGCTTTGTTTCAGTGGTTTGGAACCATTTGCCATGTCAATTCAGTCCTCATGGTATGCTTGAATGCTTACATTTGATGCCCCTTTAATGTGTTAAGAGGTTGGGGTTTCATGCTTCATGTTTGTGCTATTGTGTATGCCTCTAGGATTAGGTCATTTAGATGCCATCTAAGTGGTTCTTAGGGCTTACTTTTGCATGATTTAGGACTGTTTTGGTTCATTTTGGTCATTTGCTTCATGTGTCATATGATCATGTTTTAGGTCCTTGGGCTTGGTTGCATGCCTAGCTTGCATTGGTAGGTTGATTTGGTATCATTTCCTACATGTTCTCAAAGCTTATTATGTATGCCATATGTCCATGATTATTCCCTTTTAAGTGTGCTTAAAAGATGCTGCTTGATGCTTAAGTGTTTAGGCCTTAACATGTGCATGCTTGTGTGTGTTTTGCCTCTCATTTCCATAGTATTTGGCCACTGTTTTGGACCTAATAGAGAGCTGTCCAAATTAGTGTAAGTCCCTCATTTGCATGTTGTGGCATGCTCACCTTGTGTGTTGATTGCATACTTGACTTACCATGTATTGTTGTTGCTTGTTTAAGTGACACTTGCATTTGGCACGCATTTCCCTGACTAGGTTGAATAACATGTTGCATGCCTTACACACTTACATGATTAGGTTACATCTTGCATGTTGATCATTAGCATAGTTATTACATGCTTGCATGCTTGCTAGCTTAGGTTGTGTGCCTAGCATACTCGTCTTCATGTTCATATTGCATGCCTAGTTCGCATGCCTAGGTTGCATTGCATTGGCATGCATGCCTTGCCTCTTGATCAAGTGATAGAGTTTGGGCCATTTGTTTGTTTAAGTGCATTTCATTCGACATTGAAATGGCACACTTGGTTTCTTGGGCCATCACGCATTGAAATGTGCGATTGATGGTCCGAGAATCGAGGACCATCCTCCTTTGAGTCATAAACATGATAAGGATTGTGGTTGGTGCAAACATTGCTTGAAATGCATTGCCATGCCATGTTTTGCCCTCTGCTGCTGTCAAAACAGGTTTCTGCAGGAAGCTTTGGCCGGCCGACCATCTATGCTGCCGACCGGCCAAATATTTGTGGCCGAGAGCTCAACAAATGGTCGATGGCCATCCGGACATGGTCGGTGGGGTTTCCACTTGGTCGGTGGTGATCCATAGTGTCCATGGAGCATACCTTGGGAGTTGTGCAATTTTCAGAGGAGCAGAGCAGGGGAAACAGAGGCAAACTTGTGCATGGTGGTGGGTTTCCGAGCGGAATCGAGTGCGCTTGCATTGGGCCCTCTTCCCGAGGCTGCTTTTATTGCTTTATTAGCTTAGTTAATTTTCTTAACTAGTTAATTGTCTGTAATATTTAATTAACTTGATAATTAGTTAAATTGTATTATTCTTTTGGTCCCTCCGAGTGAGGGCGAATTTGTAATAAGTGTAGGTGCGTGTGTGCATGTCTTCCAACCCCCACTTCTTTCTCCCTTTTACTTACCTGCTTTCAATGGTTAGTATTAGGGCATGTTTCAATTAGCAAACTTATGCTCGTATGTTTGCATCATTCATCAGTCTTGCATACACCGGGCTCGGCGCATCATACTAACTGCATCGTATTTCAAATCAAACTTGAATACATGTTATCTGTCGCATCTCACATGCCATTCATAGATTAGCCGAGCCTATTCTAGTAATATTTTGTATGAGATACATTAGCCACCTTAACATGAATTAGGATCATGCATATGATTACTAACTAGTTCACTGTTTTGGCACGAAGTACGATGTAAGTATTTATGCTTTAGCATCTCGCATGAGTGTGAATGTTAACATGATAGCATGCTTACCATGTGGCTATATGCTTATGTGATATAACTGCATGAATGCCTGTGGGTGAAGGTTGGATTGTTTGAATTGGGATAATTCATCGAAATCCGTATTTTAGTTTGCTCGCGAGTAGCAAAATTCAAACCATTTTCCAAACAAACAAAAATGCGATGCTTTGTTCCGACTTAGGCAATTTAGTCTATACTTGTTTTGCCGTACGCATCACATAGTAATTCTAGGCTAATAACCGGTATAAGAACGCATAATGTTTTCAAAACAAGATATCATGGTTAGTAGAGGCCGATCTTCGGATCGGGCGAGAGGGGGTGCTCATAGCTGACCTTCCCCAATCGTACCCAAGTTCCGGAGCCGAGGCAACTTTGGTAATGACGGACACGTGGCCTTAGGCAAACGAGTCAGGGTTTCATAAATTGCCCCATAAAAAATATTTAGGTGGCGACTCTGTATCTGGCAAAGCAGTCCATGTTTGGTACTTTTTTCTAAAAATCTGTTTTCCAAAATGATTTGCCGGATTTGGACTCTTTGGTTCAAATTAAGAACCGTAACGATTTGAGTCCAAACTGTAGTGAGCCCAAAACGAACGAAACGGGATTCATCCTCCCGGGGAGTTCGGGGATGTCTACAGTAAGGCATGAATATTTTGTTCATTAAGCTCATGAACACGCTTGGTGCGTTGGTTAGGCCGAATGGCATCACTACGAACTCATAGTGGCCGTAATGGGTTCGAAACGCAGTCTTAAGAATATCTTCTTCCCAAATACGCAATTGGTGATACCCAGACCTGAGATCTATCTTTGAGAAACACTTTGCCCCTCTAAGCTGATCGAAGAGGTCATCAATCCTAGGAAGTGGATACCGATTCTTAATGGTGACTCTATTGAGTTGTCAGTAATCAATGCACAACCTAAGTGTCCCATCTATCTTTTTAGCAAATAAGGCTGATGCTCCTTACGGGGACGTGCTTAGCCTTATAAATTCCTTGTCTAATAATTCTTGCAACTGTGTCTTTAGCTCTCTCAGTTCAACTGGTGCCATACGATGTGGTGCCATTGAGATCGGTGATGTACCAGGTTGTAGTTCGATGGTAAAGTCTACTTCTCGCTTTGGGGTAGTTCTGGTAGTTCCTCTAGAAATACATTAGCATACTTACACACCACACATGGTAGCCCTAATTCCATACGATCTTTATCTTCTAGAACTAAGCTGGCTAGCCATCCAGCCAAGTGATTGTGTCATTTTGACTTTCGAAGTGTCGATGGTAGAGAATATTGTTTATCCCCCTTAAATTGGAATCGCGTTTCGTCTTGAGAGTAAGTAGTCACTGTCTTTCGATAGCAATCAATGGTGGCTCTATGAGCTGATAACTAGTCCATTCCTAGGATAACATCCAAGTTTGACATTTCCATGACTCGTAGGTCGCAAGTTAAACGCAAACTGGGGACTTCTAGTTGACATGATTTGCATATGAGATCTATTCGAGTTTGACCTCCTAGTGGTGAAGCTACACTCATAGGTGTTCTTACACGTTCAGGCTCTAATCCCAAAGTTGTAACACATAAAGCAGATATGAAAGAGTGTGATGCTCCAGAATCAAACAAGACTTGTACACAAGAGTTCATAAGGATGAGTATACCTTGAATCACCGAAGGACTTCCGGTGTCTTTTCCTTCTTGGAGTGCAAAGACTCTTCCAGTGGCACCCTGATTTGGCACCCAAGATTTCCTTGCATTGGCATCTCTTGGTTGTTGAGTCCTCGATTGTCCCACATTCTGATTAGCTGGCAACTAACCTCTGCTAGATTGGGAATTTTGAGCAGCTTGTGTTCCCTAAGTTGGCGCACATTTGTTTCATTGAGTGGCTCCCCCTTGATTGATGTAGTAGCCTAACCTTTGAGGATAGTTGTTCCTAAAATTCCCTTCTTGGTCACATTCATAACATCTTCTAGCCCCTTCTACATTGTTCAAGATTGTACCCTTGTTGTTGTGGCCCCTTAGCATAGGGTACCGAAGCAGCATGGGTCCTATTATTCCTTGAGGGTCTTCAACTTCTTTGCTGGTTGGCTTTGGACTGTTGACTATGAGTTCTTGTAGTGTCCATCTTCTTTATTTCTAAAGTAAGAGCCCTATCTACTACCTATGCATAAGTAGGTAGTTGCACTGTAACCAACTTGTCTCGGATTCTCGAGTCAAGTCCCCACTCAAAGCGCCTTACTTTGTCTGTTTCATTTGCCACTATAGCTGTGGCATGGCGAGAAAGGGCCTCTAATCGATTGGCATACTGTGTCATAGTCATGCCCCTTTGTTTCAATTGGAGAAATTCTTAGATCATCTCCTGCCTTACCGAGTTTGGGAAGTACTTTTCCAAAAACAATTCCTCGAACTGTCTCCAAGATAGTTCTACCACTTGACGACTTTCTTTAATCATTGTCCACCAGAAATCAGTCTTCCCGTCGAAGAGAAATGAGGTGAGGGACACTTGGTGCTGCTCGTTATGAATTTCTAGCGTCTTCAATATTTTCTTCACTTGCCTTATCCATGCCTCAGCTGTGTAGGGATTGGGTTCTTCAAAAAAAATTTGAGGCCTGAGTTCTCAAAATTTTGCTATTAATCCTGCTTTGTTGTTTTCATGCCTGGGTTGGTTTCTTAGTTCATTAGTAATTGTCCGAACAAAATTCATGATGTCACCGTTGTTGTTATCGTTGTTGTTGTTGTCATTGGATCCATTTCCCCTAGTTCTTCTTGCCATTTTCTGTACGAAGGATATTGTTGTTACACCCTCTATTTATTTATTTGTTATTATTATTGTCATTATTTATTTATTTATCTATTTAAAGATAAAATGCATGTAAAATAGTCCAAGTTGAACACACAAACTTTTAAATACTAGGATTTCATTAATAATAATAAAAGATCAGTACATTCAGAAAAAAAAATTAAAAAAAAAAAATCATTCCATCCCTTCTTATCTCATTGCGGTATTTTTTCCAAAAATCCTAAGTTGGAAACTACGACTATTACAATTAAGTACTACAAAATTTATTGTTGTCCTAACTTCTACACTTGCCATCTCCTAACCAAGCAAGTGGGCACAACGTCGACACACTATCTCCTCCAACTTCCATGCCTCATTGAGTAGTCTAGAGCATTCCCAACGGACAAGGACCATCCGCACCTCATTCTGACACACCATTCGCTTAATCACGCAAGTGGAGATCTCATGATATGTGGCAGCTCTATAAAATTCACCAATGGGTCTAGGATTTAGACAACATGACCGAAAGGAGGTTGGGTAGTTCGGATATCTTGAAGCAGAAATGCATCACCCTTGTTTACGATGTACTGTGGTGGTAGGTTCTATACTCGATAGAAATTATTGTCCAGATATTCTCTTATCTGGACTGGTCCGATAAACATGTTCATTCTAGGAGAGCTTCTCCAATAGCACATCCTAGTAGGGGTAACCCTTACAAATACTGCCTTCCCGTACGGCAGGACGAACGGCACCTTCATGTGTCTCAAGGCTGCCTCAGGGTCATCCTTTATCGAGGATTCAGGATCAGGCTCCTCCAATTCCTGATCAAAGTCAGACTCAAAATCAGAATCACCGTCAGTTCCAACTCTGAATTCTTTTTCCAAGTTCTCTTCTGGCTTTTCTTTTGGATCCTCTTCCCAATCAATAGGTTCTTCTAACGTCTCAGGTTCCTCCTCCAACCATCCATTTTGATTTTCATTTGCCATCTACAAAAATCAAAATTTTACTTAGTAACTAAAAATACTCACTATAACCACTAATAAGTTACTTAACAAGAAGGCTTAAGGTTCCTCAAGGTCTCAAGGGTTTCTCAACCTATGCTCTGATACCAAGTTGTGACGCCCCGAAATTTAAGGACATCATAATAAGGTTTAGAACTTAAAACCAATTTTCTTAATCAAGAACTCCTCATCAATGTTGCTACTAAGTTTACCATAATCTATTAAATAACAACACAAAAATTAAAAATTCTTAAATTACAACTCCAATAAAACTTAAGACTTAGTTTTAGTACATGAAAGAAAGACACAAATACAAAAAAAAAAAAAAAAAAAAAGGAGAGAAAAACTAAAAAAAAATTCAGAAAAAGGGTTCATGGAACTTAGGCACACTTCAAGCTAACTAAGGCTGAATGTCGCCTTCCAAGACCTCGATGTTTCCTTCGGTTTCTTCAGTACCTGGCATAAAATGCTAGGGCAACGGGAATGCCAATGAGCGACGAGTTCAATAAGATACTACAACCTGAAAATACCCACCCTGTTAACAATACTCACAATTAATGAATAATGTGTAGTAACAGAGTAACAAGCAGCGTTTAATAAACATAACAGGAATGCTATCAGTTGAAATAATATCAATAGATAATAAGAACAATGGCAAGTTAAAGCAATATTTCATTATAAGGAAAATGCCAACTTTTCTTTTAAATTCACATAGATTTAGTTTATCAGGTAAATCTAAGTAACTCCCCGCGGAGCATTATTTCCACTCAATTGCTAAGCAATGGCCACGAGCAATTCTGACTCCTCTTGGTCAAATATTCAAATGTTACTTGCTGTAACTATCAATAATGCCCACGCACCAAGGTTACGTACCTGAGTCGTGACATCACGGTCTGCCCTAAGGGAACGGTCTATGTTGTGACACCCGCACCACCAGCCTTATATCGCCTATACTGATAAGAGACGAAATACCTTCCCGTGCCATGTTAGGGTTCGCAACTCACTTGCGCAAGACTCTAAACCGAGCTCACCCTATCACTTTTAAACTTTAATGCAACGGTTCAATTTCATGTTTCTTTACTTTGTCGAATTCACATTTTGATGCATGTACAAGTTTTAGTTTGCAAACCACAGTGACATAAGGTTCATATAGCACAACATAATCATGTATAGCAACCAAGGTAAATATTATAGAATGTCTTAGGAGACATCACAAAATTTCAATGAATTTCTCACACTTCTTCTTTTAAACACTGTATGGTCAGACTAAAAATAATGAAACCCATATCAAACGAAGTTCAATTGTTACCATATTTTAACTGGTGCTAGTTCATTAAATTAGGAAAATATTTCACGAGGAATACCAAGGCTAAAAAAGATTTTAAAATGGAGAAATAACATTTGGAAGAAAACTGATTTTTGGGACAGTGAGTTAAAATAACTTCTAACACAGGTGATATGTGTTTGAAAAATAAAAAGGGGCATCAAATGGTGTCAAAAAGAGGCATGGTCAAAACGGCTTGCTAGATATTTGAGTTTAGAACATATTTCCAGAGAGTTTGAAGACTGAAAACCAATAGAAGATGGTCAAACAATTTTTCTAAGAAAATAGGACAGATTCTGTCACATTTTAGTAAAACTACAATTTCTCCTTTTAGACTTATCCATTTTTTGTGAAATTGTCGGAAAATGAAAGATGACTCTTATATCTAACTATCCCAAGTGGTCGTGCAAAAAAATACCATTAGCATAGAAAATGGGACCTGTTTGAAGTTGCCATTTTTACTGTGTTCTGAACAACACTTAGGGTAAATATTTACTTCGGCAAGAAAATGGTGTTCAATGATTTTATAAAAATTTACACGTATAGAACACCTATATATACTCCCAGTACCAACATATTTTTGACATGAGTTATTTTCAATTTATTAAAGCATTTTACCTCTAATAAAATCTGAAACAATGAAGAAAATATAAGTTTCGAGTAAAAGTGAACCAACTTTATCTCATTTTACCCCCATGCAAGATTATTTCAAACAATGGAGAATATTTGAACACCTAAGAAGATAAAATCAATAGCTGAACCATATAATCTATGCTTACAAGAAAGAATAGAAATCATATAATCATAAAATTATTATTCTATCAAAATGTATACATGCATTCAGCTATGCTTGCTATGTGTATATTAACAATGCACACTCTTGCATATTTTTAATATATAGATTCAGTAAAAAAAAAAATATCTAAGGGAGGATAGAGGTTGAGAATTCCTACCTCAAGAGCTTTTACAAACTATTCTTAAGATTAGTTTTGAAATGGTGACTATCAAGCACCCTCTCCTCTTCTTCTCTTTTTCTTTTCTTTTCCCCTCTCTTTTTCTTTTTCCTCAGTCGTGTGTATATAAATGAAAGGGCTGAGATAGTGTTCTATTTGTAGGAGTTTAGAGGCCTATTTTTATTTTTATTTTTTTTTTCATCTTGGCTTGGGAAATATTACCTATATAGGCTTAGATTATGTTTCTATGCATGCCTTGGCATGCCTTGATAGCAGCCTCCTTGGGAAGAAAAGGCAGCCAAAATGCTCTGCCCAAAAATCTGAATTTTCATTTTTTTTTTGAGTGTGTACAAAAAATAAAAATAAATGTATATATATAATCTAGTCACTAGATATTTTACTCCCTACTATCCTATAACTAACTTAGTTATTATTTGTTTAAATCATTTAGTTTTCACAATTGTATTTAGACACAGAAATTTAATCACATAAAGATAAATAAATTTATTTAAAGGAGTTTAATATTGGTATTAATCATGATGCTATTAACATTATAATTTAATAATTTAATAATCACTATTAATTGACTTAATATTGTTATTAACAAACTAATTAATTGTCTAAAAATTCAGGTTCTTACAATTTTACCCTCTCAAATCTACTATATTTTCTAAAAGTAATGAAAAGTTCTAATAAACCAACTATCTCTTTATTTTTGGAGTTGAACACTCAAAATAATATATCTGTTTCTAAGAGTCCTATATATATATATATATACACACACTATATATATAACTAAATGTAGTTGTATTGGCAAAAGTCTCCAAATATTCATTCCTAAATTCTCATAATTTTAAAGTTCTCTCTTTCCTACGTGGCGACCCTCTTTGATTGTCTTTCATGTTTTCTATTCTCCTCCATTTTCTATTTATTTGATTAATTAAAATGAAAATTAATTTCATGGTTTATGGATAAAGATTTGAATTTCAAAATTCCTCCTATAGATAAACATATAAAAATTGATAAATAATTTATGAAAATTAATTTCATGGTCTACAGATAAAGATAAAAATTAAATAATTAATTTTAAAAAATTATTTTCGTAACTTATAGATAATTTAAAATTTCATCCCATAAATGAACTTATAAAAATTGATAAATAACTTATAAAAATTAATTTCATGATCTACAGATAAAGATAAAGGTTAAAAAATTGATTTAAAAAAATGAGATTACTCCTTTTTTTTGCCCTTCATTATGTACTTTAATTAATTTCATTATAGATAAATATATAAAAATTCATAAATAATTTATGAAAAATTATTTCATGACCTATAGCTAAAGATAAAAATTAAAAAAATTATTTAAAAAAATTGATTTCATGACTTATAGATAAATAAACATATAAAAAAAATTCATAAAAATTAATTTTGTGGCCTATACATAAAGATAAAGATTAAATAATTGATTTACAAAAAATTAAAACAATAAAATTTTAAAAAAAAGATATGATTTGTTAATCTGTATCTATCAAAAACATGTCTATCTAAATTTTTATTTTTATTTACTTATATTTTTTTCTCCTTCTATCACATATTATCCTTTTTTTATTTTAATTTTTTTTGTCTTATGAAATATCCTTATCTATAACTTTTATCTCCTATTAAATTCTTAACATTTTTTCTTAATTTTTATTATTCGTTATTATCTACCATGTGATAAAGATATAAAATAAAATAAAATAAATAATTGGCTCTGAATGAGGAGAGTATAAATAAAGAAATAATGAAGGCTGCATGGGAGGAGACAGTACAAAAATCTCATAAAATTAATTTTCGTCACTATATTTATCTAAGGTAATAATTTGATGCTCTTTCTCTTAATTGTTAAAAATAATTTGTATTAGATCATTTTTTTTTATAAGGCTATCATTTGTTATAGTATTTCTTCAATCCCATCTCTAAATTCTCTCTTTGAGATTTTTGTTTTTTTAATAATAAAGTTTAGAACCAATTTCTTATCAAAAAATTTTTCTCAGTACTTATTTTATTGAAAGATCGAGACGAGTAAAACTTTAATATGATATATGAAATTAAAAAACATAATACAAAAATTGTAGGGAAATACTACATATTTGTTGATATTCTCTCTGTTATTATTAGTTGATTTGCTAGATTATATTATCAATTTAGACTCCATATGATTTAATTCCATATCCATGACTTTAGTTGCATTCAATCATTTTTTCATTGAGTAACATATATAATTTTTTTGTTAGTATATAATGATTAGTGTAACGCCCTCAAAAATAAACCCATCATAACATATATTCATGATAAATAGAAGAGATTTCATATTACAATCATCAGAGTATTCTTACAAAAGGTATTACATGTTGACAATAAAAGTAAATGCCCTATAGGCTTACAACTTTCCAAGTCAACACTTGGTTACAAAAAGGAGAGTACTATCTCTACACAAATAAGCCCTTGGCTTGATATACATGTAATACAACAAAACAACAAAAAGGAGTCTAACAGCCTCAAGCCTCCCAAGCTACGTTCTTAGAGGCGACATAACACCTATACCTGAAAATGATGTCCCATATAGGGTGAGCCAACGCCCAGTAGAGATATGCTAAACATAATATGAGCAATAACTAAAACATTAGCACTTGATAAACGTTTAACTCATATTAACCAATATACAGTACAATCCAGTTCCATAATCCTTCACTTAACAAAACTCAACTTACAAACACGGCTCAAAACCTGGCCAAACAACTTAAGTGAGACTACATCTCATGCCAACAATACTTCAAACTGCCATTTCACAGAAATTGCGTCCGCGGGATTCGGCACCCATGTGTAATTGTTTTCTTGTGGCCATTTTACGGAAATTTCATTCACGGGACTCGGCACCCATATATAGATGTTTTCGGATTGCCATTTTACGAAAATTTCATCCGCTGGATTTGGCACCCATGTATAATTATATTCGAGTTGCCATTTTACGGAAATTTCATCCGTGGGATTCGGCACCCATGTATAATTATGTTTGAATTGCCATTTTACGGAAATTTCATCTGCGAGATTCGGCACCCATGTATTCAAATACTCATCATATACAATGACAACCAATACACAAATTCGTTGTATTATTCCAACCGTCATACTCAATGACATACTCAAATTGATTAGTTTTAATTCACCTAATCATCATGCAGTGTCTACAACAATCAAGACTATCCTCCACTGATAGCCCAAAACAGTTATTTCTAAACAGATAATAAATGCACCAACAGATAAATTATCAACATTTTCAAAGGTAAGTGATTAATGAATCCAACTCCACCATTCTACCTCATAATGAGCCAATTTCATTATTCCCAACTCAATTTCATATTTCCATAATAAATGTCATTAATTACACTAATGACCCAAATATACCCAAACATGGCATTTTTTCCCTTTCTCAACATTGACCCAAAGGGCTAAATATTATCAACAACATCAATAACCTCCTTCTTAGACCCAAAACACATATGTTTGAATCAAAAGAACAAAACCCCTCTTTCCAATATAACACATCTCAAACCCTAACTTCCCAAATCAAACCATTTATACAAAAACTCAACATTTAGGTTAAAGCTCATAAAAATGAGTAGTTATCCCTACCTCAAGAGATGAAACTCAAAGGAGATGATGAAGAAATCACGAAATGCTCCAAAACCCAAGATTTTCAGATTAATAAGAAGCCCAAGCCAAGCTATACACTCTTTGCAAAGACACTAAGGAAGTAGATCACTCAAGCTAGATCAATCCCTAGAGAAAAGGTATATTCTAGAGAGATAAGTTCTCAAAAGAGGGTTTAGAAAAGTAAAAGAGAGAAAGGAAATATGAGAAGTGATTCAAAATCACCCAGCTGCCATCTGATATACGACTATCTTGCTCGAGCGGAGAATAGGATACTCGAGCATCAAACACAGAAAACTAGACCCGCTCGAGCGCAAAAAGACCCGCTCGAGCGCCAAGACACAAAATCAAAAATCACCCGCTCGAACGGAAAGGGAAACCCAGTGGTAAGGCAATTTTGGAGAATTCTTTGACAAATCTTCTGTAATACCTGGCTAATCCCAAAAAGCTTCGGACTTTTGTAACATTTGTTGGTCTAGGCCAATTCACTACTGCTTTAACTTTCTGTGGATCAACTAAAATTCCATTCTTGCTAATAACATGTCCCAAAAACATAACATGATCAAGCCAAAATTCACATTTAGACAGTTTAGCAAAAAGTTTCTGTTCTCTTAGGGTCTGTAAGGCAAGTCTCAGATGATGTTCATGTTCTTCTCTACTCTTGGAATAAATCAGAATGTCATCTATAAATACAACAATAAAGTCATTGAGAAATGGTTTAAAAATTCTGTTCATGAGGTCCATAAATGCAACAGGTGCATTGGTAACTCCAAAAGGCATAATTAGGAATTCGTAATGTCTATACCTCGTTCGAAAAGCAGTTTTGTCAATGTCCTCTTGTTTAACTTTCAACTGATGATAACCGGATCTGAGATCAACTTAGAGAACACTTGAGCACCCTGTAACTGATCAAATAAGTCATCAATACGCGGCAATGGATATTTATTTTTCACAGTTACCTTGTTCCAGTTCACGGTAGTCGATACAAAGTCTCAGTGAGCCGTCTTTCTTTTTCACAAACAAGACAGGTGCTCTCCACGGCGAAGTACTGGGCCTGATGAACTTCTTATCTAGCAACTCTTGCAATTGAACTTTTAATTCTTTCAGTTCAGTCAGAGCCATTCGGTAAGGAGCTTTAGATACTGGCTGTGTACCCGGAATTACATCAACGGTGAACTCAATCTCCCTATCAATCAAATACCCTGGCAGGTCATCTGGAAAAACATCTGGGAATTATAGGAACATTGTTCACATCAGTATTATCATCAGTAGGTACAGTCAATATAGAATAGAAATACCCTTTACATCCCTTTCTAATCAATTTAAAGGCTTTCATGGAGGAAATCAGATACGGGGGAGGTACTACTCCTACTCCGTTAAACACAAATTCGGGTAGTCCGGGTGGACGGAAAACTACTTGTTTCGTTACACAGTCTATGGTGGCATGATACTTCGTTAACCAGTCCATCTCTAATATTACGTCAAAATGGTCAATGTTCAATGGCAGTAAATCAATATACAGATGCATATCCCCAATAATAATTTCACATGAAGGGTACATATAAGCATAAGTCATAGATCCCCCAATAGGTGAAGATACAGCTAACAGATAGTTCATGGGTTCTTATGGTCTATTCAATTTTTGCAAAAAAGCATGCGATACATATGAATGCGTAGACCCCGTATCAATCAGTACATAAGCATTTTGAGTACAAATAGAGAGGATACCTGACACAACGGTCTCGGTATTTCGTACGTCTCCCGATACGAGTGCGAACACTCGGCCTTGCCTCATAGGCTCTTTTCCAGTAGCTTTGGGGTTGGGTTTAGGTGGAGCTGTTGATGCTGCGCCGCTGGCTGCAGCTTTACTATTACCCTGAGGAGCAGAGGGGCAATCTTTTACCAAGTGGCCCACCTTGCTACACCTGTAACAAGCACCAGATAATTTATAACAAACCCCTTTGTGTTTCTTACCACATTCAGAGCAGGGAAGTATGGAACCACTTCCCTGACTGGAACTTGTGGTTGACCCTGAGTTTTACTTTTTGTTCAATGGGTTGTTTCTGCCTTTCTTGAATTTAAAACCTCGTTTCTTCCCGCGCCACTCAGTTGCGGGTGTTTCAGTCTGTTTCAAAGCTTCGATATTTGCTTCGGCCATGATGGCTCTGTCAAGAACATCTACATATTTTAACAGTTTCAGTACATTTATTCTGTCAAGAATTTCCACATTCAGGCCGCCTTCAAACTTCCTGGCCTTTTTGTAGTCGGTGTCCACCATGTGTGGTGTATATCTAGCAAGTTCGGTGAACTTTGTTTCATATTCCCCTACGGACATGGTACCTTGTTTCAGCTGTTCAAATTCAGTCACCTTTCTGTCCCTGACACACTGAGGGAAGTACTTTTCGAAGAAGGACTCCTTAAATTGAGCCCAGGTCATGACAGTATTTGGATCACGGATTAACATCCACCACCTTCTAGCATCTTCTTGCAAGGTGAAGGTAGCTAGCAATACTTTATGTGCTTCAGAGCACGGAAACACTTCAAACAATTTTTCTGTTTCAAAAACCTAAGCTTCAACCTTTAAGGGTTCAAGGCCTCCCTGAAAGGATGGCGGCTTCATCTTGCTAAATTTCTGTGTCAAAGCTATGATATCATCATTAACAGGTGGCTCTGGTTGTACTGGAGGAGGTGGGGGCTGTTGGTTCTGTTGTTGTTCTAGTCTTGCAGTTAATAGTTCCACCATTCTCTCCAACCTTGCCATTCTTGCCTCAGAGGATTCAGTTTCATCAACATTTCTTGCGTTGTCCATCTCACTGTAGGCAGTTATAACAATTATAAACATAGGCAGTTGCATACTTAAACAGATTATCACATTAATAGTTACATTCATGTCTTAGCCACACACACTTATCATGCTCATGTAATGCCCTAATCACTTTTCTAGGACATCCTATAGCTCATTTGGACATGTGTGTACGGTATAACTCGTGATATAAGTATCGCTCTGATACCACTCTGTCACAACCCAAACCCACCCCTATGGGTTTAGTACCGTAACCGGCCAGTAATCCGAGATTACCGAAGGCCTGCTTAACAGTAAAACAATAATACAGAGTACAGGGGCATGACGGAAGCCAAAACAGTAAATAGACAATGTCCAATGAGCTGTGACAGTCTGTATGCAAAAAGACTTTTCATATATATATACAATCAGTGCAAAACAGTATGTACAACATTTACATTCGTTCAGGACAGGGACTTAATCCCTATTAAAACAGTACAGTAACAGTGTATACAGTCTATACAAAAACAGGACAGAAAGGGGAAAACTAAAACACCCCGTAGCCTTAGCTTGTACGGACTCGGAACCTCGCAGTGAGGCACATAGGTTGGCTTGACAAAACTGGAGTTTACCCCGACGCTTCTAGCAACGGTCCGGTGCTTGTACACCTACATATATATATGAGCAGTGAGCTAAAGCCCAGTAAATAATATAATACGTAAAGAGGTTAAGTATGAATGTCCTTACAGTATTGAAAATAATCACTTCAATCAGTATATCAGTTATTCAGTCATTACAATCATATGTGGTACATCCAGTAGCAAAACAGTACAGTAGGTCTTATCAGACCGAACAGTCAGTTGATGGCCATCATATCAGTAAACAGTAGTGGTTCCAACATGGGAACCGACAGAGATCTCTGTGACAGTAGCAGTACAACATAGTAACAGTAGGTTGCTAAGGATGCCACAATACAGTTCACAATTAGGACATCATTCATTTAGTAACAGTATCATTTCAGAAAACAGTATAGTTCAATTGTTCAGAAGATAATCATATTTGAACATATCTTTACACAGTTGTTGCTCACAGAGTTCTGGGCTACAGATAAGCTAGAGCACGTCTCTGGATGCCAACCCTACACAGTTACAGAGTGAACACACACTAAGCTATACAATTGGGAAAATAATAACTTAATCCCTAACGCGACTCGGTGTGGTCCTACATCAATATCCTCATAAGATACCTTAAACTAGGCCTAGGAATGCCTAGGATGAAATGAGGATGCAAAGATGCACTTGAAAAGCATTTTCAGAATTTTCAGAAAATAGGGTTCACGCTCGAGCGTAGGTTACTCCGCTCGAGCGGACATGCAGACAAAGGTTTCCGCTCGAGCGTAGCCTTACCCGCTCGAGCGTACTGCAAAACAGTCAAAAGTGCTGGATGTCTGAAAATCACGCTTGATTGGGCGCTCGACACCCGCTCGAGCGTAAGACACAAGGTCCCGCTTGAGCGTAAATTACCCCGCTCGATCGGACTTCAAAATAGTGTAAAGTGCTGGGAGCACGAATTTCACGCTCGAGCGCCAATCACCCCGCTCGAGCGTGGGTTCAAAATCTGAAATTTCCAAATTTGAACCTCAAGCTCAAATTCAACTTCAAATGTAACAAATTCGATTCCTTTGTGCCCATTTCCTGGAAAACACTTGTAAATACATAGTATAACATGATTCAAAGCTCAATTTGTAAAGTCAAGGCCCAAAGGTGAGGGAATTAAACCCATTTTCAAACAACACTTCAAGAACATGATGAATGTGTAACATACAAGACTTTAAACCATTATCAAGCTTTAAAAGCTAGCTCAATTGAGCCAATTCTTTCCAAAACATCATCAAATCATGGACTTTAACATAAACATGAACGCGCATGCACTAATTGCCACGAAATCAACATCCAAATGCAAGGATATAAACATGCATGCAAAGATTAAGCTTCCATTCAACAATTTAGCACCAATTCTAGACTCCACCCTCAAATGGACCATGAACCATGCAAGAACAATCTTAAATACATCAATAAAAGGTTGAATTTTCTACCTTAGGTCCCCCAATTACAAGTCTAGAAGCTTAATCAAGCAAAAACTCCTTTAATCTTCTTAATTTCCAAGCAAAACCAAGCAAAACAAAATGAAAACCAACTCTTCTAGGTCCCTCTCTCTGTATAGTTGGTTTATGTCTCTCAAATGGCTGATGAAATGTGTTAAGGCTCACATATGTGAATCAACTAAAGACTTAAGACTTGGCCCACTAAATTGCAATTTAGCTTATTTTAATCTAATTTAATCATACTAAATCACATTTCAAATAAATACACCATAAAATCTTATAAATTCTAATGATCATAAAAGATCAATCGATTTCAGATTTGGCCACCGATAAGGCCTTCAATTCGCAATTTAAAACATAAAACATGGACAGATAAGTTTAACAGTCAACAGATAGATATGCATTTAAACTAGCACATTTAATCAGTCAGTTCACTATTTCAGTTGATTCAATTACTTTTCATAATCAGTCTCAGTTTAGCAGTAATCAGTAGGGTTATCAGTAATCAGTGGTGAGGGTTATTACACGGATACAACAATCAAAAAAGGAAGAACTAGGATCGCTATAATTAGAGTTATCATTTATTATATTTCTTCAAGAACAATTCAAATAATTTGTCATCATTTTTTTAATAAATAAAATGGATTAAAACTATTTTCTTATATAGTTTTTATAATCTTACGAAATTTTTATCTTGATTTAAACTTTTTAAATGTTGTAGGAACTATGCAAGTATTATTCAAGCTATGGAGAAAATGATTATGGAGAAGGATTTATATGCATGTATCATTGATAGAAGAAATTAAAGATAGAGAGTTGCAAACATGATCAATTAATGATTTATTTGAGAAGTTTATTTTTATGAGTAGGTTAACAAAGTTAGATTAAATTTTTTTTAAAACTACTTAGAAATTATAATCAAAAATTAAGATTTATTCATAATTTGGTCCCACAATAATAATATAAACTACTGATTTAAAAGTCTAAGTAAATTTATGATAACTTTTATGAGTTTACAGAATTTCTTTCTTTTAATATACTTTTTTTTGTTTTTTTATTTTTTATTTTATGCATGATACTATAGTTTGATACAAGTTATTTATGTTATCAAGTGATTGTGATACTATTATCCTCAACAATCTTTATAATTAACAATTTTTTATGCATATCAAATTTTATTGTGAAATTTTGTGGATTAATTATGGTTAACATCTACCAGGATGGCCTAATATCATGACTTGCCACTATTAAAACATAATTCAAAATTAAAATAATTTATTTATCACACAAAATGTATATAGTCTATTTTTCCGTACATAGCACAGATTATTGCTAGTATAAATATTAACAAACGGTCTCCCTTCTTATCAAAACAAAAAAAAAAATCATTTCCATATTTTTCACATTGATGATAATTGAAAAAAAAAAATAATTACTGTTTCTTATTTTTTTTGTCTCTGCTTCTATATTGATATATATATATATATATATATATATATATATATAATATTTATAATTATCCATCATGGATCAAATTATTATGAATAATTTTGGTTAAATTTTAAAGTTGTATGCATTCGTTTGAATATAAATAGAGGAAAACATATGCGTTTTTAAAACAGAAATTTGTGTTGTATCTCAAATTTTCTTATCTTCATATACTTTTTTGTTTAAATTATATTTTATTATGCTAAATCAGAACAATTTTCGTTGGTTTTATTTATTAAATATATTTTTCAATTTTTATATTTAAATTATACTTTTACATAAAAATCTAATATCTAATAATCTAAATAGAATTAAAAAGTAAAATACAGGTAAAAATTTTTATAAATTCAAACATGAACAATTTTTTATTATTATATAAAGTTTTAGTTATTATTATTATTATTATTATTATTATTATTATTATTATTAATTTTTTTCGAAAAGAATACACAACAAATTATTTTCTAAGTGTATTTAAATTAAGTGAATCTAAATCTAAAAGTAAAATTAAAAAAATAAAAAGTATTAAATTAATTGAATCTAAAAAGAAAATAAAAGAGTTATTAAAAAAAAGCGTCAAAGACAAAAAAATATGAAAACCAAAAAATTCAAAACAAAAGTTTGAAAAAACAAAACAAACCAAACACTATGGTGCCGTTTGGTAACACTTACGTTTTCAGTTTTCTATTTATATTTACAAAAATTTTAAAAACTCAAATAAAACTTGTTTGGTAAAATTTTTGATTTATAAATCAGTGGTCTCAATTTATAAATTTGGCCAAAAAATGAACACACAAAAAATGTGTTTCTGTTTTGAGTTTTTAGTTTTTTTTTTTTTTTTTACCACCCAACACTAGCCACCACCCGCCACCATTTTCCACTACCGTCTTCCGTCACCACCACCCACCTGCCACCACCACTCACCACTCACCACTCACCTACCACCACCACCCACCAGCCACCTGCCACCCACTCGCCACCACCACCCACCCACCCCTCGCCACCGCCACCGCCGCCACCACCTACCTGCCATCCACCCGCTACCACCCACCACCCGCCACCTACTTGCCACCACCACTCACCACCCACCATCCACCACCAGCCACCCACCACCCACCCGCCACCCATCTGCCACCACCACCCACCACCACTACCACCACCACCCACTCGCTACCACCTACCACCCATCACCGTCACCCACCCACCTACCACCACCACCACCTGCCACCTACCGACCACCACCCACCACCACCCTCCACCCACCTGCCACCACCACCCACCACCCACCACCACCACCCACTCGCTACCACCAACCACCCGCCACCGTCACCCATCCACCCACCCACCATCATCCACCACCACCCGCCATCCGCCACCCACCTTCCACCACCACCCACCACCCACCACCACCACCACCAGCCACTCGCTACCACCCACCACCCGCCACCTACCCGCCACCACAACCCACCACCACCCACCTGCCACCACCACCCGCCGCCGCCACCACCACCACCCACTCGTTACCACCCACCACCCGCCACCGTCACCCACGCACCCACCACCACCACCACCCACCCGCCACCACCCACTACCACCAGCTACCCACCGTCACCACTTCCCACCACCGTCTTTCGCCGCCACTTGCCATTTCTCACTCTTTTTTATATTTTTAAAATTTTTTAAACATTTTGTCAATTACCAAATGCGTTTGTAGTTTATGTTTTTTTAAAAATAAAAAAAAAAACAGTTTATAAAATTTTTGTAAATGTTATAATGTTGAGCAAGAAGAAAAACAAAAAAATGGTGAAACAAAAACTACAGAAGATCTATTGCGACATACTATCCAAGCAAAGTTAGACAAGCTAAAACAGGAATTGTTCTATCTATTGTGAAATTCAAGAAAAACAATGTACCTCGTGCACTCATTTTAGCCAAATGATAAAGAAAAAATCAAATGATGCCCAAATATTATTGCAGCAACTCAATGATACAGTAAGTAAATCAAATAAAAAGTTTCAATCAATTTTTGTTATATGCTGATTACTTACGGATGCCATAATAAATTATGTAACTTGACAGTTTTATGAAAGTGACCCTACAAATACTTATAAGCATGGATCTATAAACGTCGTGAAAAAAATTAAGAAATACTCTATTTTCTTAAAAAAAAACTATTCCATATTTCCTACACAAATGAAAATATATTAATGACTAATGTTATATTTTTCATCATGCAAAATGTTCATGGCATAGTAAACGAGACTCAACAACTCTTAATGTATAAAAATATATACATATTGATATTAATGTATTCTTACACCAATAGTATGCAAATAATATACAATAGTGAGTTCAATAAATTGGTATTATAAGATGAACTATTAAACAAAATTGTGTAATTATACAATTAATTTCATACATTCAATTATATTATAAGTACGGATTATGGGAAATTGAAGTGGGAAGTTGATAGAAAAATATTTGTGTAATATTATATATTTAAAGGACTTGCATATTGTTTATTGTTTAAGATAAGATTGTAATCTCAATAATATAGCTATAAATTAATATTCATGTTTATAAAGTATAGCGATCCCGATTTTCCCCGTCATGAATTGTATTTCGGACTCAGGTCTAGTGGTTGTTGTTGTTGTCTTATTCTTGTTTCCATCCTTTAATTCCTTATATTTGAGTTTTGGGATGTGTTGAGTAAGATTGGAACAGGTTGGTTGGGTGTTAGAACAAATGGTTGCTGTCCAGATTTTAGTTCCTTCGCTCGAGTGAGACTTTTGTCGCTCGAGCGAGCCTCGGATTTTAGCTTCTTAGCTCGAGCGAGGGTTCCTGCGCTCAAGCGAGCTTTGTGTGGTGTGTCTCTTCGCTCAAGCAAGCGCTCTTGCGCTCGAGCGTGCGTCTGCGTCTAGATTGGACCTGAAGGTCGTCGCTCGAGCAAGCGAGCTCTATGTTTTGTGTTTCTTTGCTTGAGCGAGAACTCTTGCGCTCGAGCGTGCTTCTAGGTTGCAGACCTGAAGCTTCGCATTGTTCGCTCGAGTGACACTTCTTGCGCTCGAGCGAGGATCTTTTGTGTCTGGTCGCTCAAGCGACCACTTCTTCGCTCGAGCGAGGTTCGAATATATCAGCTGGCAGCAGCATGGTATACATCACTTTGTCATCTTTTTTTTATCCAAACCCTAGATCCAACATACTCTCTCTCTACACACTCCTTCTCTCTACAAATACTCTATGTTCTAGGAGTTTTCTACCCTAATCCCTTTGTAAGAAAGCTAATCCGAAAATCCGTGGATTTGGAGCATCTCGAGTCTTCCTCTTCGTCTCCTTTGGGCTTCTCCTTTTGAGGTATGGATAATCTACTCCTTTTTATGAGTTTTAACATAAATGTTGGGCATTTATATAAATGTAGGGATTTTGGAAAGTTAGTGTTTGATTTGGGATTATAAAATAGGGGTTTCTTGGTTTTGGACTCTATTGTAAATGTGAGGTTTTGATATGGGATTATAGGTGTACAATTGATGAAATTGAGCCTTAGAAGTGTTATTTGAGAAAGAATGAAAAATCCCTTAATTGGGATTAAATGAATTATTTGTCAAAATAATGAAATTAATTATGGGAATGCATAATGGAGTTAGAAATGATGAAATTGGGGGAAAATGTAATTATTTAGCATAGTTGGATTGAAAATCGCTTACCTATGGAAAATGTTTTAATTTATCTGTTTGATAAATTTAATTATCTGTTTAGAAATAACTGTTTGGGCTATCAGTGGAGGATAGCCATGGTTGTTGTAGAATTGCATGATGATTAGGTAAATTGATACTAATCAATTGGAATATGTCATTGAATATGACGGTTGGATTAACACATTAAATATGTGCTTTAATTGATCATTGTATATGATAAAGTGTTTAAATACATTGTATATGTATATTGTTTGGGAGGAGATAGGGGATGGACTCCATTGATAATTAAGTTGGCTGGAGTGTCTAGGGTGAAAGTCCCGAAACCTTATATACATCTGAATGATATTGATGATTAAAGTGTTGATAATATGAGTTGTAGTCTCATTTTGAATTGTTGATGAATTGAAATGTTGTCTTTATGAGTTGTAGTCTCATTTGAATTACTTGGATAAAAGAACCATGTCAATAAAGTGAATTAGAAATAGAAATGAAACCGGGTTGAAAAATGAATATCAATGTTGATAGGTTATAGAAATGGTGTAAATCGATGTGCATGTGTTGAACATTTATCAGATGCTAATGTTTTAGTTATTTTTCATATTTGGTTTAGCATATCTCTACTGGGCTTTAGCTCACTCTACTTGAGACACCATTTTCAGGTATAGGCGATATGCCACCTCCAAGAGTATAGCTTGGGAGGTTTTGGAGCTGAAGGCTTCATTTTGTTGTTTTGTCTTTATTTGTACTTAAATATAAATCTAAGCCAAGGGCTTTACTTGTAAAAGAGTTAGAACTCTTCTTTTGTGTAACCAAGTAACAACTTGGAAAGGTGTAAGCCACAAGGTATTCTATTATTTTTGTAAACATTTGGAACTTATATGAAATACCCTTTTGTAATATTAACTCTGATGTATGAATGGAAATGTGATTAGCTATCATGAATATAGAACTGTTAAATGTTGGGATTGTATATTATTTTGAGGGCGTTACATAAAGTTTCCCATTTATCATTTAATTTCTTTAGCCGAGTCTGTATTAATTTCTTGCTTAGTTCTATTTTGAATATAGATCAATTTACTCATACAAGGCCGCATACTTTGTATACATCTCACATACCAATTTAAGAGACGCACATAATTACAGAATTAACAGTTGATGAAAAATCATGTGCCACGTGCAACGCACCTGTCCAACCAATAGTATATATAAACAATTGAAAAACCATTGTGCTTTGCTCCACTGAATCTCTGTCTTCTCTTTGTTTCTCTCTACCATTATGACAAATTTGTATAGGATTTCTTGAAATTGGGTTTTATTGAGTGTTTTTAGACCAAGAAACTAGGAATAAACTCATCATTTAATACAATATGAACATTTAAACAATCAATAGGTGAACGCAAATTTGATCGACACATGGAACTATTTTAATTGGAAACGCAAGGGTGGACACAAACAACTATTATGATTTGTGTTAGAAATTGGGTGCCCCTGTGGCATGACCCATGAACCTTTTGAACCTTATCTATTTAAGTTTGAGCTTGAATTTGAATTCAAAACTTATTTGGATAACAACTCATGATATCTATATCTATCATATCAGCTGATATGGATAGATTGATATATATGGTTATATATCTGATTATATATTTACCTAATATATGGATATCAGATACGCTATGGGTTTTTACCAATAACCTTTTCCCCAGACTTTCTCTCTCTAACTCTCTCCTATATGAGAACAATCCAGCCTCTGCACTATGACTTGTGTGGGTGATACTCATATTGTGGTATCACTCCACTATTGGGAGTTCATTGTTTGCATTTATGGAAGCACATGATTTACCCACAAGATTCTTCATTTCTATCACCTAAGATATGATCTGAATTTTTTACCCGCTGCATTAATACTTGTTTTACATTGATATCAGAGTATATATGGGTATTTTCATGTTTTCTTTAATCATGTGTATAATTTTATATAAATATATACACATTATATGCATGAAAATTAATGAAGAAGGAAGATGAAGTGCAGGGTTTCTGCACTTTTCACTCTTATTAGATTGAGAGTGTAAAACACCTTATTTTTATAGTCATTAAACGTTATTTTTGAGACCATAAATGTTTTTATTTTGAAAAATGGAGTCCGACAGTACTGAAATTGGACCAAAAAACACCTCAGAAGGCGGCATGTGAGCGGTATGCGCCAGATGACGCTGTCACCGGTGGGGCACGCGCTGCCACGCGTTGTCGCGTCGTCCACGCGCACGACTTGCGCCCTTCAACGCGCGCGTTAGCCGTACCGCTTCGAACCGCGCCACGTGCGTTGCCACACGCGAGCCATGCGCTGAGCCGCTCGCCGAGTAGAGCCACGCCATTTTTCCGCACCGGCTTGGCTGGTTTGACGGCTGGGGGTAAGGGTCTGTTTGTTTTCTTTAAAATTCAAAATTGCGTTAAATGGTCATAAGTAATTTGTTATAGCTTTGTTTTAAGCATGGTTGGTACTGTTAGACTCAGAATTAAAATTTCTATCTTTTGTAAAATTTTCAAAATTTTATGAAAATAAAAAATATTTTTCCTAAAATAATAATTCATTATTTCTACTTTAAAATGCTTCTGGTGTTGAATGATTAAGTTTCTGGAATTGAATTTTTTACTGTAGACTACTATAGCGATCCCGGTCTTCCTTTCATTGTTTAATTGTATTCCATGCTCAGGTCCGTGGATGTTGGTTGTTGTCTTATTCTCGTTTCTATCCTTTACTCTTTGTATTTGATTCTTGGGGTGTGTTAGGCAGGTTTGAAACAGGTTGGTTGTGTTTAAAAACCAAGAGTTGATGCCCAGATTTTGGCCTTCACGCTCGAGCGGGGCTTTTGACGCTCAAGCGGGCCCTTTGCTTTTGTTCCTCCACTCGAGCGGGGAGTTTGACGCTCGAGCGGGATTATTCAACCCTTAATACTTTTCTCTGCAGGTCACTGGATGCTCGAGCGTCCACTTTCACGCTCGAACGGGGACCTTCGTCTACAGAACTTCTGGAAGTGTGCATTCGACGCTCGAGCGGCGCTTTTGACGCTCGAGCGAGAGTCTGTGTCTGACGCTCGAGCGGGGCGTTCCACACTCAAGCGAACTGTGTTGTATATTAGTCCGAATTGTGACTTTTTGAATCACTTTTTCAGGCCATTCACTCTCTCTAGCTTTCCAAAACCTTATTTTGAGAGCTCCTCTCTCTAGAACTCTCTCTCTCTCTACATTTTGATCTTGGTTTAGTGAGATCCAACCCTTGTGCCTTCATTAAAGTGTTAGAACTTTGCAAGACCTCCATTTTGATCCGAAAATTTGTGGGTTTGGAGCACCTTCGAGTTTGTTCATCATCTCTTTTGGGTCTCTTCATTTGAGGTGGGGATAACTACTCATATTTATGGTCTTTGACATAAACTTGTGGTCATTTTGATTTAATGTTGAAGTTAGGATATTTTGGGTGTTAGGGTTTCAAAATGTATAAAGAGGGGTTTTGTTCTACTGGCCAATACATGTGTATTTTGGGTCTTAAAATAAGGTTATTGATGTTTATTGATGATATTTGGACCTTTGGGTCAATGTTGAGAAAAGGGGGAGAAAAGCCCTAATTTATTTTGATGAATTAATTTGTATAATTAATTTGGAAAAGTCATGGAAATATGAAATTGAGTTGGAAATAATGAAATTGGGTAATTATGAGGTTTAATGGTGGAGTTGGATTGATTAATCACTAACCTTTGAAATTGTAGATAATTTATTAGTTTGACAATTTATTATCTGTTTAGAAATAATTGTTTTGGACTATCGGTGGAGGACAGTCTTGATTGTTGTAGACACTGCTTGATGATTAGGTGAATTAAAACTAATCAATTGAATATGTCATTGAATATGACGGATGGGATAACACATTGAATATGTGCTTGGCTTGATCATTATATATAATAAGTGTTTAAATACATTGTATATGTATATTGTTTGGGAGGAGATAGGGGATGTACTCCACGGTTTGGGAGGAGATGGGGGATGTACTCCTAAACTGGATTTGGGAGGAGATAGGGGATGGACTCCAGTGATAACTAAGTTGGTCGGAGTGTCCAGGGCAAAAGTCCCGAAATCCTGATTGAGTTTTTTTAATGTAGATAAATTGAAGTATTGAAGTGTTAATAATATGAGTTGCAGTCTCATTTAAGCTTGAAGTGTTGAAGTGTTAATTATGTGAGTTGTAGTCTCATGTTAATTGATCATAATCAAAGTATTGTTGATATGAGCCGTAGTCTCATTTGAACTGTCGGGATGAATAGAGAACCATATCTATGAATTAGTTTGGATAATGAAATGGAAAGAGATGTATGTTGGTTTATATGAGTTAAACATTTATCAAATGCCAATATTTTAGTTATTGCTCATATTATGTTTAGCATATCTCTACTAGGCGTTGGCTCACCCTATATGGGACATCATTTTCAGGTTCAGGTGTTATGCCACCTCCAAGGACGTAGCTTGGAAGTTCTTGGGAGTTGAAGACTCTTTTGATTATTTTTGTTGTCCTCTTTTGATATTACATGTAAATTCAAGCAAAGGGCTTAACGTGTATTTAAGTTAGTACTCTCTTTTTGTAACCAAGTGTTGGTTTGGAAAGTTGTAAGCCCGTAGGGCATTTACTTTTGTTGTCAACATGTAATATTTTTGTAATGAATACTCTGATAAATAGAAATATGCTTTATTCTTCCATGTCTATGGATGTTAAGAATGTTGGGTTTATATGAATTATTTTGAGGGCGTTACAACTTGGTATCAAAGCGTACCGGGTTTGAATACCTTGGGTACGTGGGAAGTGGTTAGTACCACAATAGGTTTGTCTCGCTTGTCAGAGACTTATGTATGATGCTATGTGTTTATTTGATAACATGCTTATATGACTAAATGGGTATAGGATTTAGTTTCTAGGATGTTGATTGGATCCTTAGGTTTCTGGGAGTCCTGTTGGAAAGGCAATTGATCACTGTTGTTTCTAACTGGAACTCGAGCAACGCCTCGGGACTGTCATTATCCGGAAATGAAATTCATAAGTGCTTATGTGATTATGTGCTTACGTGGAGTGAATTACGGTTGTCCATTGCATTAGGACGTGAGTCTTATAGCTTCGGCACATTTGTGAATGTGCTAATGTCTTCGTTACCTTTATTAGGATGTCAGGACGAGGACGTGGTGGTAGGCGACGTAGGCCTAGGAGGCAGGAGATGCCTATACCGGATGAAATTTCGACGCAGTAGGAGGGTGTTGGTCAGGCCAATGTGGCCGAGCCAGTAGGTTAGCAGGCCATGGACGCCTTAGCCCGCGAGATGGCAGGAGCATTGAGGGAATCTATGGACATTCTCAGGGCTGAGAATCAGGTCCAGGCCCATGTTGCTGAGACAGGGCTGTCCTTTCTGAAGAGGGAGTTCTTCCGGTCTAATCTGGACGAGTTTGTGGGTGATCCTAAAGAGCCACTTAAGGCTGATGAGTGGCTTGAGCAGATGATGAAGACATTTGAGATGCTTGGCATCGAAGACGGAGCCTTGAAGGTGACCTTGGCATCCTTCCAGCTGAAGGGAGACGCGGGTCAGTGGTGGAAGTTTACGCGGGGCCGTATTGGTGGAACTTGGGAGGCCTTTGTAGATACTTTCTAGGATAAGTTTTTGCCTCCCGCAGTTAGGGAGAAATTGAGGGATCAATTCTGCGAGCTCAAGCAGCTGAACACACCAGTGGCCGAGTTTGAGGCCGCATTTACTAGCTTATCGAGGTTCGCACCTGAGCTAGTGGCGTCTGAGGAACGCCGTTGTCTTGAGTTTGAGAAGAAGTTAAGGACCAAGCTCAAAATGAGAGATGCGGGGTCCATGACTCGGGAGTATGGGCGCCTTGTATATGCTGCGGCCCATCTTGAGATTATTATGCATGAGGAGGAGGAGAGGATGAGGGCCTCCAAGAGGAGTCAGGATAGACAGGGGGATAGTAGGAGGCAGAGGGGTTCTAACCCTCAGCAGTCCCAAGGTGCGTTTGCGAGATCTACTTTTTCAGTTGTAGACGTCCCCGAACGTCCCGGGAAAATCCCATTTTGTTCATTGGGCTCACTATAGTTCGGACTCGATGTCACGGTTCTGAATCTAATCTCACAAAGTGCAATGCAAGATCGATAAATCACCAAAGAGTCCAAATCCGGTAAATCGTTTTGAAAAACTGATTTTAGAAAGAAGTGCCAAACATGGACTGCTTCGCCAAATACAGAGTCGCCACCTAAATATTTTATTTTGGGGAAATTTAGGAAACCTTGACTCGTGCCTAAGGCCACGTGTCCGTCATCACCAAAGTTGCCTCGGCTCGGGAACTTGGGTACGATTGGGGAAGGTCATTTCATGAGCACCCCCGCTCGCCCGATCAAAGATCGGCCACTACTAAGCATGATATCTTGTTTTTGAAAACACATGTGCTCTTATTTCGGTTATTAACCTAGAATTACTATGTGATGCGCACAGCATACAAGTATAGACTAGATTACCTAAGTTGGAACAAAGCATCGCATATCCGTTTGTTTTGAAAATGGATTGAAGTTTGCTACTCGCAAGTACGCTAAAACACGGGTTTCGACGAATTATTCCAATTCAAGCAACCTAACCTTCACCCACAGGCATTCAGGCAGTTATATCACATAAGCACATAGCCTCATGGTAAGCATGCTATCATGGCAGTCATCCACACACATGCAAGGATGCTAAAGTATAAACACTTACCGAGTACTCTGAGGCAAAGAAAGAGGCTAATTAGAAAACATGCATGAATCCTAACTATGCTGAGATGTCTAATGCAACACATGCAAGAATGCAACTAAGATAGGCTCGGCTATTCTAAGATGGCATATGAGATGCTACAGGTAACATGTATTCAACTTGGAATTGAAATACGATATAGTTAGTATGATGCGCCGAGCCCGGTGCATGAAAAACAGATGAATGGATGCAAACATACAATCATAAGGATGCTAATTGAAACGTGCCCTAAAACTAACCATCATAAGCTGGTAAATGAAAGGGAGAAAGACGTGGGGTTGGAAGACATACATCACACACACACACACACTTATTACAACATTGCCCTCTCTCGGAGAGTCCAAATAAATAATACAGAATCGAATTAACTAATTATTACACAACACTAGCTAATTAACAAATTAACTAAACTAGCATGCAGACTTTGTAAAATGGGCTGCCTCAGCTCTGCTTTGAATGATAAAGGATGCATGCATGCTCGAGTCGCCTTGTCGGGAAATCTATCGCGATGCCTCGACTTGCCTTTGTTTGCAATTGATTTCAGAAAGTTGCACGAGGCTCCAGAGAGATGAAACTCCACCCAGGGAAGCTGTGGGAAGGCTGCCGACTAGCTATGGGCAAGAGAAACAAGGTGTGTGCCAAAAACCTTGCCAAACGGAGAATGTTAAGCAGTCCCGAACCGAGGCGCGGGGCCGACGGCTCTGAAAATCGAAAACTGGTCTTCAAACGGGAACAATGGCCTACGACCACGAAAAGTAGCCTACGACCATAGAGAGATGGTCTACAAGACCTCTCTCTCCCTCCTGGAAAAGAAAACAAGACCTGGTCCGCAAACCGAGTTAAAGCACAAAAAAGTTCCAAGGCTCGGAGACAAGACTCTCAGCCGAGAACTTCAAAACTTCAGAACGTGCACAACATGCGCAATCACCGAGCGCTCAATCGATGATGTCTGAGTCTTAAGGTCGGTCAAAATGGGGTGTCTACAGTTGCCCCTCTTTGACATAACTCGAAAGTCATAAGTGACGGGAGTAAATGTCAAAGCCCAGAGACGACCCATTTTTGACAAGGCCGAAGACTTAGGCAAACAGACGAGATAATCAAAGAGATATGCCCACAAGCAGGGGCAAAATGCAAAGGACATGCACAAAGCCAAACATAACTTATGATCATGCAAAGGAGGCTGTAATGAAGCACATATACACAATAAATACAACAATTTAAGCAAGCGAATAAAAACCAAACTGTATTACATGCAGAAAGGATGTAAGAAGATTATGCAATCTTAGCGAGCATGTGCGATAGATACACAAAACTGAACGAGTTGTGATAGATACATAGAGTGAGTAAGCATGTGCAATAGATACACAAAGCGAGTGTAGTGATAGATATACTAAAGTGAACGTGTGATGGATACACAAAGCGAGTGTGTGATGGATACACAAAGTAAACGTGTGATGGATACACAAAGCGAGCGTGTGATAGATACACAAAGAGTGAACACAAAGTGTGATAGATGCACTTAGTGAACAAAGTGTGATGGATACACAAAAAGTGAACACAAAGTGTGATAGATGCACTAAGTGAACAAGTGAGATGGATACACAAAATGTGAACATGAAGTATGATAGATGCACTAAGTGAACAAGTATGATAGATACACTAAAGGTGAACACAAAGCGTGATAGATGCACTAAGTGAGCAAGTCTCCAGCTTGCCCGCTGAAGGGAGGAGGGCAGAGTGCAACTTCATCTTCGGCTCATCCTCAGAGCCAGAGTCAGGGCAGAGGCCAGCCGCTCTCTTGTTACCAGTGTGGTCAGGCAGGGCACCTGAAGAGGTTTTGCTCGCAGTTGAGTGGCACATCTGGTGCGTCTGGGTCGAGGCAGAGTTTTCAGCCAGCTCAGTCAGGGGTGAGTTGATTTTAAAATAGGGGTGTAGAGGTTGTGATATAGAGGTCGCCGACCGCCGGCTTCCATTTTCTTTTGTAGTAATGGCTATGTCGGGTTTTGATGTGATTTTGGGTATGGACAGGTTATCGTCATACCCAGCTATTATCGATTGCTACCGCCAGAGGGTTACTGTATGTACCTTGAGTGGGGATTGTTTCCATTTCTTGGGGGATCGGGTTGGTAAAGTCTTGCCACCAGTGTATGATCTGCGAGGGCGAAGTGAGCTTAGTTATCTCCTCGCTAGCTGTATGAGTAGTGAGTGCGATGAGACCCAGGCTGAGTTTCCAAGAGAGGTTTGTGAGTACTTGGACGTCTTTCCTGAGGATCTTGTTAGTTTGCCACCTCATCGAGAGATTGAGTTCTCTATCGACTTAGTGTCTGGCACGGCACCGATTTCCATGGCACCGTATCGTTTTGCCCCAGCCGAATTGAGTGAGTTGAAGATTCAACTCCAGGAGTTGCTAGATAAGGGTTTTGTCCGCCCTAGTGCTTCGTCGTAGGGAGCACCGGCCCTCTTTGCTAAAAAGAAAAATGGGGCTTTGAGACTTTGTATTGATTACCAGAAATTAAATCGGGCTACGGTTAAGAACAAGTACCCCATGCCTCGTATAGATGATTTGTTTGACCAATTAAAAGGGTCCCGTTGTTTCTCTAAGATAGACTTGAGATCGGGTTGCCATCAATTGAGGGTCAGGGAGGAAGATATTCCGAAGACGGCATTCCATAGGCGGTATGGCCATTATGAGTTTCTGGTGATGCCTTTTGGGCTCACCAATGCACCAGCAGTGTTTATGGACTTGATGAACTAGATTTTCTGGGAATTCTTAGATCGTTTTGTGGTCGTTTTCGTGGACGACATTTTGATTTATTCACATTCGGAGGAGGAGCACGAGGAACACTTAAGAGTGGTGCTTGAGTTGGTTAGAGCCCATAAGTTGTATGCTAAGTTCGGGAAGTGTGAGTTCTGGCTAAGAGAGGTTAAATTCTTAGGCCATGTGGTCTCCGGGGAAGGGGTGTCTGTTGATACATCCAAGGTAGAGGCAGTGTAGGATTGGGCATAGCCTAAGAGTGTTTTTGAGATCCGTAGTTTTCTGGGATTGGCCGGTTAATACCGTAGGTTTGTGAAAGATTTCTCCAGGCTAGCTTTGCCCTTGACTAGGTTGACGCGAAAAAGGGTCAAATTTATGTGGAGTGAGACTTGTGAAAAGTCGTTCCAAGAGCTTAAAGTTAGACTTACCACTGCTCCAGTTTTGATTATTCTGGAGAGGGGTTTGGATTATGCAGTGTATTGTGATGCCTCACGAGAAGGTTTGGGTTGTGTGTTGATGCAGGAGGGGAAAGTAGTAGCCTATGGCTCACGTCAGTTGAAAATACACGAGAAGAATTATCCTACACATGACCTAGAGTTAGCAGCTGTAATTTTTGCCGTAAAGATTTGGAGGCATTACCTGTATGGTGAGAGATTCGAGGTGTTCTCGAATCATAAGAGTCTGAATTATCTGTTTACACAGAAAGACTTGAATTTGAGGCAGATGAGGTGGATAGAGTTCATTGAGGATTATGACTTTGAATTGCATTACCATCCGGGAAAGGCCAATGTTATGGCCGATGCCCTTAGTAGGAAATCTATTAGTGATGTAGCTTGTATAGCCATCCGGGAATGGGAGATGTTGGGTGCACTTGGCGAGTTTGATTTGCTTCTGGGCGAATCTGTTGAGTCTGCGGCCTTATTTTCTGTAGTTGCGCAGCCCACACTTGTGAATCGAGTGTTAGAGGCACAAAGAAGTGACCTTGAGGTAGAATCCCTCTGAGAGAAGATCTCCAGTGGGAAGGTTGAGAAAGGTTTGACTGTGTATCCCGACTGGAGTGTGACGTATCGAGACCGTCTATTTGTGCCGGAGTCTTGCTGAGAAGAAGTACTCCGAGGGTTTTACCATTCACGCCTTGCGGTGCATGTGATTTGGGTCACCAGTTTTGGTGGCAGGAGATGAAGAAAGATGTGGCAGTGTTTGTGTCTAAGTGCCTTACTTGTCAGCAAGTGAAGGCTGAACATCAGAGGCCAGCGGGTTTGTTGCAACCCTTGCCTATAATTGAGTGGAAGTGGGAGCATGTCACGATGGACTTCGTTGTAGGTCTTCCGAGGACTCAGCAGGGTAGTGATGCTATTTGGGTGGTTGTAGACCGATTGACTAAGTCGGCGCACTTTATTCCTATGCGCGTGAGAGATTCGGTAGATCATCTTGTCGACTTGTATATTCAGGACATAGTGAGGTTGCAAAGAGTCCCAGTATCGATCATCTCAGATAGAGATCCACATTTTACTGCTAGGTTATGGCAGAGTTTGCAGAGTGCCGTGGGCACTAGGTTGACCTTTAGCACGGCTTATCATCCTCAGACTGACGGGCAGTCCGAGCATACTATTCAGATCCTTGAGGATATGCTTCGAGGCTGTGTCCTTGACTTTAGTGGGTCGTGGGAGAGGCACTTGCCCTTAGTAGAGTTTTCCTATAACAACAGTTTCGAATTGAGTATTGGCATGGCGCCGTTTGAGGCCTTGTATGGCCGACCTTATAGGTCTCCAGTTTGTTGGGCCGAGGTGGGTGATGTACCTTTGTTAGGTTCGGAATTGGTGCGAGAAATGACGGAGAAAGTTGAGCTTATCTGTAAGAGGCTTGTTACAGCCCAGAGTTGCCAAAAGAGCTATGCCGACCGCAGAAGGAGGACTTTGGCATTTGAGGTGGGTGATTACGTCTTTTTGAAAATATCACCTAGGCAGGATTTGATGAGGTTTGGAAAGAGTGGGAAGTTGTCCCCTCGGTTTATTGGTCCCTTTGAGATCCTTGAACAGATTGGGGAGGTTGCATACCATTTAGCTTTACCGCCGCAGTTGTCCAAGGTACATAACGTGTTTCATGTTAGTATGCGTCGGAAGTACGAGCCGGATCCGTCACATGTATTGGATTGGACCGACTTAGAGGTAGATGAGGATGCCTCATATGAGGAGAGACCGGTACGGGTCTTGGATAGGCGGGATCAAATCTTGCAAGGCAAGATGATACCCTTGGTGAAAGTTTTGTGGAAACATCACGGAGTGGAGGAAGCCACTTGGGAATGTGAGTTGGAGGTCCGCAAGAAATACCTGGACTTGTTTGTTAATGTTTAACCATGTATTGTGAATTTTGTTTTGTTAATGAATTCTGGAAACATTATATATGTTTTAGATTGTGGAAATGTTATAGCCATTGAATATGGTTCGGAAATGGAAGTTTACTTCAACATTGCATATGTTAATTATGTTTTAGAAATGCAAATATATTGTTGACATTGAATATGTTATTGAATTGTGGAATACTTGTGTTGAAATTGTTGAATTTCAAAGAAAAGCATGTTGATAATGCATATTGAGTTATGTTGTAATTTGCCTCTTGAAAAGAGATGGGATGACCGGTAATGGGTCAAGATGTTGAATAATTAAATTGTAATATTGTTAAGAATTGAGAAATCATATTTTTGAAACTTATTCATCTAATTTCGAGGACGAAATTCTTTAAGGGGGGGAGGTTATAGCGATCCCGGTCTTCCCTTCATTGTTTAATTGTATTCCGGGCTCAAGTCCGTGGATGTTGGTTGTTGTCTTATTCTCGTTTCCATCCTTTACTCTTTGTATTTGAGTCTTGGGGTGTGTTGGGCAGGTTTGAAACAGGTTGGCTGTGTTTGGAAACCAAGAGTTGATACCTAGATTTTGGCCTTCACGCTCGAGCGGGGCTTTTGACGCTCGAGCGGGCCCTTTGCTTTTGTTCCTCCACTCGAGCGGGGAGTTTGACGCTCGAGCGGGATTATTCAACCCTTAGTACTTTTCTCTGCAGGTCGCCGGACGCTCGAGCGTCCACTTTTACGCTCGAGCAGGGACCTTCGTCTGCAGAACTTCTGGAAGTGTGCATTCGACGCTCGAGCGGCGCTTTTGACGCTCGAGCGGGAGTCTGTGTCTAACGCTCGAGCGGGGCGTTCCACGCTCGAGCGGACTGTGTTGTATATCAGTCTGAATTGTGACTTTTTGAATCACTTTTTCGGGCCATTCTCTCTCTCTCTAGCTTTCCAAAACCCTATTTTGAGAGCTCCTCTCTCTAGAACTCTCTCTTTCTCTCTACATTTTGATCTTGGTTTAGTGAGATCCAACCCTTGTGCCTTTATTAAAGTGTTAGAACTTTGCAAGACCTCCATTTTGATCCGAAAATTTGTAGGTTTGGAGCACCTTCAAGTTTGTTCATCATCTCATTTAGGTCTCTTCATTTGAGGTAGGGATAACTACTCATATTTATGGTCTTTGACATAAACTTGTGGTCATTTTGATTTAATGTTGAAGTTGGGATATTTTGGGTGTTAGGGTTTCAAAATGTATTAAGAGGGGTTTTGTTCTACTGACCAATACATGTGTATTTTGGGTCTTAAAATAAGGTTATTGATGTTTATTGATGATATTTGGACCTTTGGGTCAATGTTGAGAAAATGGGGAGAAAAGCCCTAATTTATTGTGATGAATTAATTTGTATAATTAATTTGGGAAAGTTATGGAAATATGAAATTGAGTTGGAAATAATGAAATTGGACAATTATGAGGTTTAATGGTGGAGTTGGATTGATTAATCACTCACCTTTGAAATTGTAGATAATTTATCTGTTTGACAATTTATTATTTGTTTAGAAATAATTGTTTCGGGCTATCAGTGGAGGATAGTCTTGATTGTTGTAGACATTGTATGATGATTAGGTGAATTAAAACTAATCAATTGAATATGTCATTGAATATGACGAATGGGATAACACATTGAATATGTGCTTGGCTTGATCATTGTATATGATGAGTGTTTAAATACATTGTATATGTATATTGTTTGGGAGGAGATAGGGGATGTACTCCACGGTTTGGGAGGAGATAGGGGATGGACTCCAATGATAACTAAGTTGGCCGGAGTGTCCAGGGTGAAAGTCCCGAAATCCTGATTGTGTTTGTATAACGTAGATAAATTGAAGTATTGAAGTGTTAATAATATGAGTTGTAGTCTCATTTGAACTTGAAGTGTTGAAGTGTTAATTATGTGAGTTGTAGTCTCGTGTTAATTGATCATAATCAAAGTATTGTTGATATGAGCCGTAGCCTCATTTGAACTGTCAGGATGAATAGAGAACCATATCTATGAATTGGTTTGGATAATGAAATAGAAAGAGATGTATGTTGGTTTATATGAGTTAAACATTTATCAAATGCCAATATTTTAGTTATTGCTCATATTATGTTTAGCATATCTCTACTGGGCGTTGGTTCACCCTATATGGGACATCATTTTCAGGTTCAGGTGTTACGCCACCTCCAAGGACGTAGCTTGGAAGTTCTTGGGAGTTGAAGACTCTTTTGATTATTTCTATTCTCCTCTTTTGATATTACATGTAAATTCAAGCCAAGGGCTTAACGTGTATTTGAGTTAGTACTCTCTTTTTGCAACCAAGTGTTGGCTTGGAAAGTTGTAAGCCCGTAGGACATTTACTTTTGTTGTCAACTTGTAATATTTTTGTAATGAATACTCTGATAAATAGAAATATGCTTTATTCTCCCATGTCTATGGATGTTAAGAATGTTGGGTTTATATGAATTATTTTGAGGGCGTTACAACCACTGTAATGGTTTGCTAATTACTGGTATGGTTGTTGCATTTTTCCAGATTCTTGAATATTTATTTATGATTTTTTGTGTGTTTATTAATTATTTAAAATTCCAGAAAAATACCAGAAAATTTCAGAAGTGATATACTTTATGTTATGGCATAATCTGAATATTAAATACGGCATATTGTTGTTTTTTTCTTAGAATTTCTAATATGTTGTAATTAGAATAGCATGATTAATTATTTTTTTTATTTAAATTCCATTATTAATTGTAACATAGCATGAATTGATTGTGAATCTACACTATGATGCTATTGTATGGAATTAGAATATTTTATCATACTTTTTAGACATGCCATAGTCAGTGAGAGGTTGTTCGGTTGAGAGAAATCTTTATAGATTTACTCCTGAAAATTAATATTTTGCGCATAAATTAAACTAAATTTTGGACAATTGTCACCTGTGGCGCAAGAGATGATTACGAGCATAGCAGATTTTCGATCTTGCGACTTGTGTAATATTGTCACTATTTAATTTAGATTTTTGCGGTAAAATTATATTATGCTAATCAAATTAATCCTAATGCGAATTTCTTTTTAAATTGACTTAGCTTATGGAAATTAATTTGGTTGACCTAGACTTAGTAAAGATGTTCAAATGTGAACAATGTAATCCTATTCTTTAGATGAGCAAAAGTCTTGGAGACTTTAGGTCAGACCTTAATTGAGCCAAAGTAAAGAAACATGACTCAAAGTCGCTGTGGTTTTGTTGCCTTGTTTAGCACAATAAAACTGATGTGTGAGCAATGGTTAACGGCACGCTACGTAGCTTTGATTGGCGAGTTTTGAAGTTGTGAAATTAGTAAGCCCTCAATAGATCTGTATATGATCTTAACTATTGAGCTACGCGGATTGACTTTGTAATTTGACTTGTAATGATGTTGCATCATTAGATGAAGTAACATTCAAGAGTCACATCATCCAAGAAATGCGAGCTTAAATAAGTTAATCATTAAGTGTAAGATGAGTAACCAGTATGAGCAGTGTTTTGCTCTCTACCCAATTATTGGGAGTTGATGGAGCAAAAGTTCACGCACTATAATAGTGTGCATTAACGTATCACTTGAAGTTAAAAGATTAGCACTTAGTAGCAGCAAAATCTATTAACACTAAGTGAAAAGATTAGCGCCAAGCAGCTGCAAAATCTATTAGCATTGCCAACTTTCTAAGTCTGGACACTTACTGTTTCCACATTTGAGTGTGAGACATGAGGAGGTGCTTTTTTGTATAATTCCTTAGCTAGTCTAACTTTTTTTTTTTTTGAATAACGTTTATCACTAAGCGCAAACATTACAGCATAGTAATGAAAAGGTCAAGGCCGACAAGGTTGTTATGACTCTAAGAGTTTGACGCATCGCTTGTGAGAGCATTGTATTGAATTAGACTCTTTAGCCTAATTCGCGCTTAAGTTACTTCAAGAGTTTTCATAGATTGATAGCTTATTCTCTTATTCTTGTGGATAGTAGAATTAATTGCAAGTAACTACGAAGCGAGAAATAGAAATGGCAAGAGGAGTATCGTCATTTTTCAACTAGATGCAGTAAAGTGTATGGAGAATAAAATTGACTTGAAGGTGCAGGGGATTAGCACTTACTAGTTAAATTTGTGACTTAGGCGCACTTGATATCTCTATGACATCCTTTTATGATCTAGTGAATATGAATTAGTCGTGAGTCATTTCCTAGTTGGGCCTAAACCTCTAAAACTTGTCTTCGAGAACTCACACATTAGGATGATTGGAATTAGTTTATGACGTTGGTCATGAACCGATGGCTTATTATACTTAATCACATTAATGAGATGATGACAGGATGGTTTGAGTAGGCCCTCTCAGGCCCACTCGCTTGTGACATCTTGCTCTCATGTGAATGTGTAACTTTGTTCGCAATGGTTGCGCACAAGTGTAGACACCCCATTTTTGACCGTCCTTAAGACTTGGATGTCATCGTTTGAACACTCGATAATTACCCTTGTTTGTGTTCGTCTTGAGTTCTCGGAGGTTTCGGCTATGCGCCTTACCTCAAGACCTCTCGACTTGTTTGTTTTGTGTTTGGTTTTGCATCAAACACTTGTGGTTTTGCTTCTGAAGGTGGGAAGTAGCTTGTAGGCCATCCCCACACCTCACCGGCCATGGCTTGAGGCCACCGGCCTTGTTTCCTTGCCACCGGCCATTGGTGATGGCCGGTCGGCACTATTAAAGGTCGGTCGGCATTGTGTTTGGTCGGCCGGCCACTATTTCTGATCAATCGGCCACTTTTCCTGGCCGAGACCTTTTCTTGAGGGAGCTTGACCCTTTTGAACCTTTTTTTTTAGCTTCTTGAGGAAGCTTGAACCTTTTTAGCTTCTCCAAGAAGCTTGACCCTTTTTTAGCTTCTCCAAGAAGCTTGATCCTTTTTTTTAGCTTCTCCAAGAAGCTTGAACCTTTTCACCCTTTTTTGGCTTCTCCGAGAAGCTTGACCCTTTTTTTAGCTTCTCCAAGAAGCTTGAACCTTTTGAACCTTTTTAGCTTCTCCAAGAAGCTTGACCCTTTTTTAGCTTCTCCAAGAAGCTTGATCCTTTTTTTTAGCTTCTTGAAAAAGCTTGAACCTCTTGACCCCTTTGCCAAGCTTCTCCAAGAAGCTTGGCCCTTTTGCTCCAAGCTTCTAAGAGAAGCTTGGCCTTTTTGCTCAAAGCTTCTAAGAGAAGCTTTGCCCCCTTGGTTTCTCTATAAAACAAGGGCCTCTCCTCCCATTTCAAGGGTTAGAAAAAATCTGATATATATCATATATATATCACTCCCTCTCTATATCTCCCTCTCTCTCTACATTTGTGTGGGTTAGAGGGTGCAAAATGGTCTAGTTCTTGGCCATTTGAACTACACCTCCTAGCACAACACCTCCATCATCAACCTAAGGAACTTGGAGGTCATTTTCAGAGGCTAAGGGAATGTCTTTTGGACCAAGAGGCTGCTGTCCCCTTTTGGCTACAAAGGTAACTCCTTTTCCCTCTTTGTTTCCCGTTTTTGCACACACTTTTAGCCTGTCTTGCTTGCTGATTTGAGCTTTGTGTATAACATAAAAAAGTTCTGTTTTTTTTGTGTTTAAGATACTTCATTCAGACCACTTTTGTGTTTGGGGTCGTTTACCCCCTCTTAGACCTTGTTTGGCCCCATTTTTGTGTGATTGTGGTGAGCTCCGGGACCACCTTGTTTGGGCCTCCTGACCACTGAAATCTTGAGGGATTTCAGTGGTGAGGATGGTGGTTTGAGATCCTAAGAAGGAGAGGGGTGACCCTCTCCCTTGTTGCCTTGTTTGTTGCCCTTTTTGGCCTTCCAAAGGGGCTCCTATTTGCATGCTTCCAAGCCTTGTTTCAAGCATTTTTCAGTGGGTTTTAGGACCCCCATAAGCCATTTCTAGAGTTGGTTTGGTCTTGTTGAATGTCCTTATTGCATGAGTAGAGTAACCCTCTTGTTGGCCTTTCAAAGGAACACCCCATTCTAGCATGTGTGGGCCTTGTTTCCATGGGTTTTTGGGGCTTATTTGACATACCATGTTACTGTTTTGGGCTGGTTTGGTGACCTCTCTTGTGCTTCATATACATGTAGTGTAAACCATGTTTACTAGCCTATGTTGCATGTTGTTTTGGCCCTTCATGTCAGCACTTTTTGGCCATGCCTTGAACTGATTTCATGCATGTTTTGGACTGCCTTAGCACTGTTTTCATGCCTCATGGTCGAATAACGCTTGTTATGCATGCTTGTAGTGCAATGCCCATGCCTAGCTTTGAGTTTTGAAGCTTCTTGCATGCTTAAATGGTAGTGTTTTCATGTTTTGGGGTCATTTTGGAGTCATTTGGTATGCCATTTCAGATCTGAAACATGCACCATTGTATGCCATATTTCCTCCTTGCCATGCTTTGGTAGAGTTGCATTTTTGTGCCTTAAGCTTGGTTAATGCATTGTGCGTGCATTCCATGTATTTTGTTGCCTCACTTGCATCATTGTGGCCACTGTTTTGGACCTAGTAGAGAGCTATCCAGATTAGTTTAAGACCATCCCTTTGGCATGTTGTTGCATGCTATACATGTTTGTATGTTTAGGTACTTAGTCTATTAACATGTTGTATGTTTAAGTGCCATTGCATTTGGCATGCTTCTTGTGTTGAGTTGCTTTGCATATTTACATGTGTTATGCCTTTCATGTTGTTGCATGTGTATCATTAACATTGATGTTATATGTCTTGCATGCTTACTTGTTTAGTTCATGGCCCATTGCACATGGTTTTGTTGTTTGCATGATCATGTTGCACACTTAGTTCACATGCCTAGGTTGCATTACATTGGCATGTATACTTTGCCTCTTGAATTGAGTATGATAGAGGTTGAGTTCATTGTTTGCTTATGTGCATTTCATTCCACATTGAAATTGCATACTTTGGTTCTTTGGGCCATCACGCATTGAAATGCGCGATTGGTGGTCCAAGAATCAAGTACCATGCTCCTTTGAGCCATAAACATGATAAGGAGTGTGGTTGGTGCAAACATTGCTTGAAATGCATTGCCATGCCATGTTTTGCCGTCTACTGCTGTCAAAACAGATTCTGCAGGAAGATTTGGCCGACCGGCCACATACAGTGCCGACCGGCCATCCATCCGTGGCCGATATCTCAATCAGAGGCCGGTGGTCATTCTCCATGGCCGGTGGCAAATCCCCTTAGCCGGTGATGTTCCGAAGCATTCAGAGAAGCAACCCTGGGACTTGTGCAGTCTTCAGAGGAGGATAACAGTCAAAGTGGAGGCAACTTGTGCATGGCTGTGACTTTCCGAGCGGAACCGCGCATACATTGCATGGGGCTCTCTTCCCAAGGTTGTTTACTGTTTTCCTAGATTAGTTAATTTGCTTAACTAGTTAACGGACTGTAATAATTAGTTAGCTCGTAGTTAATTAATTGTATTATTCTTTTGGTCCCTCCGAGCGAGGGCGAATTTGTAATAAGTGTGGGTGCATGTGTGCATGTCTTCCAATCCCCACTTCTTTTTCCCTTTTACTTACCTGCTTTCGATGGTTAGTATTAGGGCATATTTAATTTAGCATACCTTATGCTATGCATGCGTGCATCCATACATTTGTCTTGCATGTATCGGGCTCGGCACATCATACTAATTGCATTGTACTTCAATTCCAAGTTGAATACGTGTTAGTTGTATCATCATCATATGCCATCTTAGAATAGCCGAGCCTGTCTAGATTGCATCTTTGCATGTGTTGCACTAGCCATTTTTAACATGAACTAGGATCATGCATGTGATTACTAACTAGTTTCTGTTTTGGCTTAAAGTACTCTGTAAGTTCTATGCTTTAGCATCCTTGCATGCGTGTGAGTGTTGCCATGACAGCATGATTACCATGAGGCTAGCTGCTTATGTGATATAACTGCTTGAATTCCTGTGGATGGAGGTTGAATTACCTAAATTGGAATAATGCATTAAAACTGTGAGTTTTAAACCCACTAGATAGTGGCAAAAACCATCTTTTCTAAAGCCCACTTGAGGGTGGCAAAACCTACATTTTAGCCTACTTACGACTAGCAAACCATTTTCAAAACAAACATGTAATGTTTTGTTCCAATTTAGGCGATTTGGTCTATACTTGTTTGCTGTGCGCATAACATAGTAATTCTAGGCTAATAACCGGAATAAGAACACATAATGTTTTCAAAACAAGATATCACGGTTAGTAAAGGCCGATCTTCGGATCGGGCGAGAGGGGGTGCTCATAGCTGACCTTCCCCAATCGTACCCAAGCTCCCAAGCCGAGACAACTTTGGTGATGACGGACACGTGGCCTTTGGCACCGAGTCAGGGTTTCCTAAATTTCCCAAAATAAAATATTTAGGTGGCGACTCTGTATTTGGCAAAGCAGTCCATGTTTGGCACTTCTTTTCTAAAAATCTATTTTCTTAAAACAATTTGCCGGATTTGGACTCTTTGGTTCAGATTTAGAACCGTGACAATTTGAGAGTCCTGAACTGTAGTGAGCCCAATAACGAACAGAACGGGACTCGTCCTCCCGGGACGTTCGGGGACGTCTACAACAAGTAAGTAGGAAAGCCGTAGAAGGGCATTTGTATTGGCGCATTTAGTCCACTATGATATTTGTGACTAGATATGTGTAAGGGTATGATAGCTAAGCCTCAATCTCAACACATTTATAGATTACGATACGCATCTTAGTCAAGACTATTTAATCTCCCATAAGTCAAAAAGTTTTGAAATGATTTTTGACATTGCACATATGAGATCGAGATCAATTAGATAACAGCTTTCGTGCTTTTAGTTTTGACCAAGGTGGCGAGTATCTATTTGAGTTATTTTTTAGAAAACTCTATGAAGAGAAATGGATGCTTAGAAAATTGATTATTCCTAGTACTCAACAACACAATGGTGTAGTAGAGAAAAAGAATTAAATATTGTTAATGTTAAGTGGATGATGGCGCAAAATGTTTCCCATTTGGAAATTGCACTTTAGTTTGTTGCCTATATCCCCGACTAAGTGCCCTCCATATTAGATTTTACACTCTATTTGAATAATAGGTTAGCGGAGAGCCATCTATGGGCGATCTGTAACCGTTAAGCAGCTTATCTTTATTTTACTTCTCATAAGGTTGCAAAGTTAAGACCTAAGAATCTATAGCGCATTATTGTATGCTGTCTTGTAAACACATAGGGTCGTGTGGCGCATTATTATATGTTGTCATGTAAACCCTCCGGGTCATGTGCATATAGATAAGCAGCTTTGTGGTAGTGCAACTAAGTCACATGAAGTTTTCTTAGTAAAGGTGATGTGAATAGAGTTTTGGAACACTATAAGATAGAGAATTCTAAGTATAGCGCTTTATGTAGCCTAGTTGAGAATGGAAAGAAATTTCCAATATCCTAGGGACAGTGGAAGCGATGTGCCTATTAATGGATTATTCCATTAGAGAAGAATACTCTACATTCTTAGTTGCGTGGTAGCGGATGTGAAAATTTTCTACATCATCACTGGGTGATTGAGAGGGAAACATTCATGATTGCTCCGCAAGATGATAAAGAGCCTAGGTTAATGCCAAAGACTTTAGTCCCCCGTTTTTAGAAAGTGGATCAATGTTGCGCAGTTTAAGACAAAGTCTTTGAGGATTAATCATTTCTATAATTTGGTTGACTTTCCATTATGATGCGAAACTGTTCTAAAGATATGCGCATTTTGGATAGTCATTGTTGAGGAATAAGGCTCGCTAGATACCGAAAAGTCGCACCATTGAGAAAAGTGTAGACCATGAGAAGACTTCCTCCTGAGGAGTGAGGTTATTTTGACTTAGGCTATGATTGACATAAGTTCGGAACATTGATTTGTGGACATTATGACTCAACTTTTCATTGGAGAATTGGATTAGTAGATCCGTAGGGATTTACCTTCTGCTTGTATGGTGAAAAGTTAGGAGCTCAAAAAGGTTGCTAGTTCCAATAAATCTTTTACAGCCTAAAACAGTTATCCAAATAGTGGTTCTTAGATTTCGTCAAGCCATGATAGGCCAACGATGATCGATGAAGACCACGTGAGGCATGATCAATGGTCCAAAAGAAGTTTTTTCTTACTTAGTCATTATGAGCCAGGAATTTATAAGGTTGTCGCCACCTAGGGTGGGCAGTCCTCTGTTTTAGATATGATGGACATGGGTGATGTAATTTATATGCTAGGATCTACGATCCTTAGGGATTGTTTTGGGAGAATTCCCGGTTTGTCTTTGATGACTTACATAAGGAATATCCTAGAATGATTCTAGATGCAAAACTGCAAATCCATTGACTTACTATCGGTAAAAGCCAGAGCCTTAGCTATTGAGTAAATCCTCAGATTGTCTTTGGAAAAAACAGATGACCTATATTCCTTGATCTTTTTTTTTTTTTTTATGGGAGCCTGAAGTACGCTATGTGGGCGTATTCGGCATGATAAGTGTTATTTTTGGTAAATGGTCAACTGAGTCGTTTAGACATTGACCTTGCTCATTATACTGTGGATAGAATGCTTTACTAGTAGTATATAAATTTGCCCCTTGTAAGATTCAATGCGCTAGTTGGGCTCATCTACGCTAGTTGGGCGCATCCAGAATGAACGCGAATTGGTCACCAAAATATCTTTAGAGAGGTTATTACGCAAGAGGTAGTGATCTTGAATCACTTCATGTGAGGCACACATGATGGATTCCGTTGTATATACTTATCGCAAGAGGTGCTGATAAGGCTTATGTTTGGAATCTAGAATTACGCAAGTTGTGGTCATGTTTTTTTTTAGATCGATCATTTATTTGTTGTGAGATGATGGGATGTTGACACTATTATGGTTTGTGTCACAATGATTAGAGGATGATGATGTCAGCGGGCAAGATTGGCTCACTCACATGAGCAATCGCCCTTGGCGCTTAGGAGCGAACAAGGATAAGACTAGTGGTTTATTTTTATTTAGAGCCAAGAGAGGCTTAAATTATCCACTATGTATGTCACTTTGGTTACAACCAAGATGAGGTCATGTTAAGGACCAAACATGGATGTTAGTACCCACTTTTCATGTTGTGCCTGTTATGATTAGCCAGATACAAGATCTCATTTGGCGCCTAGAAGGCGAGCAAATAGAGAATTCGAGTTAGGCGCTAGAAAGCGACTAGACTAAGATCTATACGGTGTATCGAATATGACGTCACTCTTTTGGAAGAGTTACTCCACCGTAACATGAATTCATACTATATGTGCTTGGTGACCGAGTAATGAGGTGAGAGAATGGATCCTTGTTTCCTCACCGTGTGAGTCTTACGTGTCATTATTGATATAACTTTCATTTATGTACCCTTTTGTGACTTTTGACTATGTCATAAGGTAAGGGGTTTATGTTCTGCTACTTTGGTATGTTGCATGCGGTCATGTATGATTTGGCCTTAAGGGACATCACTGGGAAAGCGGTCAATCCTAAACTAAAATGCGTGAGGGCAAAGGGAAGATCATCTAGTATTACACCACTGTTGTATATTCATTGCCAGCAACTCACATCGCTCTGTATGAGAGGCGGATTGAGTGTGAATATATTACAAGAATTGAGAGGGTCAAACATGTTCTTTTTAAGGGATTAGAGATTTTTTTTTTTTTTTTTTTTTTTGGACCATTGTAATTAGATTGGTCTAGGGTATATGAGACACTATTTCTATTTTTTGGGTTGATGGTCATTTTGAGTTTCTAGTATAGAGCTCCCACATGTAGGTGTTTCTCAACGGTCGCGCGGTTCATTGGCTAGTATGTGATTGTTTAATATTTGGGGAGATTGAGATAGAGATGTGGTTGTGCCATGCCAACTCATGTGCGAGTGGGAGATGTTAGAAATTCGGCGCCCATGTGGCATGACCAATGAACCTTTTGAACCTTATCCATGTAAGTTTAAATTTGAATTCAAAACTTATTTGGATAACCACTCATGATATCTATATCTATCATATCAACTGATATGGATAGATTGATATATATGGTTATATATCTGATTATATATTTATCTAATATATGGATATCAGATACGTTATGGGTTTTTACCCATAACTTTTTCTGCAGACTTTCTCTCTCTAACTCTCTCCCATATGGAAACAATCCAACCTCTGCACTGTGACTTGTGTGGGTGATACTCATATTGTGGTATCATTTGTGTGGGTGATACTCATATTGTGGTATCATTCCACTGCCGGGAGTTCGTTGTTTACATTTGTGAAAGCACGTGATTTATCCACAAAATTCTTCGTTTCTATCACCTACGGTATGATCTGAATTTCTTACCCGCTGTGTTAATACTTGTTTTACAATTTGTATATATGTTATTCTCTTTGTAAGATAAACTTGTATCAACAAAGAAGAAGAGATATGAGGGAAAGAGAGAACTGCACAGTGAGTGTTTGTTATTGTTTATAAACGGAGGTAATAAGAAAAATAGATGGTGTTTGGAAATAAGAACATTAATAAAATAAGAACGTTTGGTTGTGGGGGGCAGTCTAATCTTGGGAAGAAAACTACCCAACCAATCAATGGGTGGATGCAATTTGATGGACACATGGAAGTATTCTAATTGAAAACGCAAGGGTGGACACAAACAACTATTATGATTTGTATGTAAGAGCAAAATCAATAACAGATGGGTCAACTCTAATCTTGGGAAGAAAATTAATAAGATCAAATTTTTAACATTTTAAAATATTAAACCAATGAAATCAACAAAATTTGTTGAGTCAACTCACAATTGACATGGGTGCATATGTTACATAAAATTCTAAAGTAAGGGAGGTTAATGATATTTTAAAGAATAAAGGGGTGACAATGTTATTTCAAGAGAATAGAGGGGATGTCAGTGTAATTTATCCTTTAAAAAATTATAGATAAATTATAAATACACTCCTGAAGTTAGCTTAAAATATGAATTGCTCCATGTGATTTTGGAAATTACATCCCGCTCTTTGATGTTTCAAATTTCATAATAATTGACCCTTTTATTAATAAACAATCAAGTCAATTAAAATTTTTTAATGATATCAAAATTTTATTTCAATTAATAATTTAAGTAATTTTATTATTATATAGGAGAGTAGTTAGAAATTTTATTTATTTAATTAATTATGTTAAATAAAAAATTATGACAATGGAGTTTTTGTAATTTTTTAAATCACATGAGACAATTTGTATTTTAAGCAAATTTCAAAGGTGTATTTGCAATTTACTCAAAAATTATTAAAATCGTATTAACCATTTATTTTTTAAAAAACAAATGTGCTCTTATTATGGAGTTACATATGTCAAATTTACTTAATTTTTTACATGGATGATTTACTCGACGGACTTTATAATATGAACAATTTGGATTATCGAAAAAGACTCTAGACAAGCCCTCAACGGGCCTCATAGCAGCCTTCTGTGCCAAGAACCCCACTCCCTGGGTGATTCTATTTGCATCCAAATAATAACTCAGTACGCCCAATTAAAATTTTGAAAGTTTAGTTCTTGTTATATCCTAATATAAATTTATTAATAAAGACAATATACATTAAATCTTAAAATAAAATATTATTTTTTTCTCGTAATACACCAAAACTACTTATACATATTATTCATATCCAACTGTCATCTTCAAAATTATGAACATAATCATCAAAAAATCATTATTTCATCTTTTTATCTTCATTTAGACGATCATCAAGTAAATTCAAACACATAAAATAATTAATATCAAGAAATAAGGCTAAATCTATTTTATTAATTGTTTGTGATTAATTGTACTCCTATACATAAAGGAGTATGAAAAAAAAAAAAAAAAAAAAAAAGGTGAAAACCAAATTTGAGGAAAATTGGAGAAGATGGAATGAGAATGAAATGAGAATGAAATAAAAATGAAGTGTCGATTATCATCAAGCGACTAGAGATGCTTGTAAGACTAAAGGCGATGACAATAATCATCATATTCATTAGAGAGAGAGAGAGAATACCCAAATTACTGAAATAATTTTTTCTATAAACATACTCAAATTCAAATTTTTTTGCTCAACTCTAACACTACCCTCAAAGCATCAACTAGCACGTCATAGAATTTTTATATATACTAAGGCCTCGTTTGGCAAGAGGCTATTTTAGCCAATTAGCCAAAAAGTTACTAAATTAGCCAAAAAGCCAACAACCCATACCAAAAAGTCAAAGATTCTCTTTTCTCTCTACTTTTTGCACATCTTTTCGTAATTAGCCAAAAAGTCATCCCAAACATACAAGTTTTTTTTACCTACCTTTTTAGCCAAATAGCCAAAAAGTTACTAAATTAGCATGTTCCCAAACGAGGCCTTACACAACAATTTTTTTTTTCTTCTTTTTTTTCTCGGGAAAATTTCAATTGAAACATCATAGAACAATAAATATCAAATTATATATAGTTAATGGTGATGAATTTAATTGATACTGAGAAACCTATATGTGAATAGAAAGGATAAATGTAATGAGAAATCTATTTAATGATTTTTTAAAGGGAGACTTATTTATAAGTCTTTTTTTAGACACTTATGCTAGGCTAAATTCTGTGTAATTTCTTATAGAGTCTCAAGTCTTATTTAGATAAGAATGTATTCCACAAGATCCTACATAAACGTAACGTGACGTGACACATACATAAACGTAACATAACGTGACGCATACATAAACGTAACGTAACATAAAGTGACACATATATAAACGTAACATGGCACCTATACGTAACGTGATACCAAAATAAACGTAACGTGGCACCTACATAAACGTAACATAACGTGACACCTACATAAACGTAACGTGAAAGTAACGTAACGTGTCACGTTACGTTTCACAAACTTAATGAGTTTTTATTTTTTCAAATTGAATGTGAAAATGTTGCTGGTTTATGTTGGTGTCACGTTACGTTTCATATAAATATGATCTATGACAACATTAGGAAATTGAATGTTGTCATAGATCATACGTGTCACGTTACGTTACATAACGTGACACCTACATAAACGTAACGTGAAGGTAACGTAACGTGTCACGTTACGTTTCGCAAACTTAATGAGTTTTTATTTTTTTAAATTGAATGCGAAAATGTTGTTAGTTTATGTTGATATCATGTTACGTTTCATATAAATATGATATATGGCAACATTCAATTTCTTATAGGAAATTGAATGTTGCCATAGATCATTGGAAATTGAATGTTACCATAGATCATAGGTGTCACGTTACGTTTATGTAAGTGTCACGTTACGTTACGTTTATATAGATATGATCTATGGTAACATTCAATTTTCTATATATGATTTTACTATTATTTATGATATTAACAACTAATATTGAGGGTAAATGTGTCAACAAACTTCTCAGAGGACTTATGAGAACATAAGTTTTTTAATAGGACCATATGTAGCATAAGTCTCTCTAATAAGACTTATAAATAATTTTCCCTTTTTTAAAAAGTTTTTCAAAGTGGTATAATTTGAGATTATTTATTTATTTATTATTTGTGTACCTTAAAAGGTGATTTGGGAAAAAATATAAAGTGTATTTAAAGGTTAAAAATCAGATTTTTGACTTTTAACCTCTTTTAAATTACATTACTTATTTATTTTTTTACACGTTTTTTTATAATAAGAAAAGCTAAAAAAAATCAAAAAATTAACTTTTTAACTTACTTTTCAAAATAACTCAAAGAGTATATTATAATTTTAAATAATTTAAGAAGATGCATTAAAAAATTTAATGTACGTAATGATTTTTTTTTTTGGGGGGTACCAAATAGAATCTCTCCCATTCCCTAGACGGCCCGACAAAACGGAACAGCAGGCGCTCCAATAGGCTCGTGTTTTTGTGACTAAACTGTCCCTTGCGTTAGTTACATATCATATAAAATAAAAGAAAGGTCGGTTTGCCAAATGTTACGTCTTCGACCGATTACAGGAATCAGGGAATTGTATCGATGCTCCAACCCTTTTACCTCTCTCTCTCTCTCTCTCTCTCTCTCTACATGGGGAATTTTTGTTTGGTTGTCTCTCTTGGTTGGCTTTGTTAGCTTAGGCCTTTGATCAGGTCAGAAAGCCGGCCATCAATATCAGTAGTATTTAATTATCTACACATGGATGGCATGGCACACTAGTTTCTTTCATTGGTTTCTCCGGTCATTTTCGTATATGATTGTGATTATTATTATCACAGGTGTGGTGTGAATGAAGTGAGCATTATTTATCTCTTCTTCCCCAAATTGCTAAACCTAAGTCATTTTCCCGCCCGTAATCCCACCACCAGTATAGTAACTAATAACTATATCGGAACGGAGACGTATAAATAAATATAAATAGAAACCAAATTAAGAAGAGATCGAGAAAGACATAGAAGACAACAGCAGGCACAATTAATAATGAACCAAGGTGGTGGCGGCGGTGGTGGCAGTGGGAATAATGGAAGAAAGAAAATCTTCGGGACGCTACCTAATAACGGTCGGAAAGACAGAAGAGATGAAGAAGAAGTTCTTCTTCTATTCCGAGAGATGCATAAACAGGAAAAAGATCGTACCGTCAGCCTCCTTCAACCTGTTTCTGATGAGTTTGAGGCAAATGGTGAGGCCTCTGCCTCTGCCTCTTCATCTTATCATTCATTCATTCATCTTCTTTCTTCAATTCATTCATGTACATTTATTTACCAATTATTCTTGGACATTCTTATTCTTATTCTTTAACAGGCACTCCATCCTGTTCGCTATGGTTTGGTTGGTTACTACTTGTTAGGCTTACAAATCTGTTCGAGTTCAAATAATTAATAATTAAGCTATTTGTTTTTGTTTTGTTTTGTTTTGTTTTTTGTTTTTTTTTTTTGCTCGATAATTAATGAAGCTGTTTGAACCACACTAAATCATCTACAGGGAATTATCCGCTTTACAGAATGGCATCTGTAAAGAAAGGGTCAGGAGGAGGAGGAGGAGGATATGAATTTCTTGCTGATCAGAGCGGAAAAAATGATTACGACTGGTAATTAATTTGTTAATTTAATTCATTTTGATTTATCCGCCTCCCTCCCTCCCTCTTAGGTAGTGGTAGTGGTACTACTACTGGTGCTTACAATGTTTCCCATGTACAGTTTTTGACCTTTCTGTTTCTGAAAACCAAAATTAACTTTTAATTATTTGTTACATTTACTGATTGTGAAAGGTTGAAAACTCCACCGGCAACACCTCTATTTCCATCTTTGGAGATGGAAGCAAATTCCCCCCAACTCTTTGTTCAACGGGAGATTCCAATTATCCAGCCTTTTTCTCGGGTATTACGTGTGTGTGTGTATATATCTATATCTATATTCTCAACTACCTGTTATATAGATTCTTTTGGTTTTCTAGCATTAGTTTGAGTTTATTGACATATCTTGCTCATTTGCTCAGCAAAAAAGTTGCCCGTGTGGTAGGCTAAGTTTGTGGTTAGGATGAAAATGGTAGAAAATGCAAAATAGAGTAAATTAATTATTTTCATTTGTTTAGCAAGAGAATGGTATGGAAAACAAAATAAAGTTAAACTTCTTTCACAAGTCATATTAGCATAATAACTTAACTTTCAGTTTTTAAAAAAAAAATATATATATATATAATATTTTCTCTTAAAATAGCTAACTCAGTTAGCTAGCTACTTTAATGCTGTGTTTGGTTGGAGAATTTGGAAAGGGATTTGGAAAGGGAAATAGAAAAAGTAGGTGAAATGTGAATAAAACATACCTATATTTCACATAGTTTCACACACTTTTTCCATTTCTCTTTCCAAATCCCTTCCCAAATTCCCCAACCAAATATAGTATAAGAGAAAATAATTTTTTTAAACCAAATAACTGATATAACTTCCTCGGGGGAAAAAAAAATCATTTAAACCAACTATAGACTAGAAAATAAATGTTCCTGTATTTCACTCCATTTTCTTTCACTTTATTTTTTTTCAAGCTTTGTAAAAGTTGCACTTTTCAAACGTATGGTTGCTATGTTGATTGAGAGAGTTCTTCAATGTCCCAGTTTTCAGGCAACTCAGTGACGACTAAACAAAGCAGTGGGATATGCAAGTCTCCGAATACAAAACAAAAAGGCCCACCGAGATCTGTAACCCCCAGCGAGAGGTCAAGTGTTTTGACTCAAGCCACAAAATGCAAACAATTGCCGTCCAACCAAAAACTGAACCAATTGAGCAACACCAATCACAACAGCAGAAGAGCAAATGTGGCTTCAACTACAGCTACAAAACCAATGAACCAGCAGAGAGAAAGCCCACAGAACTTCCTTGCTTCAAACCTCTCAAAGAGCATGTTGGGACCATCAGATTCCAAAATGAAACCAAGAAGTAGACTGTCGCCTCTGGTGAGATCAACCGTTCCTGCTCAAATTCCAGTATTTTCTGATCAAGCACCTCCCAATCTAAGGACAGAGAGGTCTTTGTCTGCCTCACGGGGTCGATATGAAAATCAAACACTTGCAAATATTTACCAAAAAACTGAACCCGTCCCCAAGACAAGGAGGCAGTCATGCTCACCAAGTGTGACTAGGGGTCGCAAGGTGGAACCAAAGCCAGAGAATACTAGTACTACTGGTGCTATTACTACTGCTACTGCTACTACTATTACTGAGACTGCTACTGCGATCTCACAAAAAGGGAGAATACAACTGGCAGGAAATGGAACGCAAATTTTGGGCAGTCGGATGGTGGACAAGTTCATGAATGCTAGAAAGTCAATCGCAGAAGAAAGAGAAACAAAGCTAAAATTTCATGGTTCGATCAATGAGAGCTCTGGCTTTGGAAGGACGATGATGTCCAAGAGTTCATTGGATATGGCCCTCAAGCATATGGTATGTGTGCTTCACTCCCTCGTATATATTTACATATTCATGTATGCATGTTTATTTGAATCTCCTTCTTTGATCTCCCATTTACAGTCATCCGGTTTAAAAATAGGCTTGTCCTCCTCATAATTGGAAATGGCATTCCTGCTGCAGAGTATACTAATCGTATTTCCCACAAAAAAGGGACATTCTAGGCCATCACGTGCTTGGGATAATTTTTTGGCACTAGGCCTTCTTCTTCTTTGGAAGTGACTACGATTATTGATTCCATTGTTTGAATGCCTTTATTTAAACAATAAAAATAAAATCAATTAATGAATAAAGGGCTTTTGAATTCATCTATATTGTAGCAGAAATAAATATAAAATATGAAAAATGCTTGGGAGCACTAATTAGTGCTCCCACTAATTAGGTGGCAGTGGGTCCCGTCATTAATGATGTGATGTTTTGGTCTTGGAGTTGTATTTTTTTTTTTTTTTTTACTTTTTTAATGCATTAGTGCTATTAGTGGTGGTGTTTTTAGTGGGATGAATCATTGTTGATAAAATATACATCTATGTAGTCCATTTTCGAATTCTATATATAAGCTAAGGCAATGTTACACTTTCACCATTGCATAAAGCTACAGATATAGGATCTCTTTATATGGCTTCATAGTCTCCCTGGATTCTCTCATGTCACTAGATATTTTCGAATTCTTTCACAGTGAGGAACAAGATTTCCACTATTAAACAATGGTTTTCATTATTTGAATATTTTGTTAATTCTTTATTTTTTTATATATCGGCCATTAGGTCATATTATATATTTCAGTTTTTATATTCTATAGTTTTGTCGGTTAGTGAAGTTGTTTCCACGTATTTGAATATTGGCTAGATTATACTAACCTCCCATGAGGTTTAGACAATTATAAGAATTTGTCCAGTTATTGTAGAAATTCCTTTGATCCCTTGTGTTAGAATTTTCAGTTAACTACAATTGACAGATAATATACTTGTACTCTTTTTCCCTTGTATAAAATTACAATTCCAGAACAAATAGATTCCAGCATTTGGTTGTTTGATTTGGTGTGGTTGGACTTGCACTTCATTGAATAATGTGTTTTGTGCTATGGCTTTATTACAAGCAGCAAAATATTTGGAACTTATTTTTATTACATTTGATTATAAAAGGGCTAGATAGGTATTTGAATTTTCTAGGAACTTACATCGATGGTGAAGGGACATCTTTGCATATTATAAATTGGAATATAGTTTTTGAAATCAAAGAGGTTTCTATAATTGTCAAAAAGCATAAAGATGTTTGTAAAATTTATCCTTGAATATTTTATAATTTTTTATTTCCAGGAAATTTTTCGTTAATTTCTTTATTATTTCTCAATATATTGTTGATAATTTGGTTCATTTGATTTTGTCATCCAAATTAATTATATTAAAATCGAAAATGTTATGTAAACAAATTTTTTTGTGTAGAAATCTCATCTAAAAATGTGTGGCAGTGGCATTTAGAACTAAACACTGCTACGATCACTGAAATCACATTTGTTCGCATCTACATACGTGAGGGGTTGGAACTTGTACACCATGTTTGCACTGTCTTCCCTTTTCACTCAAAGATCAACTTAATCCCTTATTTCTCCTTTTTATTTTCTTCTCTCTGTATCCTTATACAGAAAGGAGAGGACAAACAAAATGCCGACGAGCACACATGTTTCTGCAAGAGTATACACAATAACACCCGTATTCGATACCAATACTGAGCCCCGAAGCAATTCATTTTGCAGCTCAAAGATAATTGAGCCTTGGATCCGTCTCTGCTTCCTTGCTTGCTGCTGATGCCCCAATCCCTAAAGCTATACCATTTCCCTAATCCTTTTTATTTTCTTTCTTTTATTATCCTTATTGTTTCACTTTCTTTCTTCTTCTTTTTTTTTTTTGGGCCTCTGCCTCACAGCTCTACAAACGAGTCCTCTTTATCTCGCATGCTGAAATATCCACGAGTCTCCTATTTATGAAACGCACATAAATCCTGACCCCAATAGAGTGAAAATTTCTTTACGCATGTTAGTCATTAGACGTCAAACTCCACTAGAGTACCCTGAGTCTTTTTTTTTTTTAGTGAAAAGAGTACCCTGAGTCATTCACACGTACAAGCCCAATAACTCCATGACCTGCAAAGTATATATGTAAGAGACGTACGGCCAATGTCAATCTTCTGGTAAGAAAAAGTTTATGAATATGGCTTCATCAAGATTAACAAATCTCCCTTAGACAAAAAATAAACAATGCATTCGCTTGCCATTTAGGTGTATTAGATTGTATAAACTCGAATTATATCCTCTTTTTCTTTTTTCTTTTTTTCTTTTTTGTTGTTGTTGTTGTTGAAGAGCTGAGTTTTTCTTTTAATCTAATTGTGTTTTGTGGGATGCCAGGATGTTAAACGAGACCCAGCTAATTTTCATCGAGCTAGCACTAACTCTGGAAGGCGTCATGCAGTTAGCAGCGCTCCAAGGTCATATCCACCGTCAGAAGCAGCTTAAGCGAGATTGTGTGATAAGACGGGAAGAAGATACCGAATGTTGGGTTCACAAGTTGAGTAAATCAAAGAAATCATGTGTTAAGCGTGGTAATCTTTCAAAGCATGACATGATATGTGATCACTAACGGTATTGTATTTTGTTCGATGAAATAAGAATGATGATTTTCACAGTTGCTAACAATAAATAGGAATGTCTAGGAGTCATTTGACTCTCATAATTTATCAATTGGTGGCTTGCCCATAATCCATTCTTCGGCTTCTGCTAGATAAATATGTAACACTTTTTTTCTTTTTCTTTTTCTTTTTTCATTTTTAACGAATAAAATAACACTAGCACTCAGAAGGGGGCCAAATCTGCACAAACAAAAAGGAATTTTGAAAATACCACAAATAATAGATGTATGTCATCCTTGTACATAATGATTACATATTTGAGGACACTTAATTTGAAGTAATATATAGTACATTATTTGAGACTTTAAAATTCATTTTTTAATAATTGAAAGTCATATTTTTTAATTTTGGTATAGCTTAGATGAGAGAGAGAGAGAGAGAGAGAGAGAGAGATGAAAGGAAGAGCGAATTGGAAGGAGACAGAGAAGGATGAGTGAGCTGGAGAATGTTTAGGAAATGGATGTGATTTTGTCCCTCCCTAGCTGCCAGCGAATTTCTTCATGTATAAATATAGAGGTGATGATGGGGGTTGATTTGGTACTAATTAAGAAGCCTTCTCTACCTCTAATTAGGCAGAGCAATCCTGTAGCTCCTCTGCCTTAGAACAACTCGCACCTTTGAGTAGAATCTTTTTTTCTTATTACAGTTACTTGCCTAGCGAGCTAGGAAGGATTAAACAAAAACAAAAACAAATTTTCATTATATATATATATATATATATTTAAGAAGAGAATAGAAGTGAAGTGAAATGACAACATGGTAGAGATGATGAGCAGGGGCAGAATTAAAATGATTCCTAATAGTAATAGTAGTAAGGAAATAAGAGTGGTGAGTTTGGTTACTGTGAGATATGGATAACGCGGCGGATAAAAGGATTCAAACCATATCTTGTGTCAGAATTCGAAACGAAGAATCTTATAGGTAAATCACGTGTTTGACAACCACGAATTATGAACACCCAGCAATAGAGAGATACTGCAATATGAGTATCACCCACACTAGTCACAGTGCAAAGGCTTGATCGTTTTACAGATAGGAGAGAGTTAGACAGAGTATGGGAAAAACAAATCATTCATGATTCTAATCATCCCACATCCCATATATAACGTATCTGATATATAGGCTGATTATATTTATCTATCCATATCTCTTGATAAGATACGATAGATGTAGATAATAGATAGTGGGTTATCTAGATAGAAAATAATTTAAATTCAAATTCAAATTACTAGATGATCTGATATGGGTCAAAGGTCATGCCACATGGGCGCCCAAATCCGGCTCCAATATTCGGCCCAATTTCCAACATCTCTCACTCGCACATGAATTGGCGTGACACTGCCACATCTCTATCTCAATCTCCCCAAATATTTAACGATCTCATACTAGCCAATGAACCATGCAACCGCTGAGAACACCTGTATGTGAGAGCTCTATACTAGAAACTCAATATGAGCCAGCATAGGCACATCAACCCAAAAAGAATAAAAGCAGTTTCTCATGTACCTAGACGCATCTAGTTTCATCAGCCCAAAACATCTGTAATCCCTCAAAGAGCATGTTTGACCCTCCTAGGTCCCACATTATATTCACACCCAATCAACATCCCATATAGAGCGATGTGAGTTGCCGACAGTGAATATAGAGTAGAGATGTAAAACTAGATGATTTTCCCTTCACCCTCATATCATTTAACTCGGAATTGACCACTTTCCCAGTAATGTCCCTTAAAGTCGAATCATATATGACCGCAAGCAACGTATCAAAGTAGCTGCACATCAACTCCTCATCTTATGACATAGTTAAAGGTCACAAAAGGCACAAAATGAAGTCATTGGAAAAAATGACTTTTAGGACTCACACAGTGAGGAAGCATGGATCCATTCTCTCACCTCGCTAATGGGATGGTAAGCACATGCAGTACGAATGCATGCTATAATGGAGTAACTGTTCCAAAGAGTGATGTTAAATTCACTCACCATACAGATCTTAGTGTAGTCGCTTTTAAGCGCACAAGTCGCTTCCTAGCGTCTAACTCGAATTCTCTATTTGCTCGCCTCCTAGGCATCAAATGAGATCTCGTATCTGGCTATCCATAATAAGCACATCATGGAAAAGTGGGTACTCTCATATCCATGGTCGGTCTTTAATAAGACCTTATCTTGGCTCCAACCAAGGCGACATAGCTAGTGGATAATTTTAGCCTCTCTCTTGGCTCCAAATACAATAAGCCACTATAGTCTCATCCTTGCTCGCTACCTAGCGCTAAGGGCGATTGCTCGTGTGAGTGAGCCAATCTTGCCTGCTAACATCAAATTTATTTATTTTGTGTGTTCTAATTCACAAACCATTGCAAAAAGTAGTAAACATAAATGTGTAATATAAACAAATATGAATACTAATGGCATAAATATCCCCCCAAAAAATAAGAGTTCAACTAAATACACATATATCACCACCTACGTAGTTCTAAAGCCCTAACATGAGTAAGATAAACATCTCTAGCAATGGACTTAGTCAAAGGGTCCGCAACCATGCGACTTGTAGGGATGTGCTCCAGGATCACTTCTTTCTGCGCCATAATGTCTCTGATAAAGTTGAACCTCACATCAATGTGTTTGGTTCTCCAGTGGTACTTAGGATCCTTAGCATAAGCGAATGCAGCCATGCTGTCACAATGGATAGTCATAGGGTCTGAAGTGTATGTGTGACAATATCCAAATGCTGAAGGAATCTTCTCAACCAAACGGCTTCCTGAACGGCAGATGAACAAGCCACAAACTCAGCCTCCATAGTCAATAAGGCGATACAGGATTGCTTCTTACTGCTCCAAGAAATAGCACCATCACTAAGCACAAAAGCATATCCTGAAGTGGACTTACGCTCATTTAAGTCTCCTCCTCAGTCAGTAGCACAATAACCAACTAGACGTAGATCTAAACTATGATAACAGAGTGTGTAGTCTGTAGTCCCTCTAAGATATCTTAATATCCTCTTAACTACTTTCCAATGAGCTGGTCCTGGGTTAGATTGGTAACAACTCACCAATCCGACTGCATAACAAATGTCAGGGCGTGTACACATCATAACATACATCAAGCTCCCAACAGCATTCGTGTAGAGTACACGAGCCATCTTTTCTTTCTCTTTTGGGGTCTTAGGACCCATATCAAGGCTTAGGCTCTCGCCTTTCGCAACAGGAGTGTCAATAGGTTTGCAACTCTGCATCTGGAATTGCTCTAAGATAGTCTTAATGTAAGTCTCTTGAGATAAACCGAGAAGTCTCCCAGAGCGATCCCTAAGGATCTTAACACCGAGCACATAGCTTGCTTCATCCATATCTTTCATCTCAAATGTAGAGAACAACCATTTTTTAGTGGCGACAATCATCCCCTTGTCATTTCCAGCCAATAATATGCCATCCACATATATTGACAATATCATAAAAATGTCCTTGGACCGCTTAACATACACACAGTGATCTTCATCGATCATCGTAAACCCATTAGAAACAATGGCTCGATGAAATCTCAGATTTCACTGTTTGGATGATTGCTTTAAGCCATAAATAGATCGTTGAAGCTTGCAAACTTTACGCTCCTAACCTACTGCCACAATGCCTTCTGGTTGATCCATATAGATCTCTTCATCCAATTCTCCATTGAGAAATGCAGTCTTAACGTCCATCTGATATAGCTCTAAGTCCAACTGAGCTACTATGGCCAGAATTAGGCAAATAGAGGCAAACCTCACAATTGGTAAAAAGGTTTCCTCATAGTCCACACCCTCTAATTGGGTGTAGCCTTTCGCTACTAGGCGAGCCTTATACCTTTCTATGGAACCGTCCGCCTTGTACTTGATTTTGAGAACCCATTTGTTCCCAATAGTCTTGCGCCCTAGCGGCAAATCAACCGAGTCCCAAACATGATTTTTCTTCATAGACTCTATTTCTTCATCCATCGCAGCACTCCATTCTTTACTAGCAGGGGATAAGAGAGCCTCTTTGAGATTCTTAGGCTCCATCACATCACTCGGAGCAATCATGAATGCTTCTCCTTCAATCTCAAAATGATGATGGGGTATAGCTCCACGTTTGCTTCTACGTAGTTGAGAATCCTCATCCATTGGATCTAATCCATGGGCAGGTAAATCGCTCCCACTGTCCCTAGGAGCTTGAGGGATTATTTCCTCATTCTCTACTAGGCCACTAGGTGCACTTTCATGTAAGGCTGCAAACGAGCCGAGCTGAGCTTTTAGATGTTTAGGCTCGGCTAGGTCAAGATGGGGGAAGCTCGAGCTCGGCTTGAGCTCAAGTCGAGCTTCATAAATTATGATCAAGCTCGGCTCGTTGTATAGTTTAAAAGCTCAAGCTCGAGCTCAACTCGTCTAAGCTCGAAAATGTAAATGTGCTCGAGCTCGAACAAGCTTGAAATTCCAATTCCCATCTATAACTCAAAAAATAAAATTCCAATTCATATATGGAGAGTGATGTACACTGTTCTGTCACTAATTCAATAAATTTTTCAATCACACTTTTTTTTCACAAAAAATCAAACCCAAAAAAAAAAATATATTATATACAACTAGTAATAAAAAAAAACATGTGCATTACACAATGCATTAAATGGTGCATCCTTGAACAAAACATAATTGCCAAAAACACATTGCATCCTTAAATAAAACACATTACACAGGACATTACACAGGACATTACACAATGCATCCTTTAGGACATTACACAATGCATCCTTAAACAAAACATAATAACCAAAAACTAAACTACTAATTTCTTGACTTGATTCACTTGAAAACACACCAAAAAGTCTTCATTTCTTTGGAACTTCACAAGAGCCTTCAACCTGTAACAGTAGAATCATTATATATGAACTAATCTTATGATAGTATTTAAGAAATTTAGTTTATTAAAGATGAAACATACCCAAAGATGTCAAACTAAGGAAGCAAAATCTCTTTGAAAGATGACTCCATAGTCTATTAAAAGAAACAATAATATATTATTTCAGTATTATGTTTCACATAAATTGATAATAAAGGAATTTGTCATTGTATTTGTATGGATCAAAATTAATAATTAAAAAAATACTTACATCTGATCCCTTTTTGAGTCCATGTAGTGCACGTACCTAATCAAATCCACATAGTAAGATTGGACTGTTTCCGTTGATAATGATGCTCAATAGGGATCAATAACTCTACCACCAACATTAAATGTCGACTTCGACGCCACTGTACTAATTGGAATTGACAATATATCAGCTGCCATCTTGGACAATATCTTATACTTGAGGTTGTTCATTTTCCACCATTCCAATGCATCAAAATGGGAATTTGAACCTTCATTGCATATTTAAACACTTTCTTCTAAATAAATGTCCAAGTCAGATTTTGCAGGCAGAATTGTGTCAGCTTTTCTAACAAAGATTCAAATTTAGATCTTCCCGTCCCGAGAGCTTTTCCAAGACCATAAGTCACATTACTAGAATCATTAGCTTCTCGAGTGCTTTGCTGCAAAATTTGCTCACTGTTACTTGAAGTATGTGTAGACAAGCCCGCGGGGGGACCTCGCTACAGCTCGGACTCGACTTTTTTGTCAGTCACGGTTCTAAGTCTGAACCAAAGAGTCCAAATCCGGCAAATCGTTTTTGAGAAAACTGATTTTTTTTTTAAAGAAGTGCCAAACATGGACTGCTTTGCCAGATACAGAGTCGCCACCTAAATATTTTATTTTGGGAAATTTAGGAAACCCTGACTCGGTGCCAAAAGGCCACGTGTCCGTCATCACCAAAGTTGCCTCGGCTCGGGAACTTGGGTACGATTGGGGAAGGTCACTTCGTGAGCACCCCCGCTCGCCCGGTCATAGACCGGCCTCTACTAACCATGATATCAATTTTTGAAAACATTGTGAGTTCTTATTCCGGTTTATTATGTGATGCGCACAGCATACAAGTATAGACTGGATCGCCTGAATTGGAACAAAACATTTTGTGTTTTTGAAAGAGGTTTTTGCTACCCACAGGTAGGCTTGAAACATTTGATGATTTACTCCGATTCAGATAACCCAACCTTCACCCACAGGCATTCAAACAGTTATATCATATAAGCACATAGCCTCATGGTAAGCATGTTATTCATGGCAACATTCACACGCATGCAAGGATGCTAAAGCATAAAGCTTACCGGGTACTCCAAGCCAAAACAAAAACCGTATTAGAAATCATGCATGATCCTAAGTATACAGAAATGCCTAATGCAACACATGCAAAATGCAACTATAGCAGGCTCGGCTATTCTAAGATGGTACATGAAATGCTACAACTATCATGTATTCAATTTGGAATTGAAAGTACAAATGCAGTTAGTATGATGCGCCAAGCCCGGTGTATGTGATACAGATGAATGAATGCAAATATGCTGTCATACTGTATGTTAATTTAAACATGCCCTAATCTAACCATCAAAAGCGGATAAATAAAAGGGAGAAAGACGTGGGGTTGGAAGACATGCATCACACTTACGCACACTTATTACAGTTATGCCCTCGCGCAGAGGGTCCGAATAAATATACAGTCCAAATATTACAGTCCCCAAAATAAAAGAATATTACAGTCCAAAATATTACAGAACTCTGATTAATTAATGAATTAACTAGAAAGCAAATAAACTGGCGTGCAAGCCAGGGACTGCCTTGCTTCTGGTGGATGATGCATGTCCGGACTGTCTTGCGCGGAAATCCACCGGAATGCCCCAATTAGCCTCTGTTTACACCTGTTATTCTTGAAAAGCGTGCCGAGTCCCGGAAAGTTACTGATTCCTGATTTTGCTGCAACAGAGAGCGGGAAAGGGGCATAGCAATGTATTTGCACAAATATATGCATGTCTCGATCTTCGTGCCACTAATCACGCATACCGAGGCATGATGGTCGAGGAGTCGAAATGCACAACTCAATATAGGATGAATGCACATGAAACTACAGCTAAAACCTAACTCCATCATGGATAATCCGGAGTGTCGGCGACTGGGGAATTGAGACACATTCCGTCGCTCGGAGTACGGAATGTACCTCGTTTCCCGTGCCCGGGCTAACTCCTATTCCGGACACGATGCAATATGCATGATATGCATGAAATGCAATTAAGATACAACCTAGAATATATTATGCTATGAAAATGAGGTGCCTCGAAATGCGTGCACACGGGCACGCAAACCGAGGCAATGGTAAAATGCTATGAAAATGAGATGTCTCGAAATGCGTGCACATTGGCACGCAAACCGAGGCAATGGTAAAGTGCTGTGAAAATGAAGTGCCTCGAAATGCGTGCACACGGGCACGCAAACCGAGGTAATGATATGTGTCTCGAAATGCGTGCACACGGGCACGCAAACCGAGGTAATGATATGCGCAATGCGAATGACATGAAAATGAGATGCCTCGAAGTGCGTGCACACGGCACGCAGACCGAGGCGATGGCGGAATGTGATGAAATGACATGGAAACGACAAATGGGCTTATACCAACATGAGAGAGCCTCAGCCACACTCACATAAGACGCCGATGGCAGAAAATGAGGTGTCTCGAAATGCGTGCACATTGGCACGCAAACCGAGGCGATGCAAAAATGATGCGAATGACATGGAAAATGCAACATGGACTTATACTAACATGAGAGAGCCTCAGCCACACTCACATAAGATGCCGATAAGTGCCTCGAAATGCGTGCACACTGGCACGCAAACTGAGGTGATGCAAAAATGATGCGAATGACATGGAAAATGCAACATGGACTTATACTAACATGAGAGAGCCTCAGCCACACTCACATAAGATGCCGATGGCAGAAAATGAAGTGCCTCGAAATGCGTGCACACTGGCACGCGAACCGAGGCGATGCTAAAATGTGATGAAATATGGCAAAAATGATATGCAAGCATACTAATGGAATTTCAGCACTAAAATATGGGGGAAAACAGTCCTGAAATGAAGCGAAATGACATGAAATGCAAGGAAATGTCCCGGAATGCAACATTAGGCACCCGAAATGGCCTATAGCTATGCCAAACATGCACAATATGGACATGCAATGCAAATACAGAAGCTAGACAGTCCCAAAATATGTACTTTCACAGTTATGAACAAGGCCAAACAGCAAGTATAGGTAGGGGAAAAATAGCATGCAAGAATAGGGGCCAAAAGAGGGGTAATGAAGCAAGTGATATAAGAAAAACTCAAACTGAAAAATTTCCTTCTACAACACTGAAGATGGACCAAAAAAATGAACATTTACAGTATATGGCAGCCTCAAAATCAGTATACAAATATGCTAAAAATGTGATGCAAAACAAGGCTCAAAAGGTGCTATAACATGAAGTATATAAAATAATCACCAAACAGAAAAAAAGTGTGAATGAAACATGAATTATACACCAAAAAAAGTCCACTTTCAGTTCGGACCAAGGTCCAAAAACAGAAGCAAAGGGGGCTGCCAATTTATGCAAAAATGGGGCCAAATAAGGGATATAACTACAAGTGACACATGGAAGCACCAATCAATGTTGAGCCCTTCTCCAATGTTGAAGAGGGGCTCAAAATAAGCCTTATATCAGTTTATAACATGCTCAAAAACAGATTGCTCATGGGCCAAAAATAGCATGCAAAATCATGACATACAAGATGATCAATGAAGCAAGTATATTATGGAGGGCTCAAACAGGGTTGAGCCCTTAATGAGAAGTGAAGATGAGCTCAAAATATGGCCCTTTTCAGTTAGGTCCGGAGCTTGAAACCAAAAAGAAGTGGGGCTTAGAAATAGATCAAGAAAAAGGTTCAAAAGGGTAAAAGTGTTACTTACCCTTGAAGATTCGAACTTTTGTTGCTTCTTGGATGGATTTACAGCTTCTTTAGCCTTCAAGAATCCTTCCTTGCTGCTGGAAATGAGATGGGGGTGGTAGAGCTTGGTGGTGTAGAAGGGATGATGGTTAGTGACTTAGGGTTTTTTGAAGAATTGAGAAGGAAGAAGATGGAGTTGGCTATGGAAGCTTGAAGGGTAAATTTTCTAACCCCAACAAAGAACAAGGTTTGCTTGCTATATAGGCCAAAGAAGGGGTGTAAAGGTGGGGGAAAAGGAGGGTAAAACTCCCCCACAAAATATCCCCCGGACACAGGAAATATCTGGGGGATATTGCCCCACAGCTGTAAAGTGCACAGTGCGAGGAACACGGCCGGCCTAATACTTTTGCTGGAGGTGGCCGGCCGGCCACACCACCTAGCCGGCCGGCTAGGGGTCAAAAGGGTCAATGTGATTTTCTGGCCGGCCAGCTACTGGAGAGGTACCCCTATGTGTGTACAACACAACCATGTGGTTAAAATTCCAAGAAAGTGGGTCTAAGGGGTTCAACATTAGCTCGGAAAGAGGGGTTCAAAAGGGTCAATTTGACTTACTGGCCGGCCATGAACTTTTAGGGGCCTCCCAGGTGTGTACATCACAGATATGTGGTTCAAAGTTCGAGAAAAGGGGTCCAAGGGGTTCAACATTAGCCCGGAAGTTGGAAAAAACGGGCGCCGGGAGGCTCCGGAGGAGAGATAACTGGTTGCTGCAACAATTGCTGGCCTCCCACCCTTCAGTGACCTTCCCTGTGATAAAACAGAGGTACCTGCCAAAAATGAACGAAAACCGTCGCAAAACGAACGTTCCGGGGCCAAAACACGCAGTTCGAGGTCCCGAAAATGGGCTGTTAAGCACCGAAAATGGTATTCGACCTCGAAGTGGGTTTCTTAGCCCCCAGTGTCCCTCAAAAGGGATGAAATAAGATGTACGCCAAAAATCAGAGCAATAGGAGATGGTTAAGCGGTCCCGAACCGAGGCACACGGCCTGACGGCTCCGAAAACCGGGAACCGGACTCCGAAATGGACAAAATGGCCTACGGCCACCAAATGTAGCCTACGGTCATTGAGAGATGGTCTACGGGACCTCTCCCTTCCCTCGGAAAAAGAAACAGAGAAAACCGATTCTGGTTCGCAAACCGAGACAAGGCACAGAAAAGGGTTCGGAAGTCCGGAGGCAGGGCTCACGGCCGCGACTCTGGAACTTCTGAACGAGCACATTATGCAACATCACCAAGCGCTCAATCGGTGACGTCTGAGTCTTAAGGTCGGTCAAAAATGGGGTGTCTACAGTTGCCCCTCTTTGACAGAACTCGGAAGTCACAAGTGACGGGAGTGAATGTCAAAGCCCAGAGACGACCCATTTTTGACAAGGCCGAAGACTTAGACAGACATACAGGATAAACAGAGATGCGCCCGCAGGCATGCCCGCAGGCAGGGGGCAAAATGCAAATGATATGCAAGAAGTCTTTGAAGATTGGACTTATACGCTGCGCGAAGCCGGTTACCACTCATGATCATGCGAATGCAGCAAGCTGTAATGAAGCAAGTATTCGCAAATAGATGCAACAGTTTTAAGCAAGAATGCAAAGCGACAACTACATTTCATGCGGTTAAGAATGCGGAGGATTATCCAATCCCCGCCACGTCTCACACGGAGAAGATACGATACCTGCGCGATTCGTCTGGTCGCACCAGCCTCAATTGAACCGTACATACAATATCGTGCCTGCAAAAGAGAGAAATTGTAACAAGCACAATATGCTAACAACATGTATTTAATGTGATTTCGAAAGTTCGACACACGCAGTGCCGGTGAGTGAATGCATCGCAATGCAAAAATAGAATATGCGTGACAACGCATGCTTAAACACAGAAGTATGATTAACATCAAGAAACGTGCATGTTAATGCAGGTATGTTCATGAAAATGCAAGACAATGTAACATGAGCAAGAGTCAGGGCGCCCGTTTGTCATGAATCAACGAGTACGGAAATGCGCGTTTCGGCGAAGGCAACTCGATCACGGCCTCCGATCCGCTTCCTTGAAAGGTTACAACTCATTCAAAAAGGATACACTTTGATTTTGATGAGTGACGATGAGCCACATGTCAGAACTTGAAACCGAAGTCCCGACGGAGCAATTTCGCGACCGGAAGTGTACTTTTCTTGAACTTTTTCAGGTCCCGGGAACTCCGATCTTCCTCAAAATTTGCAGAGAGCTAGGTGAGCATGTGGGGACGATGGCCGGCCGTTTATCTTCCGAAGGGGAGGTGGCCAACCGGTTTCCACAAAAGCTAATGGCTGGCCGGCCATTTCTGCAAAAAGCAGATGGCTGGCCAGCTAGAAAAAGAGGCCGGCCGGCCATGGCCTTTTTCTGGGGGCATTTCGGTCTTTTCCCCTCCTTTTTGCATGCCTCTTCAACCAAGGTTTGAGGCTTATAAAAGGCAGCCAAGCCCCCCTTTATTTCTTGCCTCTTTCAACACTTTCCTCTCTAGATTTGAGTTTCACGCGCGTTTTCCAACGCCCCGCGCAAATTGTTTCCGCAAAAACACTCAGTTTCAAGCACTTTAAAGTGATTAAATTCTGGCTTCGGAGCTTCTTTTTGCATTTTCACCACTTGAGGTAAGTTTGTCTCAATATTTGGAATATTCTCTCGGGAGTTGACTTTTGTTGACTTTTCGTTTCCCGAGAGTTGACTTTTATTGACTTTTTCCAATCTTTGCTCATTTTGCTCATTTTTTTTGCTCCCTTTTGCAGATTCTTGAAAATGGCGGGCAATTCTCCTCACGGTGGAGGTTTTCCGGGTCCCGGAGATGATTTCGATCCCATGACTCTACCTCCGAGGACCCGACCTTTCATTCCCGGGAGGTACCGTCCGCCAGCACACGTCCTCCCGCGCGCTGTCTTTCGTCACTTTACCAGTTTTGACGAGCGAGCACCCATGGATCTGCTTCTCAGAGAGCCGGAGCAGCATCTCTCTCACGAGGCCCGAGAGGTATTTACCTCATCTTCTGTATTTTACATTTCGTACCTTTGCCATGCTTGAACATGCAGTTTAGCTTATGACATAGTACTTTGCTTACATCTTGAACATGTAATTTCAACATTCGAATTTCTGAACACTCGGCTCACTAATTAATTGCGAACACACAGCCCACATTAGAACACACGGCTCAAACACCGATTTGTCGAACACACAGCCCGAATTTGAAAGTGAACACACAGCCCACACTTTAAATTTTCTGAACACGCAGCCCAGATTTAGATAGTGAACAGGCAACCCACAATTTAACTGAAAGTTGAACACGCAGCCCAAATTTCAAATTTTCTGAACACGCAGCCCAGGTAGATAGTGAACACGCAGCCCACAATTTAACTGAAAGTTGAACACGCAGCCCAAATTTCAAATTTTCTGAACACGCAGCCCAGGTAGATAGTGAACACGCAGCCCACAATTTAACTGAAAGTTGAACACGCAACCCAAATTTCAAATTTTCTGAACACGCAGCCCAGGTAGATAGTGAACACGCAGCCCACAATTTAACTGAAAATTGAACACGCAGCCCAAATTTCAAATTTTCTGAACACGCAGCCCAGGTAGATAGTGAACACGCAGCCCACAATTTAACTGAAAGTTGAACACGCAGCCCAAATTTCAAATTTTCTGAACACGCAGCCCAGGTAGATAGTGAACACGCAGCCCACAATTTAACTGAAAGTTGAACACGCAGCCCAAATTTCAAATTTTCTGAACACGCAGCCCAGGTAGATAGTGAACACGCAGCCCACAATTTAACTGAAAGTTGAACACGCAGCCCAAATTTCAAATTTTCTGAACACGCAGCCCAGGTAGATAGTGAACACGTAGCCCACAATTTAACTGAAAGTTGAACACGCAGCCCAAATTTCAAATTTTCTGAACACGCAGCCCAGGTAGATAGTGAACACGCAGCCCACAATTTAACTGAAAGTTGAACACGCAGCCCACACTTTAAATTTTCTGAACACGCAGCCCAGGTAGATAGTGAACACGCAGCCCACAATTTAACTGAAAGTTGAACACGCAGCCCAAATTTCAAATTTTCTGAACACGCAGCCCAGGTAGATAGTGAACACGCAGCCCACAATTTAACTGAAAGTTGAACACGCAGCCCAAATTTCAAATTTTCTGAACACGCAGCCCAGGTAGATAGTGAACACGCAGCCCACAATTTAACTGAAAGTTGAACACGCAGCCCAAATTTCAAATTTTCTGAACACGCAGCCCAGGTAGATAGTGAACACGCAGCCCACAATTTAACTGAAAGTTGAACACGCAGCCCAAATTTCAAATTTTCTGAACACGCAGCCCAGGTAGATAGTGAACATGCAGCCCACAAATTAACTGAAAGTTGAACACGCAGCCCAAATCTCAAATTTTCTGAACACGCAGCCCAGGTAGATAGTGAACACGCAGCCCACAAATTAACTGAAAGTTGAACACGCAGCCCACACTTTAAATTTTCTGAACACGCAGCCCAGGTAGATAGTGAACACGCAGCCCACAAATTAACTGAAAGTTGAACACGCAGCCCAAATTTCAAATTTTCTGAACACGCAGCCCAGGTAGATAGTGAACACGCAGCCCACAATTTAACTGAAAGTTGAACACGCAGCCCAAATTTCAAATTTTCTGAACACGCAGCCCAGGTAGATAGTGAACACGCAGCCCACAATTTAACTGAAAGTTGAACACGCAGCCCAAATTTCAAATTTTCTGAACACGCAGCCCAGGTAGATAGTGAACACGCAGCGCACAAATTAACTGAAAGTTGAACACGCAGCCCAAATCTCAAATTTTCTGAACACGCAGCCCAGGTAGATTTTGCAAGTAACTTATTTCACTTCATCGGTATACAGCCCACTTCATTCCATTGGCACACAGCCCTTTTTCATTTCATTATTGATACATGTATTCATTCTGAATGCAGGGTGGTTCCCGTAGTGTGCGGGGGTATGGTTCCACTGCCGCGAGGGATTGGTACGCTGAGCTCCCGGAGGGCGTCAGAGACTTAGTAGATTTGGTGGGGTTCGGCCCCTTCTGTGTCGGGTTGTCACGCTGTCCTGCCAGGAGGACGCTGATGGCAGCCTTGGTAGAGAGATGGTGGGACACCACCAATTCCTTTCATTTCTCTGCTACCGGGGACATGACCATGACCCCTTTTGACTTTGCTGTATTGACCGGCCTTGACGTCGGAGGTTGGTCCATCCCCTACGACGAGGACATGGGCGAGTGGGAGGCCGCCTGGACGTATCTGTTGGGGGCTCGCCCACCTGTTGATAGGGTTTCAGGGAGAGTCCGATACACTTGGTTCTCTTCTCATTTCCGGCGGGCGGAGATGGTGCCCGAGACTCCCGAGGAGACAGAGCAGTATGCCCGTGGCTTCCTTATGTTCCTCTTCGGGACTACCCTATTCGCCGACAGAGGGAACACCATTGGGCTATACCTGCTGAGCGCTCTGGTTGACCTATCACAGGTCAGTAGATATGATTGGGGTGGCGCCGGCCTCGCTACCCTTTACTTTTATATGAGCGCGACCTCCCGCGGGCGGGGCGATTTGCTTGGCGGCTACTGGAGAGCCTGGGAGGTACTTTCCGTCCCCTTGATTTACATTTCTGCTTTTCATCATTTGTACATTGCACACACAGCGCACTTTTACAGTCTGTATTTTGCTCTCAGCATTTCGTACTTACATCCTGCATTGCTTTTCTCAGCTATGGGTTTATGTATACTTCCCATCATTAGCCCCAGAGTTGGAGGTGGTAGGGATTCCCGTGACCCCATATTCATTGATATTTGAGGGTCCGCACCGGCCGAGGCCTCGAGAGACCCTCCTTCGTCTGCGACAGTATTTCGACACGGTGCGACATTCAGAGGTACTTCAGAACTTTCAGTTCTTTTCATTTTCATCTTTGATTTGCTCTGTATATTCTCGATTTCTGATTGGTTTATGCACTCATCATCCGCAGATCACATGGCAGCCCTGGGTGTCCCTGGGTGACGGCCTCCGACTTCAGTATACCGGGGCATCGGACATCTCCCAATATAGGGTCCTGCTTGAAGGGCCAGTTGGCAGGGTGTGGTTCCTGGGAGAGCGCTTTCTGCGCCAGGTATGGGGGTATCTTTCTCAGGATATTCCCGCAGTACCTCCAGCCAGTATGCGGACTGCTGACAGGCTCTCTTACTCAGAGGTAGTCGGCGCCATGCTGGGCACTGATGCTTTACTGCATGTTGAGGAGGGGGACTACGCCACTTACCGTCATATATACTTGATGCCTCCATTGACGGAAGCTCGTATCCCGATGATGAGGCCTGCCGGTATGTCATCCTCGGACCAGGCTCGGGCTCGAGCTACAGACGTCCCCTCTTCTAGCAGGGCCGGTACATCTAGGGGTGGGAGTAGACCGGTTCCTCCGGCTCCGTCGGTTCATCCTCATGTCGGATGGCCAGATATGCCTACTGAGTTGATGGCGTGGCAGTATGGGGCTAGCTCCCCGACTCCGATTCCACTAGAGCCTCCGATGCCCAGTGATCGATACGCCATTGATCCGGACTCACCGCCGGTATGCTCCACTTCTTTTCATTCATTATTCAGATGTTTAGACATTCTTCTGTTCGCTGATGATTATGAGCTCATTTTTGCAGCCATCCCGAGGATATATGGAGGAGGTGGTTGGACTGGTGGCCACACTCGAGGGCATGGTCCTGCGGAGAGAGGCACAGTTGTCTGTCGCAGGCATTCAGGTACCCTTCAGTTTTCTGGCATTTATCATACTTCTGATGACATGCTGATTTCTACTGCATCGATAGACTACTTGTGTAGAGCACATCTGACACACACCCCACTTGTACACTGTATTTACATGCACCCACTTCATGTAGCCTTTGCTTGTATCTGCATCTGGTGTATATATTTGGACTGATGCATTTGAATTGAACTCTTTGTTTTCAGATGCCTTCCTGGTCCGGTCAGCCGCAGGCCAGGCCATCTGGGCCTCATTGGGGAGCTGGGCCATCTGGGCCTTTTCAGGGGGCGGGGTCATCTCGGCCTTCCCGAGGAGCCGGGCCATCTAGGCCTTTTCGAGGAGCTCGAGGAGGGCCCGTCCGCAGACGCAGGGCTCACGTCGTGGAGGTGGAGCCTGATGAGGAGGAGGAGGATGCTGAGGAGGAGGAGGAGGCTACCGATCGTCAGTCAGAGACATTTGTTGAGGAAGGAGGCTCCGACTCAGATGATGATGATGGTGCGGAGATTGTCCCGCAAAAGAGGATGAGGCGTGCTTCTCGTTCCCGCTCTCGAGGACTTTGATGTTATTATTTCCCGCTTTATTTTTCTTTTTGCTAGTAGTTTGTAGCACTTTGCACATTGTTAGGCAGTTTTATTTTTTGTAAAACTTGTACCCTTGTTTGTTATAAAGCATGATGAAATGAAATAGCTTTTGAAAAGATGTTTGCATTTTAAACCCTTAGCATCGTATCGCATCATTTATTTTGCACAAAAGTGAAATTGAATGGAAATGCGCATTGTGTAATCACCAAGTCAGGTAGTGAACCGACGCAACAAACTAAACAACTCAACTTACTAAGATATAACAGAATCTTTAGCAAGTTTACAACTCGATAAGCAAAATGCAACAACGTAAATAAACAAGACTTTAACAAAAATTGCTTAAACAGAGAGCAATGACTCAAAAACACAAAACACGTCCGCTCGACAAACAACTCGATAAGCAAAACTCAACAACAACAAAGTGTACTTCTGACGATCTGGGCATCGGAACGCATCTGGAATGAAGGCCTTTGACTCTCCCGTTGCATGGAAATGCTTGGAACTCTTCCTCGAAGGGTAAAACAGGGCCAAGAGGATACACTGCAGCATTGCCAGCCATCCCTGGGAGCTGGCCGGCCATTTTTGGTGGAGAGAGACAGCTGGCCGGCCATTTCTGAAAAAGTAAATGGCTGGCCAGCCAGAAAAAGTAGCTGGCCGGCCATTTAGTCCTGCAGCCTCCAGATTTTTGACACGTGTCCCCGTGAATAGTGTTTTTCCTTCTATAAAAGCCTCAACTTCGGGAACATTCATTTCATCTTAGTTTTAGGCAAAGATGGAGGCGTTTCTCGCAGAAAATATCACATCTTGGATCTCTTCTCTAGATGGCTCGAAAAAGCTGAATTTCTGGGGTTTCGGCTTGAATGCACTATTCACGCTGAGCCGTACTCCGCTACAGCTTCCTTTTCTCCATGCCGCGGCAAGGTTCTGGAATCCAGTGACACATGTTTTTAGCTTCGGCGGCCAAGAGATGTGTCCCACTTTCGAAGATTTTCAGGTTTTGATGGAGTCTGAGTGCTCTGAAGTGATCTTGCCTCAGCTCCGTTTTGGCCATGCTCAGGCTTTAGGGCGGATGTGCGGGCTCACGGCGCATGACGCTCGATCTTTGATCTGCAATGGGGAGCTGGACATCCTCGGCTTGATCCATCGTTTTTCCGACGCTGGTGACCGCAGCAACCATTATTGGCAGGGTTTCCGGCAACATGCCCTCTGCTTGTGTATGTTGTCCCACTTTCTGCTCTCCTCGGGCTTCGGCGGGGCTAGCATTCGCTTGATTGAAATCGCCCAAGGCTTAAGAGAAGGGAAGAGCTGTATTGCCATGACCTTAGCCGAGACACTGATGGGCTTAGATTCTGTCTATCGCCGGGAGGTGACTAGGTTTGCTGGGAGTCCACTGCTGCTGCAGGTAATGTTTCCCACCCGACCTCACATATATATTTGCTCACATCACTCAGCCCTCAGGCTCGGTTTTTCTCACAAAACCCTTGTCTTACTTTTCTCTCATCGTACATCTCTCTGTTCTTTATTCTCTCATTTTCCATCCCTCCCCTAGGTATGGTTAATGGACAAGTTGCAGGTTGTGGACTCTTGCCCGGCCTATTCAGCTCGAGGCTACTTCTTTCGGCAGCACCTAGTCAACGCTCTTGACGAAAGATGGTGGTTCGATTGGATGTGTAATTTGTCCGCAGACGGCATTGCTTGGCGTTGCCCTTGGCTCAACCTCCCGGCAATGAGCTACAGTATGTCTCGGCTGATTGGGATCCAACTGATTGGTCTAACCCATTGTGTATTCTATTTTCCGTTCCGGTTCCTGCGTCAGTTTGGCCATGATCAGACCTGCCCACCGGAGGGGATTGAGTATCCAGCCGCTTTCCCGATCCGGGGTGCACAGCTTGCCCGATATACCACGGCATGGAGGACTAGAGAGCTCCTGGCCCCTGCTTCCACTTTCAGTTGTACTTTGTCTGATGAGTGCGTGGATTGGCTTAATGAAGAGGCACAGGTCGGGCCTAGCTTGGCATCAGATGCTCCATCCAGCTCTGGGAGGGGACGCAGAGATACTTGATTCAACTATGCTCCAAATTTATTGCTTATTTGGAATTTTCAAGTTTTCTTTATGAATGTACTAAAAAGCAACCTCGATTGTAATGCAAGAGCAGGAGAACTCTATTTTGAAATCAATGAAATTGAAAGTCGCGGTACTGAAAATTTTCCACTTTTGGTCCAAAAATGGTCTTAGTCGTAAAAAGATTAATTTGAACAAAGTCAACTTTTATTAAAACTTTTCAAAACTATTTTCGATGTGGATCAGAATTGGACACGCCAAAAATCTGTCACTGAAATGTACAACCCCAGATCCCTGCAACTGGAAAGTTGTCCCTAGTCTGACGAATAATGCGGCACTCCACAGCAACGGAAAGTTGCCCCTAGTCTGAGTAACTTTACACCGTCGCGGCAACGGAAAGTTGCCCCTAGTTTGAACAGCACTGTACCGGAGATCACGATAAATGCTGATGAATAAAGATGACTGAGATGATCAAAATGGACAGAGTTGATCGGGGAAAAGTTTACGGCTGAACCTCGATGTGAAGTTGCCTACGTATCCCAAAGATGGGAATCAAGCCTTACGTAGTTCAGGCTAAGGTTCGCTCGGGTATTTTCACTCTCCTTTTGCGCTCTAACTTTTGCCAAGGCCGCCCTTTGCGGGTTTTCAACCTTGCGAGCTCAGTTTTTATATTTTCTATTTTTTTGTGCTCTGAATTTTGCCTAGGTCGCCCTTTCGGGTTTTCGGCCTAGCGAGCCTCTCAAGGATAGTATTTCTTCAACTTGTCCATATTGATCGGTTGTGAGAACTCCAAGCCATCTAGATCCATCAGAACCACAGCTCCACCTGACCAGATAGCTTTGATGATGTAAGGACCAGTCCAATTGGGTTTGAACTTGCCCCTTGGGTCGTGGATGGGAGCTCGGTTGTCTTTGAGCACCAAATCTCCTTCTTTCAGATTCCGGGACTTAATCTTCTTGTTGAAAGCCCGGGCAATTCTTCGTTGATAGCCTTGGATGTGGTACAGTGCTTTCAGTCTTCTTTCATCAAAGAGCATGAGTTCTTCGAATCTGCTCTGCTGCCAATCTGCCTCGGCTATCTGGCATTCAGCCAATACTCGTAAAAACGGAACCTCAATCTCAATGGGTAGAACAGCCTCCATTCCATAGACTAATGAATATGGAGTTGCTCCAGTAGAAGTTCTGATTGAAGTCCTATAGCCCCATAGAGCAAACGGCAGCTTGTCTGGCCAATCTCGATAGGTTTCCACCATCTTCTGTAGTATATGCTTGATATTCTTGTTGGCGGCCTCAACTGCTCCGTTGGTCTGCGGCCGGTATGTAGATGACTTATGAAAAGCCACATTGTATTTCTCCAACAAGTCTATCACTTCTTTCTTGAAGTGGGAACCATTATCTGAAATTATCTCGTTTGGCACCCCGTAGCGACAGATGATGTTGTTCCTGATGAACTTTGCGACGTGCGACGCCTTCAACACCGCGTATGATTGGGCCTCGACCCACTTTGTGAAATAATCTATCGCTACTAGGATAAACTCATGCTCGTTGGACCCCTTCGGGGTAACAGCTCCAATCACATCAATTCCCCAGACTGAAAAAGGCCACGGAGAAGTCATGTTGTACAGTTTTGACGGCGGGATGTTCATGCGGTTTGCATGAATCTGACACTTGTGGCATCGCCTAACAAACTAATGCAATCCTCCTCCATGGTTGACCAGTAGTAGCCCTGTCTGAGGATTTTTCTGGCCAGCATCACTCCATTCATGTGTGCACCGCACTCCCCCCCATGGATGGCTTCCATCAGGCGTCTTGACTCTTCAGCTTCTACACAGAGCTTATGCATTCCCAGATGGCCCCTTTTGTACAGCTTTCCTCCGCAGATAACGAACTGAGCAGCCATTCTTCTGACAGCCCTCTTATCCTTGGCATTTGCCCCTAGTGGATATGTCTCCTTTTCCAAGAAGTTCCAGATGTCGTAATACCAGGGGTTGCCGTCTTGAACCTCATCTATGGCGGAAATTGACTTGTATGCCGGCACGAACTTCTGATCAATAATGACTGGACGCATCCGGACTCCGGACGGGATGTCTATCATAGAAGATAGAGTTGCTAATGAATCTGCAAACCTGTTGTTCTCTCTTACGAGGTGGGTGAAATTTAGCTTCTCAAACCGAGGAATTAGCAGATCCAAGGTTTGGTGGTAGATTATCATCCTTTCCTCCTTGACTTTCCAATCTCCTTTTGCTTGAGACACAACAAGGTTCGAGTCCCCAATGACGTCCAACCGTCTTGCCCCTAGTTCCAGGGCTGCTTCCATGCCAGCAATACATGCCTCATACTCTGCCTCGTTGTTGGAAACTTTGAACCGGAGCTTGAATGCTAAAGGAATACGGGAATCGTCAGGTGCTATCAGCAACACCCCTATCCCATACCCATACTGGTTTGACGCTCCGTCAAAATACATTGTCCAAGTTTCATCTTCGACGTGTAGAATAGCTTCATCTGGGAATAGATACTCAACCGCTTCATCCCCCTCAACCGGGTGGTCGGCAAGGAACTCCGCTACCGCTCTACCTTTTACTGACTTGCGCGTTATATACTTCAAATCAAATTCGGAGAGCAACAGCAGCCAACGAGCTAGCCTACCCGTAAGTGCTGGTTTCTCGAAGAGATATTTGATGGGATCCAAACGCGAAACCAACATTACGGAGTGAGCTAACAGGTAGTGCCGCAGCTTCCTGGTTGCCCATACCAAGGCCAAACAAGCCTTCTCCAGCGGCGTATAGCGGGTCTCGTAATCCAGCATCTTTTTGCTCAGATAGTAGATGGCTCTTTCCAATTTGTCTTCTGACTCCTGCGCGAGCATGCAGCCCATGGTAGTCTCAGTTACCGAAAGATACAGTATCAACGGTCTCCCCGGCTCTGGCGGCGACAACACGGGCGGGTTCTGTAGATATTCTTTGATCTGCTCAAAAGCTGCTTGACACCGGCCGTCCCATTGGAATTTCTTTCCTTTCTTCAGGAGACCAAAAAGTGGTTCACAAGTCAAGGTTAATTTAGAAATAAACCGTCTTATGAATTGCACTTTACCCAGAAAGCCTCGCACCTCCTTTTCAGTCCTTGGTGGTGGCATTTCTAAGATGGCCTTGATTTTGGAAGGGTCGACCTCGATGCCCCTTTGTGTGATCAGAAACCCTAGCATCTTCCCTGCTGTAACACCAAACGTGCATTTTTGGGGATTCAGTCGCAGCCGAAACTCTTTGATCCTTTGAAAGAATTTTTGTAAGGCGGTGTAGTGGCCCTCTCTATCTTTGGACTTGACAATCATGTCGTCCACATACACCTCGACCTCTTTATGGATCATATCATGCAATATTGTAGTCGCTGCCCGTTGATACGTAGCTCCAGCATTTTTCAACCCAAATGGCATCACTCTATAACAATATGTACCCCACGGGGTAGTAAACGCAGTCTTCTCCCGGTCTTCGGGTGCCATCACTATCTGATTATAGCCTGAGAAACCATCCATAAATGAAAGCAAGGCGTGTCCTGCCGTGAAATCCACCAATTCATCAATGTGCGGCAAGGGGAAGTCGTCCTTCGGACTGGCCCTGTTCAAATCTCTGAAATCTACATAGACCCGAATTCTGCCGTCCTTCTTTGGCACCGGAACTATGTTGGCCAACCAAGTTGGATATTCAGAAACCAGCAGGAACCCTGCGTCAATTTGCTTGGTGACCTCTTCCTTAATCTTGAGGGCCCAGTCCGGGCGAATCCTTCTGAGTTTCTGTTTGACAGGGCGGGCCTCGGGATCAAGAGGGATCCGGTGCTGTACAATCTCAGGATCGATTCCAGGCATGTCTTCATAGGACCACGCGAAAACATCTTTGAAATCTTTTAATAAAGCGACTAAGCGCTCGCGCTCCTCTGAAGACAACGTGGACCTGATCTGGACCAGCCGCGGGTCCTTCTCAGTACCAACATTCACAGTAGTGATTTCATCCATTAAAGGTTTAACAAATCTTTCCTGTTCTTGATCAATTAATCGTTGCAAAACTGGGGGAATTTCTCCCTCGCTGTTTTCATCAAAATTTTGAAAATCCTGATTTAAGCAATAAATCAAAGGCACAGAAAAATACTCGGAAACCACATCCACATCATTCTCATTAAATACTTCCAAGCCGTCAGATTCCTCTGTTACAACAGACTCAAAAGAAAATGAAAAAGACGACCTAGACAGGACTGTGGCATCCGGGTTATCACTCCCAGGAATACCGGACTCAGACTCAGTCGAGCTGGAATCTGATTCTGACGCACAAGATTCGGTAGAATCAGATTCCGGCTCACTACCTGACCCGGAACTGCTAGATAAAAAGCCTTCTTCATACTGCCAGATGAGAGAAGGTGCGATAGATGCATCCAAGATCGGCGCTGGAAAGCTCGCAGCTATTTCATCTCCAATCACAGAAACCGAAGAGTTATCCCCCAAGCACTCTTGGCCGATCGGAGGATCTGATAGTAGACTCGCCAGTGCTACCCCCATTTCAAGCTCTGTGCTCTCAGGATCCACTGCTTCACATTGCTCAACCTCAGTTGGTGGGTCTGTCTGCGCTTCGGCAACGTCATCCCCAGATAATTGTATGTCGAAGAAGATTTCAAAACCAGGCACGCGCTTCCCCTCCGCGTTTAGCCATGGCGCCGGGAAGCCGCAGAATGGAAAATCTTCCCCCTCCCGGACGAAGCGTCCGTTTAGGGTACCCCAGATGGGCCTGTGCATTAAATCAAATGGCTTCCCGGCCTTCTTTGCTCTGGCCCTTCCGGCCATTTCTTTCCCTTTCCTTACCCAGTCTTCTTTGGTGGGCAGATAACCCAGTCCAAAGGCATGAGGGTTATGTGGCACTTCGGCCAACACTGAGACGCCCTTCCGGCCGCTTCTCCCTAATCCCATCCCGGGGGTATGTTTTAGCTTGTTCATGAGGTAGATAGATTGTGCACTAACATACATGCCCTCATTCGCAGCCATGACATTCTGCACTACTTGAGCCTCGGCCAAAGTGAACCCCGACAAAAACACGTCCTCCGTGCCGTGCTCAATCTCCAAGACAGGTGTAGACACTTCCGGCGGCGGATGGATTGATGAATTTCCAAAAACGATCGCTACCCCTTTCCCGTGGGGGTACTTTAGCATCTGGTGTAGGGTGGAAGAGACTGCTTTGACCTGGTGCAACCACGGTCGCCCCAAAAGTAGGTTAAAGGTTGCGGGAACGTCCAAGATATGAAATTCGATGCTGTGTTGTCCTGGACCAACCTTGGTTTGAATTTTAACAGTCCCCATCACTTCTCTGCTGGTATTATCGTATGCTCTGATCACTTGGGTGGTTGGGACGAAATCCGCGGGTTTTAAACCGATTGCATATGCCGTTCTGGTCGGGCAGAAATTAATCGCAGACCCGGTATCAACAAGTACCACCGGTATCCACTTATCTCTACATTCTACAGAAATATAGAGAGGTTTGTTATGGTTTGTGCCCTCAGGCGGTAGCTCCTTGTCCGAAAAGGTTAATGCCGGGGAACCTCCTCCCGGAAAAACCAGCCCAACCAGCTGTTCAGGCGTGGTGTCTATGGAGAGTTTGGACTTGTCCATAGCAGATAGGACAGCTTCTCTGTGTACTCGTGATGCCATTAGCAGTCCCCAGATGGAGATGTCTGCTTGTATTTTCTTCAACTGTTTCAGCACAGCTTCATCCTCAATCTGCTTCTCCTTCTGTCTCTCCACTTCTCTATCCTTCCCGGATGCCTCGGGTTGGTCCAGGTGTGGGGGCTTGAAGTACCGCCCACTTCTTGTCATATGGTCCACCTCATCAAGATACCAAGTATCATCCGGCTGGTTATTCCCCCAGTCTTCATCGGTGTGGGCAAGACACAAATCGTCATCTTCCCACCACATTCCGCTGGCAGCCAACAGACACCTGTCTGGCTCCGGTCCACTCGCACTCTCAGTGCTCTCTGTCCATATGCTCGCAGCATTGTCTGTCTTCGTGCACACAGCACTTTCGGTCCCCTCAGGGCCTTTAGCTTTTCTGATTCTCTCAGTAGCCTCAAACTTTTCTTGTTCCAGCTGCGTCAGTACAGCTGTTTGTTCAACAGTTCCCATATCCGTAATGCCCATGTCCTGAGCGGAATTCTTAACACCGGCGCTCTCCGGCGGTACAACTTGATTTTCGGCCGTTCCGGCCACAACTAATATTTCTGCCCCTGCCGGGCCCTGTTCTGGCTGGGCTTCCCCCACTGCATCCGGTTGATCTTCAAGCCATCCCGCGGCCTCCTCTGATTCCTCATAATCATACCAGTTAATCGACGCATCCCCCAGTTCCTGGTCCTCGAGAAATTGCAAGTTGGCAAAGTCCTCCTCTACGGCTGTCAGTTCATCTGTCCATAGCCCAGATCTATCCCCCCGGATCATGCATAGTTCTCCTGTCTCTGGCAATTCTACACTTAGCCCAACTCGGCTCGTTGATAGGATGTACTTGCATGGATCATAGGCTCCCTCAGCGGAATTCTGCCCAGTCCCTGATTCAACAATCTCAGTCTCTCCCAAAATCTGCCCTGCTCCGTCTTCGACGGTCACCACCACCGGTTCTGGTTGGGTTTTGGAGATGTCCACCATGCACAAGAAATCAGTGCAATCGGAGAGGAGCACCTCCGGCTTGGGTAGGTGGGTGGGGGTAATATAGATGCTAGGATCGTAAGATGCGACCCCAGTCTGGATAAAGTTAATTCTTTTGGGAGGAGGAGCTTGGTTATGTGATGGGAGAGGGTTGGTTGTGACATTGGGTCTATCAGGAGGTGCGATCACCTGTTTGTCAATAAGATCTTGGATCTCATGACGCAATCTGTAACAGCGGTCGGTGTCATGACCGTGTTGTTGGTGGTATGCACAGTATTTTGACGGGTCATATGAGGGGGGGAGTGGATTCGGCAATGGCTTTGGTTCTAGGGGTTTTAAATGATTCTTTCTGATTAGTATTCCTAGAACTTTGGTCAGAGGCATATATAGTGGGGTAAAGGTTCTTTGGCCTCGTGGTTGGAATCGGTTGTTGGCTTGTGTGTTGCTTCCGGACGCGCCGGAGAAGGGTGTGGCAGTCATAGGTCTTGGAGGGGGAGGGGGAGTGGTGGTGACCATACCAACTTCCGAGGCTCTCGTATTTGCAGCGCCGCTCGAGCCTGCATTATTATTGCGATTGAAGGTCCTCCTCGGTTGTTCTCTGTCCTGGTCAAACAGACCTTGCCTCATAGCATCTTCTATTTGCACCCCCATATCATGTAAATCTGCGAAAGTAGGGAAGGGGACTACAATCATTCTCTGCATTAATTTCGGGTGGAGATTGCGCACAATCATCCGAATTTGATCTTTGTCAGTAGGCCTTAAAGTCATCGTTGACGCCTTTGCCCTCCATCGGATCACAAAGTCCGAGAAAGATTCCTTGGGCTCTTGTCTTGTCGTTTCAAGATCACGGGTTGTGATCTCGATCTGAGTGTTGTATGAATATTGTGTGACAAAGGCCTCAGCCATCTCATCCCAATTCTTCTTCACTTCATCTGGCAATCTTGCGTACCAATGGGAGGCCACACCCGACAGGGTTCGGCCGAATAGTGAGAGCTTCTGTGGTCGCGTAAGGCCCATTGGCCGTAAGACATCCGCAAACAGTCGGATATGGACCATGGGGTCGCCGGTCCCGTCAAAACGGTCGATTTGTGGCATTTTGAACCTATCGGGGAGTGTTACGGCCTCCTCGGTATACCCATCTCCGATATCCGGCATAGCCTTGGCCCCTTGGGATTTTTTGAAGAGCTTCTCCAGTTTGCTCAATTTCAGAGCCGTATGATCAACCTCGACCTCGGATGGAGAGTCCGGGTGATTGGATGTATGAACCTTGGACAGTTGTGGTGGAAGCGGGGGCGGAGCCGGCCCCGTTGGAAGAGTTGTGTCCTCTTGTAAAATTTGGACATGCGGTAGGGTATTCTGGGCATTTGGTGGGGCGTTCTGAACAGTGGGTGCCTGCTCAGGTATTGGGGCTCCTGCCGGGGGAGGGATTTGGTGTGAAGCAGACGCTGTATTCTGTTGTTGTAGCCTGGTAATCAGCTCAGCCTGCTGGGTCATAATCTCAGCTTGCTGCTTAGCGAGTTCATCTCGACGAACGGCATCTTGCTGCATGGCCCGCATGGTTTCCTGCATTTGGCGCATCATCTCCTCAACTCCTGTTGGTGCCGTCATACTGTTTCGATTTGTCTGAACTACTGGGAGATCTGTCTCAATGGGGATCTCAATCCAACTGTCCACTGATGGGGGAAACCATTGTTCTGGTGATCTCTGTTCAGATACACTGCGCTTTTTCTGCTTCCTTCTGGTAACAGGGGGTAGAGAATGGAACACTGGCTGTCCGTCGATTAGATCCTCAGATCGATGGAGTCGACGACCTCGTGTCCAAAGTTCTTGGGGAATGCCTGCTGGGTTGGAAGCAATTGTGCTAAAACTGACCTAGCAAAAGATAAATAAAGCGAAAAGGAAATAAATAAACAGATAAACGGACAGCATAACAGCTTAAAATAAAATGCAAGACACACAGTCGGGCATAATCAACACACAGTCAATAAGCTGAAAATACACACTGTCCTCAAACACTGATTATTATCCCTATATCACTGTCCTTTAAACAGAATCTGATATCCGCAGATAATTAATCCTCAAATACTGGCTGATGCCCGCAGGCCTGATACCCATAATACTGAACTGATGCCCGCAGGCCTGATACTAACAATTCTGAACTGATGCCCGCAGGCTTGATGCCGAAACTCATATACTGATCTGATGCCCGCAGGCCTGATACTGACAATTCTGAACTGATGCCCGCAGGCTTGATGCCCAAACTCATATACTGATACATGCATTCCTATAGAGACGCACTCTAAAGCACATAACTGATAAGTGAGAGCCAAAACACCCCTATGTTGGGGTAGGGTTTCCCTGTCCTATTGTGTCAGGAGCTAGGGTTTCACTATGCACGCAGCGGTTTCAAACAACCTATAAACGGGTAAGCGACCTGTCCTAATTTGGAATGGTCACTATGGATCCGAATATGCACTAGGTCGAATGGTCAAAGAGGGTGCCCCGGTAAAACCGGGGTTTGTGTTCCCATACTGGCAGAGCCCACAACCGGTCAGCCTTATGGTCATGCCTTGACAAGACAAGCCTCCGGCAAACCGTTCAGGAATAGCAGATGGCAAACACGGTGTCCTAGGCGCACCAATGCAAATGCAATGCAAAGAAACACACAAGTGTAGTCAAAAACAGATATCATGAGTTCGAGTCAAGTTCTCTAAATCCCCAGCAGAGTCGCCAGAAACTGTAGACAAGCCCGCGGGGGGACCTCGCTACAACTCGGACTCGACTTTTTTGTCAATCACGGTTCTAAGTCTGAACCAAAGAGTCCAAATCCGGCAAATCGTTTTTGAGAAAAAAGATTTTTTTTGAAAGAAGTGCCAAACATGGACTGCTTTGCCAGATACAGAGTCGCCACCTAAATATTTTATTTTGGGAAATTTAGGAAACCCTGACTCGGTGCCAAAAGGCCACGTGTCCGTCATCACCAAAGTTGCCTCGGCTCGGGAACTTGGGTACGATTGGGGAAGGTTACTTCGTGAGCACCCCCGCTCGCCCGGTCATAGACCGGCCTCTACTAACCATGATATCAATTTTTGAAAACATTGTGAGTTCTTATTCCGGTTTATTAGCCTAGGTTACTATGTGATGCGCACAGCATACAAGTATAGACTGGATCGCCTGAATTGGAACCAAACATTTTGTGTTTTTGAAAGAGGTTTTTGCTACCCACAGGTAGGCTTGAAACATTTGATGATTTACTCCGATTTAGATAACCCAACCTTCACCCACAGGCATTCAAGCAGTTATATCATATAAGCACATAGCCTCATGGTAAGCATGCTATTCATGGCAACATTCACGCGCATGCAAGGATGCTAAAGCATAAAGCTTACCGGGTACTCCAAGCCAAAACAAAAACTGTATTAGAAATCATGCATGATCCTAAGTATACAGAAATGCCTAATGCAACACATGCAAAATGCAACTATAGCAGGCTCGGCTATTCTAAGATGGTACATGAAATGCTACAACTATCATGTATTCAATTTGGAATTGAAAGTACAAATGCAGTTAGTATGATGCGCCAAGCCCGGTGTATGTGATACAGATGAATGAATGCAAATATGCTGTCATACTGTATGTTAATTTAAACATGCCCTAATCTAACCATCAAAAGCGGATAAATAAAAGGGAGAAAGACGTGGGGTTGGAAGACATGCATCACACTCACGCACACTTATTACAGTTATGCCCTCGCGCAGAGGGTCCGAATAAATATACAGTCCAAATATTACAGTCCCCAAAATAAAAGAATATTACAGTCCAAAATATTACAGAACTCTGATTAATTAATGAATTAACTAGAAAGCAAATAAACTGGCGTGCAAGCCAGGGACTGCCTTGCTTCTGGTGGATGATGCATGTCCGGACTGTCTTGCGCGGAAATCCACCGGAATGCCCCAATTAGCCTCTGTTTACACCTGTTATTCTTGAAAAGCGTGCTGAGTCCCGGAAAGTTGCTGATTCCTGATTTTGCTGCAACAGAGAGCGGGAAAGGGGCATAGCAATGTATTTGCACAAATATATGCATGTCTCGATCCTCGTGCCACCAATCACGCATACCGAGGCATGATGGTCGAGGAGTCGAAATGCACAACTCAATATAGGATGAATGCACATGAAACTACAGCTAAAACCTAACTCCATCATGGATAATCCGGAGTGTCGGCGACTGGGGAATTGAGACACATTCCGTCGCTCGGAGTACGGAATGTACCTCGTTTCCCGTGCCCGGGCTAACTCCTATTCCGGACACGATGCAATATGCATGATATGCATGAAATGCAATTAAGATACAACCTAGTATATATTATGCTATGAAAATGAGGTGCCTCGAAATGCGTGCACACGGGCACGCAAACCGAGGCAATGGTAAAATGATATGAAAATGAGGTATCTCGAAATGCGTGCACACTGGCACGCAAACCGAGGCAATGGTAAAGTGCTGTGAAAATGAAGTGCCTCGAAATGCGTGCACACGGGCACGCAAACCGAGGCGATGGTAAATGTCTCGAAATGCGTACACACGGGCACGCAAACCGAGGTAATGATATGTGTCTCGAAATGCGTGCACACGGGCACGCAAACTGAGGTAATGATATGCGCAATGCGAATGACATGAAAATGAGATGCCTCGAAGTGCGTGCACACGGCACGCAGACCGAGGCGATGGCGGAATGTGATGAAATGACATGGAAACGATAAATGGGCTTATACCAACATGAGAGAGCCTCAGCCACACTCACATAAGACGCCGATGGCAGAAAATGAGGTGTCTCGAAATGCGTGCACATTGGCACGCAAACCGAGGCGATGCAAAAATGATGCGAATGACATGGAAAATGCAACATGGACTTATACTAACATGAGAGAGCCTCAGCCACACTCACATAAGATGCCGATAAGTGCCTCGAAATGCGTGCACACTGGCACGCAAACCGAGGTGATGCAAAAATGATGCGAATGACATGGAAAATGCAACATGGACTTATACTAACATGAGAGAGCCTCAGCCACACTCACATAAGATGCCGATGGCAGAAAATGAAGTGCCTCGAAATGCGTGCACACTGGCACGCAAACCGAGGCGATGCTAAAATGTGATGAAATATGGCAAAAATGATATGCAAGCATACTAATGGAATTTCAGAACTAAAATATGGGGGAAAACAGTCCCGAAATGAAGCGAAATGACATGAAATGCAAGGAAATGTCCCGAAATGCAACATTAGGCACCCGAAATGGCCTATAGCTATGCCAAACATGCACAATATGGACATGCAATGCAAAGACAGAAGCTAGACAGTCCCAAACGATGTACTTTCACAGTTATGAACAAGGCCAAACAGCAAGTATAGGTAGGGGAAAAATAGCATGCAAGAATAGGGGCCAAAAGAGGGGTAATGAAGCAAGTGATATAAACAAAACTCAAACTGAAAAATTTCCTTCTACAACACTGAAGATGGACCAAAAAAATGAACATTTACAGTATATGGCAGCCTCAAAATCAGTATACAAATATGCTAAAAATGTGATGCAAAACAAGGCTCAAAAGGTGCTATAACATGAAGTATATAAAATAATCACCAAACAGAAAAAAAGTGTGAATGAAACATGAAGTATAGACCAAAAAAAGGCCACTTTCAGTTCGGACCAAGGTCCAGAAACAGAAGCAAATGGGGCTGCCAATTTATGCAAAAATGGGGCCAAATAAGGGATATAACTACAAGTGACACATGGAAGCACCAATCAATGTTGAGCCCTTCTCCAATGTTGAAGAGGGGCTCCAAATAAGCCTTATATCAGTTTATAACATGCTCAAAAACAGATTGCTCATGGGCCAAAAATAGCATGCAAAATCATGACATACAAGATGATCAATGAAGCAAGTATATTATGGAGGGCTCAAACAGGGTTGAGCCCTTAATGAGAAGTGAATATGAGCTCAAAATATGGCCCTTTTCAGTTAGGTCCAGAGCTTGAAACCAAAAAGAAGTGGGGCTTAGAAATAGATCAAGAAAAAGGTTCAAAAGGGTAAAAGTGTTACTTACCCTTGAAGATTCGAACTTTTGTTGCTTCTTGGATGGATTTACAGCTTCTTTAGCCTTCAAGAATCCTTCCTTGCTGCTGGAAATGAGATGGGGGTGGTAGAGCTTGGTGGTGTAGAAGGGATGATGGTTAGTGACTTAGGGTTTTTTGAAGAATTGAGAAGGAAGAAGATGGAGTTGGCTATGGAAGCTTGAAGGGTAAATTTTCTAACCCCAACAAAGAACAAGGTTTGCTTGCTATATAGGCCAAAGAAGGGGTGTAAAGGTGGGGGAAAAGGAGGGTAAAACTCCCCCACAAAATATCCCCCGGACACAGGAAATATCTGGGGGATATTGCCCCACAGCTGTAAAGTGCACAGTGCGAGGAACACGGCCGGCCTAATACTTTTGCTGGAGGTGGCCGGCCGGCCACACCACCTAGCCGGCCGGCTAGGGGTCAAAAGGGTCAATGTGATTTTCTGGCCGGCCAGCTACTGGAGAGGTACCCCTATGTGTGTACAACACAACCATGTGGTTAAAATTCCAAGAAAGTGGGTCTAAGGGGTTCAACATTAGCTCGGAAAGAGGGGTTCAAAAGGGTCAATTTGACTTACTGGCCGGCCATGAACTTTTAGGGGCCTCCCAGGTGTGTACATCACAGATATGTGGTTCAAAGTTCGAGAAAAGGGGTCCAATGGGTTCAACATTAGCCCGGAAGTTGGAAAAAACGGGCGCCGGGAGGCTCCGGAGGAGAGATAACTGGTTGCTGCAACAATTGCTGGCCTCCCACCCTTCAGTGACCTTCCCTGTGATAAAACAGAGGTACCTGCCAAAAATGAACGAAAACCGTCGCAAAACGAACGTTCCGGGGCCAAAACACGCAGTTCGGGGTCCCGAAAATGGGCTGTTAAGCACCGAAAATGGTATTCGACCTCGAAGTGGGTTTCTTAGCCCCCAGTGTCCCTCAAAAGGGATGAAATAAGATGTACCCCAAAAATCAGAGCAATAGGAGATGGTTAAGCGGTCCCGAACCGAGGCACACGGCCTGACGGCTCCGAAAACCGGGAACCGGACTCCGAAATGGGCAAAATGGCCTACGGCCACCAAATGTAGCCTACGGTCATTGAGATATGGTCTACGGGACCTCTCCCTTCCCTCGGAAAAAGAAACAGAGAAAACCGAGTCTGGTTCGCAAACCGAGACAAGGCACAGAAAAGGGTTCGGAAGTCCGGAGGCAGGGCTCACGGCCGCGACTCTGGAACTTCTGAACGAGCACATTATGCAACATCACCAAGCGCTCAATCGGTGACGTCTGAGTCTTAAGGTCGGTCAAAAATGGGGTGTCTACAGTATGAATAACAACATATTCATTGTAAAGCTCATATAGGGCTTCATGCACCATGGAAATGTTTCTAGTAGCTTCTGCCTCTGGGTAGATCTCTGGAAAACAAAACTGAACAAGCATCAATTTGAATCTTGGATCCAACACTGTAGCTATAGCCATCAACAAATTACATTAACCTCAATACTTGTCAATTTTTTTTTTTCATCTTCAAAGCCATTACCTTAATGTACTCATTGTCATCCACCGACTTTTCATTCAATATTTCTTTTATCCTCCAAACCTCTGCAAGGAACAAATTAGAAGTAGGCTATTCACTCTCGGAGATGATATTTGTGACTTCATTGAAAATTGCCAAAAATTGACATGCAGTCTCAACTTTCACCCAATTTTCAAGGCTAGGCATGTAACGCCCTCAAAATAATATATAATCCCATCATCTAACAGTCCTATATACATGATAGGTAAATCACATTTCCATACATACATCAGAGTTAATATTACAAAAGGATATTTTATATAGGTTTCAAATGTTTACAACATAGCAGAATGCCCCGCGGGCTTACATCTTCCCAAGTTGCTACTTGGTTACAAACAGCAGAGTGCTAACTCTTCTACAAGTAAAGCCCTTGACTTGTATTTACATATAATCAACAAAACAAATAACAAAGCAGAGTCTTCAACTCCTAAACCTCCCAAGCAAAGATCTTGGAGGCGGCATGACACCTGTACCTGAAAAATGGCGTCCCAAGTAGGGTGAGCCAAAGCCCAGTAGAGATATATGCTAAACCAAATATGGGAAATAACTAAAACATTAGCATTCAACAAATGGTTAACACTTGTAAACCAACTCACACCCTTTCCATAGCCCAACAACAATTACAACCATGTTTCAATCCACTTCTCTTTATTTATCCAATTCAAATCATAGACATGGTTCATTATCTAACCAAACAATTTAAATGAGACTACCACTCATCTTATTAACACTTCCATTATCCACAATTCAAAATAAGATTACAACTCATATTATTAACACTTCAATTATCAACTTCATTCATACACTTCCGTTTATAAGGTTTCGGGACTTTCACCCTGGACACTCTGGCCAACTTAATTATTAATGGAGTCCATCATCTATCTCCTCCCAAAAAATGGAGTATATCCCCTATCTCCTCCCAAGCAAGATACATATACAATGTATTAAAGTATATAATCACATATGGAGTACATCCCCTATCTTCTCCCAAACAATGGAGTACATCCCCTATCTCCTCCCAAGTAAGATACATATACAATGTATTAAAGCATATAATCACATATGGAGTACATCCCCTATTTTCTCCCAAACAATGGAGTACATCCCCTATCTCCTCCCAAGCAAGATACATATACGATGTATTAAAGCATATAATCACATATGAAGTACATCCCTTATTTTCTCCCAAACAATGGAGTACATCCCCTATCTCCTCCCAAGCAAGATACATATACAATGTATTAAAGCATATAATCACATATGGAGTACATCCCCTATCTCCTCCCAAGCAAGATACAGATGCAATGTATTTAAACACTTTATCATATGCAATGATCAATTCAAGCACATATTCAATGCGTTAATCCCCACCGTTATATTCAATGACATATTTCAATTGATTAGTTTCAATTCACCTAATCATCATGCTTTTCTACAACAATCATGGCTATCCTCCACCGATAGCCCAAAACAGTTATATCTAAACAGAAAATTAAATTTATCAAATAGATAAATTAATACATTTTCCATAGGTAAGCGATTTTCAATCCAACTATACCACTTAATTACATTTTCCCCCAATTTCATCATTTCCAACTCAATTATGTATTCCCATAATTAATTTCATTGTTTTGGCAACTAATTCATCTAATCCCAATTAGGGCATTTTTCCCCATTTCTCAATGACACTTCTAAGGTTCAATTTCATCAATTGTACACCCATAATTCCATTTCAAAACCTCACATTCACAATAGAGTCCAAAACCAAGAAACCCCTCTTTTATAATCTCAAATCAAACCCTAACTTTCCAAAACTTCCAAAAATCTCTACATTTATACAAATGCCCAACATTTATGTTAAAACTCATAGAAATGAGTAGATTATCCCTATCTCAAGCGGAGAGACTCAAAGGAGATGAAGAGAGAAACCCAAGATGCTCCAAACTTGAATCTTTTTAATCAAAATGAAGCCCACGCAATGCTCTACCTTTCTTACAAAGAGACTAGGGTAGAAAACCATTACAACAAGATGTATTTATAGAGAAAGAGAGTTTAGAGAGAGAGAGAGAGTCGGATCTAGGGTTTGGAGTGAAAAAATGTTTAAAAACACGTTGCTGCCAACTGATATATTCGAGGCTCGCTCGAGCGAATGAGTGGTCGCTCGAGCGACCAAACACAAAAGAACCTCGCTCGAGCGAACAATGCAAAGCTTCAGGTCTGCAACGCAGAAGCACGCTCAAGCGCAAGAGTTCTCGCTCGAGCAAAGAAACACAAAACATAGATCTCGCTCGCTCGAGTGCAAGAAATCTCGCTCGAGTGAAGAATACCAACCTTCAAGTCCAAACTAGGCGCAGACGTATGCTTGAGCGCAAGAGTGCTTGCTCGAATGAAGAGACACATCATAGAAAGCTCGCTCAAGCGCAAGAACCTTCGCTCAAGCGAAGAAACAAAAACCTAAAGCTCGCTCGAATGCAAAAAGTCTCGCTTGAGTGAAGAGCCAAATTCTAGTCAGCAACCATTTGTTCCAACACTCAACCAATCTGTTCCAAAGTTACCCAATACATCCCACAACTCAAATACAAAATAATAAAGGACGGAAAAGAGATATAGACAACAACAACCACCCACGGAACCGAGTCCGGAATACAATAAATAATGGAGGAAAACCAGGATTACTATAACCTTCCTCACTTAAAGAATTTCATCCCCGAAATTACAAATTTAGTTCAAAATCAACGTCTTGTTATTTCCAACCATGTTATTCTTACAAATCCAATACCATGACCCATCCTCTGGCCATTCATTTTCACCGACTCGATACATGAGCCCCAAATTTGAAATGAAGTTTACAATTTCCAAAACATTAACGATGTTTAATCAAAATTCAAATTTCCAAGAAATGTACATGGCATATACAATGCTCCCAGGGTAACACAATACACGTGATATTCCATATTCCAAACATATGCAATGCTTACACTAAACTCAAATTTCCAAAATGTCCATGACATATATAATGTTTTCATAACTTAAAACATATACAATGTTAAAGTAAGCTTCCATTTCCGAAACATATTCAACAATTACAATATTTTCATAGTCCAAAACATATACAATGTTCTTCAAGTTCATCAATAAAACAAAATTTTCCATACATGGTCAAACATTAACAAACAGGTCCGGATAGTTCTCTCGGACTTCTATTCACGCTCCCAAGTTTCTTTCTCAGCTCCGTGATGTTTCCACAACGCCTTAATTAATGGAAAAGTCCTGCTTCACAAGGCTCGATAACAATGATAACAGCACGACACATTCAACCACTACAGCGTTCTAAGACATCCACCACGTCTCGACTACCGACAATACTCAAACCAGTATTGAGTGCTTAACACTCCAACATGGGAAACACGAAATCATTCGTACATAAGGTTTTCGGTCAACTTTCACAGAACAAGAACGCAAAATAAAGCACGGATAATCAATAACATTATGGCACATTAATGCCCGACAATTTTGAGTTCTTGTCAATGACACACAACATGTAACCAGCAACTCAGGCTAGGTCAAATCTAACTTCTCATAAAATACTCCGTCCAGGTTAAAGAAATTGCTTTATTTATTCCATTTGTTTTAAAGCACTCGATTTTTCCCAAAAAGGTGTTCAGATTTATACCGCCACCATTTAAACACCACAATAACAACTGGCCATAGCCGAACTCAGAGATTTTCAGATTATTTTCCTGAAAATTAGGATCGCAAATTCACGTTTCGACCCAAAACCATTTTAGTTTATGAAGAGTACCCAATTTTTGGTCTTTCTCTAAATTTTCATCAATGTCCCTCCGATGAATGACAACATAGTCATCCCACAAAACCCGTCACACTCACGGTGATGACGCAATACCCAAAACAAAGTGTAGACGTCCCCGAACATCCCGGGAGGGAATCCCGTTCTGTCCGTTAGGGCTTACTACAGTTCGGACTCAAATTGTCACGGTTCTTAATCTAATCTCACAATGTGCAATGTGAGATTGATAAATCACCAAAGAGTCCAAATCTGGCAAATCATTTTTGGAAAACAGATTTTTTAGAAAGAAGTGCCAAACATAGACTGCTTTGCCAGATACAGAGTCGCCACCTAAATATTTATTTTAGGAGAATTTAGGAAACCCTGACTCGTTGCCTAAGGCCACGTGCCCATCATCACCAAAGTTTCCTCGGGTCGGGAACTTGGGTACGATTGGGGAAGATCACTTCGTGAGCACCCCCGCTCGCCCGATCAAAGATCGGCCTCTACTAACCATGATATCGATTTTTTGAAAACATTATGTGCTCTTATTCCGGTTATTAGCCTAGAATTACTATGTGATGCACACAGCATACAAGTATAGACTGGATCAATGTTTTAAAAACCGAACCGGTGAATGAATCGGAAAAATGATCGGGTGGACGGGTCACCGGTTGAACCGTCGGGTTGAACCGGAATCGAACCATGACGCCATAAATATATTAAAATTATATTTAAATAAAAATATAAGTAATAAAATTAAAAATTAAAAATTTTAATAATCTTAAATATTTCTCTTAATACTTTTTTTATTAAAAAATATAAAAATATATTTAAAAATATTATTAATTTTCATTTTGGAAGAAGAAATCAAATATTTAATATTCCTTCCATATGATTTTAATTCAAACACTTTGATTGAAAGAAGAGCAAAATTTTTGGAGGGATATCAAATTTTAAGTTTCCCTCCAATGAATTTGATTGAATCCCACATAGATTTCTTGAGTTTTTTTGGAAGAATTTTTTTCTTATAAATAGATGGAAGCTTTCACAATAATTTCAAGCTCTCAATGGGATTCCTCACAAGATGAGACCCTTAAAAGAGAGTTTCCAATTAAATTTTTATTATATATATAATATATAATATATATATATATATATATATAATAAGAAAGAAAGAAAGAAAATAAAAAAACAGGAAAAAAAAAAGGCCCGGACCAGTTCGATCAACCCGTGACCGGGTCGACCGGTTCACCGGTTTAACCGGTGGGTTCACCGGTTTTCAAAAAATAGCCCGATTTTTTCAATTGGCCGGTTTAAGAGGGTTGACCGGACCGGAACCCCATCCGATCGGTCCAGTCCGGTTTTTAAAACCATGGACTGGATTGCCTAAATTGGAACAAAGCATCACACATCCGTTTGTTTTGAAAATGGATTGAATTTTGCTACTCGCAAGTAGGCTAAAACACGGGTTTCGACAAATTATTCCAACTCAAGCAACCCAACCTTCACTCACAGGCATTTAGGCAGTTATATGACATAAGCAGTTAGCCTCATAGTAAGCATGCTATCATGGCAGTCACTCACACACATGCAAGGATGCTAAAGCATAAACACTCACCGAGTACTCCGAGCCAAAACATAAGCTAGTTAGTAATCAATGCATGATCCTAGTTCATGTTAAGATGGCTAATGCAACACATGCAAGATGCAACTAAGATAGGCTTGGCTATTCTAAGATGGCATGTGAGATGCGCAGATAACATGTATTCAACTCGGAATTGAAATACAATGCAGTTAGTATGATGCGCCGAGCCCGGTGCATGCAAGACAAATAAGTGAATACAAACATGCAAGCATAAGTATGCTAATTGAAACGTGCCCTAATCTAACCATCATAAGCTAGTAAATAAAAGGGAGAAAGACGTGGGGTTGGAAGACATACATCACACACACACACACACTTATTATAACATTGCCCTCGCTCGGAGGGTCCGAATAAATAATACAAACCAAATAAATAATTAACTACTCTAGCTAATTAAATATTACAAAACTTCTAATTAATTACAGGAGGAAGGTGGCCGCAGCCTCGCCTCGGAATGATGGGATGATGCATGCTCGATTTGCCTCACCCGGAAACCCGTTGCCATGCCACAATTGCCTCTGTTTACACTGCCCTGCACCTCTGAAGACTGCACAAGTCCCAAGGTTGGTTCTGGAACACTCCCTGAACACTGTGGGATGTCGCCGGCCAAGAGAGATGGTCACCGACTATAGAAAAGTGGTCATCGACCGGTTGTGAGGCTCTCGGCCAACAATGCATGGCCGGCCGGCACTGAATGTGGTCGGTCAGCCATTTCTTCTTGCAGAACCCTGTTTGACAGCAGCAGAGGACAAACAAGGCATGGCAATGCATTTTTAAAGCAAATGTTTACACAACCACCCTCCCCATCATGTTATGGACTCAAGGGAGTGTGGCCCTCGGTCCTTGGGCCACCAATCACGCATTTCAATGCATGATGGCCCAAGAAGCCAAAGTGTGCAATTTCAATGTCAAATGAAATGCACACAAAACAAACAAGACGCCTCTAACCTCTATCATGGTTTGATCAAGAGGCAAGAGATGCATGATATGCTATACAACCTAAGCATGCGAGCTAAGTATGCAACATGAACATGTGGACAAACATGCAAACATGCAAGCATGTGACAATATTCAAACAATGAGCATGCAAGACATGATGCAACCAAAGCATGCAAACATGAAGCAATGTAACAACATTTTAGCAACATGCAAAAGATGGACTTAAACTAATATGGACAAGCTTCAGCCATGTCTAAATCAGTGGCCATATGAGATGAGAACAATGCCCAAGATTCATGCAAACATGCACAATGCAAGGGCTCCAAGCCTAAGGCACAAAATGCAACTCTCCAAAGCAATGCAAGGATGAAACATGGCATATAATGGCATACATTCCAGCTCTGAAATGGCATACTAAATTATTCCAAAATGACTCCGAAGCATGCAAACACTCATGATATGCATGGTAGGGGCCTCAAAATCCAAGACTAGCCTAAGCATTTACACTATAGCTATACAAAGCATGAGTGATATGACCATGGAAGCCCAAAATAGTCCTAGGATAGCCCAAAATAAGCATAAAATCATGTTAGAGTAAAGCCAAAATATGCTAGGATGATGAGTCAAAACATCATGCACAAGAGGCTAGTAAACAAGATTTGTTCTACACCTATATGGAGCATGCAAAGGATGACCAAACCAACTATGGATAGGGTCATGATATGGCAAAACATTACCAAAAACATGCTGAAATGTAAACCAAACAAGCTAACAAGACATGACAAAGCATGAAGCATGTGAAGCTAGTTTAGGGGATTTACACTACAAGTGTATGAATCATTCAACGGGTCACTAAACCAGCCCAAAACAGATTCATGACATGCCAAAATATGACCAAATACCTACTGAATGTATCCAATACATGCAAGAATGAGGTGCTACTTTAAAAAGCTATGAAGGGGGTTGCTCTACACATGCAAGAGACAAGCCTTAAATGACAAAAACAGCTCGGGAAAGAGTTCAAGAAGGCCCTAAAACTCACTGAAAAAGGCCTGAACTGAACTCAAGAAGTGTGCAAATATGGGCTCCTTTGTAAGGCCAAAAATGCAAGTAAACAAGACAATAAGGAGAGGGGATGGCCCTCTCCTTCTTAGGGCCTGTAGACACCCCATTTTTGACCGACCTTAAGACTCAGACGTCACCAATTGAGCGCTTGGTCATGTTGCATATCGTGCTCATTCAGAGGTTTCAGAGTCTCAGCTGCGAGCCTTGCCTCCGAACTTCCGGACTCTTTCATGCTTTGCCTCGGTTTGCGAACCAGGCTCTGTTTTCTCTGTTTTCTCTTTCTGAAGGGAGGGAGAGGTCTCGTAGATCATCTCTCAGTGGCCGTAGGCTACGTTTCGTGGTCGTAGGCCATTTTGCCCGTTTGGAGTCCAGTTTTCGATTTTTCAGAGCCGTTGGCCGTGTGCCTCGGTTCGGGACCGCTTAACCACCTCCGTTTGCTCCGGTTTTTGGCATACATCTTATTTGCTCCATTTTGAGGGACACTGTGGCTCGAGAGACCAACTTCGTGGTCGAACACCACTTTCGGTGCCTAACAGCCAATTTTTGAGGCCTCGGGCTGCACGTTTCGGCCCCCGAACCTTCATTTTGCATCGGTTTAGGTTCATTTTTGGCAGGGACCTCTGTTTCATTGTTAAGAAGGTCGTAGAAGGGTGGGAGGCCAGCAATTGTTCTGACAACCAGTTTTATTCCTCCATCGCCCTCCGTCGCCCGTTTTTCTCACTTGAAAGCCAATGTTAACCACCCCAAGGCCACTTTTTCCAGCCCTAAACCACATATTTGTGTTGTACACGCCTGGGAGGCCACCAATATCACATGGTCGGCCAGTAATTATGTGTGACCCTTTTAAACCCCTCCTAAAAGTGGGCTTTTCTCTCTCCTGGTTTACTTTCTCCAGTTTTTGACCACGTGGTTATGTTGTGCACACATGGGAGGCCACCAATCTGGGGTGGCCGACCACTAATACTTCTTGAGCCTTTTGACCCTTGGCCGGCCGGCCAGCCATGGGGAGGGCCGACCAGCCACCTGCAACTTCAATACCCGGCCGGCCATGATCCCCACCTCTGGTACATTACAAATATGTATTATGTTTCCCCCTAGATTGTGTATCCGGGGGGCTGCACTTTTGGGGGGAAATTTGAATTCCATTCCCCCCCTTTTTTTCCCCCTCTTTTGCCTATATAAGCAGCACCCCAGGCTGTGTTTTGAGGGTTAGAAAAGTTTGGTTTAAGGCTCTTGCATGGTATCTCTCTCTCTCTACACTCCAACCCTCAAAACCCCCCAAACCCTACACTATTTCTACACCACCACCTAGCACCTTACCACCACCATTCATTCCAGCCACTTGGAGCTATTTTCCAGAGCTAAGGAGCCACCAAACTTGGTCCAAGAGTTGTCAAAGATTTGGTCTTCAAGGGTAAGTCTTCTCCTCCCTCTTTCTTGCCTTATTTTGCTCAATATATTAGCTCCTCTTGATTGAATATTTGGGCTCCGACCCTAATTGAAAATAGCATTATTTTGAGCTCCTTTGCATGTTTTTTTAAGAGCCTCTCCCTGTTTGAGGCTTCCTTTTTACACTTGCTTTTTTACCACTCTTGTATGCCTCTTTCTTGCATAGTATTTTAGGCCTATTTTTAAACTGTTTTGAGCTTGGTTATAAACTATAAAGTGGCTTATTTTGAGCCCTTCTTCAACATTGTTGAAGGGCTCTTCACTGTTTGAGGCTTCCTTTTGTCACTTGCTTCTTTATCCCTCTTTTGGCCTTATTTTTGCATGTTTTGTTAGCCCCTTGTGCTTGTATTTTTGAGCTCTGGTCCGAACTGTAAATAGCCTTATTTTGACCCCCTCTTCATGTTTTATCAAGGGTCTTTTTCTGTTTGAGGCTCCCTTTTTACACTTTGTGTTTAAACCTTCTTTTAGGCCTATTTCTTGATAGTATTTTAAGCTTACTTGTGCACTGTTTTGGGCTCGGCCATAAACTGTAAAATACCTTGTTTGAGCCCCTCTTCAACTTTGTTGAAGGGCTCTTCATTGTTTGGGCCCAGCAGCTTCTACTTCTTACGGGGCCATTTTTGCATGTTAACTTAGCCCTATTTGTGTTCACTTTTTGGCCTTGTTTAAAACTGTAAATATGCTTTTTTTGGGACTATCTTGATTCTGTCTTCACACTTTATGTTCGAATAATGCATGTTTTTCATAGCCATAGGTCATTCCATGTACCTAATCTCATGTTTCGGGTCTCATTCCATGCATCGGGTACCATATTGCCATGTTTCGGGGCTGTTTTGCATCATATTTCGATACTGAAATTTGCATGCTTGTATACCATATTCCATGCCTTGCCATGCTTTGGTAGAGTGGCATTCGTGCCTTAGGTTCGGTCCTCGATTTGCGTGCATGTGTGCACGCATTTCGAGTGTCTCATTTTCATCTCATGGCCTCCTATGTGAGTGTGGCTGAGGTCCACTCATGTTGGTGTAAGTCCCTTGTGCATTGTGTATGCCATTTCATTTCATAGCATTGTGTATGCTAGGTTGTATGTTAGCGCATTACGTATGCCTTGTTACATCGTGCATTGTGTATGCCATCTAATAGCATTGTGCATGCTAGGTTGTATATTAGTTGCATTCATGCATGTCATGCATATTGCATTATGCTTGGGATAGGAGTTAGCCCGAGCACGGGAAACGAGGGACGTTTCGTACTTAGAGTGACGGAACGTGTCTCAATTCCTAGTCACCGACACTCCGGATTATCCATGATGGAGTTTAGGTTTTGTTATGTTTATATGTACATTCATTTCATATTGAGTCGTGCAATTTGACTCCTCAGCCATCATGCATCGATATGCGTGATTGGTGGCACGAGGATCGAGGACTACACTCCCCGAAGGGTAGTTGTAGACACCCCATTTTTTACCGTCCTTAAGTCTTGGACGTCATCGTTTGAACACTCGATGATTACCTTTGTTTGTGTTCGTCTTGAGTTCTCGGAGGTTTTGGCTACGCGCCTTACCTCAAGACCTCTCGACTTGTCTATTTTTTGTCTGGTTTTGCACCAAACACTTGTTGATTTGCTTCTGAGGGTGGGAAGTAGCTTGTAGGCCATCCCCACACCTCACCGTCCATGGCTTGAGGCCACCGGCCTTGTTTCCTTGCCACCGGCCATTGGTGATGGCCGGTCGGCACTATTGATGGTCGGTCGGCATTGTGTTTGGTCGGCCGGCCACTGTTTCTGATCAATCGGCCACTTTTCCTGGCTGAGACCTTTTCTTGAGGGAGCTTGACCCTTTTGAACCTTTTTTTTAGCTTCTTGAGGAAGCTTGAACCTTTTTAGCTTCTCCAAGAAGCTTGACCCTTTTTTAGCTTCTCCAAGAAACTTGAACCTTCTGACCCTTTTTAGCTTCTCCAAGAAGCTTGACCTTTTTTTAGCTTCTCCAAGAAGCTTGATCCTTTTTTTTAGCTTCTCCAAGAAGCTTGAACCTTTTGATCCTTTTTAGCTTCTCCAAGAAGCTTGACCCTTTTTAGCTTCTCCAAGAAGCTTGACCTTTTTTTTAGCTTCTCCAAGAAACTTGACCCCTTTTTTAATGCTTCTTGAAGAAGCTTGAACCTCTTGACCCCTTTGCCTAGCTTCTCTAAGAAGCTTGGCCTTTTTGATCCAAGCTTCTAAGAGAAGCTTGGCCTTTTTGCTCAAAGCTTCCAAGAGAAGCTTTGCCCCCTTGGTTTCTCTATATAAGGAGAGCCTCTCCTTCCATTTGAGGGGTTAGAAAAATCAGATATATATGATATATATATCACTCCCTCTCTATATCTCCCTCTCTCTCTACATTTGTGTGGATTAGAGGGCCCAAAAGGGGCTTGTTCTTGGCCTATTGCACACCACTTCATAGCCACACACTTCCATCATCACTTGGAGGTTCTTTAAGCTTGTTTTCAGAGGTTGAGGACTGGTTTTTGAGACCTAAAGGCTGCTGGTTCTTGCTGGTCTTCAAAGGTAACTTCTTACCCTCTTTATTCCCCGTTTTTGCACACCCTTTTAGCCTATCTTGCTTGTGGATTTGGGCTTTGTGTATAACATAAAAAAGTTATGTTTTTTTGTGTTTAAGATACTTCATTCAGACCACTTTTGTGTTTGGGGTCGGTTACCCCCTCTTAGGCCTTGTTTGGCCCCATTTTGTGCTATTTTTGGTGAGTTTCGGGACCACCTTGCTTGGGCCTCCTCACCACTGAAATCTTGAAGGATTTCAGTGGTGAGGATGGTGGTTTAAGGTCCTAAGAAAGAGAGGGGTGACCCTCTCCCTTGTTGCCTTGTTTGTTGCCCTTTTTGGCCTTCCAAAGGGGCTCCTATTTGCATGCTTTCAAGCCTTGTTTCAAGAATTTTTCAGTGGGTTTTAGGACCCCCACAAGCCATTTCCAGAGTTGGTTTGGTCTTGTTGAATGTCCTTATTGCATGTGTAGAGTAACCCTCTTGTTGGCCTTTCAAAGGAACACCCCATTCTAGCATGTGCGGACCTTGTTTCCATGGGTTTTTGGGGCTTATTTGACATACCATGTTACTATTTTTTCTTGGTTTAATGGTCCCTTACATGCACCTTACACTTGCCTTCCATTCCTTTATTTTGCCTAGAAAGGCATCTTGCATTTAGACCACCATGCTTGCATGTTTTGGCTTAGCTTTGTGAAGTTTTTAGTCATGTTTTAACATGTTTAAGTTCTGTTTGGTGTCATTTTGGTCATGCTTGCCATGCTTTGTATAGCCTCTTTGCATTCTAGCTTGTTAGCCTTGGATGTGTGTGTCACTAGCATGCTTTACTTGGCTTGTTCTCATGATTTGGCATCATTGGAGACCATATTTCAGTCCATGTTCCATGCTTTCATACTTGCATTTTCCATCCCTTTTCATGCTTTGAAGAGTTGATAGCTTATGCTCCATGTTTAGGCCTTTGTGCATGCATGCTTGTGTGTGAGTTTTCATGCCTTTGTTACATCATTTTGGCCACTGATTTTGGCATGCTTGAGAGCTACCTATATTAGTTTAAGTCCATTTTGCATGATTGTTGCATGCTATACATATTCACATGTTCATGTTGCATACTTAGCCTCCATGCCTAGGTTGCATTGCATAAAGCATGCATGCTTTGCCTCTTGAATTGAGTATGATAGAGGTTGGGCTTTATGTGTTTAATTGGTTTGCATGTCATTTGAAATCAAAATGCACAACTTGGTTTCTTGGGCCATCACGCATTGAAATACGCGATTGGTGGTCCGAGGGTCAAGCACCATCCTCCTTTGAGTCATAAACATGATAAGGAGTGTGGTTGGTGCAAACATTGCTTGAAATGCATTACCATACCATGTCTTGCCCTCTGCTGCTGTCAAACAAGTTTCAGCAGGAAGAATTGGCCGGCCGGCAGTGTTGGGTGGCGACCGGCAAAACGAGTCTGGCCGAGAGCATAATGTTTAGCCGATGACCATTCTAAATGGCCGGTGATGATCTCACTCAGCCGGTAGTATCCCACAACACTCAGAGAAGCAACCTTGGAAGTTGTGCAATTTTCAGAGAAGCAGAACAGTCAAAGCAGAGGCAAACTTGTGCATGGCAGTGACTTTCCGAGCGGAGCCGAGCACGCATTGCATTGGGCCCTCTTCCCGAGGCCGTTTACTGCTTTCATTAGATTAGTTAATTTGTCAATTAATTAATTGGTCTGTAATAATTAATTAGCTTGTAGGTTAATTAATTTGTATTATTCTTTTGGTCCCTCCAAGCGAGGGTGAATTTGTAATAAGTGTGGGTACGTGTGTGCATGTCTTCCAACCCCCACTTCTTTCTCCCTTTTACTTACCTGCTTTTGATGGTTAGTATTAGGACATGTTTACTTTAGCATACCTTATGTTATGCATGCGTGCATCATTCATCAGTATTGCATGCACCAGGCTCGGCGCATCATACTAACTGCATAAGTATCTCAAATCTAACTTGAATACATGCTACTTGTGCATTTTCACATGTCATTTATAGACTAGCCGAGCCTACTCTAGTGACATTCCGCATGTGTTACATTAGCCATCTTAACATGAACTAGGATCATGCATATGATTACTAACTAGTTTCTGTTTTGGCTTGGAGTACTCTGTAAGTCCTTTTGCTTTAGCATACCGTATGCGTGTGAGTGTTGCCATAATTGCATGATTACCATGAGGCTAGCTGCTTATGTGATATAACTGCTTGAGTGCCTGTGGATGGAGGTTGAATTACCTAAATTGGGATAACGCATTAAAACTGTGAGTTTTAAGCCCACTAGATAAGTGGCAAAACCATCTTTTCTAAAAGCCCATTCGAGGGTGGCAAAACTTGCATTTTAGCCTACTTGCGAGTAGCAAACCATCTTCAAAACGAACATGCAATGTTTTGTTCCAATTTAGGCGATTTGGTCTATACTTGTTTGCTGTGCGCATAACATAGTAATTCTAGGCTAATAAATGGAATAAGAACACATAACGTTTTCAAAAATGGATATCGTGGTTAGTAGAGGCTGATCTTCGGATCGGGCGAGAGGGGGTGCTCATAGCTGACCTTCCCCAATCGTACCCAAGTTCCCGAGCCGAGGCAACTTTGGTGATGACGGACACGTGGCCTTTGGCACCAGTCAGGGTTTCCTAAATTTCCCCAAAAATAAAATATTTAGGTGGCGACTCTATATCTGGCAAAGCAATCCATGTTTGGCACTTCTTTTCAAAAATCTGTTTCTCAAAACGATTTGTCAGATTTGGACTCTTTGGTTCAGATTAAGAACCGTGACACAAATCGAGTCCGAACTGTAATAGCGGGGTCCCTCGAGGACGTGCTACAGTAGTCATGCATACATATGTGAAAATACTTTGCCATGCCCCTTTCTTGCTCTCTGTTGCAGCAAATCAGAAATCGACAACCTTCCGGAGCTTGACACGCATTCCAAGAACAATTGCAAACAGAGGCAAACCGGGGCATCGCAAGGGATTCTCCGCACAAGGTGAACCAAGCATGCATCATTCATCATCCAGAGCAGAGTCGAGGCAGTCCCTAGCTTGCATGCTAGTTTACTACTTTCCTAGTTTAATTTGTTAATTAATTAGGATTTTGTATTTATTCAGACTGTATTGTTCATTTGGGACTGTATATTATTTATTCGGACCCTCTGCGCGAGGGCACAGCTGTAATAAGTGTGCGTGTGTGTGATGTATGTCTTCCAACCCCACGGCTTTCTCCCTTTTATTTACCCGCTTATGATGGTTAGATTAGGGTATGTTTCAATTAGCATACAGTATGATAGCATGTTTGCATTCATTCATCTGTCTTGTATGCACCGGGCTTGGCGCATCATACTAACTGCATTGAATTTTCAATTCCAAGTTGAATACATGTTAGCTGTAGCATTTCATATGCCATGTCTAGAATAGCCGAGCCTGCTATAGTTGCACTTTTGCATGTGTTGCATTAGGCATTTCTGTATAATTAGGATCATGCATGGATTTCTAATTAGTTTCTATTTTGGCTTGGAGTACTCGGTAAGTTTTATGCTTTAGCATCCTTGCATGTGTGTGAGTGACTGCCATGAATAGCATGCTTACCATGCGGCTATATGCTTATGTGATATAACTGCCTAAATGCCTGTGGGTGAAGGTCGGGTTATTTGAATTGGAACAATTCATCAAATGTGTGTTTCAAGCCCACTAGATAGTGGCAAAATCATGTTTTTCTAAGCCCACCCGAGGGTGGCAAATCCACGTCTTAGCCTACTTGCGGGTTGCACCATCAAACCACTTTAAAAAATAAACATGAAATTTTTTGTTCCAATTCAGACGATCCAGTCTATACTTGTATGTTGTGCGCATCACATAGTAAATCTAGGCTAATAACCGGAATAAGAACGCATAATGTTTTCAAAAATATATATCATGGTTAGTAGAGGCCGATCTTTGATCGGACGAGCGGGGGTGCTCACGAAGTGACCTTCCCCAATCGTACCCAAGTTCTCGAGCCGAGGCAACTTTGGTGATGACGGACACGTGGCCTTAGGCAAACGAGTCAGGGTTTCCTAAATTTCCCCAAAATAAAACATTTAGGTGGCGACTCTGTATCTGGCAAAGCAGTCCATGTTTGGCACTTCTTTCAAAATCTGTTTTCTCAAAACGATTTGCCGGATTTGGACTCTTTGGTTCAGATTTAGAACCGTGACAATTTGAAAGTCCGAACTGTAGTGAACCCCAAATGAACAGAACGGGACTCATCCCTCCCGGGGCGTTCGGGGACGTCTACAGTTTCTGGCGACTCCACTGGGGAGTTAGAGAACTTGACTCGAACTCATGATATCTATTTTTGACTACACTTATGTGTTTCTTTGCATTGCATGTGCATTGGTGCGCCTAGGACACCGTGTTTGCCATCTGCTATTCCTGAACGGTTTGCCGGAGGCTTGTCTTGTCAAGACATGACCATAAGGCTGACCGGTTGTGGGCTCTGCCAGTATGGGAACACAAACCCCGGTTTTACCGGGGCGCCCTTTTTGACCATTCGACCTAGTGCATATTCGAAATCCATAGTGACCATTCCAAACTAGGACAGGTTGCTTACCCGATATAGGTTGTCTGAAACCACTGCGTGCGTAGTGAAACCCTAGCTCCTGACAAAATAGGACAGGGAGACCCTACCCCAACATAGGGGTGTTTTGGCTCTCACTTGCTTGTTATGTGCTTTTAGAGTGCGTCTCTACAGGAATGCATGTAACAGTTTCCAAGTCTGGGTATCAGGCCTGCGGGCATCAGTATCTAGGAATCAGTTTTACCTGAGGGTATCAGTTCACAGGTAGAATTTTGGGCAGAATTCAATAGAGAGCACACTCATTCAACTATGCTCAGATCTGTTCAGGTGAAATCAGATTCAGATGCCGCATGTTTTCTCTTTTGCTAGGTAGTCTTGGAACCATAGCTTCAGAAGGCTCCGATATCCCCCAAGGTTCATCGGACTTGTGCTGATAGACTTTGTCAGGTCAGAGATTCAGTTCAAGGACAAATCAGTGTTCCTCCGCCAGAGGCAGGGTAAAAGGGGGCAGTTAAGCACAGATCACCGGTTCAGCAGTTACCAGATCGGTGGCCCTTATCCACCCCACCAGTGAACAGTCAGGCTGAAGCCTCAGTTTTTATCAATTTTTAGTCACCTCACCAGTCAGTCAGCTGGAACAGCAGAACATGGCAGGGATGGAGGAAATGATGCATCAGCTCCAAGAAAGTATGAAACTTATGCAGCAAGACGCTGCATGGCAAATGAAATTTGCCAAACAGCAGGCTGCGATCATGGCCCAGCAGGCCGAGCTAATCACCAGGCTGCAACAGCAAAATGGAGCATCTGCTTCGTGCCAAGCCCCTCCCCCACCAGGAGTTCCAGCATCCGAGGAGGCACCAAATGTCCAAGGAGATACGAACATTCCGACAGGACCGGCTCCGCCCCCAATCTTACCCCAGCTGTCTAAAGCACCGATCAACCTGCCGGACTCTCCCTTTGAATTCGAGGTAGACCATACAGCGTTGAAGTTGAGCAAGCTTGAAAAGTTGTTCAAAAAATCCTAGGGGGTAAAGTCCATCCCGGACATTGAGGACGGGTACACCGACGCAGCTGTAACACTGCCGGACAGGTTCAAGATGCCTCACATCGACCGTTTTGACGAGTCAGGAGATCCCATGGTCCACCTGAGTTTGTTTTCAGATGTTCTGCACCCGATGGGCTTGACAAGATTACAGAAGCTTTCCCTTTTTGGCAGGACCCTATCGGGTATTGCGGCCATCTGGTACGCCAAATTGGAGAATTCAGTGAAACGAAGCTGGGAGGAGATGGCCGAGGCCTTCGTCGAACAATATTCATACAATACCTAAATCGAGATTACGACCCGTGATCTTGAGACGACGAGGCAGGAGCCTAAGGAGAGCTTCTCAGAATTTGTGGCCCGCTGGAGGGCCAAGGCCTCAATGATGACCATTAGGCCAACGGATAAGGATCAAATACGGATGGTTGTGCGCAACCTCCAACCCAAACTAATGCAGAAAATGATCGTGCTCCCCTTCCCTACCTTTTCAGATTTGCATGAAATGGGAGTACAAATCAAGGATGCTATGAAGCAGGGCCTCATTGACCAGGAGAAGGAGCAGCCCAGGAGGGCGTTTACCCGCAGTTCGAATGCGACCACCAGCAGTGACGCAGCTGCAAGATCTTTTGAAGTGGGCATGGTCGCCACCACCACACCAAGAACAGCCACCCCCTTTGTTGGTGCATCCACTTCAAACCCCCGATCTTCAGACTATCTACCCCGAGGTAAGAGGGTTTTCACCCCCACTCTATATGTCTTTGTCTAAAGCCCTGGGGGTCCTACCCAGGAAAGGACATCTGAAACTGTTAGAGCAACGGCCTCTACCCGATCCTCTCCCTCCAAAACATGACCCGACTAAGTACTGTGCTTTCCATCAACAAACCGGTCATGACACCGACAATTGCATCCGTCTCCGCCATGAGATACAAAATTTGATTGACAACGAGGTCATCCCCGCACCAGGTCCTGCAAAGTCTATCGGCACTTGATCAGTGAACTTGTAGGGGATAATGTGATGTGATCGAGGGATGAACCACCTGCGGGCGGCGTTCAGTTTATTTCAGATATGGTGTATGGCGCGCACTGTTTTGAGCATTTGTGAATGCTGGTTTTTGTACATTCTGACTTAGGTATTGGGTAGTCTTGTTGTTTTGTTTTTGAGTCTGTCTTTTTGTTTTGAGTCAGTGTCTTTTGTTTTGGGTTTGTCTTGTTGTATCGAGTCAGTCCTGTTATATAGGAGTCGGGTGATTCCGGGGGGTGTTACCTCGGGCGTCACCATTTTGTTTTGTGTTTGTCTTTTCGTTTTGTTTTGAGTCTATTTCTGCCTTGGAGCTAGTAACGCCAGCAGATTCAAATAAACAGCAGTGGTTTTTCATGCTTTTATGTTTGCTTCTGCCGTGTGCCAGTTGTACCAGAAATTCCAAATGAGATGGCAGTATCTGACTAGAAGCTGTGTCTTTTTCTGTGCCTTGAATTCATTGCATCGACCTAAGTTTTCCAAAACTTTTTGAACACTGCGGTGAAAACGAAGAGGAAGGAATTCCTCAGGTTTTGAAAAATTTTGATCAATTGAGAGAAAAAGAGGCGTACTAAGCCCCTTAATGAATGAAATCATGCTTGTTAGCGTGAGTACTGAGAAGGACCCTGGCTTGATCCAGACTGGTTTCACACTATCTTCAGCGCGAGCGATTTGTCGCTTTCTTAAAAATTTTCAAAAACAAAATGTTTTGCGCGGTCCTGCGAAAACTTGTGTGGAATCGTTCTTGAGATTGTGCAGCTTAGGATCGCTCTCAGCCTCGAGACTTGAGCCCTTACTTTCAAACCTTGACCTTGGATTCAGAGTGTTCAACGGTCAACCGCGATATGAGGCCTGTGTGGCCAGATTTGAAACAGCCCTCGAACAAAAGGCACCAAAGTCATATCAAGAAGATCAGACCTCATCAGAAGAAGCTTACGAAGCTAGAACAGAAACACCCCTCGAACTAGGGGCGAAAATGTCCGATGTGCTCGAAGAGCCGAAGATGGATCCTTCTGCAAATCGATACAACAGCCACTCTCTTGGATACGGATGGCTTCGAGATCCTAAAACCATTTGGCATGGACTTGTTACACTTTTCCCCTTTGAAAGGCTCGCTGGGCCGAAAATCCGGAAAGGGTGACCCAGGCAAAAGTTAGAGCAAGAAAAGTTATATACAAAAAAAAAAAAATGAAAAAGAAGAAAAACATAGCTCGCAAGGTCGAAAACCTGCAACGGGCGCCTTGGCAAAAGTTAGAGCCTAAAAAGGAGAGGTTAATACCCGAGTGTACCTTAACCCCAAACTACGTAAGGCTTGATTCCCATCCTTGGGATACGTAGGCAACTTCATTCTGAAGTCCAGCCCTAATACACTTCAAATTCGATCATGTCCATGTAATGGTTCTGATAATCTTTGCCTCCTCTGTATCCGAGAGTTCGGTTGCAATCATCGCTTCGAGGACTGATTATAATGCGCTGCGGTGCCATTCACACAAGGGGCAACTTTCCGTTGCCATTCAATGCACTGCGGTGCCGTTCAAACAAAGGGCAACTTTCTGTTGCCATGCAGCTCTCTTCGAGCAAGGGGGCAATTTTCGTCCAGATCCGAGGTTGTACGCCTCAAGAGTAAGTTCCGCGCTTGTTAAGCATCTGCCGTTTGGAAAAATAGTTTTTTACTGAGGTTGACTAATTTTCTCGAAAATTGTTCCATCTTTTCCAAAAATTGGACCATTTCTTGGACCCAAAAAGGAAAATTTCCAGTGCTCATAGCCTGACTTGCATGATTTCAAATCAAAAATCGAACAAGTGTGTTAATCTAACTCTCATGTTGGTTAAAATTGTTTTAGTAGAAAACCAAAACAAAAAATGGTCAAAATAATGAACTAGGGGCACAGTTGAGTCAGGCTTCCTGTCTTTTCCCTGTTGTCAATGCATTTGCCAGAAAGGGCACTCTACTTGCCAGAAAGGGCACAACTGAAGTCAACAACAAAGGGCTGAAAGCTCTCTTATCCTCCAAGCAATGACGTATCAAGACAAGTGCGAAGCACGAACTGGAATGGGGCGAGATATTCCACTCCCTCATCTGGACAGATCTGATCATGTCCGAACTTCCCAGCAGAGCATCATCAACTGATGCTAGCTACAAATTTGCTACATACCCAGTTGTAGCGCAACCCCTCTGTGGGAGGAATTCACTGTTGTGAACAAGAATCAAAAGCTGATAGAATACCAGGGGCAAGGGCCCACGACTTCCTGTTTATCCATCAACCATCCAGGGGAGGGATTGAAAAAAATGAGAGATTGAAGAATAGAGAGATGTGCGATGAGAGAAAAAGTGAGAAAAGGGCTTTTTCAGAAAAATAGAGCTTGAGGACCGATTGATGTGAGGATCACAAATGAGAAAGAGTGGGAAATAATACCTGGAGAAACTGGCTTCTCGTGTACGGAGAGGTCTCTCGTCTTTGTAACATGTCTGTGTGTCATGTCTCTTGTTTTGTTTGTCTCGATTCTTGCTTTGAGTCGTTCCGAGCGTGTCTCGATGTGTTTAGGTTGTTTTACCTTGTTTTTCCTTTGTTGAGTGGTGTTTAGATTGTGTGCCTTTTATTTCCGTGTTGAGTTGTCTTGCTGTGTTCAGTCGTAGGCTCAATACCTGGTCGAAAACTCATCTCTCAATTTCAAAAATAAAATCGCTTTGTGCTTAGAGTGCTGTGCCATTCTTCACGTTTGTGCAAAACAAGATTCGTTCTTTCATAAAACCGCACGGTTCAACCCAGGTCATGTGAGAACAGTAAAACCAAGACCTATCTGAAGCTATATGGGTTCCAGATTGCAAAACAAAAGAAAAGAGGGAAAATCGAAGCATCTGAGTGTGTTTCACCTTCAGCAAATTCTGTGATTGTACTCCGGATGTACCTCCTCAGGCCTTGTCGCTACTCTGAAGCATGAGTGTATCTCGGCCCCAAGTTTAAGCCTATTCCAAGTCAGAATGGCAATTAAAGCAGCAGCAGATGTTATCTCTCTGGCAATTAAAGCATGAGTGTGTTGCAAACCCTTCCGAAAGGTAAATCAGAGGTCGCGTTTGAATTTGGTCTCCTTAAGACTTGTATTCCCTTATTCGGCATTTTGTTTTAAATATGCGTTGTCACGCACGTTCCATTTGCATCGTGATGCATGTTCCAATTGCATTGTTATGCACCCACTTCACTTGCATCGTGATGCACGTTCCAATTGCATTGTTATGCACCCACTTCACTAGCATTGTTATACCTATTCATTGCATTGATTATGCACATCTATCTCGCATTGTTATGCTCATTCATTGCATTGTTATGCACCAATTCACTTGCAATTATCATTCTTTCTTCTCGCGCGTGCGACGGCTTAGACCCCCTTTGGTTTAGAGCATTTGGAACACGTTCCAATGACTGCATCTTTTATTCCGAAACACCGGGATACGTCCCTATGTTTCTCCCTCTTCGGTTAAAAGTGTTCGGAATATGTTCCAATACTCACACCATTCTGAAACACCGGGATACGTCCCTATGTTTCTCCCTCTTCGGTTAAGAGTATTCGGAATACGTTCCAATACTCACACCATTCTGAAACACCGGGATACGTCCCTAGGTTTCTCCCTCTTCGGTTAAAAGTGTTCGGAATACGTTCCAATACTCACACTATTCTGAAACACCGGGATACGTCCCTAGGTTTCTTCCTCTTCGGTTAAAAGTGTTCGGAATACGTTCCAATACTCATACCATTCTGAAACACCGGGATACGTCCCTATGTTTCTCCCTCTTTGGTTAAGAGTGTTCGGAATACGTTCCAATACTCACACCATTCTGAAACACCGGGATACGTCCCTAGGTTTCTCCCTCTTTGGTTAAAAGTGTTCGGAATACGTTCCAATACTCACACCATTCTGAAACACCGGGATACGTCCCTATGTTTCTCCCTCTTCGGTTAAAAGTGTTCGGAATACGTTCCAATACTCACACCATTCTGAAACACCGGGATACGTCCCTATGTTTCTCCCTCTTCGGTTAAAAGTGTTCGGAATACGTTCCAATGCTCATACCATTCTGAAACACCGGGATACGTCCCTATGTTTCTCCCCTTTCGATTAAAAGCGTTCGGAATACGTTCCAATGCTTATATCATTCCAAAACACTGGGATTCCTATGTTCCTCTCTTTGTTCACTTTCTCACACGATTTCAGCGTGTCTGGAATTTATCTTAGGATGCATGGAGCGCGCTCCTGATTAATTTTCTTTATTCTTCCTCTACTCACGAGTCCAACGTGGTTGGAGTATGTCACGATTTTGCATCTATTGTACTCTCTGTTGCATCGCATCTATTATCTATTGCATCACATCTATTACATCCATTGCACCATATCTGTTGTATCGTCTGGTCTAAGGAGACCTGAAATCCTGCATCATCATTCACGCTGTTTTGCGCATCGTACTTGCATTTTACTTGCATTTCTTCGCACTGTCTTGTGCACTCCCCGGTCTAGGAGACCTTAAATCCTCTAAAGGTGTAATTCCTTTGGTGTTTGTCGTGCCTGAACGACTCCCCGTGGTCTAGTATAGCCACCTGCCTATGTTTGCGGTGAGTTCCTAGGAGACCAACTGAGACGGTGGAAACTAGAGTTCGAATGGCTCATGCCTAGAACACAAAGGTTCGGGATTTCTGAGACTAAAGTCTGGTTTAAATACCCAGAGGTATACCCTCGGCTTGAAATCTGTATGGCAGCCCCATAGATTGAGATAGCATGTATATGCGCCTCAATTCTGGATACTGAACCAACCTAGTCTGTCACCCTGTTAGAGAATAGGGAAAGCTGCGACCATAGTCAGGGAGAAAAGTAGTACCTGCAGTTCAACCAAGAAGAAGCGAAAGATCCCTAGCAGCATGAGGTAAGTCATTGCCAATCGCCCCTGTAAGGTACCTTTACCTCTTAGCTATTACATTGCATTTTAGCCACTACATTACAGTACATTGCATGAATCCTCAATTATCAAACCGGCTTCACGTAGCGTATAAGTCCAATTATCAAACCGGCTTCACGTAGCATATAAGTCCAATTATCAAACCGGCTTCGTGTAGCGTATAAGTCAAATTATCAAACCGGCTTCACATAGCGTATAAGTCCAATTATCAAACCGGCTTCGCGTAGCGTATAAGTCCAATTTTCAAACCGGCTTCGCGTAACGTATAAGTCCAATTATCAAAATCTTCCTACATATCATTTTGCATCTTGCCCCCTGCCTGCGGGCATGCCGGCAGGCACATCTTTGTTATCTTGCCTGTTTGTCTAAGTCTTCGGCCTTGTCAAAATGGGTCGTCTCTGGGCTTTGACATTCACTCCTGTCACGCATGACTTTTGAGTTCTGTCAAAGAGGGGCAACTGTAGACACCCCATTTTTGACCGACCTTAAGACTCAGACGTCACCGATTGAGCGCTTGGTGATGTTGCATATCGTGCTCGTTCAGAGGTTTCAGAGTCTCGGCTGCGAGCCTTGCCTCCGGACTTCCGGACTTTTCATGCTTTGCCTCGGTTTGCTAACCAGGCTCTGTTTTCTCTTCCCGAAGGGAGGGAGAGGTCTCGTAGATCATCTCTCAGTGGCCGTAGGTTACATTTCGTGGTCGTAGGCCATTTTGCCTGTTTGGAGTCCGGTTTCCAGTTTTTCGGAGCCGTTGGCCGTGTGCCTCTGTTCGGGACCGCTTAACCACCTCCGTTTGCTCCGATTTTTGGCATACATCTTATTTGCTCCCTTTTGAGGGACACTGTGGCTTGAGAGACCAACTTCATGGTCGAACACCACTTCCGGTGCCTAACAACCAGTTTTCGAGGCCTCGGGCTACGCGTTTCGGCCCCCGAACCTTCATTTTGCATCGGTTTGGGTTCATTTTTGGCAGGGACCTCTGTTTCATTGTTAAGAAGGTCGTAGAAGGGTGGGAGGCCAGCAATTGTTCTGACAACCAGTTTTATTCCTCCGTCGCCCGTTTTTCTCACTTGAAAGCCAATGTTGACCACCCTAAGGCCACTTTTTTCAGCCCTAAACCACATATTTGTGTTGTACACACCTGGGAGGCCACCAATATCACATGGCCGGCCAGTAATTGTGTGTGACCCTTTTGAACCCCTCCTAAAAGTGGGCTTTTCTCTCTCCTGGTTTACTTTTTCCAGTTTTTGACCACATGGTTGTGTTGTGCACACATGGGAGGCCACCAATCTGGGGTGGCCGCCACTAATACTTCTTGAGCCTTTTGACCCTTGGCCGGCCGGCCATGGGGAGGGCCGATCGGCCACCTATAACTTCAATACCCGATCGGCCATGATCCCCACCTCTGGTACATTACAAATATGTATTCTGTTTCCCCCCAGATTGTGTATCCGGGGGGCTGCACTTTTGGGGGAAATTTGAATTCCATTCCCCCCCTTTTTTCCCCCCTCTTTTGCCTATATAAGCAGCACCCCAGGCTGTGTTTTGAGGGTTAGAAAAGTTTGGTTTAAGGCTCTTGCATGGTATCTCTCTCTCTCTACACTCCAACCCTCAAAACCCCCCAAACCCTACACCATTTCTACACCACCACCTAGCACCTTACCACCACCATTCATTCCAGCCACTTGGAGCTATTTTCCAGAGCTAAGGAGCCACCAAACTTGGTCCAAGAGTTATCAAAGATTTGGTCTTCAAAGGTAAGTCTTCTCCTCCCTCTTTCTTGCCTTATTTTGCTCAATATATTAGCTCCTCTTGATTGAATATTTGGGCTCTGACCCTAACTGAAAATAGCATTATTTTGAGCTCCTTTTCATATTTGTTTAAGGGCCTCTCCCTGTTTGAGGCTTCCTTTTTACACTTGCTTCTTTACCTCTCTTGTATGCCTCTTTCTTGCATAGTATTTTAGGCCTATTTTTAAACTATTTTGAGCTTGGTTATAAACTATAAAGTGGCTTATTTTGAGCCCTTATTCAACATTGTTGAAGGGCTCTTCACTGTTTGAGGCTTCCTTTTGTCACTTGCTTCTTTATCCCTCTTTTGGCCTTATTTTTGCATGTTTTGTTAGCCCCTTGTGCTTGTATTTTTGGGCTCTGGTCCAAACTGCAAATAGCCTTATTTTGACCCCCTCTTCATTTTTTATCAAGGGTATTTTGCTGTTTGAGGCTCCCTTTTTACACTTTGTGTTTAAACCTTCTTTTAGGCCTATTTCTTGCATAGTATTTTAAGCTTACTTGTGCACTGTTTTGGGCTCGGCCATAAACTGTAAAATACCTTTTTTGAGCCCCTCTTCAACTTTGTTGAAGGGCTCTTCATTGTTTGGGCCCAGCAGCTTCTACTTCTTACGGGGCCATTTTTGCATGTTAACTTAGCCCTATTTGTGTTCACTTTTTGGCCTTGCTTAAAACTGTAAATATGCTTTTTTTGGGACTGTCTTGATTCTGTCTTCACACTTCATGTTCGAATAATGCATGCTTTGCATAGCCATAGATCATTCCATGTACCTAATCTCATGTTTCGGGTCTCATTCCATGCATCGGGTACCATATTGCCATGTTTCGGGGCTGTTTTGTATCATATTTCGGTACTGAAATTTGCATTCTTGTATACCATATTCCATGCCTTGCCATGCTTTGGTAGAGTGGCATTCGTGCCTTAGGTTTGGTCCTCGGTTTGCGTGCATGTGTGCACGAATTTCGAGTGTCTCATTTTCATCTCATGGTCTCCTATGTGAGTGTGGCTGAGGTCCACTCATGTTGGTGTAAGTCCCTTGTGCATTGTGTATGCCATTTCATTTCATAGCATTGTGTATGCTAGGTTGTATGTTAGCGCATTGCGTATGCCTTGTTACATCATGCATTGTGTATGCCATCTCATAGCATTGTGCATGCTAGGTTGTATATTAGTTGCATTCATGCATGTCATGCATATTGCATTGTGCTTGGGATAGGAGTTAGCCCAAGCACGGGAAACGAGGGACGTTTCGTACTTCGTGTGACGGAACGTATCTCAATTCCCAGTCACCGACACTCCGGATTATCCATGATGGAGTTTAGGTTTTGTTGTGTTCATATGTGCATTCATTTCATATTGAGTCGTGCAATTTGACTCCTCGGCCATCATGCATCAATATGCGTGATTGGTGGCACGAGGATCGAGGACTACACTCCCTGAAGAGTAGTCATGCATACATATGTGAAAATACTTTGCCATGCCCCTTTTTTGCTCTCTATTGTAGCAAATCAGAAATCGACAGCCTTCCGGAGCTTGACACGCATTCCAAGAACAATTGCAAACAGAGGCAAACTGGGGCATCGCAAGGGATTCTCCGCACAAGGCGAACCGAGCATGCATCATTCATCATCCAGAGCAGAGTCGAGGCAGTCCCTAGCTTGCATGCTAGTTTACTACTTTCCTAGTTTAATTTGTTAACTAATTAGGATTTTGTATTTATTCGGACTGTATTGTTCATTTGGGACTGTATATTATTTATTCGGACCCTCTGCGCGAGGGCACAACTGTAATAAGTGTGCGTGTGTGTGATGTATGTCTTCCAACCCCACGTCTTTCTCCCTTTTATTTACCCACTTATGATGGTTAGATTAGGGCATGTTTCAATTAGCATACAGTATGATAGCATGTTTGCATTCATTCATCTGTCTTGCATGCACCGGGCTCGGCGCATCATACTAACTGCATTGAATTTTCAATTTCAAGTTGAATACATGTTAGCTGTAGCATTTCATATGCCATGTCTAGAATAGCCGAGCCTGCTATAGTTGCACTTTTGCATGTGTTGCATTAGGCATTTCTGTATAATTAGGATCATGCATGGATTTCTAATTAGTTTCTGTTTTGGCTTGGAGTACACAGTAAGTTTTATGCTTTAGCATCCTTGCATGCGTGTGAGTGACTGCCATGAATAGCATGCTTACCATGAGGCTATATGCTTGTGTGATATAACTGCCTGAATGCCTGTGGGTGAAGGTTGGGTTATTTGAATTGGAACAATTCATCAAATGTGTGTTTTAAGCCCACTAGATAGTGGCAAAATCATGTTTTTCTAAGCCCCCCCGAGAGTGGCAAATCCACATCTTAGCTTACTTGCGGGTAGCACCATCAAACCACTTTAAAAAATAAACATGAAATGTTTTGTTCCAATTCAGACGATCCAGTCTATACTTGTATGCTGTGCGCATCACATAGTAAATCTAGGCTAATAACCGGAATAAGAACGCATAATGTTTTCAAAAATAGATATCATGGTTAGTAGAGGCCGATCTTTGATCGAGTGAGCGGGGGCGCTCACGAAGTGACCTTCCCCAATCGTACCCAAGTTCCCGAGCCGAGGCAACTTTGGTGATGACAGACACGTGGCCTTAGACAAACGAGTCAGGGTTTCCTAAATTTCCCCAAAATAAAACATTTAGGTGGCGACTCTGTATCTGGCAAAGCACTCCATCTTTGGCACTTCTTTCAAAATCTGTTTTCTCAAAACAATTTGCCGGATTTGGACTCTTTGGTTCAGATTTAGAACCGTGACAATTTGAGAGTCCGAACTGTAGTGAACCCCAAATGAATAGAGCGGGACTCATCCCTCCCGGGGCGTTCGGGGACGTCTACAAGGCCTTAAAACACCATCCCCATCTGGATTTCAGTGGTGAGAGGGCCAATACAAGGTGGTCCCGAAGCTCACAAAAAAGGCACAAAAATGAGGCCAAACAAGGCCTAAGAGGGGGTAAACAACCCCAAAAACAAAAGTGATCTAAAACAAAATTCAAAAGGAGCTCAAAATAAGACTTTTTTCAGTTTATGATAAAGCTCGAAAATGCTTCTAAGTATGGCTAAAAGATGAAGCAAAATAAAGACCAAAAGAGGGTAAAGTGTGTTACCCTTGTAGTTCCAGCAAAACCAACAGCTTTGAGACCAAAAAATCAGACCTTCAACCTCTGAAAATGGCCTCCAAGGACCTTAGATGAGTGGTGGAGGTGTGTGGCTATGAGGTGTGGTGCAAAGGGGTTAAGAACCAACACTTTTGGAGCTCAAAATATGGAGATAGAGAGAGATACAACTCTTGTGCCTTAGACCATTTTTTTTTTTTTTTTTTTTTGCAATGGAAGAGGAGCTCTTCTTTTATAGAGGAAGAAGGGTCCAAGCTTCTCTTAGAAGCTTGGAGCAAAAGGGCCAAAAGGGCCAAGCTTCTTGGAGAAGCTAGGCAAAAGGGCCAAGCTTCTTGGGAAGCTAGACAAAGGGTTCAAGCTTCTTGGAGAAGCTAGAATGAAGATTCAAAAGGTTCAAGCTTCCTCAAGAAGCTAAAACCAAGGGTTCAAAAGGTTCAAGCTTCCTCAAAAAGCTAAAACCAAGTGTTCAAAAGGTTCAAGTTTCCTCAAGGATCTAGAACCAAGGGTTCAAAAGGTTTAAGCTTCCTCAAAAAGCTAAAACCAAGGGTTCAAAAGGTTCAAATCCCCTCAAGAAAAGGTCTCGGCCAGAAAAAGTGGCCGATTGACCAAAATCAGTGGCCGGCCGACCAAATACAATGTCGACCGACCATCAATAGTGCCGACCGGCCATCACCAATGGCCGGTGGCAAGGAAACAAGGCCGGTGGCCTCAAGCCATGGCCGGTGAGGTGTGGGGATGGCCTACAAGCTATTTCCCACTCTCAGAAGCAAAACAACAAGTGTTTGATACAAGACCAAACACAAAACAAACAAGTCGAGAGGTTTTTAGGTAAGGCGCGTAGCCGAAACCTCCGAGAACTCAAGACGAACACAAACAAGGGTAATCCTCGAGTGTTCAAACGATGACGTCCAAGTCTTAAGGACGGTCAAAAATGGGGGTGTCTACACAAAGTTTTCATGATAGGGACCCCTATAAATTTTGAAATGACAACAATGCAATGACACAAAGGATGAAATTGCACACCCCCCAATCACAAAAAGGCGCAAAGCGCTTATAAGGTCGAAGTTCTCAACCGAAATTCCAACCCGATTGCCATAACTCAAATAACCTTCCAACTGTCCATGTGGAAGTTACATTCCACATCAAGACTCCGTTTAATTACACAACCTCTCAGGTCTAATAGATTGTTCCGGATCCTTCAAAGTTTACCCACAACACCTTGATTTTTCCCATTCACCCCTCACACGTATGCCTACATGGCACGTACATCCTTGCTTCACATTAGAGTCCTAACTGAACTTTTCAAGTCAGGCATAATATGCCATCTCCAGTCAACGCACACACCCGTGCCTTACACCGCACAAACAAGGACTGAACAAGTCGAAACAACTCTGACAGAGTGCCTCACTCACTTTACACAATTTTACTACCTCACTTGTGGTTCCACTATCCAAACTGGACAACAGACACCTACACCCAAGTGACCCAGCTTTATCAATCATCAAATCACTCGATTCCATCAGTAACCACACTATCGCCTTACCAAGGCGTTCTCTTAGGATTTCCCTAAGACCGATCCCTTTCTACACATCATCTAATAACAACATACGAACCACACACTATCATGTACTGTACTAGACAAAACCACCTCACTTAATGCAAGTTATCTCACACCCATACGGGATCCCTCATTCTGAGATTGCACTCACCACCTCGATCAAACTCATAATAATGAAATTTGCATACTTGATCTCTCGTACCAAATTAGTTAACAAGGGTTTACCACGCCACGACACCTATCATTACTACGTAACCGTTTGAACCGAACACAAGCAAACATAGCACCTTCATCCCTCAATGACCCACAGGGTCCACTCTTTATTCCACATCCTATTTGTCACTCGTCTCGAGAGTACAATCAAGACACTAAGTCTCCGGGCCAAACCATTAGTCATCGCTACTACTGAACAACTACCTTGAACCAAACCCCGGCACAATCGCATGTCGCCGACAATGCTTTCAAAGACTTACCCTCCTAACTCTCCAGAAGAGTAAAAGTCCTCACCCTCCTCGCCATTTTCCCAAACCTTCATCCGCAAACACCATACAACTGTGACCCTACTCACAGGTCACACCCTAACCACGGGTTATACATCTAACCAACCCTTCCGATAGCATCTCCTGACCTAACCAGTATTAAGGTACACACCTATCGCATTCAAACATAATAAATAAGTCCTGAAACTTAGAAAACATCCATTATACTACTGCCCGAGACTTAACACCAGCTGCTCACGACACCACTCACAGATACCAACAACCACGATCTTAATAAGGGACTAACAATCCCTCAGATAAAACAACCAATCAAAACATATGAGGATTCGGCAATGTTACCTACCATGAAGGTACAAGTCTATTCCTAACGAAACTATACGCTATTCCTCCGTAAAAACATCATGTTAACTGTACAAAATCTAATGTTAATCGCACACTTCACATCCTCTCGAGAAGTTCCCACGACAGTAGACCAAAATCTCTACCACGCACATAAGATCAAATAAGTAACACTCATGAAATTCCGCACACTCGGCAAGTATAACTGTTCTCGCCCCATGGTAATCCTGATCAGGACACGCATCCCTAAAAAATTCTTTTAAATTTCAAAATATGGCTCACCAGCCCTCACTTTTCCAAACCAAAACACACGTATACAAATGCATTATTACAAAAAATTTCCAATTTCTCAACAACTTATTACATTAATAACTTTAGAGCCACTACATGCTCCAATTCGCCCAATCCATGGAAATAAACAAACAAAGGCATATATATATAAACAAGCAATTTTGATGTTTCAACATTCCCCAAACACATTGGTTACACAACAGAACCCAATGATTACAAAATGATAATTCACCGGTTACAAAACGGCATACCCAAAACAAAACCATCCCACTGGTACTACCAACGTTACCATCCCTCGCTGGACCGCTAAAGTTGGTTATTCTCAAACCCAAGATATCCTATAAGCTTACAAGCCATGGACAAAAACTACTGATGTGTTCCAACTGGCCACACCTGGAACAACTGCATAATTCCCCACTTGGGGCCTGAGAACTCGACTCTCTCGAGACGCTCGAAATCTGGCATGCTTGTTTCTCATAACGTTATTGTCCCTGCCCAAATGAATAAGGTTGAACCCGACTAGGTTGCAAAACTCCCAAAGAAGTCCCTGGCTAGGTGCAGAAACGTTTAAGATGACCTGATTGATTACACCCCCTGTATGTAAGAGGTTTCTGAATACGTGACTGATCCAGAGTCTGAACTGGTGAGGATTCCAATGACTGTTTCCCCATCGAGCACTCGATTGTTCCAACCCTTGGCTGACTAGATGATCCCAGTGGTGCAACTACCGGTCAAACTACCAACCCTGCTCTCTTCCTCTGTGGGCAAGCCGGAGACTTGTGGCCTAGCTGACCACATTTGAAACAAGTGACAACCCTCTACTTACCCTTTCCCGAGCCCAAACTCAGCATTGGAAATTTAGAACTAGACTGAGCTCTCTGAAATTATTGTGGGTTAAAACCCCTCTGCCTCTTAAAAAGCCTACCAACACCCCGAGTTACAGGAGTCACCGAAATGGCCTCCTCCCCACTCTGACCTATGACTAATACCGCTGCATCTACATGAGCCGCAGCTTCAACAAGCACGCTATAACTTCTATGCCAAGACCCGGCAATCCTTTCTCGGATGCCGTCACACAGCCTACTCTCAAACTCCAAACAATGCAGTTCCTCAGTCTCCACCAACTCCGGAGCAAATCTCGATAGGTTAGCAAACCATGCTTCGAACTGTACCAAAGGTGTAGTACCTTGGCGTAACTCCATAAACTATTTCCGCAACTCTTCCCGTGTGGAATGAGGGAAATCAACACTTCCTCGTCTAGGCATCCTAGTGAAGGTGACAAAGATATTAGCACATTTTTGAAGGTGCCGAAGCTATCTCATTCGCATCCTAATACAATGGACAACTGTAATTCACTCCACATAAGCACATAATCACATAAGCACTTAGGAATTTCATTTTCGGATAATGACCGTCCCATTGCTTTGCTACAATTCTGGCTAGAAACAGCAGTGATCAAGTGCCTTTCCAACAGGACTTCCAGAAACCAAGGATCTAATCAACATCCTAGAAACTAAATCTCATACCCATATAGTCACATAAACATGTTATCACACAAACACATAACATCATACATAAGTCTCTAACAAGCGATACAAACCCATTGTAGTACTAACCACTTCCCACGTACCCCAAGAATTCAAACCCGGTACGCTCTGATACCAAGTTGTAACGCCCTTAAAATAATATATAATCCCATCATCTAACAGTCGTATATACATGATAGGTAAATCACATTTCCATACATACATCAGAGTTAATATTACAAAAGAATATTTCATATAGGTTCTAAATGTTTACAACATAACAGAATGCCCTGCGGGCTTATATCTTCCCAAGTTGCTACTTGGTTACAAACAGTAGAGTGCTAACTCTTTTACAAGTAAAGCCCTTGGCTTGCATTTATATGTAATCAACAAAACAAATAACAAAGCAGAGTCTTCAACTCCTAAACCTCCCAAGCAAAGATCTTGGAGGCGGCATGACACATGTACTTGAAAAATGGTGTCCCAAGTAGGGTGAGTCAAAGCCCAGTAGAGATATGCTAAACCAAATATAGGAAATAACTAAAACATTAGCATTCAACAAATGGTTAACACTTGTAAACCAACTCACACCATTTCCATAGCCCAACAACAATTACATCTATGTTTCAAACCACTTCTCCTTATTTATCCAATTCAAATCATAGACATGGTTCATTATCTAACCAAACAATTTAAATGAGCCTACCACTCATCTTATTAACACTTCCATTATCCACAATTCAAAATGAGACTACAACTCATATTATTAACACTTCAATTGTCAACTTTATTCATACACTTCCATTTATAAGGTTTCGGGACTTTCACCCTGGACACTCCGACCAACTTAATTATTAATGGAGTACATCCCCTATCTCCTCGCAAGCAAGATACATATACAATTTATTAAAGCATATAATCACATATGGAGTACATTTCCTATCTTCTCCCAAACAATGGAGTACATCCCCTATCTCCTCCCAAACAAGATACATATACAATGTATTAAACCATATAATCACATATGGAGTACATCCCCTATTTTCTCCCAAACAATGGAGTACATCCCCTATCTCCTCCCAAGCAAGATACATATATAATGTATTAAAACATATAATCACATATGGAGTACATCCCTTATCTTCTCCCAAACAATGGAGTACATCCCTTATCTCCTCCTAAGCAAGATATATATACAATGTATATAAACACTTTATCATATGCAATAATTAATTCAAGCACATATTCAATGCGTTAATCCCCATCGTCGTATTCAATGACATATTTCAATTGATTAGTTTCAATTCACCTAATCATCATGCTTTTCTACAACAATCATGGCTATCCTCCACCGATAGCCCAAAATAGTTATATCTAAACAGATAATTAAATTTATCAAACAGATAAATTAATACATTTCCATAGGTAAGCGATTTTCAATCCAACTATACCACTTAATTACATTCTCCCCCAATTTCATCATTTCCAACTCAATTATGTATTCCCATAATTAATTTCATTGTTTTGGCAACTAATTCATCTAATCCCAATTAGGGCATTTTTCCCTCTTTCTCAATGACACTTCTAAGGTTCAATTTCATCAATTATACACCCATAATCCCATTTCAAAACCTCACATTCACAATAGAGTCCAAAACCAAGAAACCCCTCTTTTATAATCTCAAATCAAACCCTAACTTTCCAAAACTTCCAAACATCTCTACATTTATACAAATGCCCAACATTTATGTTAAAACTCATAGAAAGGAGTAGATTATCCCTACCTAAAGTGGAAAGACTCAAAGGAGATGAAGAGAGAAACCCAAGATGCTCCAAACTTGATTATTTTCGGATCAAAATGAAGCCCACGCAATGCTCTACCTTTCTTACAAAGAGACTAGGGTAAAAAACCACTACAACAAGATGTATTTATAGAGAGAGAGAGAGAGAGAGAGTCGGATCTAGGGTTTGGAGTGAAAAAGTGTTTAAAAACACGCTGCTGCCAACTGATATACTCGAGGCTCGCTCGAGTAAAGGAGTGGTCGCTCGGCGACCAGACACAAAAGAACCTCGCTCGAGCACAGGAAACGTCACTCGAGCGAACAATGCAAAGCTTCAGGTTTGCAATGTAGAAGCACGCTCGAGCTCAAGAGTTCTCGCTCGAGCGAAGAAACACAAAACATAGAGCTTGCTCGCTCGTGCGTAAGAAATCTCGCTCGAGCGAAGAATACTAACCTTCTGGTCCAAACTAGACGCAACGCACGCTCAAGCACAAGAGTGCTCGCTCGAGCGAAGAGACACATCACAGAAAGCTCGCTCGAGCGCAAGAACCTTCGCTTGAGTGAAGAAACAAAAACCCAAAGCTAGCTCGAGCGAAGATGCCAAATTCTAGTCAGCAACCATTTGTTCCAACACTCAACCAATCTGTTCCAACACTCAACCAATCTGTTCCAAAATTACCCAACACATCCCACAACTCAAATACAAAAAAATAAAAGACAAAAAAGAGATATAAACAACAACATCCACCCACGGAACCGAGTCTGGAATACAATAAATAATGGAGGAAAATCGGGATCGCTATAAGGCATGTAAACAAAACTTGGATCCCTTTCTTGATATCTAGGGAAGACATCTTTAAACTCCAAAGTAGCAGACAATATCATATAAGTTGCATTCCACCGGGTTAGACAATCTAAAATCAATTTGTTTGAAGGCAACTGCAATTGCTTAACAATCTCACTAAATTGATTAAGATGCGCTTCTGATGCACTCAAGTACTTGACCCCATCTCGAACACCATTAACAATATCTCCTATTTGGCCAAGCCCATCATGCACCATGATATTCACTATGTGCGCACAACAACATACATGAAAAAATTTTCCACCAAAAGCAACTTCTTTTTCATTGCAAAGGTTTCTTTCAAAATTCTCAAGCAAACATCATTGTATGAAGCATTATCCACTGTTATAGTACACACCTTATTTTCAATGCCCCATTCAACTAGACACTTATGAAGAGCATAGGCAATGATAACCTAGTGTGCGGAGGTGGTACATTGCAAAAGTTAAGAACAAACTTTTGCAACTTCTAATCAATATCAATAAAATGACCTGTGACAACCATATATTGAATTTTTTGCCCTAACTTTCATATGTGATATCCCTGTTCCGTAATATGTTAATTGGTCCTTAATATGAGTAGGATTATGTGTTAATATGATTTTGTGTGCCATTATGTGAAAATATGTGGTTTTGAATTTCTGTCTGTTCACCGTAGGAATATCTGTTTGATTATCTGCTTTGGAAATTAAATTGAAGGCCTTATCGGCCACCAAAACCAAAAATGATTACGCCATTATAATTGGGATAATTTTTAGAGCCTATGGTGAAATTTAATTAAAAACTGATTTGGATCGAATTAATTAGATTAAATTAATGAATTAAGTGCTCAATTGTTTATAATAAAATAATATATGAGTGGTGGGCCTTTATACACTCAATTTCCCTCCTTTACCTCATTTTGGCTGTTGATAAACTCTAAGAAGAGAAGAGAGGGTCATTAGAGAGAGAGAGAGTGTGTGGGAGATTGAAGGTTTGGTCAAGAAACTTGGAGATTTTGGAAGTTTACTCAAGAGTTTGTTATAGTTTGGCAGATTGAACTCTTAGGTAAGTAAACTCATGGATTTTTGTTTGTAAATTGTAGATTCAAGTTTGATTAATGGCCAAGAACATGAATTAGTTTGGTTATGAGGAAATTGAGTTGAATTTGTTGAATTTGAAGTCATAGAACACATGCATGTAGAGAGTTGCTATGGATTTCCATGTTTGAGCTTAATTTGTGTAATCTATGTTGAAGTTTGATTGAAATCCATGTGTATGACCATTTCTTCACCAAATGAGTTGTGAATAATGTGTATTTCTCACATACAAGAATAGATCATGAAAGTGTAAGCTTTGCATATTGAATTTGATGTGTTGGTGATAAATTTGGATTAATTTGAGACATGCATGTAAGTAATACAAGAAATTGAGCTCCATGATGATATGTTTTGGTGTTTATATCATGTTAGTACAAGTATATATGAAATTGGAGCCATAATATGCAAGAAATGTGGTTGAAATGTCGAATTTGAGCTCAAGAACACAATGTGGGAAAACCCAGAAATTTGATGTCGCTCGAGCGGGGAAACCGCCGCTCGAGCGTAAATGTCGTGCTCCCAGTATTTTCTGTAGACCATGATGTCCGCTCGAGCGGGGAAGTTCACGCTCGAGCAGGGAGCTTTGTGGAATGAACTTCCGCTCGAGCGTTTAAGTTAACGCTCGAGCGTAAAAATGATACATCCAGCACTTTTTGCAGACATGGTGTCTGCTCGAGCAGGGAAGCTCACGCTCGAGTGGGGAGCTATGTAGAGAGGCCTTCCGCTCGAGCTCTAGAATTAACGCTCGAGCATAAATTTCACCTACCCAGTACTTTTGCAGGCCTCAGGGGTACGCTCGAGCAGGGAAGTCCACGCTCGAGCGGGGACCCTGTTTTCTGAAATTTTGTTTTCGCATTCTGTGTTTCGTTTTCCGTTCTCTTTCACTTGCAAGCACTCTTAGGCATGTGTTAAACATTGTAAATGAGTTAAAGAGATAAGAATAAAGCCTAAAGAGGAAAATGTGAATTTAGAACGGATTGAATTAATTGTGACCCGTATGTGTTATGTGATGTGTAGGGTCAAGCTCCAGGGCAAATCCACAAGTCGATCACTGTAAGTAATATCTGAAATATGTTATTGTCCAATTGCTTACTTCTACGTAAGTTTTGTAAAGTTCATTAATGTTGAATGGTGGACAAAGTTTGATATGACAAGTTTGAAAGGCTTAAATGCCAGTTTGAAATGAAAGTTTGAAAAGCTTAAATGCCAGTTTGATATGACAAGTCTGAAAGGCTTAAATCCCAGTTTGAAATGAAAGTTTGAAAGGCTTAAATGCCAGTTTGATATGACAAGTCTGAAAGGCTTAAATGCCAGTTTGAAATGAAAGTCTGAAAGGCTTAAATGTCAGTTTGATATGACAAGTTTGAAAGGCTTAAATGCTAGTTTGATATGACAAGTTTGGAAGGGCTGAAAGGCCAGTCTGATACGAAAGTTTGATAAGGCCAAAAGGCCAGTCTAATATAAACGTTCGAAAAGGCCAAAGGCCAGTTTGACATGAATGAATTGGGCCCAAGGCCGTCTGATGTATAATGTTCCAATGTATTTTCTTTATTTGATATCATTCACTGGGCTTTTGCTCACACCCATTCATGTGTTTGTAGGTAAGCCAAGAGAGGTCCAGACCCAGCCCCAGTGAAGCCTGTATGGGACAACCGAGTTTTGGAAAGTTAGCCTATGTGCCTCACGCATGAGACTCACCTTCGCCTTTTGCCATTTTGCTCTAAGTTGTTATGTTGGCGAAGTATTTGAATATTCCTGTATATAGTTTTCATGGGTTGACTTAGTTCTGGATGATCCTGTCTGTACAGAACTTCATGGTACTGGGTATCTATTGTGAGTTATTAATGTATATGTGTATGGTTTGTTTTAATGTGCCATGTAAGCACAACTCTAAGGACAAAGTTTTAAATTGCTTCCGTTTGGCCCCCATTAACTCTGTTAAGATACGTTGTTTTGGTTTGAGGTCGTAGGTAATCTTATGATTACTAGCCGGTTATGTCCTTAACCCACGGGGGCGGGTTCGGGTCATGACACCATAGGTCGGTTGTAATGCTAATCCTATTAACACTCTTCAATAATGTTTTCAACTTCTTCTTTTCTATATCATAAGTCGACACACAATCATTTTTTGTGGTGGTACGAGTTATCTTTTGCCAATGTGGAGTAGCAGTTTTCATGAACTTGTTAAATAAAGCATGCTCTATTTGCATAAAAGGATACTCATGATAAAGTATCATATGAGAAGCAGTTTCCCTTACCTTTGTTTGGTCATACTTGAAGGCTGCCACATTGGTTACCTGTCAAGCCCAGTTGTCTCAAGTGATAGAAACCTTTGCTTTTTGTCAGCAAGTTGTCTTCTAGCACAATTGTTCAAGTGCCTGAGAAGTTGAGTTGTAGCACCCGTTGGAGAAATGGCAAATCTTGTTTTGCAATGCATGCATTCAGCCTTCTTGGTACCATCTGGAAAAACCACTTCTTTAATTTCATTCCAAACTTTTGATGTTCGTTTCCTAGTCTTCTTTTGGAATGGATTGTTGTTTTCGGGAACTCCATTTTCTCTTGTATTTTCCTCTAGTTCAATTAAATTATCCACATCATTTGCATCTTCATTAACTGTGTCCATTAGTGGACTAGTGGGTGACTCCTCAAATGACGAAAACGATGTACAAGAATCTTGCTCTGGAGAAGAGAAATTAATTTATCTATTTGACATATCTAAGAAAAATAACAATAATGCAAGAAATAAATTAATACACTAATAAATTAACAATCAATATAAAATTAAACTATAATAATAATACATTAAGAAATTGAAATTTAAACCAACCATTGGATATATATATATATATATAATATATATAATAATAGTATATATTTAAACTAATAATAGCACCATAAACTACAATATTATTGAAGCACTAAAATCACATACAAAACTAAAATGCATATTCATGTTCAAAATTGCAGAGCAAATTCTGGTTTTGGGGTTTTGTTCAAGGATGCTCATTGCCATTCAATTTTACAAAATAAATTGTAATTTTGTGCGTCAAAATGTGAGCACTCATTATGCAACTAAAAAAACAGGGGACAAGATATGGACTGATAATTGAACCACCATTGAATCAAATAAGTGAAATGAGAGAGAAAATTATCCAAAACAAAGCATCCAAAAATTGAACTATTAGACCATAAAATTAGTAAATCATCTTTATTGACAAATGTAACCAACACCAAATTTGAATATGGATATATACACACACGCACACACACACACACGCATATATATATATATATATATATGTATGTATATATGCATGCACTCATTATGCAACTCAAAAATCATCTTCATAGACTGAACAAATATCAAAACTATGACATACAATCATAAAAAATAAGAGAGAGGGAGAGATATATATATATATATATATATTGTAATTTTTCCCCAATTTATATGTTCAAAACAGGGACCAAAAACCAATCAAAAAAAAAAATAGGGAACAAATATATACATGATTAAAGTTTCACTCCAGCAAAGAAGACAAACAAAATGTATATAATAGTGTGTGTATTAGAAGGGGTAGTGAGAAATACCTAATTCTGTAAATTTGAGACTGAAGGGAGAGGAGAGAGAAAGGGTTAATGGTGAAATAAGTGTAATGTATGCATATGAGCATGTGAGACACCATGGCTGAGAGAGAGAGAGAGTGAGAGAGAAGAGAATTAACTTACCATAATGGATTCAAGAGAAAAGAATAATCTCCCAGTCTCAGATCTTCACCAGAGCAACGACACTATACCGTCGTCGATGTTTGAGTGTTTGAGAGTTGATGAGTTTGTGCGATTGATTCAAGTGTTGGCTAGATCTAGATTGTTAGTGTTTTGCAGCAGTAATAGGATAGGAATGTATAGGTTACAAAGAGTAGCAAGCAGGAGCTGCGTATGAATTTGATACACCGAGGAACTCTAATTTTTTTTACTTATATACTATGGCTCGCGAGCCTTAATGAGCCGAGCCTTAGTTAGCTCAAGCTCGGCTCGTTTAACAAATGAGCCTAGAAAGGTAGCTTGAGCTTATTTATTAACTAATCGAACCGAGCTAGAATGAGCTGTTAACGAGCCGAGCTCGAGCTGTTCATGAATAGCTCGGTTCATTTGCAGCCCTACCTTCATGTAGATCCTCTATCTCATAGAGTTCTACATCTCTAGTTATCTCACCTCTGCTAGAGAAATCCTCCTATAGGAAATCCATATCTCGTGACTCAATTTCAGTTACACTTCCATCCGGATGCTCTCCCAATAAACACATAGCCCTTAGAATGCTCACTATAGCGAATGAAGATACAATTCTTTTCTCTAGGGCCCAACTTCCCAAACTTATGAGAAGCATTATGTATGTAAGCTGCTGAACCCCATCGCCGCAAATTGCCCATTACAGGCTTTTTGCCAGTCCACATCTCATATGGGGTGAAAGGAAATGATTTAGAGGGCACACGGTTAAGGATGTAGACAGCAGTCAACAAAGCATCTCCCCAATAAGAAATATAAAGACTAGCTTGTGCCATCATGGATCTAACCATGTCCAGCAATGTGCGATTCCTTCTCTCCACTACACCATTTTGCTGCGGAGTCCCAAGAATTGTTAATTCTGGTAATTCCTTTTTCCTCACAGAGCATTTTAAATTGCTCAGATAGATATTCACGTCCCCGGTCAGTTCTTAGAGCCTTAATGCTCTTGTCTATTTGATTCTCCACCTCATTAACATACCACCTAAAGCAATCCAATGCTTCTGACATGTGAGAAATCAAATAAACATGGCCAAAACGCATGCAGTCATCTATAAATGTGATAAAATAAGGGGCTCCATGCCTTGCCCTCACATTCATTGGTCCACATACATCATAATGAATAAGCTATAATGGGATAGATGCCCTTTTGGCTTTCCCAAATGGTTTCCTTGTTGCCTTTCTAGCAAGACAATGCTCACAAGTAGGCAAAATGACTCTAGCGAGTGGGCCTAAAAGGCCTTCTCTAGCCAATCTAGTCATCCTATTTTTCCTATGTGGCCTAATCTAGCATGTCATCTCATAGAATCATTATCACAAATAGATGCAATATAAGAAACAGAACCATTGGCATTTTTATTAAAACTAGAATCATTTACATCCAAAACTAAGAAACCTTCTAAAAGATAACCAAAATCATAAAAAATTGTTCCCAAATAAATGCTAACACCATTATTCTCAAAACAAAAGCTAAAACCAAGGCTCATCATGCTAATAACTGAAACTATGTTTCGTCGAATATCCGAAGCATAAAGAACATCATGAAGATACAAGGTGCGCCCTTGCCACGTTTCCAACTTGTATGTGCCAATGCCAAGCACCTCCACATTAGACTCGTTCCCCATGTAAACTTTTCTGCTCCCAGCAGGTACTCGGTGATACTCAACGAACCCTACTTTGTTCCTCGCAATGTGGTCTGTTGCTCCTGGGTCTATAACCCAAAAATGAGGAGAATGAGCAATTAATACTTGACTTGAAACAAAGCATTGAATGCGAAAAATTAAGTAAGGGAGTACCTTCTTCCACTCAAGGCAATCCCAAGCGAAGTGTCTTTCTTTGTTACAATTAAAGCATGTCAATTTAGCCTTTACCTTTTTGCCACCTCTCTTGTCCCTACGTTTGAAATTTCTAGCGCCATTGGGCTTTAACGCAGCTACTGCTTGATTATTAGGAGCACCTTTTGCTTTTCCACACTTGAACTGAGAAGTCCTACGTGAGCTTGACTCAATCACCATAGCAGAACCATCAGACTTAGCCGTCTCTAGGCACTCAACTTCTAACTCTAAATGGCACGATATGTCTTCGAATGTTTTCACACTCCCATTATGCATCATGTTCTGTTTCATCTGCTCCCAAGAATTTTGCAGAGATCGAACCACAGCTTGTACTTGTTTCTCTTGAGTCAAATTGTGCCCAACAGCCGCAAGCTCACGTATCATGGATAACATGACCCTTAAATGTTGCTTCATCGAGTGATGAGAGTCAAACTTCATAGTCAACCCACGTAGCTTTGCCAAAGAGGTGACACCAAACTTTTGCTTGAGTGCTTCCCACATCTCAAATGCAATCGGGTAATGCTCAAACTCACTAATCAAGTCGTTGTGCCTACTGCTCAACATGGTAAAGCGTGCACACCGATCTTTGTTACTCCAAGTCTAATAGACTTCAAGATCACGACAATGTTGAACTGCATTGCCCTGCTTAGGCTCAACCATCATTTGTTCAAGTGTGTTCAAAACTTCTTGCTCATTAAGGAGGTATTGGATCTTACAGCACCATATGTCATAATTATCGCCATCCAATTTCTCTCCCTTAGTTAAGTCTGTCACCACTGTCTTAGTTACCATTTCTACATACAAAGATAAAGGAAGAACAAATACGCAAGGAATATTAATGATAGCAACAAAAAATTATTTTGCAGCAAAAGAATCTAAATTAAATATTGATAACATTACACAAGTCTCAAGATCGAAAATTTGCTATGCTCGTAATCATTTCATGCGCCTCTAGTGACAATTATCAAAACTTAATTTAATTCCATGTGCAAAAACAGCAACCTCCCACTACTTATGGCATGTACAAAGCATGATAATTAGTTTAATTCCATACAATAGCATCTTAATGTAAATTTACAATTAACTCATGCTATATTCATTTAATAATGGAATTAAATAAATAAAAATAAAAAAACTAATCATGCTTCTCTAATTATAACATATTACAAACTCTAAGAAAAAAACAACAATATGCTGTGTTTAATATTCAGATTATGCCATAACAGAAAGTACGTCATTCTGAAATTTTTTGAAATTTTAAATACTTATAAACACACATAAAATCAGAAATAAATATTTCAGAATCTGGTAAACTGTAACAATCATACCAATAAATAGTAAACCATTACAGTAGTCTACAGTAAAAATTTCAGTTTCAGAAACTTAGTCATGCAACACTAGAAGCATTTTAAAGCATAAATAATGAATTATTATCTCAAGAAAAATATTTTTTATTTTCATAAAATTTTGAAAATTTTATAGTAGATAAAAAAATTTAATTTTAAGTCCAACAGTACCAACCACACTTAAAACAAAGCTATAACGAATTACTTATGAAAGCAATTATGGATTCAAAAAAAAACAAACAACGCCTTAGCACCAAGCAACCAAGTCGGCGCAGAAAACGGCGCGGCTCGGCTCGGCTCAGCTCGGTTCAGCCCAGCCCGCAGGTGGACAGCGCGGATGATGCACACGTGACAAGCACACCTGGCACATGATGGCGCGTAGGAAGTGCACCTGGCTCATAATGACGCGTGGCAGCGCGTGGAAAGCACACCTGGCACGTAATGATGTGTAGTCGTTGCTGACGGCGTCATCTGGCACGTGTGGCTCACGTGTCGCCTTCCAGGGTGTTTTCTAGTCCAATTTTGTTATTGTCGGACTCTATTTTCCAAAATAAAAACATTGATGGTCTCAAAAATAACATTTAACAAACAAAAATAATAGAGTGTATCACACTCTCCCTCCAATGAGAGTGAAAGTGCAGAAACTCTGCACTTCATCTTCTTCCTTAAGTCACCCAAAAATCAAAACGAACGCAAATTAGGGTTTGATTTTTCTCATCAACCATAAGTCCAAATCTAACAAATAATATATGGTTTCGAAGGTCTCGAAACAAGGATTCTAAATATATAAGATTTATAAACTAAAACTAAAGCATGTAAAATCATCACTCAAACAAAGCTTTGAGAATATAGAATGGGTCTTCATTTTTCTTGCAATCTAACAGTTGGATTTTCATGAAACTTTGCAGATATATTCTACATGAAATGTACTACAACATAAATTCAAGGTTGATCGGAGAAAGTTTGAAAAAATATTAATTTTTATGCATATATCATGTGTATATATATATAATTATATACATTTTTTTAATGCATAAAAAATAAGCACGAAAATACCCATTATGGCTCTGATACCAATGTGAGATATAGATAACACAGCGGGTAAAAGGATTCAAAGCATACCTTGTGTAAAAGAACCTTGTTGGTAAATCACGAAGAACCTTGTGTAAAGGATTCACGAAGAATCTTGTGGGTAAATCACGTGCTTGACAACCACAAATTATGAACACCTAACAATGAAGTGATACTATAGTATGAGTATCACCCACACTAGTCACAGTGTAGAGGCTTGATCATTTTACAGATAGAAGAGAGTTAGAGAGAGAGTCTGGGAAAAACAAATCATTCATGATTCTAATCATCCCGCATCCCATATATAACGTATCTGATATACAGGTTGATTTTATCTATCTATCCATATCTCTTGATAAGATATGATAGATATAGATAATAGATAGTAGGTTATCTAGATAGAAAATAATTTAAATTCAAATTCAAATTATTTAGATGATCTGATATAGGTCAAGGGTCATGCACATGGGCGTCCAAATCCAAGTCCAATACCCGGTCCAATTTCCAATAGTTATATTAATATTGTTGTTATCATGTCAGTTGGCAATGAGGTTGGTCTAGGAAGAAAACCCATATATGTTTTACGAGTGGAAAGTGAGCTACGGGACTCTTTTCCCAATAGATGTCCCACAGCATGTCGTTCTCATCAATGGCAAGTTTCCTGGACCAAGGCTCAAATGCACAACCAACAATAACATCATGATGAACGTGTTCAACAACCTGGACAAGCCTTTTCTTCTCCACTGGAAAGTATTAAGTTTTTGTCATTGGCAATCTCGTTTGACAAAATTTCTTTCAGTTATAATTTTATTCGATCTTTTATTTCAGTGCAGCTAGGAGTATTTAGATGCGAATTTAACCTGAATTGTGCCTATGCAAAGGAGTTTGTAATCTTAATTCTTTCATGTTTGTCACTTCACTGACTAAGTACAAAAATCGAGTTATCCGGTTAGCTCGCAAGGGTCCAAGGGGCAGCACCTCATGGCGGGTCCGAGGCAACGTCCCCAAAGTAAAAAGCAAAAATACAGTCAAAGTTGTTTGACCACTCGAGCAAAGAAAATGATCATCCAGTACTTTTGCAGAGCGTCTGATCTTCTAGGATGAAAGTTTTACCACTCAAGCGGTGAAAGTTGCGCTCGAGCGGTCAGCTTATATGTTTTGTACCACCTTTACTCACACCACTTGAGCGGTGAAATGTGCGCTCGAATGGTCTTCACGATCCTGTTTACTATAAAGTGCACAGCTTGCTATTTCTAGGGTTTGTGCCGTCCAGATTTTCAGAGAGGAAGAAAAAACAAAGTGTTTTATATTGGAGGGTGCTTTATGAGTGTTTCTTTGATGATTTAAGAGTGATCAATGGATTCATGAACTTTACATCAACATCATCAAGAAGTTTATTTATTTTCTTTTATTCACAAAAGATAAAGTTGTTCTTTAGTAGATTCCGGAGAACTTGGGCCTAAAACTTTGGTGGATTTCAGAGTGACTCATAGTCGTGGATTCGATATCAACGTTGTGGATTTAATGTTGGACAAGACCATTCTGAGGTGAAGACGGTGGTGGAAGAGGCACATTGGGGTCTGTTCAATTCGGGCGTAGATTCGCTAAGTAATTGAAAGTACACTTGTGTAATTTCTTTTTGTCTTCTTAGTGGATTGTTTTGTAGCTTTGGCCCGTGATTTTTTTATCACAATTCAATATGCTCCAATTGTGGTTTTTTCACGTTAAATTACTGTGTCGATTTGTCTTTGATTGTTTAATTGGAATTATTATTTATTGTTTAAAAATTCAAACATAATTACAAATCAATATCTCGGGAATTTTTATATTTTTTAGAATGGGATCTAGCAAAGGAATAATTCATAGCAAGGAGTGTTGGGAACCAACTGCCCAATTCCCCTTGTACCAATTGTAGGAAAAATATTTTTCAGTAAAATTAATTTAATGCAAATAAATAATAAAATAAAACACAAGAAATTTCTTACAGAAATTCTGTAAATTTAATACAGATTGTGACCAAAGCCAGTGTTTGAACACTATGTCTTTAAGATAGAATTTCGCCCTTACCTTTGGTGTTTGCAATTAATAGACGTCCTATCTCTAGGATACAACGATCACCCCACACAAAAATTACACAACTTTCTATGTGTACACCGAGCTAATTTGTGCAATGCACTCTCTCTTATATACTTGACTAGACGTAATGTATGAATCATAAAACAAACCTTAATTTATGCATCAATACCATAGGATGAGATGGTATTTATAGAAGTACTCATAACCTTTAGAATGGTCATGCCTGTTGGGTTCATACCCTTTCATATGAATAGACACCAAGAAGGATTGCATCCTTTCATTCAAATGGAGTCAATTCTCATTCACTTCTAAAACTTTCCAACAATCCCCTATATGAATGAAATTGATGACACAATACAAATGAAATGCAAACACTGACAAAGAGAGTACAAAATGAAAATATCATGCATCAAGATAGGTAGCTTTGGCCTTGAACCTTCCTTAGTGAAAGACTATTGGACTTACTAACTAATTAGTGGACGTGATGCCTTGAACTGTTCAACCGTTTATATAAGTCAAGACAATAGGATTCACACAAAAAATCTCTGAACACAACTTGGTTCTTTCATTATGCCCATTTTGGCCTTGGGCAATTCCTGGTTTCATGAGTGCTTTAGAAAATTTCGCCTTATCAATTTCTCATAAAAATGGCCCCTTCACATTCGTATAGGTGATTCTTATTTCGATATACCCTTTTAGATTTTTCAAAATTTAAGTAATCATTAAAAACATAGCTTATCCTAAGACCCTTACAGACAACACATGTTACAGATATCACTCTCATCATAAGAATTGATAAGAGATAAACTCTCTTAGTGATTTCTAGTGAGTCATCCATAATTCGGTTGTCCCTTTGAACCTAAATCTTGGGATCTCCAGTTAACTAGGTTGGGTTGCCATTATGGCAACTCAAAATTAATAGATTTTAATCACATTCCCCTCGATGAACTTTTCATCATTTGCTCTCTAGTCAAACTTTTTGTTTAGCGGTCGCTATTTTTCGTTTGATTTTCTTTTTTATATATCATTGAGTAGTTAGCGGATCCACTATACTGTTCTCAAACAATACTCACATCTAAGAGCAAATATCTTACAATATTAGGTCTTTGACTACATCAAGACTTACCATTTTTATGTCACTCTCATTTTTTTTAATTCACATTATAGACATAGGTGTTCCTTAGAAGTTAATGAAGCCATTTTTACTTCTACTTCAATTTTTCCTAATCAAAGAATTGATATTCTTTATGGACCTACTATCGAAACCGTTACTTTGGTAAAATTCTCCAAGCACCCCCATATTTTAAATACTCTAAGAAAAATTAATTTCCTTGTTAAGATATTATCACACAAAAATATCAATACACCCCTACAATTCTTATATAAATCAGAATATAACATTTTTTACTTATTACTTTTCAGGTACTAGAAATGAAATAGAAATTCAAAATAATTATGATTACACAAATCAAAATTAATGTTTACACAAATCATATCAGTATAGTTTTTTTTTTTTTTTTTTTGACCAAAGAGTCAAACAATTCAAAAATCTCATTTAATTGTATAAATCCTTAAAATGCATTCAAGAAAAAAGTACTTGTACAACGTATTTAAGAAAAAATATTTGTACCTCCAAATTAAGATTTTAACTCTTAAATTTGAGGCGTTCGGATCCTCTAGAGTAGTAATTGTGGAGCGCCATGTGTCCCATTTTAGAAGTGAATGGCTGAGATCGTTTTGATGAAGAAAAAAAAAATGTTTGTTTGTTTCAGTTCAATGACTCAAAGAGAGGGAAAAGGAGAAAGAAAGGAGGGGCTGAGGAAGAAGGCCAAAGGCAATGCTGCCTTCACCACTGGAAACTTCACGGAGACGATCAATGTTGTTGCGGACAACTATGTTCTCTACTCCAATCAATCCCCTCCTACGTTGTCGAGATCAAGTCTGGTGTCGCCCACGAACAACACAATCTATAGATCTTGGGAAATCGACAAATTTTGGTAGCACTATTAGAAAATTGACTTTTGTGTCTATTTTTTTTACGACTATTTGTTTAACCATAGCAAAAAATATATTTGCGATAGCATTTTCTAAGTTCTAATTTATCTATGTGCTTTATTTCTTCTATTTTCTTTTATTTATATTTGCCCTAGTCAAGCTCACTCAAACTCTCAACATCGCTCTCTCTCTCGCTCGCCCATTGTCGTCTTAAGGTGTATAGGGACCGTTTAAATTTATTTTCTTTGAAATAGGAATTTGAGAATTAAGAATTTTTGTGCACTATGTGTTTTTTGGGTATGGTTAGCTTTGTTTTTTCTTTGGGATTATTTTCCTGTGGGTTTGTATAGGTTGAAAATTATTGTTGTGTTTGGATTTGGATTTGGATTTGGATTTTTTAATTTTTATATTAATAAGTTTTTCTTGATTTGGGAGTTATGGTTGGATGGGGTTCTATAAATTGAAGATCAAAGAGGAGGAATTGAGTTTGAGTTGCATAAACTGAGTTTGAGTGATTGAGATTGAGTTAGATAAATTGGGTTTGAGTATTGAAGAGGAGGAGCTCAGCTGGCCGGAAATGTTTCTGCCGGCGCCAGCAAGGAGGGAGCTTCTTACTCGGCCCCACCTCTCTCTCTCTCTCTCTCTCTCTCTCTGAGCTGAAACAAACAGTTTTTTTTTTTCCCTTACCAAAACGACGTCGTTTTGATGAAGACTAATCTCAACATTCACTTCAAAAAGGGGACCCCTGGCACTCCACCATTACCACTCTAGAGGATCCAAACGCATGAAGGAAACTCATATCACAAGAAAATAATAATAATGATAACAAATAACAAATACCTAATAACAAAAAGGCTGTACTCAGTGCTTACAACAGAACAAAATATACATAGTACAGCACTTTATTCAAATATTGAAACAAATAATTTTAGCAAATGGCAGGTTATATATGCATAAAATATAATCCAAATTACAGCAGTTTCTACATTCACTATAATAATACATGTGCTAAGAAAGACTACAAATTACATGAACTATAACATAAAAAACATAACTTAGAAAAGAATGGAGGATAGAAGGAAGAATAACCCCCCAAGCTGAGCTGAGCTGGTTTTCTGCTAACTAGAATAGAAGTAGTACACATATGTTTCTATGCAACTGTGTATTTTGTCTTTCCTAAGTTAGGGATCAGAAGTCTGATTTCATGAGCTTTACTCGAGGCTTTATATTGATGTCATCAAAGGAAGCCCCCTGCTCTACATGAATGTAGTCCCTTGTTTTGAGAACCTGCCAAGTGGTAATATTAACACGCACAACAAATTGCTTTAGTATTCCAATATGATACAACAAAATCAATAGAAAACAAACAGAAAAATGGAAAAACAGAATAACAATGTAAGCCAAAATCAACCATTCCACAATTTCCAAGGACACCATGTTGCAAGCCTATTTATATAACATTTTCAATGAATAGCCTTCATCTATAAAGGTGCTTGGTGGTGGAATATTAAGATACAAGAACTAGTAAAAGCAAAAAAATGACTGCTTTAAAAAAGATATAAAATGAAGAAATTTTAAGATACATTAATTGGCTAATGAGGAGACTAAGGACAATTAGACATGTTAAGTTGAAAGACTACAACTATCCTTATACTAGATTACAAGTAAAGATGGAGAAAACACCGTTGCTATTTTTCACTTATAGAAAATATTGGACATGTTTATGTTTATTTTTGGTAAAAATAAAAAAACTTGTTCAGTACGCACGTCTTATTTGGTACCCACTTATTTTGAAAATAAGTGAGAGGGAGTAGCCCGAGGTGGCCGTTGGCAGGAAGTAGTGTCCGAAAGTGATTGTTGAAAGTCGAAGATGGTGGCTGTAGGCAGGAAGTAGTGTCCGAAAGTGAATGTTGAAAGTCGAAGATGGTGGCCAGCCGAAGATGGTTTTTGGCCAAAAGTGGTGACTACCGATAGCCAGTGATGATAGCTGAAGGAGATTGTCGACAAAGGTGGTGGTGGCCAATAGGTAATGAGCGATAGGTGATGGAAGAGAGGAAAGAATAGACATTTATTTTCTAAACAAGTGAAACTAACCTTTTTTTGTTACAAGGACTTTGTAAATTTTGTAAATGAGTTTACAATTTTTTCAAACAACAAACGAATTTTTATTTACAATTTTTTAATTTTTTTGAAAATATAAACAAAAAACTATAAAATATAAGCATTAACAAACGAGGCCTTTTACAAACTTGCCAAATTGATAGAAAGAAGACAAACTTTAATAAAGTTACATGTACTAAAAGTGAGGATTTTGTTTAGATAAACAGGAGAGTAAATAAGAGAAAATATAATGATTTCTCTTATCTTGTTTGGTTAAACTAAATAAAAGAAATATATATATATATATATTATGTTATTACCAAAATAACCTTTTATGGGTGTCAGTTTTTTATGTCATCTATATTTAAAAGGGCAATTTTGGTAATATAAAAACTAGTAATTTGTTAGTTTCTTTTCTCACCCAATCTCTCTACTTTTGGAGAGATGAGGGTTATAAGAGAAATGGGTTTCTCAATTTCTTCCCGTTTCAACCCATTCCTCTCTTCTTTACTAATCCAAACAAGTGAGAGAAATGCATTTCTTTTCTTTTCTTTCCAAATCACCCAATCCAAATGGTCTGTTAAGGTGAAACAGTTACTTTCAGAAACTACGAAATGAAAATCGTTCATAAAGCTTAAGAGGAGAAGAATATGCTTGTCCAGCTCCAGCAGCATATTAACTTATAATAAATGTAAAAGACCATAAACACTATCATGGACAATTCTCTTGAACCAAAAAAACTTCTTGATGATCATGGAACCCATAGCCTTCACTTCTAGGCTTCCAAAACCTACTTCACTTATCTAGTCATGCAATAGATTAAGTGTACCATTTGCTTGACATGAGCATATCTCTCATTTTTAATGCTTGAATGCTTAGTGTTAATTTCATTCCTTTGTTATATGAAATGTTTGAAAGCATAATTGTTAACCCTTTGAGACATGGTATAAAGATGCTTCTTTGAATGACTTAATTTGCATGCTCACTTGATATGCATTATATAAAGATTTAGAAACACGAGTTAGGGAGCATTGCAATGCTATGTTCATGTATGCGTCGATTCTCTAATCAAGGTACTTAATTGTCAGTCTAATGTGCTTGACATTTTCATGTGTTGTGTGAAAAACCTAATCGGAATTAGTGGAATGATGCAGCCTGCTGTTCATAGTAAATTGTTTTGGCTGCCAGCAATTATTTTACACACTAAATGAGGAAGCTGGAAAGTTTATTCTGGGCCGTTGAATAAGCTCAGGTTCAGTAATTCTCTAGGACTCGTGTTGAGCATTTAAGGAACACTTTGAATAACACTTTTTTAGTTTTATAAAAAAGCCTCTTAAAAGGAAGTGAGAAGTCAATCTTTTTAGAGAGATAATTTCCAGAACAGAGCTTAATATAGCTCCACCCCCGGTTAGGGTTTCAAGCATTAGAGGATTGGGTTTTGAGGAGTTGAACCCGTGGCTACTTTCGATCCCTCCACCATTGCATATCCCAGCGAGAGGTCAGCAACCAGGCACCATTTCTTTGCTGTTCAGATTCGAATTTTCTTTTAAAGAAACTGTTGTTTTGAGCTGAACTTCATAAGTTCTCAATTCTACTTCTTGTTATAAGTTCTGTTATCGTATTTTATAAATAAAGTTTGTTGACAGTTTACATCATGGTAATTATGTATAATTAGTAAACTTAATTGAGATTAATTGAGTCTAATCATGATTAATTAGACTAAGCAATATTAGAGAGTTAACCTTGCTTAATTAGTGCTAACCTTGATCGTTAGAGTTAATTATATGATTAGTTTGTTAGAAGTCATCACACACCTCAATGGATTAAGAGTGTCTCAATCTCAAGTGATTATACTATTCATTGGTCTATCACTCATCCATCTGCCCTATATTTATGTAGGAGATGAAGGTGCTTGACAGCTATGTGAATCAAGCTGTGTGTATATGTAAATCAGATGTAAAGACTGTATACTCTAGCCCTTGGCAAGGAAGAGCTTTGGTGTTTGACATCAATGTACAAATTTGGTTTGAATGTTCAAGTTGCACTTTCTTGTGTGTAAATAGGAACTCCTTGTGTAGGAAGACCCTGGATTGAGAATGTAATAAAAAGTGTTAAAGTTTCGTTTCATTAATTTATGCACTTGCTCTGAATGGATGTTGTGAGTGTATTAGGTTGAACGAATGTGTTCTACAGCTAAAAAGGCAGGTTATACACAAAATAAATATGAGTGCTACCAAGTACGCCTTTGGTAGTCTATGACTACTGGCTGGTCATTACCTAATCCCAATTTGGGGTAATTTGTGGCAACAGGGGCTAGCATGCGGCTCAGCACCACAAGACAAAACTATAATTTACGATTGTTACTTTAAACTGGAAAACTTGAGCTAAACATACCAGTGCTTCAAAAAACATCCTTGATGCCTCCTTACGAGTTTTACCAACTAACAGGTTGTCCATGGAAAGAACCTTCCTGCCATGCTCTGCTTCCTTGTCAAACAATACTTGAAGGTACTTGGCAACCGCTCTACAAGAAAAATAGAATCAGAAACTTTTACAGACCAGCACTTACGGAAAAATAAAAAAATAAAAAATATGAAATTTAAGAAGATATTTAAAGGTTTGTAAGAGTAAAGAAAGGCTCAACACTGAAATAGAGTAAACAAGTCGTCTGTAAAAGATATAATATGAAACTAACACATCCATATTCACGAATCCTCATATACATGTAGCCAAAATGAGGGATTATGGAAACTATACCACCACTGGAGATCCATCAAGCTATCAAAAATTCTTTTTAAAAAAAATCATTTATATTGCTAATATTTTATTTAGTATAGTTTAATCCCATTAAAAAAACTAAGGGAGCCCATCACATAGGGATCCACACCCATTAAACACCTACTATTTAAGAAGTTTAAATCACTTTGTTTGGTTAATAGTTTTTTTTTTTTTTTTTTTTTTTAAGTGAACTTTTAAAATATTTTAAACAAATTTTATTTTTATTTTTTAGATCCTCTTAATTTAAATACATTTAAAAAGCAAAATATTTGTGAAAAAATCTAAGAATATATAAATAAAAATTCATCACATTTTCTTTTTTCTTTTTTTTGTGTATATATTGAATTTTTTTAGATTTTTTTTTTACAAATATTTACTTTTTAGGTAGATCTAGTTTATGTGCATCTAAAAAATAAAAAATAAAATTTGACTAAAATATGAAAAAAAAAAAATCCTGAAGACCACAAAACATGAAAATTTAAAAACTTGAATTGCTTTTAAAAACAGAGTGAATGTCGTTTAATCTTTTTTTTAAAAAAAATTCTTACAGAATTTGTGGAACTTAAACATGTGGAGTGACCCCATCTACAAAAATTCCTAGAATGCCACTGTGCATAGCATATTAAATATACAAGTTTCTAAAAGCCCTTGGCTGCATTTGTTTTGGGGATAAAATGGGTGGGATTGCATTGAGAATCCCACGGACCCACCTATTCCATCCTATGTTTGTACTGTTGAGAGGGAGGGGGGTCATCTGGTGAACCCACATTGTTTCTCTCTGGTGTAATTGACAATAGATAAGGCTTGGCACAAGAAAAATAGTTGACACGTGTGAGCCCCACTTTATCCAAACCCCTAAAAAGCTCCAACCAAACACTAGATAGGGCCAAATGAAAGCATAAAATGGTTCCAGAATTAGATGGTTCAAGGCATCTAATCCACCTCCCCAATACCTATCCGCAAATCAAATGTGGCCTTGATAGAAGATTAGAACTGAATGTGTGAGTGTGTGTGTGTGTGAGAGAGAGAGAGAGAGAGAGAGAGCTAACAGAAAAAAATAGCCTCATATCTTCCACTGCAATCAAATCACAAGAACTTAAAACCTCTTCTGTTAATTGTTAAATTGACAGACATGGTCTAACCACCTACGCGACCAGGTTATTTATTTTCGGTTTCGTAAAAATAATTGAGAACGCAATATTCAAAAGATAGCCTCTTCATAATTCTGAGGAAAACCATATTGCAGCCCCTGTTTGAAGAACCATGTGAAAGAAACACACCTGGTGCGGGAAGACCATCCACTATTCTCAAGGAAGCTAGTTTGCTCAGCACTTGGGACATCATGATCATCTTCTTCGGCAGCATCATCATCATCCACATTCAAAAATCCTGAAAATCCATGGGAAAAAAAAAAAAAGAAGAAAAAGTTAAGCATAAGAACCATAAACAATTATAGAACAGCAAATTAAGGGCATGACTCGATAGAGATTTACAGGTGATTCACAAGATAAAAATAGAATAAAAACAAACAACAAAATGAGAACAGTATCTTAAATAGTTTCAAATGCGTTCAGAATAGCATAAACCATAAGACATTGAAAACCATCACGTAAAATTTGCTGGGCATGTCTCAGTTTTCAAATTAAAAATATAAGGGAACTACATGCATGTGGGAGAAGGGGAAAAAAATAACCAACACATGACTTGCACCCCCACAGCCTTTTATTTGCACCCCACTATAAACACACTTGCACCCCCATGTGTTGGTAATTTTTTTCCCCTTCTCCCACCTGCATGTAGTTCCCCCTAAAAATATAAATTTGCTTATTTTAGTTTAGCAAAAAGATGTCATGCGATTTTGACGAAGGACAAATAACTCCAAAAGCATCCATCATACAAGTAACAGAGTTACATTGAAGAATATATAAGGAAACAAACCTGTATCGTGCCCATCTATTGTGTAATCAAAATCCTGCATGTAAGGCAAAAGAGTGTGTTTAGACATACCTCACAAGGAGAAAGAAGAACCATCTATTTCTACATAGAAGGCAAGCAATAACGCCAGAGCACAGCAATCTTGAAACTGTTAAGACAAATGAAATTTGAACATTGTCTCATTCTAGAGAAAATGTGGTTTTGGCAGGCCAACTACCTAACAGGGAATCAAGATGATATCATGTATTAGGTAACCCATTTTGTACCTGAAGACACCAATTGCTATGGCAGAACTGGCATGTTGCAGCAACATTAGAAAACTATTTTCTTATTTATGGATATCAAGTACTTAGGGCTTTAGGTGTTTATAGGCATCTGTGTCCTATGAGACAAACTACACCACTAGGGGAGGTGAACCCCCACCACACCATAAGTTCATAGCACATGAGCCTTGCCTCGGCACATGAATTGCCTAGGCACCTCGTGATGTCTTCGTATCACTCCCCCGCCTAGGCACCACTCACCTCACTTCCTCAGTGGCTCTTAGGTTTTTGAATTTGCTGGAATTGGGTTATAACATGGATCCAAGGATTTTGTTCTCGGTCAAGTTATAAAATGAATTATTAAATGTGCTTAGGGCGTAAGGTGTTTATAGGTATCTATGTCCTATGAGACAAACTACGTCACCACTAGAGGAGGTGACAACACAGCATAAGTTCATAATGCATGAGCCTTGCCTGGCACATCACTTGCCTAGGCACCTCACGATGGCTCCATGTTTCTCCCCCACCTAGGCTCCACTGAACTCACCTGCTCAGTGTGGCTCATCGCAGGTTTTTGAATTTGCTGGAATTGGGTTATAACATGGATCCAAGGATTTTGTAATATGATAGAACATATTACAAGGCCAAACTGGTTATCCCAGCAGAAATTGCAAACACCATGTATATTAAGTATACAACTTACATCACAATCTTCAGTGCCAGTATGGCTAATGGTAGCAATATCAGCATCTATTGTGCACTGTGGAACAGCTTCCTGCCAACCTGGATATTCAACATTATTTAAGGGTGAATATGAAGAAGCTAATTTAGGTTCTTCACTGGATCCATAAGACATCAAGTCCTTGCCATGGTAGTCCAATTCTTCAGCAAGTACCACATCCTCATTTACAACCCCTTGATTGTGTTCCCTGATTTCCTCCATGTCTTGGTCAATAGTTACAACAACCTGGTTACTGAACCTATCATTCTCAGGAGAAATTACAAGAGAAGGATTTTCATTCTCGGTATGTGCAAAACAAGGAATCTGCATATCAGCTTCAGTTTCTTCGAACAAACACTCATCCCCTGCTCTAGATTCAGTTCCGCCTACAGCAGCTCTGTCATCATTTTCCTCTGCTGCTTTGATAGCATCAATTCCCTTGCCGCTGCTTAAATAAACTATAGAAACATCCATCTCAACAGACTGAATATCCAATTTCTGATCTGTTGACACACCTGACGCATCCATTTGCAGAGAATCATTACCACCACTTTCTTTATCCAACGAAGCTGACGGGACCATAAAGCCAGCTGAAATATTATTTTCATCACCTAAAACAGGACACTGGTGGGTTGAGGAAGCTGACTCAACCCCAAGACTAGTGGCAAGATGTAATACATCAGCAACACAGACGCTTGCTCCATCGATTTCTATTTCACCTATCTCCTTAGAATGTTTGCTTATTAAACTCGGAGCTTCCAACACATCATATATAGCCTCCATCTGCACTTGTGTGTCATGACCCTGGGACTGCAAGACATGCTCTTCAACAAGCTGGTTTTCAGAAGATTCTGCTTCCCCATTATTTCTGACTACCATAGACTCATTGATCCCTCCCTTCCCAGTTTTTTGGTTCACATCCGGCTCCATGGAGAACTCCATATCATTTGCTGCTTCAGTAGGATTATTTTCAACCTTTTTTGAAACCAAAATTAGATCTGCTGCAGTTTCCAGAAAAGCATCATGCACATCATTTTGGGTCACCCTGATTTCACTCAGGTCATATGTTTGACTATTCAATAAAGCCAATTCTGTTGATAAACCTGCAAAAATGTATCAAAATTAACTCAGTTAACTCATAAGAATGCATGTCCAAAGTCTCCCAGACACAGTGTCATGTGTTTCTTGTAGAACAAATAACAATATAAAACAAGGATGCACAATCCAGAATATAAATGAATTATAGCCTCATAACTACTGTGGCATTGCAAGGACAGCATTCTACACATACACAACCTTCGTGTGACTAAATGGCCAAAAGTTTTGAGAAAGATGACTAATGCAAATGGGCAGAGAGAAGCCACATAAACAATGGTGCATAAGCTTACATGTGACACAAGCAGAACTGGTTAGGCTTGAGACATTCTGACTAGGAATTACAAACAAAATACGCTATCACCATGCATCTAAAAAAATAGTACATAATAAGCATCACAAACCAGAGTGTTCAAAATAAATCCAAGTTCTACAGATCAAGTTCTAATGTCATTAAAAATTGCAACTGCAAATACATCATTTCAGATGCAATAATGCTAGGTATCATGAAAGAAGTATCATGAAAAGTCTTCATGAAGATTCTCCACCTTGGATTAGTTTATAGTGTTCGTAGTGTTATTGTATGTTATATAATCACCCTTGGATTAGTTTCATGAAACTTTTTATGATATTTATTTCATGATGCGTAGCATTACTCTTTCAGATGGGGCACAGAACAAGAAATAAATAAAGCCCACAGAAATGCTGAGTCATCTGGACCATGAGCTCACCTGTAAATATGGGTTCACTAAAAATTTCATCTTCCAAGAACCCTTTCTGAATCATCCAAATTTCAGGGTGAGTGCAAGGAGCCTTCTTCCGTATGCGACGTATGTCCTCAGTACTAGTCAACTGCTGTCGTATTACACTTGGGTGGAAAAGATTGCAGCATTGTAAGCATAGCACCAGATAAGATGTAACAACGTTAAAAACTAAGAACATCATGATGAATGGTACATGTAAAGAACTAAAAAATAATATCTGGCAACTAAACAAAAAACACTATTCAGTCAAATGCACCTTGGCTACCTGATACACATTTTATAAAATATAGCCTATTTGACACATACATACAACAGGAGAATAAACCAATAAGCTAAATCATAACTAAAATCTGTTTTGAGGACAGGAATGGCAAGAGTAAAGACTGAAGGAGTTTCTCCTTTAGACCAGTAACAGCACATGTAAGAAGCATAGTAGGATAAACACAATTTTCCTTGTTCGTTCCTAATTTAGAATATATATATATATATACCTAATTTGCAAAACAAACATCTTTATTTTATTTTATTTTTTGACAGGTCACTTGCAATAGAAACATAAAAATAAAATAATTAAAACATAGATAGCTTATACGGCAATATAAACAAAGTAATAAACATAAAAAACAGAACATACTCGCCATGCAAAACCATGGTATCGTCCATAAGAAGCTTCCTCTTTGAAGCATAAACCCGGGGTGTAATCCGAGGGCGTTTCATACATGTCATTGCAGGTGGAGGTGTGGGCTTCATTTTCAAAACTGAAGATCTTCTACCAACTGAAGAATAATATAACCAGTTTAATCAAAAACTACATAATAATGAAAGAATAACATACAATCCAAGAGTTCGGATTTGCTAAAGTCAAAGATCTCAACTTCATAGGTGAAGTTGGCACATTATGGGACTAATCTGTACCCAGGTTAATAATCTGAATTGTTCATCTCATATGACAAGTTGAGAAGAACATGCATGCAAAAAATTAGATAGCAGACATAAGTAATCACATGATCAACTGACATATATATTATAACAAATAGACGGTCTATTCTTACAAACATGTAGGCAATATAGATAAAAATGATCTAATAGTATAACAATCGACGTTGGATCAACTTAATTTTTTACATGGATAATTTTCTTAGTTAGTTGTATAATATGAACAGTTTAGATCATCGAAGTAAGTCCAAATTGATCCGATCATGGGTCAACTTTACGGTGAAGTTGAGATCTTTGACTTTAACAAATCCGGACTCACAATCCAACTAGATTCCAGAAGCTAGAACTTCTAGAATAAACATACACACAACTTTAACAAATCCGGACTCACAATCCAACTAGATTCCAGAAGCTAAAACTTCTAGAATAAACATACACACGACTTTAACAAATCCGGACTCACAATCCAACTAGATTCCAGAAGCTAAAACTTCTAGAATAAACATATACACGTCAGTGTATGACGAGATGGAAATTTCACTTCTCTAATTAGTTTTGGGACCAAACTAGCATGCATGAATTCCATAAAAAATTTCAATACCTAAAATGGAAGACAACAAATCATTGTCATCAGGAACAGACTCCTTTGTTCTTTTGGAATGGGCCATGCCCAATGATTCAACTGAATTTAAACTCTGCAGAGTCATTGTACTTTCAGTGAAACTGCGTTTTTTTCCCGCAATGTTGTTGATCCCAGCATCACTTTCGTCACCAGTTGCTAAGTGTGTTTTGTCTGGTGTGGACTCCATCAACAAATTATCCTGTAGATCAGCAAGCCCTTCTGGTACAGAAAGCAACTTTTCTGGTACAGGCAATTCAGAATTCGCAGAGTCGTCTAATTTTTCTAATTCAGTATCTCTCGAATTAATGCTGTGCACTTGATCATCCAATTTGCTGAAGTCCGCCTGAATATCTTCACAGGAAGCAGGATCTGTTGTGTGGTTTTCCTCCAAGACTGGTTTCATAAAGTCAGCATGAAACCCTTCACCTGGAAAATGAGACCCATAAAATCAGAGATACAAGTGAAATTTATAACCATATTTCTACATAAATTATGTTTCGTGAGCTTTTCAAACAAACCTTGCACCTCAGTAGCATGGGTTGCCACCTTTCTTCCAGATATCTCCAATGAGCATAGCTCAGTAACTCCAGATGGCAAATGAGGAGAACCTGACACGTCACCTCCAGCATTTAACATACTTGGTTGGTTCAGCTGCTTGCATGGCTGAAGAATATGCATGTCACCAGCTGCCATTTTTTCACAAACAACATGGTTCAAAATATTGGAATCCTTTGGATCCAGTAAAGCCTGAGTTTCAGGGTTCTCGAGATCTTCTCTACTGGGGGCTTCAGTATGTGATGCCACTGCATTGATAGAGGGACATGATTTTTCCATATTTCCTGCATTCTCCACACTATTTGATAGTTCTGGCATAAGCGATGCTTGATTGATCTGTAAAATACATTCTGAGGCCGTCTGGCAGGTGCTAGATAAGCTTGACTTCTCAGAAATATTTTTAATAGCAGTACAGGAGTTGCCAAAAGGATCCTCCAAAACAGGCGCTTTGTCAGAAAAATTAGGACTTGACACAGTTCCGCCCAACCTAATTCCTTGGGGTTCTATACCATCTGCATTGGCCACATCAATAGTTTGAGTAATGGGCACATTATTGCTGACAACTTCTTTCTGCAAATCTTCCACCTCATTTTCCTTATCAAATGCAGTGAAGTTTTCATCTGGAAATTCTGATACTGGAGTAATGGCTTCAACTGGTTCAGCTGAAAGGAGATTCCCCGCACTAGATGGCGAATCTTCCCATGACTTTAGTTGGTTAATCTCCTGGTCACCCAAAACAGTTACAGGGTTCATATCATTCGGCAAAGACAAACTCACTGCATTTTCATTACCACAATGAAGATCTGATTTGCTGGACATGTTTGTCAGGTTCTCTTTAGCCGCAAATTTTATTAAATTATGATCTTCAGATTCCAGATGATCATCACTTGCTGAAGCCTCCTGAATATTGGACAAATTTGACTCTTCCCCTAATTCCAGGTGATCATCACATGCTGAAGCCTCTTGAACTTTAGACAAATTTGGCTCTTCCATCAATCCAGGAGTACATGGGGCCTGAGCATACTCAATGAAATCAGTATTCCCAGCAAGACCTTCAAGCTGCTCACAAAGGAAAACAAAGTCATTAAACCAAGGTGGCTACTTAAAAATACCATGACAAGACGCTAGACTCACTTCTACCTGAAATAGGACAAAATTGACCAAAAGTTTTAGGGAGCAAAACCACAAAATATGGAAAATAATAATAGTAAAAAAATCATCAGCTATTACTTGATCTTAGAACTGAAAATTAACCTGATTTACTCTGCCAGTAGTCAGCAACACCTCTGAGTTTCCATTAATTCCTTCATCAGTTTTGTCTTGCTCAAGATGTACCATTGGTTGAACAGATGCAGGCTCAGCACTGAAATCAGAGAAGATGAATGGAGTCAATCAGAAATTTGTAATCTTTTGGGTGATTAATACAGATCAGTCCATGAGAGTAAACCACCAATTACAAACACAAGAAGACAACAACTTCTAACACGAGGATGCATGCTTTTGGAAAAAATGAATCTGCACATCCATATAATAATGTAGCAAAAACATTACTAGGCAAGCCAACAATGCCTGTCCTCACAAACTTTTGCGGAGGAAGCACAAGTGGCACAAATGCCTATGTCGTTAGTCATTACTTATCGAACTTTATACTCTGAAAAAAAACTTGTTTAAGGATTTGCAATAGAGTTTAGATCCACCATAGTATTAAGACAGAAAATTACATACGGGGAATGGTTAAAAAAAGGAGTAAATCAAATGAGTAATGTGCAGAACATGACAACGTGGAGGACAAGCAAAATATATAATTTCATATATTTAGTACATGTCATATATATGAATATTTCACCTAAAGATATTAAAAAATGTAACATAATACTAATTCCTAAAGTTTACATGAGGGATTAATATGCATAAATTTAAAATCTAAATTGTTTTCTTTTATAATTGTATTCCAAGTTATTTTGTTCAAACTTAAATCATGTTTCATAAAAGTCTAAGCAATGAACATGTGTGCCTCTCAAATGTCCAAAGCATGTCCGAGTCTAAAAAAATAACAGGACACGTTTGGCCAAGTGTCCAACATGTGTTGGGAAGTGTCCAGTATGTTTTGGTGTCCAACATAAACACACAATCTTCTTAGAAGCATCTATACTTCTTAGGTGTTCCCCATATTGCTCGGTTTGTGCTCCCCATATTGTTGCTTCCCATGTGCACTGTTATACAACTCATTCTCCCAACAAGTGCACGATATAATGCGGCATCAGGCATGCCTACTAGGTGATGCACCCAGCAAGCATATCCAATTAGCTATGTGTACTATATAATTTATTGTGTTCCTTAGATAGATGGTTGAGAATGAGTGACGTGCCCATAATAAATCCTCTATATTACACAAGAATACAAAAACATGTACGAATATTTAGATACACGTCAATCTCATTGGATTTGGAGAAGAGACCAATCTAGAAACAAACCCATACTCCACGCAAGTACCCAAGTCCTAAAACATAAGAAATATATTGTGCATATGAAACTGAAAATGTTCCTCAACTGCAGGGCAGTTTAAAAGTCAGAATCATGTCTTTCTCTCTCTAAAGTTAGTTTCCAATGATGGATAACTAAACTAATAAATGACTACAGCATGCAGTGTGTCACCATCCACTAATAAAGTTTAAGAAAAGTTTGTTATGACCAAGCAGTTAAAAAATGAGATCCCTAATAACACAAAAGAAAGACAAAGTAGTTTATAGTCCCATTAAAGGAAAGAGCATACCCTGAATCCAGCATAACTCCAGCATGTCCAGTAGCGATAACCTTGTTCGAAAACAATTCCTGTTTGTAGTCATTTGTAGCAATCGACAATAAACTTCTAATGAAAGAAAGTAGGATTCTCCAATGCATAAATAGAATGTTACATCATATCATGACATAAATCCACAAACAGTACATTGATGTAGGACACATTAGGACCTTGTGATAAACTGCCTGCAATTGGATTTTTTACTTATGGTTGAAACATTGTAGGATTTAGGGTTAACAAGATGGAAGAAGGATTCTAAGATTCGTACGCAAAAAGGGAACAAATTTGGTTTAGTTTCCAAAAGGAACAGGTTGGATTTCCAAGAAAGAGTATGCTGAAAGTTCTGGACAAGATCTAATTTAAGTGCTTAGGAGTTAAATCAATGGCCAATAGCTAAACAGAGGTGTCAGGGTCAATTAGAAAAGATTGTAGGGCATTGTAGAAAGAGAGGTTGCTATCAGATCATGCACAATAGCACAACAAAACTAGGGTTCTTTGGGAAGAGAAAATGATAGAGAAAAACAAGGCAGGTTAACCGTGCAAGGGCTAAGCAAAATGACACAAACACAATAACAAACTCCTATAAAACTCAATACTTATCGAAAAGAAAAATTATACATATCTAAAGACTAATAGGTCTACTTTTAGATCTTAAGTAGAAGACTTATTTTTTCGATTGGTGGTAGACAACATATAACACACCCAATCTTCACCCATAATACAATGGACCAAAAATAAAATCCACTTCCAGCAAAATTAACAATAACTACAATAGCCTTGACTTCTAGACATAAGAAAACAAAATAAAACCAACCAACAAGAAGCAACCTTTGAACAAACATAAACTACGATCTAAACACTACCATGACACTTTCCTTAGAACCAAAAGAATTTCTTAATTATTGTGGAGCTCGTAAAATTTGTTTTATGCTTCCAGAGCTCGTAAAATTCAATATATCTAACTTAAATCCTTTGCTCATATGTTTTTAATCAGTTCTCCAATGTTCTCAATAATCTAATGCATTTATATTTCTCACACTTCCATTGTGCAACATCTTCCTTGGTATCTTAAAAATCTTTTCATAACACACAAAACTAGTATTTACTTCAACGTTTGTAGGAAACAAAATAGGATCTTGAAACTTCAATTCCAAACTGAAAAAAAAAATCAGCTTGAAGAACCTTGTGATGGGTTTAGGGTGAGGAAAAGTTGAAGCTTTCAGGTTTAATAAGGTAAAGGAAGAATTCAAGGTTGTGTCACAAATAGGATTGAGTTTTCAGGACAGTGTACCATATGCTCAAGACATCAACTAATTTAAAGGTATTTAGGAGTTAAAACCAACAGCGAAAAATTAAGGGAAAGAACTAGAGTTAATTAAAGGTAGGTTTTGCGACAGAAGGTTCAATGGCCATGAAGGCATAGATAAACTAGGCTATGAAATGGTGCATAATGGATACGGTTTTGGTGATAAAAATGAGACTGGAGAGAGTATCTTAGATTTTGCATTGGCTTTTGACCTGGTGGTTGCCAATACTATGTATAAGAAAATGGATGAGCATTTGATAACCTTTAAGGGTGGGTCAGTTAAAAACCAAATAGATTACTTTTTAATGAGAAAAGTGGACCACCTAAAATGTAGTGATTGTAAGGTGATTCTTGGAAAGAGTGTGGCCTCTCAACATAGGATTTTGGTACTAGATTTATATTTTAAAGGGCAATACCAAGCTAGGAAGGATGATGGGTGTCGTAGGACAAGATGATGGGACTTAAAAGGGGATAAACTAGAAATATTTAAGAATAGAATGGATAAGGAAGCTGCTTGGGACTTGGAAGATGATGCTAACACTATGTGGAACTCGATTGCCAATTGTATGAGGAGAATCTCAAGGGAAATGTTTGGAGAGTCGAAAGGAACGGGACCCAGCTTTAGGGAAACTTGGTGGTAGAATGAAGAGGTTTAAGCGATAGTTAAGGGAAAAAAAGAATACTTTAAAAAGTGACAAAATGATAGAACTGAGGAAAACCTTAAGAGCTCCAGATTGGCTAATAAGAAGGGAGGTCAAGAAAGTAGTGAGAGAGGCTAAGTTGAAAACTTATGATGACCTATATACTAGACTAGATAGTAAGGAGGGAGAGAAGAGGATATACAAACTTGCTAAGATACGAGAGAAGAAAACAAGAGATTTTAATCAAGTTAAGTGCATCAACAGTGAAGATTCTAAGGTATTGGTGAGGATGAAGAGATTAAGGAAAGATGGAAGAACTATTTTGAGAAACTATTAAATGAGGAACATAAAAGTACGTCAATAGGGGAAGAAATAGCTAGTAATACGATAAATCAAGACTATAGGTTCTATCTCAGGATTAGGAACGTTGAAGTGGAGATTGCACTCAAGAAGATGAAATCAAATAAGACTTTAGGACCCTATAATTTCCCTATTCAAGCTTGGAAGTGTTTGGGTAAAAAAGGGATTGTTTGGTTGACTAGGTTATTTAGCAAAATTTTGTTGACTAGGAACATGCCTGATGAGTGGATGAAGAGTATTTTAGTGTCAATCTATAAGAATAAAGGAAATGTCCAGAATTGCAACAACTATAGAGGAATCAAGCTAATATGTCATACAATGAAAGTGTGGGAGAGGGTGATGAAACGCTGATAGCAAGATATAACAGAGATGTCAGAGAATCAATTTGGGTTTATGCGTGATAGGTCAACAATAGAAGCGATTTATCTGTTGATGAGAGTAACAAAAAATAGACATTATGGTGTTTATCAACCTTGAGAAAGCATATGATAGAGTGCCTTGGGATATAATATGGTGGGTGTTGGAGAAGAAAAGGGCGACAAAAGATTACATTGATATGATTAGAAACATGTATGAAGGGGTGGTGACCACTATTAGATCGCCTGCTGGAAAGACAAATAAATTTTCTATCACTGTAGGGTTACACCAATGATCTATCTTAAATCCTTATCTTTTTGTGTTAGTTATAGATGAGTTGACAACAAATATTCAGGATGACGTGTCATGGTGTATGCTTTTTGCAAATGATATCGTGTTAATGGATGAGACTAGAAAAGGAGTTGACACAAAGTTGGAAATTTGGAGAAAAACACTTGAATCTGAAGGTTTCTGAATAAACATAACTAAGACAGAGTACATGGAGTGTAAATTTAGTAACAGTATCAATGAAAGCAGAGGAGAAGTGAGAATTGAGAATTGAGAATTAAGAATTGAGAACCAAAACCTGTCTAAAGAGTGATCATTTTCGTTATTTATGATCAATTATCACAACGGCGGGCAAGATTGATATGGATGTAGCCCATAGGATTAAGGCGAAATGGCTTAAGTAGAGAAGTGCGTCTAGGATACTGTGTAATAAACGAATACACATTAAACTAAAAGGTAAGTTCTATAGAACGACTATTAGACCAACGATATTGTGTGGGACGAAGTGTTAGGCAACCAAGAAACAACATGTAGATAAGATGCGTGTTGCTAAGATGAGGACGCTAAGGTGGATGTGTGGCAAAACTAGACAAGACAGAATTAGAAATGAGTGTATTTGGGAATTGGTAGAATTAGCACCGATAGAAGATAAGTTGAGAGAGAATCGATTGAGATGGTTTGGTCATATTTAACGGAGACTAATAGAGGCAGTAGTAAAGAGATGCGGTGTAGTGACGATAGATGGAAGTGTTAGGGGACCAGGTAAGTTTAGATTAACGTTGACTAGTGTTGTAAATAGAGATATAGATCTACTTAATTTGACTAACGAAATGGCCTTTGATAAAGTCGCGTGGAAAAGAAGGATTCATGTAACCGACCTCATTTGATGGACTTAAGGCTTGGTTTGGTTTAATGTGGTTTTGCGACAGAAGGTGGATTTATGTTATTCCAGTTCTGTGAACAGTAACTTGAGTATTTTGCAAATAGAATTAAAAGAAGAACAAAAGAAGAAAGGAGGAATATTTATATTTTTTAGGTCAAACCACCATGTTTTGTCATATGCATGGAACCATATCTTTTTATTCTTCCTCACGTCTTTTCCCTGCATGTCCCTTCCTCAAATTGTATGCTAATCAGAACTCAGTGTAGTGGACCACTAGTCAAGACAACAGCTATACATAAATTAAGGATTTTTTTTTTCTTTTCTCCATTGAGAACCTATAAAAATAATCTCCATCTTCAGCAATTTATCAAGACTAAATGTCTTAATAGTCCAATAGACCCAACAAGCCCACAAAATATGAATTTACTTTACAACTGCACTATGATTATGATTATGATATATTACCTCATCAAGGTCCAACCCAGATGTTTCACCATCACCAAATCGCTCTGAAAAGAAACCACAAAAAACAAGGGAAAGTACAAACTAAACTTAGATTTAGAATACACCTAACTATCAAAGAAGTTAAAACCAAAGCATCTTGCCATGTCATGCAAAAGTGAATACTAACCATCAAGTCCAAACTGGGTTGTGGAGTAAACCACACTCTCCATCGTATCCTGAAGCGTAATCTGCTCCCTTGTACTGACATGATGATCAACAAAATTACTGCACAATTGCCAGTCAGTAAGCAAAAGTCAAGTCAAATTGGGAAAAAGTGTTAATCTTAATCACAGAATGTACCATTTTCAAGAAACTAACAATTTACTATCCAAATTTTAGGAATCCTGAAAGTAGGAAAATAAAAAGAAAAAAGAAAAAAACAACAAAACTGAGAATTATATTCAAATAAAGGTACCCAAAACTTTCCAACTTATGCTATCAACTTGATTATGTGATGATCATCATTCAACACTTCTTTTAATCAGTAGGCATATCAAAAAATATATCAGGGAAGGTCAATGCTTGGTGGTAAAGACAGCTACTAATATTCAAGAAAGTATCAAGAGATGATACTAGATCCCAAAAAAAACCATAATCCAGTCAGCACCAATCATCATTTTCCATATAGACACAAGTGATTATGTGACGCTTTGCTTAAAAATACGAATTGGGTAATTTGGCACCAACCCCTGAAACATGTCACTATCTGGTAGCTCAAAATCATCAAGATCAAAAGTCTCAGGCAACGTTATGGAGTGATATGGTGCAGTAGATTCTTCAGGTGGTAAATCAACAGCAGTTGAACGAAAGGCTTGCTTTATCTTGAGCAAAGCCTCACTGCAATCGTCGAAAAGGTAATTCACCTTTCTTGAATATATCCTCACCACACCAAGCAGAAGATGGCTAGATAACCGAAGTGCAATTGGTACTTCAGGAAAAAGAATTGAATCTGTCAAGAGACGAGCATACAGGAGTTAGATGAGTCCAATAGAGCATTTAACAACAAGAATGGAGATAACCAAGGCAGCTTAACTCAAGTTGAAATGGAACTATGGCCATTGAAACAAAATGGTAGCCCCTAATACCGTACTAATAGTCAGTCTGATTTCCTTTAGTACAATAGATACTGAATAAAGGCTGGTGAAAAATTTACTTAACAAATAATAAAAAAAAACTCTACTAGCTTCAATTGATTTAAATAAGATAATGACATATTCAGATCAACCCCCAAACAAAATGATTCAAGTCCCTTAAAAATATTCTTTGAAATCAACCCCCAAACAAAACAAAAAATAATTCAAATCCAAATACTCCTAATAACAAATGCCACCTCCAGCTTTTTACAGTTCCATATTGGTCCCAATTATAAATCTATGGAACCCTGAATGGCCCCAGCTTTCAATTTTCTCATACACATAAATCATAATGGCCTTATAATGATATACTTGTAAAACAAGCCCCCCTTCTTCTTTCTTTTACCCACATCCTGTAAATTTACTTTGATACCCATGAATCTTTCCATATTTTCAGTGTAAGCCAAATGCAAACGACCATCATCGATCTTCATAAGTTAAAAAACTTCAAACAAAAAATAGTTGTCAAAGAAAGTTCTATATTTGCTTTTATGTAATGAATCTTTTCCTGGTAATGTATGAAAACTAAATTAGAGTGATATTTGTATGTTATCATTTTCAATGGATCGCACCCTTGGATTCACTGGCAACACCCATACAACTCTCCATCTCAAATGCCTAGGTTCATTAGACTAAAATATCTTTACCATCTAAGTGTCCCTAAAACTTTAGGTGATTGCTAATATCATGCAAATGTCAATCTCTTAGTCACAATCAAATCTACATCCCAATATAACTTCAGACCAACTAATAGCTGGGATCCCAAAGGGATGAAAAGATTCTTGTGACCTATGTCATAGTGAGAAATATAGACTGACTAACAGATACACATAGATGCTAAGAGAAGTCAAGTTTATAGTAGTACTCTTTTTTTTTTTTTTTTTTTTTTTGATAAATAAGTTTATAGTAGTATTTACATCCTATATTAGACCTAGTAAACTTCATGTCAATCTATGATGCGAGACCATCCTCCATACTACTACACCTGAAGCTCCAAGTCGCATACGTTACTTGCCCAGCAACTTGTACAATCCCAACCGACAATAGCTAGAGTTTGTATTTCATGCACAAAACTTAGATCTTAACTAAACCGAAATCAATGAACTCGGCATCCTGATTGAATCTGTTGATATAGTTTGAGTTTGAGTGGCTCCTTTCAACAATAAGATTTGGTTGCCTAAACTCAGCAGCTCTCTACTATGCTAACTATAATAATATATGAGTGAGAGGCACTATTTCCGGAGCAATTTCCATAATAATTCAGTCTCCTCTTCATGTGAATTTTGTGTTAGTTGTCCTGCAGCAGATATCTTATGCAAACACAAAAATTCATTTTTTTCTGGGTGGATTTTGTCAAGTCAATCACGTAAACAAATATCTTGTTATGGATCTCATTTATTGATAGTCTTTATTTGCACGATATATTCCAGCTTATTAATTTATTTGAAAAACTACATTGTATCTTATGACCCAATATATGATATGCAATGAGAATGATTCAGACTCAATCCTTTATGAAACATAACTTGAAAGCTACAACCCCGTTACTTCTTTCAATAGTAAAATATGTATCATTTAATCAACATAGAAACATCCCGCAGTATTGGGTGGAAATATTTGCTTTAACCTAAAACCTAAGAAACGCAGACACTTGTCTAGAGGAAGCGTGTCATGACTGACACTTTCGGACACTCATATATGCATGTCTGACATTTCTAACATGTCTTGATTAAAAAAATCAAATTCATAATATCGGACACTTTATTGACACTTCACAAAGACTTCGGTGACACTTCTTCAACTCTTTGAAGACGTCCTAAGTGTTGCATTCTTCTCTACACTCTAAATATGTTTTGAAACATTAATAAAATGAATACATGTGTATTACATGTTTTATAAGAATGTAATTGTTACGTAAATGATATATTAGTGTTCAAGTTATGAAATATATAGTTTTTATATGTAACTAATACAAGAGGCATATGCAATGAGTGGCAATGGTTACTTGTTCATACAGCAGAAATGGGAAGGTTTAAAGCAGTAGTGAGTGCAGTAACTGGAGTTGATGACATGCCAGGCTCCATTAAAACCCTTTCTTGAAAACTAGGCAATGTTTCAATAATATAAATACTTCAATAACCACTCATTTATTTTTTTTCTATAAAAATAATAATAATTAAAAATCTTTTAAACAAGGAAGCATCAGGGAGGAAAAAGGAATTTCAAGCTGGCTTCGTAATACTTTTAGTTGCATCATGCCATGGAAACCTCTAACTAGACACCATTCTTTATCTTGGATCATCAACTACATGAGAAGTAAGTAATACATAACCTCTACCATTGCTTTGAAGAGGATTATAGTGAACAGACTACATGACCAGATTCTCTCAAAACAGGAGATTAATTAAATGTTACAAATTCTGGCCCAACCTTGTCTTCCGTATTTGCCAAGAAATGAAGGTCTGCAAATTGAACTAGGCACATGAACATGTTGTAACTGTATCCTCAATGGATGAATTAGCAATGCATAAAACTAGTTGATCAAGTTAAACATTAATGCAAAACAGGCAATTAATAATGTTATCGAGCCGCGGAAACTTGTCTAACTAATAAAGATAGACTGTTAACGGCAGTAGGTATGCAGAATATACTGCAGGGATGATTCTAACACTAGGAAGAAGAAGAAGAAAACATAGCAAGCAGCCTTGTGCATTGAATCAATCATTTCAAAAATAATTCAAAGAAATGACCATAGAGAGCCATAATTGAGATAGGATATAAGTGCAACTGAAGCCTGGAAACGAATCCTCCAGATAAAACATGATAGAACAGCAGCAAGATCCAATTTTTAACCATAATAAATTATTCTAGAAGCTCGGAACAGAGAGAGAGAGAGAGAGAGAGAGAGAGAGAGAGAGACAGTCTTGCACCACTAGAATAAATAATTTCTAGAAGTTGCTTCAGTCGGACCTACATACAAGCTTTTGAACGACAAAGAATGCTTGTTTATGCTATACAAAAATAAAATTAAAAGAAGAATAAAACTACTGACCAACAGAGACACCGATATCGGTATCGGCAACCTGATTCTTGCGCAGCTTCCGCTCCAAATGTGCCGCAATCCATATGGTCCCGAGCGGCCCCTTCTTTGCCAATATAAACTGCGAGTAAAACATCTTTCTATCCCCGCAGTAAAGCCGTGAATTAATACAGATTCAGAAAATCCTCTCCCAAAAAAACCAAAAAAAAAAAAAAACCCTAACTTTCCCTTTTCCACTCAACAAGAAATCCCAAATTTCTTACTACTATCAAACCCGCTTGTACAATTTCCACATCCGCACCCAAAAAACCCCAAACTCATCCCGAAACTTCATCTAAATCTCAGTATGTTAGTAGAACCCACCCACCCCCAAGAAAAATATCTCAAGTAACACCAAACCGCCGAGATTCCGCCCAAGACATCACATCAGCCCTTTCGTTTCGCTGCAACACCCATTAAAACCAAAGAATTCAGGGAAAAAAATAAAATCCAACTATAACAGAGAAAAAGGAAATTCAATCACAGTAAATTATATACCGAATTGGCCAAAACCTTGTCGGAATTAGAAGCTCAGAGACACCGAACACTTTTGCTAGAAGATAGCCGTTGACGAAGTCTCGAAAATTTGGGGAACTAAAACCCTAATAATCTTTTTCTTTTTTCTTTTTCTTAATTTTTTTTTTTTTTTTTTTATCTTATGGGATCGCTCGTGTCCAACGAACCTTGAAACTCAGCTGAAGAAACATAACTTACAAACCTTCAAATGCTGAGATCGAGCTCGAACTGGGTTGATGCGATTTATCTGGGTTGATGCGACTATCTATTCCTATTTCTCTATTATATATTATATATTATTATATTATGTTATTTTATATAGGAGTAACGAGTAATAATATTAATAATATTTTTATATATATAATAAGGGTCCAGCTTGTCTTAAGTTGAGATCCATTTAATCCGGTTTATAGGGTCTATTTTTTGGTTCTTTTTGATAATCTGAACCGTTCAATATGTAGAACTCGTCAAGTACTATATGTTTGTAAAAAATCACATTGATAGAATATCAATAACTATGTGATCAAATCAGTTTTGTATAAAAAAAAATGGACGGTAAAAAAATTAACAGTTGATAAAAAACTGTTTTGTTCACATAGCTATCGATATCCGATCAATGTGATTTTTTTAAAGATGTATAGCACTCGACGAGTTCTACACATTGAACGGTTCGGATTATCAAAACAGGACCCGTGGTGGGCCCTCACGGGCCCAACAGCACGGTCCAATCCGATCTTGGACTGAACTAAAGCCACTGCCTATAAAAAAAATACATAAATTACAAATGGACTTCCTCAAATTTACTTAAAATACGAATTATTCTTATATTTTAAAAATTATATTTCTTCCCTTAAATTTTTTAATTTCATCAAAATATCATTTTTTATTAATAAATTATCAACTTAATTAATAATTTTTAAAATTTTTAAAAATATAATTTAAGTAATTTTATTATTATATATGAGAGCAGCTCAAAATTGTATTTTTTAATTAATTCTATTAAATAAATATTTTGATAAGGAAGTGTGATTGTAAGAGTGTAATTATAGTGTGAAGTGAGTGTGCTTTTAATAAATGTGTTTATATATCTTGAATGTTTTGTGCAATCTGTTTTCAAGAGTGTTATCCTATGTAAGTTTTCTTTCTTCTTGTTTTTAATTTTAATATAATACAAGTGTGATGTTTATTTAGTATACTTTTGATTTTTGAATTACGCATTAAGATTAATGATAGTTACCAATACATTGTTGATTTACAAGAAGAATTGTCTAATCTTAGACTATTATTATCCCTTGTATCAAGTCAATTGATTATTAATTATAGTCAAAAAATTTCGACTTTCAAAAAAAAGATCAAAGAGTAACAAACTTCTTTAAAAAGACTCCAAAAGCATTTGCAATCTTTAATCTAGGTCTAATTCTATCACTTACATGTGTTTCCTTTTGGTATAGGAGCCAAATTAAGCTTAGAATTGATTTAAGTCTCTTCCTATATAACCAGTGTGGCACCCAAGTCACAGAAGTCTGCAAGTCGTTAAGTCATTAGGTAGGAGGCCATTATTGATCATTTGAGTTTATGCAAAACCACCTGTTGACAGCTACAATTATTATGGCAAGATTATTTAAATAATTTTCTAACCTAATTTATGGTGAAGGTTCCTCGACAAAACCAGTTATTATTAATCAAAGTGATTTAGAAATAGAAAAGATTGAAGAACGTCTTCAAAATTAGAAATTACCCACCAAAGATATCAACTATTTATATGATAAGAAATTTGAACTTAAACAAACTTATAAGATCAAAACAGTTGAACAAATTGTACCAGTAACCCAAGACAATCAAAATTTCTAGTTACTTGATCGTGACACCATTCTTAAATTTCAAAAAAAAAATCAATTTTTTACATTTAGGTCTGATCCAAGTTGGTGTCAAACCCATGACATGCCTACATCTTAACAAATCTTGCACTCTTAGAGATATGCGACATTATGATTATGATGATTCATTATTAGGTGTTATCAGATCCAGTCTTGCTCATTGACCAATTTACTTTGAATGTTTTCCTAATTTTGAGGTATCCTTAATAGATCCTAATATTCTCAAAACTCTTACACTTAACATCCAAACAAAGCGTTATAATATAGACTCTCCATCTTTTAATATTATGGTTTGTTATCGTGTTTATGTCAAAGCTATGACCACTTCTTGTCCTGCCTTCAAATATATTGCTCCAAACCCCAAGCAATCCACCATTTTATTTCATGTTTATCAAGAGAATGCTGAAGTGATGGTTCCTCAAGTTATAACTTGGAAAAAAGTTTTACAAGCTGATGTCGAAGATGAAGAGGATACATGGGTGATTCCTAATGTTGTTTCGACCATTACTTCTCAACCCCAAACAAATCCAAATACTATCCTTCAAATTCCAAATAGATCAGTTGTCCTATGTTTCCAACGATCTAGGTCCGTGCGTATCCAATCACAAACATCTTCACAACCACCTTCTACAAGGTATCATACTCTTGCTTAAACTCCTCAATGCCCTCATCGACACTCAATCGACATACCTTTACATTCTACTCGCAGATAGCCTAATCAAATTCCATATACAAATTATGCTAATTTTAGTCGCCTTCCTCAAAACATCGATTTTGACATTAATTCTTTATCAATTAATGTTATCCAAAATGATTTCACAATCAATCATAACTTACTCTCAAAAGAATACAATGCTCCTTATAATTCTTATAATATATTTTATTTTACACAAAACCATACTACTGCCTAACAACAAATTATTAGGTTTAAATATTTCCTCACCTTATGACAATTACAACAACATATACATTTTTTCCATTGGTATTTTCACCAATATTGTCATCGGCAATGTGTAATATGTACGAGTAAAAAAAGAAAAAAACACACACACACACATACCTTCAATTGCCACAAACCAAAGTCTTTCGTCCTTACATTGGCTGGAACATATATTTGGTTCAAGTTCTGAGTGGTACACGGCCTTCCAAATGTCCCTCATACAACACATCTCTTAATAGTATTTTAAAAAAATATAATAAATTTGATATAATTATATTAATGGGGTATAACTCAGCGGTAGAGTGTTACATTAACGAAGTGAAAGCCATTAGTTTGAGCCTGATTATCCTTAAACCCAACGTGAGTTTTTCTATTTTGACTTGGTCCCCCCCCCCCGGGTGATTGAAAAAGAATGGATAAGAGGCTCATGGGATTAACATAAGAGGGTGAAATTAGTAGACACGCTACTCTTAGGAAGTAATGCTAGAGCATCTCGGTTCGAGTTCAAGAAACAACATGTCGTCTTCTAAAAAAGATAGAATAGTCCTATAATGAATTCAATTCCTGATTTTCATTCCGTCATTAAAGGATTCCTATTTTTCTTTTTTTAATGATATTTTTAACCTTAGAACACATATTAACTCATTTATTTTTATTAATTATATAGATTAAAAAAGAGAAAATTTGTGATAAACCCAATTTAAGAAAAGTATAATGCATTAGGTCCAGTGGATATTTTTTTGTTGGTAAGAGGTCCATACTTTATGAAATAATTTGGTGAAAAGTCTTGAATGATATTTTATTTCCAATTTTACCGCTTGACGTTTTTCTATCTGTTTGACTTTTTGTTTACTATATGTTCAAATTTATATTTATCTATTCATATTTTTTTTTTATCTGTTCAAATTTATATATATTTGTTTAAATTTTTCAACTATCTGTTTAATTTTTTCCCCCATCTATTCAATTTTTTCCTCTAAATTCTATTGATTTGTTCAATTTTTTTTTTTTTTTGTAAATTCTATCTATCTACCTATTTTTCCCCCTAAATTCTATTTAATTTTTCTTATCTATTAAATTACCAATTTCTTATCTATTACTCAAATTTGGAAACCCATTTTCCTATATGTTTGAAATTCACAAATTAATTCTTATATCTGTTAGAATTATCCACTACCAACATTCAAATATTAGACAAAAAATCACAAACTATTAAAGCTATTTAAAATTTGAACCATATCTTACTAATCTGTTCAAAATTTGTCTATATTTGTTTTATCATCATCATCATCAATAACAATAATAACACCACCATCACCGTCAAATTAATAACAAAAATCAACTACTTGTCAAAAAAATTGTTTGAACAAATCTACTTATCTGTAAAAATAAAATAAAATTAATCTTTTACAATCTATTTCATTGTGATCATCGTCGTCGTCGTCGTCGTCGTCATCATCATCATCAACAATTAGAAAAAATAATAATGATAATAATAATATGTTGAGGAGCAGATCAAATCAAGATTTGGATTTAGCAAAAAAGAAAAAAAAAAGAAAAAAAAGAGTAATATGTTGAAAAGATTTGTTGAAAACACTATCTGTTGAAAATATTTGTGGCATTTTCTAAGCCAGATCTGTTATAAAAAAAAAAAAAAAAAAAGATAAAACAAACTTGAGACTCACAGCTACTCCATTACTACCTAAACCACTACAACAACACGTTCCAACCTTCACCGACGAGTGGAGAACAATGAAACGTCGAAGGTTGTGGAAAGTTTCGGACAACAAGAGAAATATTTGAGAGTACGAAATAGTGGATTATATATCAGATTAGAGGTTCAAAAATCTAATTATATATCAAATTTGAGAGAGAGAGAGAGAGAGAGAGAAAAATAGAGAGTGTGTGCGCGAAACCCTAACCCTAACCCTTGCCTTCGCCATCGTGTCCTCGCCCGCTGTCGACATTTCTCTTGTTTCTCTCCTGCGAGTCTTTCAGCAGAGTCATTGCGCTTCTCCATTATGTTGATCGCCGCCGATGTAGATTGCTGCTAAAGGTGGCTGAGTTGTCGATGGCGGTGGTGAGAAGATAGAGGAAAGAAAGAGAAGAAGAAGAGGAAGAGAGAGGGGAAAAGAGAAGAGGATGAGAGAAAGGAGGTCGCAGGGCAACGACGACCTGAGTGGAATCGTCGGAGACAAAGTTGCGGCAATTTGAGGCAAAATCTAAAGAGAGAGGAAAAGCGAGAAGAAGAAGGGAAGACTGGTTTTGATTTTTGCATACTTTATATCGTATATATAGCGAGTGCATTTTGGTCATTTAACATAAACTTGTCCTTATGGACAAATTAATTAAGTGCCAAGACCTTTGGCCAAATAAAATCCAAAATTGTAATATTATCATATCCTTTTATACTGAAATGAATATATATATATATATATATATTACTTTATTTAATTTTGTCTTTACATCATTTGTATTAGTCTCAATCTATTTAACCTTAGTGTAAAAGAGACTGATATAATTATGTTAAAATTATAAAATTTATTGTAATTTTTTTTAAAAAATCTCATAAGAGATCAGTGCAATTTCATAAAAAATTTGGGTTACCGTAGATATGCATCACCTTGCTATTCGCCCACAAAATGGAGATAATGATTTGAAGGTAAGCTACCAATAAGTCTTAATAGTTGGACTTAATTTTCATCAAATCCTAATGAAAATAAGTCCTAACAGAATCATCATTAGAAAAAAAAATTTGTGACGATTTTTTTACATATGTTGCTGAAAATTGACAATTAGTGACTTTTTGTTATCACAATTTTATAAATTGTCAGTACAATTTTCAATTAGTGACGTTTTTCTGTGACGAATTTTTCAAGCTGTTGCTGAAAATTGAATATTATCTACTTTTTTGTGACGATTTTTTCAAACTGTAGCTAAAACTTATAATTAGTGATATTTTTTGTGACAAAATCTTCAAACTTTGCTGAAAATTAACAATTAGTAACTTTTTTTAATCGTGTATGATGAAAAATGCTATTAATTATCATGGGAGTTATTGAACAATAAGTCTACTTAATAAGACCTACACGTAACATGTTAGATATTTTGTCATCCATGTGAAGGGGATCTTAATGTTTATACTAGAAGATTTTGTCATCTCCCTCTGTAGCAGCCAACTCCATCCCCATCCATCACTATTCATACTGTCCTAACTCCGTCCATTGTCACCTCTCTTACGTTCTACTATGATGGGTACCACTATTTCTCTTACCTCTCTCCTTTCTACCACCACCTTTCTTATCCTTCCATCATGATAACCCTTCTTCAATACCATCCCCTTCATCAACCGTCCCCCACAATTACTACCCTAGGTGTGATACCCCTGTTCCGTAATATGCTAAATTGGTCCTTAATTTGAATATGATTATGTGTTCAGCATGATTTTATGTGCTATTATGTGTATATGTGATTTTGCAATTCTATCTGTTCACTGTAGGAATATCTGTTTGAGTAAACTGCTTTGGGAATTAAATTGAGGGCCCTATCGGCCACAGAACCCGAAATTGATTACGCCATTGTGATTGGCATAATTTTTAGAGCCTACGGTGAAATTTAATTGAAAATTGATTCGGGTTAGATTAAACCGATTAAATTGATGAATTAGAGCCCAACTACTTTATTATTATAATCTTGGCCTTAGTGGGCTTTGTTGTCAAGCTTTAAACACTCAATCTCTCTCTCCCTAGCCTCATTTTGACTGATAATAAACTCAAAGAAGAGAAGAGAGGGTCGGTTGGAAGAAGAGAGAATATGAGATTGAGGGTTGGCTTAAAGCTTGGAAATTTTGGAGGTTAAGCTTAAGAATTGCCATAGATTGTGAAGATTAAACTCCTTGGTGAGTAATTCATGCATTTTTAGTCATCATCTTGTGAATTCAAGTTTAATAGATGGCCAAGAGCATGAGTTAGTTTGAATGTGAAGGGATTGAGTTGTATATGTTGAATTTCAAGCTAATAGAAGCATGCATGTAAAGAATTGTTATAGATTTCCACGTTTGAGCTTACTTTGTGTAATCTATATTGAAGTTTGAATGAAATCCATGGGTATGACCACTTCTTTACCAAATAGGTTGTGAATAATGTGTATTTCTTACATGCAAGAGTAGATCATGAAAGAGTAAGCTTTGCATGTTAAAAACTTGATATGTTGGTGATGAATTTGGATTAATTTGAGGCATGCATGTAAATGACATAAGAAATTGAGCTTCCTAATGTTGTAATTTTGTATTGGTAGCATGTTAGCATGAGTAAATATGAATTTTGAGCCATAACATGCATAAATTGTGGGTTCAAAGTCGAGGTGAAGCTCAAGAACTCAATCTGAAATTTCCAGAATTTTAACTTCCGCTCGAGCGGAGAAATCGTGCTCCCAGCACTTTTGGCAGAGTTGGATGCCCGCTCGAGCGGGATATCTCATGCTCGAGCGGGGAGTTTTGCAGACGGGCCTTCCGCTCGAGCGCTCTATTCCACGCCCGAGCGTATTTTTCATGCAACCAGTACTTTTGCAGGCCTTAACGGTCCGCTCGAGCGGGGATCCTATTCTCTGAAATTTTATATGCTCGTTCTGTGTTTTGTTTTTCGTTCTCTTTCACTTGTAAGCACTCTTAGGCATGTGTTAAGCATTGTAAATGAGTTAATGAGATGAGAATAAAGCCTAAAGAGGAATATGTGAAGTAAAGAACGGGTTGAATTGATAATGACCCTTTTGTGTTCATGGATTGTGTAGGGTCAAGCCCCAGGGCGAATCCACAAGCCGATCACTGTGAGTAATATCGATATTCGAATAATTGTGAATGTCCAATTGTTTATTCCCTTATAAGCTTTATGATTGCTGATTGGGATTGTGGACAAAAGTCTAACATGAAAATAATTGGACCTAAGGTCGTTTTGATAGAAATGAATGGACCAGAGGTCGTTTTGATAGAGATGAATGGACCAAAGGTCGTTTTGATAGTAATGAATGGACCGGAGGTCATTTTGATAGAAATGAATGGACCGAAGGTCGTTTTGATAGAAATGACTGGACCGAAGGTCGTTTTGATGAACATGAACGGACCGAAGGCCGTTTTGACATATATGGATGGACCGAAGGTCGTTTTGACATGGATGAGTGGGCCGAAGGCCGTTTTGACACGAATGAGTGGGCCGAAGGCCGTTTTGCCACGAATATATGGGCCAAAGGCTGTTATGACATAAATGGATAGGCCGAAGGCCGTTTTGACATAAATGAATGGGCCAAAGGCCAGTATGTTTGGAACTACAGTCACTTGATCTAAACCTTGCATGAATGTACATATGTTAAGTAGGAATATGAATTGGGCCCAAGGCCGTTTGGAGTATGTTGTTCTATATATTGTTTATATGACTTCTGTATTTGATATTATTTACTGGGCTATCGCTCACGCTCATTCATGTGTTTGTAGGTGAGCCGAGGGAAGTCCAAACCCAGCCCCAGTGAAGTCTGCCAGGACCAACATGAGTTTTGAGAAAGTCAGCCTTGTGTCCCACGCATGAGACCTATCCTTGCCATTTTGTTATGTAACTATATTTTGTTTTGCTGGCAAGGACTTTATGTATATTTGTAAATAGCCTGTCATGGGTTGACTTAGTTGGATGATCCTGTCTGTAAAGAATTTTATGGTACTGTACTTTTAACGTGGGTTATTAACGTATATGAGTATGGTTTGTTTTGAAGTGCATATAAGCACGGCTCTATGGACAAAGTTTTTGATTATTGCTTCCGTTTGGCCCCTTTACTCTGTTGGGTTATGTCTATTTTGGTTTGAGGCCGTAGGTAATCTCAGGATTACTGGCCGGTTACGTCCTTAACCCATAGGGGCAGGTTGGGGTCGTGACAGAGTGGTATCAGAGCACGAGTTAATAACTCACACACTTGTCCAAAAGAGCAATAAACGTCTAGATAAGATCTAGGATGCATTCATGTGATAAATATGAATTTGGAAGCATTGATTATATGCCTAAATGTTTTGATATGAACAATTGGATGTCGTAAGTTGTGAACTACTTGCATTGCAAATCACCTGGAAATATGTGCTTCTTAGTGTATGCATACTTGTGTACCTTTTATGTGAAATATAATGCAAGTTTAATCAGATGGTGAGGACCAGAGGTGATGAGATAGAGGAATCTTCTACTACCAGACTGGATAGAATGGAAAGACTGATTCAGGAAATGGCAGAGGCTTTGAGGCAGCAACAGGAGCAGCAACAACAGTGGCAGCAACCACACCCGCCACCTCCACCTCCGGCACCACCCGTGCCAAATAATCAAAACGATGACCAGATAATAGCTCTCACCAAGGAATTCAAGAAAATGAAACCACCACGGTTCCACGGGGGATTAGATCCGTTGAAAGCCGAAGCATGGGTCCTTGGCATTGAGAAATTATTTGAAGTGTTCCCCTGTTTAGAGACTCAGAAAGTGCTTCTAGCCACTTTTATGCTAGAAGACGAAGCAAGAAGATGGTGGATGTTGATGCGAGAAAATCATAAGGATGTCGACTGGGTAAAGTTTCTAGAAATATTTTATGACAAGTACTTTCCACAATGCGTCCGGGACAGGAAAGTAGCGGAATTCATGGAACTCAAGCAAGATAACGTGACTGTAGCTGAGTATAAGGCCAAATTCACTGAATTGGCCAGGTTTGCCCCACATGTAATTGACACAGACTATAAGAAGGCAAGACATTTTGAAGGTGGACTCCGCAGTGACATCCTAGAGAGGGTGAATGTCCTAAAGCTGGAGACCTACATTGGAGTGCTAGACAGGACCATCATATCAGAGGCTAAAATAGCTAGACAAGCTAAGCCAACAACAGAATGGAAGGGCAATAAAAGGCAAGGCTTCTTTTCGAAGAAGAAATTTCTGAAAAAGCAAAACACGGGCTCCTCAAATACTTCGAGTTCTTCCCGAGACACAGCTCCCATGTGCAACATTTGTAGCAAAAGGCACCGTGGAGTCTGTTACCGTGCATCGGGAGCCTGTTTCAAATGTGGGAAGCAAGGGCACATAGCCCTAGAATGTAATCAGAATAGTGGAAAACTAGCAGCTAGTTCCACTGCATCGATCTCGAAGCCGGGGAACACCTTGAAATCTGCTATTACTGGGGATACAGTGAGACAGGGAAGGGTTTTTGCACTTGTTCCGGGCGATACACGGAACGCCAATGCCGTTGTCTCAGGTACCATTTCAATATGTAATCAGGATGCCTTTGTATTAATTGATTCTGGATCAACGCACTCATTTGTGACACATACATTTGCATCTAGACTGAATAGACCCCTAGAGTTATTGCTATATTTGTTATGTGTGTCTGCTCCATCAGGGGAATCTGTGTTATGTGATTATATATATCGGTTTTGTGACATGCATATCAAGGATGCTACCTTATATGTAGATTTGTTGCCCTTGAACTTTAGACATTTCGATGTAATTTTGGGCATGGATTGGTTGACCAAGTATTGTGCCACCATAGACTGTGTGACGAAAAGGGTTGTATTTAACCTACCAAAATAGAAAGAGATTGTGTTTGTGGGTAATGGGGTAGTGCCTCCGCCTTATTTGATATCTGCAATGAAAGCATGTAAACTGATCAGGAAAGGGTGCCAGGGTTATTTGTGCTATGTGTTGTCTGAACAATCTGAGAATGTTGAATTGAATAATATTCCTATTGTTAGAGAATTTCCGGATGTGTTTCTGACTGAATTACCAGGGGAATTGGTAGACAAGGAGATCGAGTTTACCATTGAAACGGTGCCAGGCACCCAGCCTATTTCTAAAACTCCCTACAGAATGGCTACTGCTGAAATGAAAGAATTAAAGGAACAGTTGCAAGACCTTCTTGATAAAGGGTTTATCCGGCCTAGCACTTCGCCTTGGGGTGCACCAGTGTTATTTGTAAAGAAGAAGGATGGTACCTTGCGCCTGTGCATTGATTACCGGGAATTGAACAAGGTAACGATAAAGAACAAATATCCCTTACCCCGTATTGATGACTTATTTGACCAGTTGCAGGGATCACAGGTGTTTTCTAAGATTGATTTGAGATCCGAGTATCATCAGCTGAAAGTTAAGGCAGAGGATGTTGAGAAAACCGTATTCAGAACGAGGTATGGTCATTTTGAGTTTCTTGTTATGCCGTTTGGAGTGACTAATGCTCCAGCAGCATTTATGGACTTAATGAATAGAATTTTTAAAACCTATCTTGATGAGTTTGTTGTAGTCTTCATGGATGATATTTTGATATACTTTAAAGATAGACTTGAGCATGAGCATCACTTGAGGACTGTTTTACAAATACTTCGGGAAAGGAAATTGTTTGCTAAACTAAAGAAATGTGAGTTTTGGTTGGATGAGGTTGTTTTCTTAGGGCATGTGATCAACAAGGAAGGAATTTCAGTAGACCCGCAGAAAATAGAGGCAATTGTGAATTGGCCTACACCGACTAATGTTACAGAAGTTCGTAGCTTCATGGGCTTGGCTGGGTACTACAGGAGGTTTGTGAAGGACTTTTCGAAATTAGCAGTGCCTCTTACCCAACTGACACGCAGGGGGCAACCTTTTGAGTGGAACGAAGAAAGGGAATCAGCCTTTCATGAATTGAAGACAAGATTGACTACTACACCAATTTTGACATTACCTTCAGGTACGAAAAATTTCGTAATCTTTAGTGATGCATCTTATAAGGGTTTGGGTTGTGTGTTAATGCAGAACGGAAAGGTTATTGCTTACGCTTCCCGACAGTTGAGGCCACATGAGAAGAATTATCTAACACATGACCTAGAATTGGCCGCAGTTGTTTTTGCTTTGAAAATCTGGCGGCACTATTTATATGGGGCAAGGTGTGAAGTCTATACGGATCATAAGAGCCTGATATACTTCTTCACGCAGAAAGAGCTGAATATGCGTTACAGAAGATGGCTGGAACTGATAAAAGATTACGATCTAGAGATTCAGTATCATCCCGGGAAAGCTAATACAGTGGCTGATGCCTTGAGCAGAAAATCAACAAGGGGTATGGCTTGTTTGCTTACTAAACAAAGGGAGATTTTACAAGACTTTGAGAAGTCTAAAATTGAAGTGGAAGTGTGTGAACAGGGTGGATTGATAGCCGCTATTACAGTCGAGCCGGCGATCATTGATGAAATCAAATAGAAACAGAAAGAGGACGAGTTTTTCAAGAAAGTAATTAGGGAATTTGAGGCAAGTCCGAAAGCAGAGTTTAGCGTCGAAAATCAAGTGTTGAGATTTCAGAATAGAATGTGTGTCCCAGATATTCCGGAACTAAAGAAGAGGATCTTAGATGTAGCCCACAGATCCGTGTTTGCTATGCATCCGGGTAACAATAAAATGTATCGAGATTTGAAACAAACCTATTGGTGGCCTAAAATGAAGAGAGAGATTGCAGAATATGTGTCCAAGTGCCTTCAGTGTCAGCAAGTTAAGGCTGAACATCAGAAACCATGCGGTCTACTTCAACCTCTCCTTATTCCTGAATGGAAGTGGGAACATGTGACTATGGATTTCGTCGTTGGCCTACCTCGGACTTCTCGAGGTATGGATTCTGTTTGGGTTATAGTTGATAGACTGACTAAATCTACACATTTTCTACCTGTCAAAACTACATTTACTGCTTATAGACTGGCTACTATTTATGTTGATGAAATTGTCCGTTTACACGGAGTTCCGGTATCTATTGTGTCGGATAGAGATCCGAAATTTGTATCTAGATTGTGGAAGAGTTTGCAGGAAGCTATGGGAATAGAACTAAGGTTCAGTACTGCATTCTACCCACAGACAGATGGGCAGTCAGAACGAACGATACAGACATTGGAAGATATGCTTCGCATATGTGCTTTGGATTTTCAGGGAAGCTGGGAAGATTATTTGCCACTTGCAGAATTTGCTTATAATAATAGCTTCCACTCCAGCATCGCTATGGCACCATACGAGGCTTTGTATGGTAGGAGGTATAGATCACCTATCTGTTGGACAGAGGTCGGGGATAGAGCTTTGCTTGGGCCAGAAATTGTGCAAGACACATCTGAGAAAATCAAGACTATTCGTCAAAGGCTCAAAACAGCTCAGGACCGACAAAAGAATTATGCAGACGTTCGGAGAAGACCTCTTGAGTATGAGGTTGGTGACCATGTGTTCATCCTTGTTTCTCCGATGAAAGGCCAAGTCAGATTTGGGAAAAAGGGCAAGTTGTCGCCCCGCTACATTAGGCCGTTTCAGATTTTGGAAAGGCTTGGTCCAGTTGCTTATAGAGTTGCCTTGCCACCGAGATTCGAGCAAATCCATAATGTGTTTCACGTGTCGATGTTGAGGGGTTACCTTCGAGACCCGTTTCATATGATTGATTATCACCGAGTTGCTATTGATTAAAATATGGAATATGTTGAATGGCCAGAACGGATTGTTGACAGGCAAGTGAAACAGTTGAGAAGCAAGTCCATCCCAACGGTGAAAGTGGATTGGAAAGAGCACTATGGGACGGATGCTACATGGGAAAAAGAGGAGGAAATGCGACTGAGCTCTCCACATTTGTTTCCCGACAAAGATAAATTAAGTTTGGAGGACCAAACTTCCTAAAGGGGGGGAGACTGTGATACCTCTATTCCGTAATATGCTAAATTGGTCCTTAATTTGAATATGATTATGTGTTCAGCATGATTTTATGTGCCATTATGTGAATATATGTGATTTTGCAATTCTATCTGTTCACTGTAGGAATATCTGTTTGAGTAAACTGCTTTGGGAATTAAATTGAGGGCCCTATCGGCCACAGAACCCGAAATTGATTACGCTATTGTGATTAGCATAATTTTTAGAGCCTACGGTGAAATTTAATTGAAAATTGATTCGGGTTAGATTAAACCGATTAAATTGATGAATTAGAGCCCAACTACTTTATTATTATAATCTTGGCCTTAGTGGGTTTTGTTGTCAAGCTTTAAACACTCAATCCCTCTCTCCCTAGCCTCATTTTGACTGATTATAAACTCAAAGAAGAGAAGAGAGGGTCGATTGGAAGAAGAGAGAATAGGAGATTGAGGGTTGGCTTAAAGCTTGGAAATTTTGGAGGTTAAGCTCAAGAATTGCCATAGATTGTGAAGATTAAACTCCTTGGTGAGTAATTCATGCATTTTTAGTCATCATCTTGTGAATTCAAGTTTAATAGATGGCCAAGAGCATGAGTTAGTTTGAATGTGAAGGGATTGAGTTGTATATGTTGAATTTCAAGCTAATAGAAGCATGCATGTAAAGAATTGTTATAGATTTCCACGTTTGAGCTTACTTTGTGTAATCTATATTGAAGTTTGAATGAAATCCATGGGTATGACCACTTCTTCACCAAATAAGTTGTGAATAATGTGTATTTCTTACATGCAAGAGTAGATCATGAAAGAGCAAGCTTTGCATGTTAAAAACTTGATATGTTGGTGATGAATTTGGATTAATGTGAGGCATGCATGTAAAGGACATAAGAAATTGAGCTTCCTAATGTTGTAATTTTGTATTGGTAGCATGTTAGCATGAGTAAATGTGAATTTTGAGCCATAACATGCATAAATTGTGGGTTGAAAGTCGAGGTGAAGCTCAAGAACTCAATCTGGAATTTCCAGAATTTTGACTTCCGCTCGAGCGGGGGAAGGGACGCTCGAGTGGAGAAATCGTGCTCCTAGCACTTTTGGCAGAGTTGGATGTCCGCTTGAGCGAGATATCTCACGCTCGAGCGGGGAGTTTTGCAGACGGGCCTTCCGCTCGAGCGCTCTATTCCATGCCCGAGCATATTTTTCATGCAACCAGTACTTTTGCAGGCTTTAACGGTCCGCTCGAGCGGGGAACTTGACGCTCGAGCGGGGACCCTGTTCTCTGAAATTTTATATGCTCGTTCTGTGTTTTGTTTTCCATTCTCTTTCACTTGTAAGCACTCTTAGGCATGTGTTAAGCATTGTAAATGAGTTAATGAGATAAGAATAAAGCCTAAAGAGGAATATGTGAAGTAAAGAACGGGTTGAATTGATAATGACCCTTTTGTGTTCATGGATTGTGTAGGGTCAAGCCCCCGGGCGAATCCACAAGTCGATCACTGTGAGTAATATCAATATTCGAATAATTGTGAATGTCCAATTGTTTATTCCCTTATAAGCTTTATGATTGCTGATTGGGATTGTGGACAAAAGTCTGACATGAAAATAATTGGACCTAAGGTCGTTTTGATAGAAATGAATGGACCAGAGGTCGTTTTGATAGAGATGAATGGACCAAAGGTCATTTTGATAGTAATGAATGGACCGGAGGTCATTTTGATAGAAATGAATGGACCGAAGGTCGTTTTGATAGAAATGACTGGACCGAAGGTCGTTTTGATGAACATGAACGGACCGAAGGCCGTTTTGACATATATGGATGGACTGAAGGTCGTTTTGACACGAATGAGTGAATCGAAGGCCGTTTTGCCACAAATATATGGGCCGAAGGCCGTTATGACATAAATGGATAGGCCGAAGGCCGTTTTGACATAAATGAATGGGCCAAAGGCCAGTATGTTTGGAACTACAGTCACTTGATCTAAACCTTGCATGAATGTACATATGTTAAGTAGGAATATGAATTGGGCCCAAGGCCGTTTGGAGTATGTTGTTCTACATATTGTTTATATGACTTCTGTATTTGATATTATTCACTGGGCTATCGCTCACGCTCATTTATGTGTTTATAGGTGAGCCGAGGGAAGTCCAAACCCAACCCCAGTGAAGTCTGCCAGGACCAACATGAGTTTTGAGAAAGTCAGCCTTGTGTCTCACGCACGAGACCTATCCTTGCCATTTTGTTATGTAACTATATTTTGTCTTGCTGGCAAGGACTTTATGTATATTTGTAAATAGTCTGTCATGGGTTGACTTAGTTGGATGATCCTGTCTGTAAAAAATTTTATGGTACTGTACTTTTGACGTGGGTTATTAACGTATATGAGTATGGTTTGTTTTGAAGTGCATATAAGCACGGCTCTATGGACAAAATTTTTGATTATTGCTTCCGTTTGGTCCCTTTACTCTGTTGGGTTATGTCTATTTTGGTTTGAGGCCGTAGGTAATCTCAGGATTACTGACCGGTTACATCCTTAACCCATAGGGACGGGTTCGGGTCGTGACATTAGGCTTCCTTCAACGTGACTCCCTTCTTACCTTTTGGTCGACAATTGTTGCTCTACCTCCCCTCGGCTACCATCGATGCAATCTTGATGAGTAATGCCTCCGTCTCGATTATTCCTTTGTCTCAACCCACACGATTAGACCCCCATCTATTATTGAAACCACCTCATCTATGTATTTGTGTTGATTTGTAATGGAAGGGAGGTTTTATTTGTGCGTGAAGTTAATGGCTGAAGGTTGTGGTGCAAAAATGGAGGGACTGTAATGCTGGTGTGAAGCAAAAGAACTAGTGATTGGGAGTAAGGATAATGATAAAATGGGGATGTTTGGTTGAGTGAATAACATATCCTTATTGAAAAGAGATTAAGAATGGTAAAGTGAGCATTCAAATTTGTTTTCTAGTTACCGTTAATAAAATCCAATCAGCCAACACACAGTTTAGTACCGAAGGAAGGATTTTGTTACCTCAAAATTCAAAATAAGGGAGGCAATAATATTTCAAATAAGAAAGAGAGTAATAGTGTGATTTCACAAATATAAAAGTGCTGTCAGTATATTGATATAAATAGTCTGTCAACTGGGTCATCTATCTGCCAAAGAAAATCATATTTACAACATTGACTGGCAAAGCATAAGCAGGATCTAAGGCTTTCAATCCTGGATATCCAATAAGCAAAAGACCTGAAAATAAACCAAACAGGAAACAGTGTAGTAAATTGTGACCTCTCAAAAAATTGAGCAAAACCATGATTTAATTTAACAACAAAAAATTGTGGAGCCAGAGAAATTTATTTTAAAAGAGGAGGTGCATTCCACAATCTTGGGTATGAGTGTCGGGTGCAAATATGTGACATGAGTGTTGGATTAATCTAATTCTCATACTAAAGGACACCAGGATATAAATAAATTTCATATTTCCTAATACCTTTTTCTTTCATTTACAATAAAATACTGATTGCAAACCAACATAGAACTGTTTAATGATTAATGAAGTTCTTCATCATAAGCTCTACTAGCCATATATATACTTGTTGAGTGCATGTCCAACAAATATACTTGTCTCAATGTCAATGAATTTGATGCCCAAACACATAAAACCCACAGCATATACTGGAGTATGTATGAACTATTTGAAGTCAGTGCCAATATAGTAATATTATGGAATGAATGCCAATGAACAGTATGGATGTTTTTTTTATTTTTTTATTTTTTTTATAACATATATTGCATTCATTGATTATTTTCATATAACCTTAAATAACTATTTTACATCAGTTTTTAGCAAATAATCTTTAACATAGCTTCATTTTTTTATTATGTTTTTTTATTTATTTAAAGTATTACTAAATTTTAATTTTATTAGTATATATTCATACATCTGAATAATTAACTTCACTTACAGGTCAATTATTGGCTCAACATATACGTAACTTTTAACTTCTACATTTAAATATTGATTCCTGTGGGAATTAGAATAACACCCCTGTTCATGGGTTGGATATCCATAATATAAGGGTATCTCATTCTTGAAAGAATGGGAATCCTTTTACTAATAGCATGTGCCCAACACGAGAATCATGTAGGATGTGAGTAGGACACACATTTGCATCCTCAATTTCCACTCAACCAAATGCACGCTTGAGGAAACAAAATGACCAACCAAAAAAAAAAAAAAACCCCAAAAACTTAAATGACAATTTATTCATTGATTTATGAATTCAAGACCCACAATCTCACCCAAAATAGAAGATAGAAATCAGCACAACGTAGTCTAATATCTAATTTTCTGTCTAAAAAAGATCTTCAATTGCAAAGTAGCTCTAGAACCCCCTAAATGTAAGAAGGGGAACATGAACATGTAATGCCATCTTGAACTAAGACATGAACAAAGTTTTAAAAGGTAAATGTGTAACGCGAGGTGTTTTACCCCTCATGAGAAGTAAAAATTAAGTATCACAAGAATGCCACATCATCGACATGTGGTACACTAGCCAATAAAACTACATATGGAGGGTGAACTACACTTTTAAGATACAACTACCTTTTTCATAATTATTTACTTGTTGCCACATATACTTTGGTGGATTACATGGCAACACATTATTGGATGATGATATTGCGTCAATGATGGCATGGTATCATCCCCCCCCCCCCCCATAAGGTGAGGCATAAGCTTATTGAGGTGTAAGCATTTCGAATTGTGTTTTTTTATTTATAGTAAACAAATAAAATATTTTTAAATAATAAAAATATAAAAATTAAATATAAAGGTATAATTACTTTTCTCCTCAAGTCATCTAACATTTCATTGTAGAGAATGAAGCTTTCCTTCATGGAAAGGTGAAATTGACACTCTCAGCTTCCGTTACCGAATTTCTCACTTGAGACATAGCTTCGTGTTTTTTATTGGTTAGTAATTTACTCAATTTTTTTTTTCCATGGAATATAGTTACAAAAAAGTTTTTTATTTTTTATTTTTAATGTTTAAACTATGTATGAGACAAAGTTTAACAATAGCCCAAGATATGCTCTCCATGTTAGGATTTATAGCACATCCCACCTACGTGAACAGAAGCACACTCACACACACACATCAAAGAAAAAAAATAATCACACATAGATTTACGCGGTTCGGTCTAAATTGCTTGCATCCATGAGAGAGAGAGATTCCACTATGATAAAAATAGAGAATACATGTGAGATGGCAAAAAACCTCAAAACCCACACTACTACCCGAACCCCATGCTCAAGGGTAGTTAAGCCATTGCTCACCCCGGTGCCCTTATGGTATTTTTTTTCTCTCACCCTTACATCTCTATTTTTTCACTCACCATTCTTTCAATCTCTCTCAGAGAAACCTTATAGTCCACATGACTATTTATGATAGTCTACTCATGAGAATCTTAGTTCCATACAATTAAGTAACTAAACCCTACACATATTAGGTTTCCCAGTAGATTCCGAACTCTACTATCCTAACCCAAGTACATGTATAACCAACCTAATAACTATACGAGACCCACCTTTATCACATGGGTGGACTAATCCTAACATTCCAGACTGCATATGCTTATGGGTAAAAAAGCATACGAGTTGCATTTGAGGCACACGCCTCAAACTATGATACTCAAGCCTTTGGGGAGTATCGCTTAAAAATCAAAGCGTCAATGAGCTTTGTGTTAGCCTTGTGTCAGCCTTGTGATGTGGATACGGTAGGGGCAAAGCCAAAAATCCTCCGTCGAGGGGGCTAGAAGTAAGGCATGAGAAAAATTTCAAACAAATGCAAACAGGGGGTAGGACTGAGTTTAAAAAGATTAAATAATTATTAAAATACAAATTAATAGCCTGATAAAAAATTATAGGGGACTAGTCTAAATTTACATACTATCTACTTTTTATAAGCCTACATTCATGTTTAGTGCAATTTATTGGGTTTTTTTTTAAACTAAAGAATATGAATCAGAGTGTTGGATGCCACTTTTTGCTTACAATTTTTGTGATAAGAGCAATTTTAAAATGTTGAAAAAAAGCTAATTATTGGAAAGCTAGGGGTGGAATGTTATTAGCTTCTATTATCTTATTATCAACTTATAAGAAGCTACACCAAACAGGCCTTACGTAATTATTTGCATATTATTCAAAGTTCTTAGGTCCATAAAGTTTCATAAGTGGTCTAATTAAAAAACTATAGGAATACACATAAGAAACCTAATTCTTCTCTCCAGTAAAATTTAAGGAATTTTTTAAAATATGATTTGACACCAATAAAATAGACTATATTCTCAAATTATATTTTTTGAGGGTCATTATTAGACATTTTAAATAACCCTTATATACAAAGTGAGATTTTAAAATTTTTTTGGAATGTCGAATTAAGTTTTGGAAAATGTTTGAGACTCCCAAAAAACTTCTACAATTCTACCCACAATGATATGTTAGGATAGACTTTTGATTTGTTACACATCATTGTGGGTGAATTTGTGGGTAAATGTGTGGGTCTCTAGCATTACACCAAGTTTTTTCAAAAAGATCACACATATAAAAATGAAATTTACTAAAATGTTGGAGGGGCTATGGATGTGGAATGTGTGCACATTGGACGTGCAATGTGGACGCTTAAGTTGGCTCGGGCATACATATAAAAGTGAAATTTACTACAATGTTGGAGGGGCCATGGATGTGGAATGTGTGATCTTGAAGTTGGCTCGAAAATTTTGTTTATTTTGTAATTTTATGTTTTAATATTTATTTTTATTTATAGTTAATTAGGATATTGACAATATTTAGTATCTTATTTATTTTTCGATTTTCCATTTTGATTAGGTTTTCTTTTGACTTATAAATACTAGGATTTGCATTGTATTATTTAGTATTGGAATTATTGATATTAAGTACGAGTCTGTGACCATTTGTGTTAGGGTTGTGGCCCTCTTCTCTCCTCTCTCTGTATAGCATTCTACATCATTTTGGTAACAGAGCCTAAGCTCCTATCACCGTTATCTCTGTCTTTTCTAAAAGCTCTAATTTTTTTGGCTCCGTATTGTAGCTACCAACTCCACCATCTCTAGTGACTCAATACAATCCCATCATTGCTAAAATCGAAATCCACATGTCTATCGGCCTACTTGGACAATGTTTTTCGTTCTCTTGTTGATCAATCGATTGAAGTGGAGAAGATGATCAACACAAGAAGTTACACTTAACCCTTAAACCTCCTAAAAAACACACCCACCCAAATAATCCGAAACCCAACCCATTATTTGAACCTAACTAACTAGTTCAGCTAGGCCTACTCAACCAGCCCATCTTATAACTATTAAGTTATGTGCTTGAGGATAATAGTGTTATTGTACTTGTTCCTTTATTATTATAAATATATGTGTTTAGAGAGGTAAGAACCGTAATTAGGTTTTGAGCCTCCTATTCTAGCAAATATCTTCTCTCTCTCAACTCTTATGCTCCAATTTTAACTTGATATCAGAGCACAAAACTTTTTTCTGTTCTTGTATTTTTATTTACTTATTTACTTTTTTCCTCCTATATTTGTTTGTTTTTCCCTCCCTGTTCTTGACCTATAATGTAAAAAAAAAAAAAAAAAAAAAACTACCACTATGATTGACTAGGGTAGATAACCAAACCAAATCAAACCAAGCCTTAAGTCCCATCAAATGGGGTCGGCTGCATTAATCCTTTTTCTCCAAGGCCATTTCGTTAGTCAAATTAAGGAGACTCATATCTCTATTTACAACAATAGTCCACGTCAATCTAGGTTTACCCCTTCGCCTAACACTACCATCTACCGTCACTATATCGCATCTCTTTACTACTGCCTTTGTTGGTCTCCATTGTATATGACCAAACCATCTCAATCTATTCTCTCAGCTTATCTTCTACCCTAGTCAGCCTCTGTTGACTAGGGTAGATCTTCCTGAAATTTTTTTAAAATTTTTTGGTTTTTGGTTGCCTATTTTTTCAATTGCTTCATTCTGGCAGTGTTTAGCTCAATTAAACCCCTGGGTCCCCTCTTATAGGTGCCGATCAGATGCTTTCTGGCTCCCTTTGGCTTTAGTTGATACTTCTTGATGGTTTTTGATTGGTTTTTGAGCTGTTCGGTTACTCCTTCCTTGAGTTTTTTTGGCTTTCTACTCCTGTGTTGGTATGTTTCTGGCCCTAGTTTGCTGCTGTTAGGCTGTGTTTGTTGGGAAATAATTTACTTTTGATGGGTTTATTCCATTGGTTGCGGTTGTCCTGGTTGTTTGGCTGTGCTAGCAACGTTTTAAGCCATAGCCAATGATGGTAAGACCCCCGTAATCAGCGAAGTGAGGGTCCGGTTCCCATGTCTCTTACGGTGATCATTCCCCTCTTTAGCTTTCTTCAGTCAAGTTGGATGGCACCAATTACCTGGTTTGGTCGCGCTCCTTTCAATTGGCCATTACTGCTCGTGGCATTTCTGGTCACATCAAGGGAGTCAACAAGGCTCCTGAGGAGGATGGACCAGCCCAAGAGAAATGGCTTAAGGAGAACGCTCTTGTCATGACTTGGCTCATTAACTCTATCCATTCCAGTATTAGCCGCTCCTTTGTTTTGATGGATACTGCTCATGAGACATGGACTGCTGCTGCTCAGATGTATTCCCAGCGTGGTAATGATGCCTAGGCCTATGAGTTGTGGAAGAAAATACGAGAGTTTGATAAGAAGGATAGACCCTTTGCTGAGTACTATGCTGAGTTGAGTAGTTTGAGGCAAGAGCTCAAATATTATCAGAACGTCCAGGCAATTTGTTCTCAAGATGCTGCTACCTTTCAGCAAATGGTGCCCAAGGAAAGGGTCTATGATTTTCTTGCTAGTCTTAACATTGAGTATGATCAAATTTGTGTTCAGATTCTTGGTCGAGATCATTTTCCTACTGTGCATGAGGCACATGCTTATGTTCAGCAGGAAGGGAACATGCGTAGTGCTATGGTTCATTAGCCTCTCCAAGATCTTTCTGCTCAGCTGTTTCTTTCGCTCCAAAGGATGGCCATTTCTTCAAGTTTGGAGGCAAAGGTACTAGTGTTGATTGTTTTAGATTACCTGTGCTTGCTGTGGGAAAGACCAGCATGATAGGGAACATTGTTGGAAGTTACATGGTCGTCCTCCTCGAGGCCGGGGTGGTGCCCGTAGTGGTACTAGTGGACATGGTGGCGCTATTCTTTCTCAAGCCAATCTCTCTGAGTCCTCTGCTAGCACCCCAAGTGATTCTGCCACACTTTCCCATAATAAGTTGCACATTCTCTGGCATCTGATGGCTCGGCTTGATTCTCCCTCTATCCTCGCTTTTGATTCTCCCTCTATTTCCAACTTTACTTCCACAGGTACTCCTATGAGTGCCTTGAGTGCTTCTTCTTCTTCTCCTCCTCCTTCATATTCTTGGATCATTGACTCCGACGCTATTGACCACATGATAGGTTTGTTTCATCTTTTCCACTCTTAGTCTCCTTGTTTTGGCAATGACAAAGTATGAGTTACCGATGGGTCTTTATCTTCTATGTCTAAGACAGGCTCTGTTCATTGCTCCTCTATTTCTATTTCTTCTGTTCTTTATGTTCCCCAGTTCTCTACTAATTTACTCTCTGTTAGTCGTCTTACCAATTCGCTAAATTGTTCTATAACCTTTTATCCTTCTTATTGTGTTTTTCAAGAACTAGGTACGGGGAGAACGATTGGCAGTGGTAAAGCACATGAGGGCCTGTACTTGAATGCTGGCCTTGCCTCTTTTGGCTCTTCTCACCAGGCTCTTCAAGCGATTGCCTCTTCTGCCCTTCCTTTGTTACATCAGTGGCATAGGCGTTCCCTTTATTTCTGTTTTAGACAAACTTTTTCCTACTTTAGTAAAGGATTGTCATAGGAATAATTTTCATTGTGATGCTTGTGAGTTTGCTAAGCATAGACGTTCTTTTTATCCTCCAATTAATAAAAGAAGTAATTTTCCTTTTATGGTTATTCATTCTGATGTATGAAGTCCCTCTCATGTTATGCCTGTATTTGGTTATCGGGGGTTCGTCACTTTCATTGATTGCTATTCTCGTGTGACTTGGGTTTACTTACTTTGGACCAAAAATGAAGTTTTCTCTTGTTTTTAGAGATTTCATAAGATGGTGCTTACACAATTTGCTACCCCCATTAAAGTCCTTCGGAGTGACAATGGCACTGAATATATTGATGCTGCGTTTCGGGCATATCTTGAAGCCCATGGTATTCTTTATCAAATCAGTTGTGTTGGTACCCCTGAACAAAATGGTGTTGCCGAATGCAAGAGCTGTCATCTTCTTGAGGTTGCTTGTGCACTTATGTTCACGATGCATGGTCCTTATTGCTATATATCTTATTAACCGCATGCCTTCGAGTATCCTCCAATTTCAATGGCCTCTTGACCTTCTTCCCCGCACTTCTGTGCACCATGTTTCTCTTCCGCCTAAGGTGTTCGGTTGTGTTTGCTTTGTCCATTCCTCTCGTCCAACACTCAGTAAACTTGATCCCAAGGCCCTGAGGTGTATATTTCTCGGTTATTCCTCTACCCAAAAAGGCTATCGATTCTATAACCCTCACTCTCACAAGTCTGAGTCCTTCCCGAGATCATTCTTCAAGGGAGGGGGGGGTTTCCCAGACTCTATGGTTTTTCCTTCCACTGGTTGTAAAGACGAGGGTGAGCCATGTAGAGAGGGGGAGATGATTCGTTGTATTCAAGGGGAGTCTAGTTGGTTAGATAAATTAGATCTCAAGGCCTACTCTCGGCGACAGAGGGAACATGTGACTGATGTGCTGACATGCCAATCATCTCCGTCTCCGGTTTCAGGTAATGAGTCATTGGTTACTAATTTTCCTGTCCATGATGACTCAGATCTTCTTATTGGTATTAGGAAAGGTGTTAGAACATATGCTCAACATCTTAAATCTCATTTTGTGTCATATGATTTATTATCTCCATCGTACAGTTCCTTTGTTTCTTTTTTGTCTTCTGTATCATTCTGCAGGGTTGGAAGGAAGCTCTTAATGATCCTAAGTGGAAAGAAGCTATGTTAGAGGAGATGAGAGCACTGCGTAAGAATGGCACTTGAGAGTTAGTTTCTTTACCAACCAAGAAAAGGCCTATGGGGGTGCAAATGGGTGTTCACAATTAAGCAGAAAGTTGATGAGATCATTGAGAGATATAAGGCGAGAATGTTTGCTAAAGGGTTCACTCAGACCTATGGTATTGACTATTAGGAGACCTTTACTCCAGTGGCCAAGATGAATTCCATCCGTGCCCTTCTTTCTCGTGCAACAAATCTGGGATGGTCATTACAGCAATTGGATGTGAAGAATCCATTTCTTCATGGGGATCTAGAAGAAGACGTGTACATGGATATTTCACCAAGTTTTTCTTCTCTAGCCACCGAAGGGAAGGTTTGGCGGTTAAAGAAGGCCTTGTATGAGTTGAAACAATCTGCTAGGGCTTAGTTCGACAGGTTACTCAAGGCGATGCTCAGATTTGGGTACAAACAAAACCATGCAGATCATACTTTGTTCATCAAACGGTGTGGAAATAAGATCACTATACTTATTGTTTATGTGGATGACATTGTGGTGATAGGTAATGATGAAGAGGAAATGTCCAAAGTCAAAACTCAACTTTCTAAAGAATTTGAAAGATCTCGGTCTCTTATGGTACTTTCTTGGAATTGAGATTGCTAGATCAGAAAGGGACATTTTTATTTCTCAAAGGAAGTATACCTTGGACTTACTTGAGGAAGTAGGCATGCTGGGATGTAGACCAGCTGATTCTGCTATAAAGGCTAATCACATGCTCAGTAGTAGTGATGGAGATCATGTGAACAAAGGAAGGTATCAAAGGCTTGTGGAAAGACTAATGTACCTTTCTCATACCCGGCCAGATATTGTATATGCCGTTGGGAGTTGTTAGCCAATACATGCATGATCGTTGGACGGGGCATTGGGATGCAGTTCATTGGATCTTAAGATATCTCAAATCAGTAAATGGAAAAGGCATCTTGTTCTCCAATCATGGTCATTTAAGGTTAGAGTCCTTCATCGATGCAGATTGGGTTGGTGCTATTGATGATATGAGGTCTACCACATGCTATTGTACATTTGTAGGAAGGAATTTGGTGACCTGGCGGAGTAAGATGCATTTAGTTGTTGCCAAATCAGGTGCAGAAGCAGAGTATCGAGCCTTGGCACATGGCATTTGTGAGTTGATGTGGCTTCAAGTTTTGTTGGTTGACCTAGGATTGTGGAGTGATTGTCCCATAACATTACTCATAATCTGGTTCAGCATGATAGGATTAAGCACATCGAGATTGATCGATATTTTATCAAGGAGAAAATGAATAATGGCATCATTTGTTTGTCTTTTGTCACATCTAAAGATCAGTTAGGTGATGTGTTTACCAAAGGGTTAGGGAGTAAAGTATTTTATCATATTATATGCAAGTTGGACATGAAAGACATCTATGCACCAACTTGAGAGGGAGTGTTAAGTTATGTGCTTGACGGTAATAGTGTCATTGTACTTATTCCCTTATTATTATAAATACATGTGTTTAAAAAGGTAAGAAACCTCATTAGGTTTTGAGTCTCCTATTCCAGCAAATCTATTCTCTCGCTTTTAACTCTCATGCTCCAATTTTAACTATAACTGAACCCAAACTATTAAAATCCAACTTTAACCCAACCAGCCCTTTATTACTCAAGCACAATGCCAGCAGCCAAAAACCCCACAAATCCAAACTGCTACCCACACACACCAGCCCAAACCCAACAAAACAATCAGCTATGTTCCCCAAACACCCAAACTGGCCAATTCATTTAGCCAATCAGCCCACACACCCAGTTCAGCCCAACCCTACTTATTTATTTATTTATTTAAGCCAATCACATACTACTCCATCAGGCCCAACCAGCCCTGACTCAACCCAACCCCAAAAACAAGGGCCAAAAAAGACCCAGCTCAATACTTTAGCCCATAATTAAACACAAACCTAGCTTCAAACCATTACCCAGCCCAATAACCTACCAACTTAAACTAGGCTCAAACCCAAAAGATCAATAACCAAACCTGTTTCACTCGCAACCAGTTAAGTTCAGCAACTGTTCTTCAAATACACCCACCGGCACTTAACAAACCGCTTCCTTATTTATCCCCTTTGTTTTGTCTTCAACATCATGATGAAAAATTCCGAATTATATTCAATGTTGAGATTATTTCATTTTTACCCCTATACTTTTACACGATTTTCAATGACCCCCCAGACTATTATTTTCACGCGTACCCCCATACTATTTAAATTATTATTAATTTTGCCCCTGCCGTCAGATTTGAAACGGAAAACGTTAAAAAAAATTACATTTTAGCCCCAAATTTCAAAATAAAGATGCAAACCCACCATTTTCTACCAGCAAACCACTACCACCAACCACCACTTCAAGCCTTTCTATCTCCTTCGTCATAACTCCGTTTCGCCTCATTTTTACGTCATTGGATTCAACTCACAGTCTAGTTTTCGTATCACATCTCACATGTCTCGTTCTTTCCCTTTTTGCATGCTATTGGAGCTCCAAAAGTTGATAAAAAAAAAAATAAGACTTTTCTTCTCATTTTTGACTTTTCTTCGAGCCATCTTTCGGACTTCATATCTTTCTCGATTTTTGGCGGTTCTACTTCATTCTTTCACGATTCTCCTCATCTCACTTCCTACTTCGCCCTACATTACTTCGCTTTCTCACTTCTTCGTGCAATGGGCAGTTTTGGTATGCCGAAAGTTGTCCGAAAACTAATTTCGAAAATTTCAAAACATTCATCTTTTGTTTCTTTCTTCTCCATCTTCCTCATTCTTCTTTTTCTTTTTCTCCTTCTTCTTCTTCACTTATAACATGATGTGAAACATGGTTCTAGGTGGTAATGGAGCTAGTGATGGTGGTGGTGGTGGTGGTGGTGGTGGTGGTGGCGGCGGCGGTCTGGCGATGGCGACGACGCTCGCGATCATGGTGGTCATGGAGTTTAAAGGTAGCAGTAATGGAATTTGCTTGTAAAAGAGGTGGGTTTGGTGTTGAGAGGTGGTGATGGTGATGCTCATGGTGGTAGTGAAGTTGGTGGTTTGGGTGGTGATGAGAAGATAATACAAAACTAAAATAGGCATTGGCATTCCATTCCAATTTTCAACATACCAAATGTGCTCCAAATCTTATACAACCAGTGATTGAGTCCGAATGTGTTCCACCTCATGAAACTGGACCAAGAGACCTCCAAAAATTATTTATTATTAGAAATTATCTACTACTGTCAATAAATATATGAACAAGCCAACCACCATTTAAAATTAGAAAAAAAAAAATTACAGTAAAAAAAAAAAAAAATATATATATATATAACTATATATAGATGAGAGAGAAATTAGTTTTCTCAAAGCTTGAATACAAATACATGACTTTCAATTACAATATCACTTTTAAATCAATAATACCAATTTCATACAATACAATCACAACAAAAACTAGGTCCTCATTTGCGACAAATCTTTGTGATGACAAGTCTTCGGTGGGTTGTACATTGAAAGTCACGTTTGGTGTGTTTTGTTCGGGGTGATGATGTTGGTGAAGTTGGTGGTTCGGGTGCTGATGTTAGAGAAGTTGATGAAGTTGGTGGTTCGGGTGGTCGGCTACCCCTAGAACCATGCTTTACATCATGTTATAAGTGAAGAAGAAAATGAAGAATGAGGAAGATGGAGGAGAAAAAAAAAAGATGAACGTTTCGAAATTAGTTTTCAGACAACTTTTGGCATACCAAAACCGCTCATTACACGAAGAAGTGAGAAAGCGAGGTAGTGTAGGGCGAAGTAGGAAGTGAGGTGAAGAGAATGGTGAAAGAATGAAGTAGAATCGAGAAAGATATTAAGTCCGAAAGATTGCTCGAAGAAAAGTTGAAAATAAGAAGAAAAGTCTTATTTTTTTTATCAATTTTCGGAGCTCCGATAGCATGCAAAAAGAGAAAGAACGAGATGTGTGAGATGTGATACGAAAACTAGACCGTGAGTTGAATCCAACGACGTAAAAATGAGATGAAACAGAGTTATGATGAAAGAGATAGAAGGGCTTGAAGTGGTGGTTGCTGGTGGTGGTTTGTTGGTAGGAAAGGGTGGGTTTGCATCTTTATTTTGAAATTTGAGGCTAAAATGTAATTTTTTTAACGTTTTCTGTTTCAAATCTGACGGCAAGGGAAAAATTGATAGTAATTTAAATAGTATGGGGGTACGCGTGAAAATAGTAGTCTGGGGGGTCATTGAAAATTGTGACAGAGTATGGGATAAAAATGAAATAATCTCTTCAATGTTATAAGCAAATGATAGAACGGAATAACCAAATGACAGAGCAGAAGCGTTGAATATAAGCAATTTTGAATAAATTGTTGGCCATGTTTTAGGAGATAATTCAGACATTCCTCAAAGTGCTTGTGAAGTTCATGTGGAAATTATTGATCAAGCCATTCCAATGTCTGCGGAAAGTGAAATTCTTTTGTAAGAAAATTCGGAAGTCCAGGAAGCCACTTCCACGCAGACAATGCGTATACCAAAAGAAGGGCTTAGTGAACCACAAGTTGCACTAAACTTGCTGGATCCCATTTATACACCACCAATTCATTACTTGTTCAAGTTCGAAGGTATTGATTTTATTGAAGATTTCCTATATGTATTCAATTCATGTTTGGTGGATCTTGTCAACAACCTAATCGCATGGAATGTTAGACTAAAACAAAGATCAAAGCAATTAGCATATCCCAAGTATTTGATTCACTGGTATGGAAGAGTCAAATATTTCAAAACGAACTTGAGGTCAAATTCTTTTTCTTAGTCGGAGAGAATGATGCAGAATGTGCATGCTTTAAGTTGACTTGGAGATTTTATTTATTTTGTCATGTTATGTTTTAATATCTATATTTAATTATAATTACTTAAGTTATTAGCAATATTTAGTTTCTTATTTTATTAGAATTAAGTTTCCAAATAATAATAGGATACAATTTCCTATTTTGATTAGATTTTCTTTGATTTATAAATACTAGAGTTTGCATTGTGTTAGGGTTGTGGTCCTCTTCTTCTCTTTCTCTATAGCGTTCTACATCATTTTATCTCAAGGTGAGCCTCAATAACGCCTTTTAAAACTTTGGACATTAATATCTATTATAACTACAGGAGAATTCCATCATGTGCCACAAACTTAAGAGAACAAGAACACCCTCCCCCCTCCCCCAACCCCCCAAAACATATAATATTAAAATGGAAAAAAAAATCAAAAGAAAGAAACCCAAATGTTACATACCAGCGACTCCAAAAATGTATGAAAGACATCAACAGCATCATCTGGCCTATCTGAAATACCTCCCTTCTCCTTATCCTGCATTTTTCAACATATTATCTAGGGTAAAACTACAAATGATATGGACTTGTGACACAAGAAGAAATTAACTCGTCATCATCGTGGAATTTTTCTGAGTGGAGGGGGAACATTAGATTCACAAGTAACCTGACAGTCCAAGATAAATTTAACAAGCTTTTCTTTGTGAATCCATTGTACTCTGTCAATCATGACCAAGCTAGAAAGGACCCACCATGAGTAGCATACCTAAAGTCACGTAGTAGAAGCTTTAGTAATAAAAATTACAAAAATATTCAGAGAAAAGTCTTCAGTTCAAAGAAGAATAACCTACATCTGGGAGCTTCTCAGGACGCCCATTTAGACCTCCAGATTTAACCTGTTGCTCACATAACCACCACCCAAGGAGGCCCTAGTCAATATGATGTAGAGAACTGGTTATTGCAAGAGCACCAACACAACAGAAAACTGCAGTTACAATGGCCATACCACCAGCGTAATTAATTTTTTAGTCTAATTTCAGGATTTAAACATTTATACAAACCATAAGATATATCAATTGATATTAGCTTGATGAACATCTTACAGAGTTGTTTACTCTTTTATTGAGGAGACTGATTGCATAATCACTCAATAGATCATGTCTTATTGGAATCGTTTTTGTCTACTGTCCATTTGTTCCTTATATTTACTTAATTTATCTGAATCCATTTGCCTTTTAGATCATTGCTAGATCATGTAACAAACATGAAAATTCAAATATAGAATCTCTTTTACAAATCTTAACAAGGCGGCCTAAGCCTATGCACACAAATCGTAAGTTTCAACAAACCCACTGGGAAGTATCATATCATGTTGGCCAACCCTAGTCAGATTATGTGGGCTTCTTTCAGAATTTATAATTTCTTGTATGATTGCCAACTGGTTTTCCTAATAAAAGAGCTTTCTATTTTAGCTTCATTGCAGATTTTGGCCGATGCGGCTTGAGTGGTTCTTGCAAAACCAGTAGCTTTTCAAGAGGGAAAAATTGGTCTCATAAATCCTCTAGGCAATTTTTTTATGTGAAGGGTGGCTTCCAGTGAGGAATGTTTGCATGTCTCACTGACACTAACTCTACTACGATGGGTACCCACTATTCCTCTTACCCCTCTACTTATGATAAGAAAGAAATGCCTTTTTGACAATTTACTGTACTAAGGTGCTCCTTAATTTAGCCTCCCAAAGTAGGGGTGGGCGCGGGTCGGTTGCGGCCACGAAACCTCCAATCCGCCATCCGTCCGCCAGATTGGCGGATTGAAGAAAATCAATCCGCATCCGTCCGCCAATCCGGCGGATGTGGATTGAGCGGATTGGCGGTTTGGCGGATGGATGCGAATCGGTTTGGCGGTTTAAAATTTTATAAATTTTCAACATAATTCAACTTGTGCACTTCCTTAAAAAAAAAGAAAAAAAAAATATTACAGTCAATGACTTAAAAAAGTATTACAATCACTGTATGCCTTATCCAAAGAAAGAAAGTTTGAAACTTTAGAATATCACGATCACTGTATGCTTCATCCACATATTACAATTACAGCATGATTCATCCCTATAAAGTATTACAATCTGTGATTCTTAAAATATAATAACAATTCAAACCACCAAAACCATAAACAGAGCAGTAGTAGAGATTGAATGTCTCTATATTGTTACATCTACATATGTTTTTGAAAACAAAAACCAACCAGCATATATCATATTTTTTATTTATTATTTTTATAGTTAGATTTAAAAACTAAAAAATATAGATGAATAATATGTTTATTTTTTTCAATTCAAAAATATATTCAAGTTGAAAACTTTTTTTCAACAAAATATTTAAACTCTTTTTCAATTGAAAACACAAACATAATATTTAAACAAATTGAAAATACAAAGTCTTATAAATTACTACAGGTGCTCGCGATTTGGCGGTTTGGCGGTTCGGTTGCGGCCAAAAAATCTCAAATCCGCCATCCGTCCGCCAAATTGGCGGATTGGAGAAAATCAATCCGCAACCGTCCGCTCATCATCATGCATCCGTCCAAAATGTGGCGGATCGGTTCGGTTCGGTCGGTTTTGGCGGATCGGTATATCCGCTGCTCACCCCTATCCCAAAGGATCTTTTCCTGTGAATTCTCTTTCCTTTAAGAGTCCTACACAGGAGACTTTAGTTTTAATTACAGCTGCATGCTTCCAATGTAGTTCATAGTAACAAGTTTTGTCTCTCAAAATTCTTATTGGGAAAATGCCTATTTGAAGAATAGCAAAAAGTATCATCTAGAAGCAAAATCAGTACATTATAAGTGCGGCTAATTTCTTACAGTCTTTGCTAGAGTTGTGTTATCTAGTACGGCAGAGTATTTGCCAGACTGTAGGTCCCTTTGTGGCTCCCAAGTTTGGATAAAAATACCAAGTACAGAAGGTGTTCTTGTTAGAATATATGTTAGAATCATTCTATTATTTGTTTCCTTATTTAGATTATAATTTGGCTCCTTAATTAGTGCCTTAGGACTTTCTTATTTTATTAGATGTTATTTCCTCGTATTATTTTCTTATTTGTGCCTCCAAGGTTTTCATTGTAAGCTACCTATTATCAATATAAAAGGGAGTGATTGTCTAATCATTCTCTAAGTTAGTTTTCTCTCAAATAAACATGGTATCAGAGCCAAAACCCTAAACCCATCACCCACACAGCCACCAGCCACCATCAATACACCACCCAACCATAACCCGTCACTACCCAAGCTGTTTAGGGCCTGTTAAGCTCTTCTGACTCTTCTCTGAGTAGTTTCGGACCAACCGACACCTATCCTAGGGTTTTTCGGCTCAAACCGACACCTATCCTAGGGTTTTTCGGCTCAAACCGACACCCATCTAGGTTTCTTCAAGCTTCTTCCATGGTCTGGTAGGTGCTTTGGACTTCCCTCTGGCCTTCTCCTGTGTGTTTCAAACTCTCTATGATAACATCTAAGTGTTTCACCACATCATATGTCCTGATAACACTCCTCGGCAAGGTTTTAAAAACTGGACCGGTGAACGAACCGGAAAGGAGATTGGGTGGACGGGTCATCGGTTCAACCGTCGGGTTGAATCGAAATCAAACCGTGACGTAATAAATCAATTAATTTCTGAGTTTTCATTAATTAAAATTCTGTTTTCAATATTTTAATTCTTGAAGTGTTACATAAATATTTTTCGTGTGAAATTAATTTGTTTAAATTAAATTTTATTTTCAAATTAATTGGAAATAAAAGTAACAATTCTTGTTTCTTTTATTTTTTTATAGAATTTAAATTCTGTGTTTATGGTTTAATTTTTTGGGTAGTATAAATTCTAATTCTAATTTTGTTTTATAATTTAGAAGTCATGCCTACTGAAACTAATGCTCAAACAAGTACTGGTATGGTGGCTACAATTGCTCCAACCCCTCCTCTTGTTGTGACTGTGCCAGTCACTCATGGTGAAAAGCCAGAGAAGTTCTTAGGAATTGATTTTAAAAGATGGCAACAGAAAATGCTATTATATCTTACTACTCTAAACTTGGTGCGCTTCCTTCGTGAAAATGCTCCTACTGTGAATGAGGATGAAACCGACCGACAAGTGGTTGCTACAGTCGATGCCTAGAAACATGTTGATTTTGAACGAGCTTGATAACACATTGTACAACGTCTACAATCCTATCAAGAAGGCAAAAGAACTTTGGGAGTCTTTGGAGAAGAAGTACAAAACAGATGATGCTGGCTCAAAGAAATTTGTGGTTGGCAAATTCTTAGATTTTGTGATGATTGATTCAAAGACTGTGATCAGTCAAGTTCAAAATCTTCGACTTATTCTGTATCACATTCATGTAGAAAACATGTCCCTCAGTGAATTCTTCCAAGTTGCTGCCTTAATTGAAAAATTATCATAAGGCTGGAAGGAATTCAAGAACTATCTCAAACATAAGAGTAAAGAAATGACTGGGGAAGAATTGATTGTGTGTTTGAGGATTAAGGAGGGCAGCCGCAATTCTGAGAAGTGAGTTGGTAAACATCCAATGGAGTCTAAGGCAAATATGGTGGAACTTGCTTAAAAAGCAATAAAACGGAAATATTCTGGAGAAAATTCCTCACAAAGCTCTAAAGGGGGGAAAGTAAGAAGTACAAGTTCAATAGCAAGTGTTACATTTGTGAGAAAGAGGGACATCGGGCCAAAGATTGTTGTAGCAAGCGCAAAGGCAAAGGAAGGTCAAGTAAGAAGCCTGCTCAAACCAATATGACTGAAATGGACAAAATTTCCAATGGTGTAGATGACATAAATCTTTCTGCAGTTGTTTCAGAGGCAAACCTTGTCGAAAATCCTAAAGAATGGTGGGTGGACACTGGTGTTACTCACCGCATCTGTGCCAACAAAAAGATGTTCACATCTTATTCTGTGGTGGACAACGACAAACAACTTTTCATGGGTAACTTCTCAACTTCTAAAGTTGAAGAACAAGGAAATATTATTTTGAAGATGACATCTGGGAAGGAACTCACTCTCAACAATGTGCTGCATGTACCAGACATTCGCAAGAATCTAGTTTCCGGATCTCTGTTAAGTAAAAATGGGTTTAGGCTAGTTTTTGAAAGTGACAAATTTGTACTTACCAAAAATGGGATGTATGCAGGAAAATATTACATGTCTGATGGCCTTTTCAAAATAAATGTAATGACTGTTGTACTCTCTGTTATTAATAAATATACATCTTCTTCTTACTTGCTTTAGTCTTCAAATTTGTGGCATGGTAGACTAGGACATGTTAATTATGGATTTTTGCATAGATTAATTAATATGGAATGTTTACCTAAATTTGAAATTGATCCAAATCATAAATGTGAAATTTATGTTGAGGCAAAATTAACCAAAACTCCTTTTCATTGAATTGAAAGAAGTACAAAACCACTTGAATTAATTCATAGTGACATTTGTGATTTTAAATCAATTCAAACTAGAGGTGGAAAAAAATATTTTATCACTTTCATAGATGACTATACTAGATATAGTTATGTTTATTTAATTTGAATCAAGGATGAAGCTTTGGAAACTTTCATGTAATATAAGAATGAAGTTGAAAATCAACAAAATTAAAAAAAACTAAGAAGAGATTGAGGTGGTGAATATGAATCGCTTTTTGGTGAGTTTTGTAAAGAATATAGAATAATTCACCAAACCATCACTCCTTACTCACATCAACAAAATATAATTGCTAAAAAGAAAAATAAGACTTTAAAAGAAATGATGAATGCCATGTTAATAAATTTTGGATTACCTCAGAACTTGTGGGGGGAAGCAATATTTTCTGCTAATTATATTCTTAATAAAGTATCCCGAAAGAAAGTGAATCAAACACCTTATGAAATGTGGCATGGGAAAATACCATCCTATAAATACTTAAAAGTGTGGGGATGCTTGGCTAAAGTGACTATTCTTAGTCCTAAAAAAACCGAGATAGATCATAAAACTATTAATTGCATATTCATTAGTTATGCCAAGAATAATAGTGCATATCGGTTTTTGATTCATAAGTCAGAACATTCCGAAATATATGTAAATACTATTATTGAATCTCGGAATGCATCATTCTTTGAACATATATTTCCTAATAAAATTGGACAAGAGACTAGTACTAACAAAAGATCTTTTGATGCTATTATTAGTGATGATCACGAACAAGAGCAAAAGATAGATCAAAGTGAAAAAGAGGAACCTAGGCATAGTAAATGCGCTAGAACCTCAAAATCTTTTGGTCCAGATTTTCTAACTTTTTTGTTAGAAAATGAGCCTTTAACTTTTAAAGAAGCTATGTCTAGTCTTGAGGCTCCTTTATGGAAAGAAACTGTAAATAGCGAAGTTGAATCCATCTTACAAAATCACACTTGGGAATTAGTGGATTTGCCACCAGGTTGTAAACCTCTTGGGTACAAGTGGATTTTCAAGAGAAAAATGATGGATCAATCGACAAATACAAGGCAAGACTTGTGGTTAAAAGATATAGACAAAAATAAGGTCTAGATTACTTTGACACATACTCCCTAGTTACTAGAATAACATCCATTAGAATGCTAATTGCCATTGCATCTTTGTGCAATCTAGAAATTCATAAAATGGATGTGAAAATAGTTTTCTTAAATGGTAAGTTAAATGAAGAAATTTATATGGAACAACCAGAAGGATTTTCTGTTCCAGGAAAAGAAAAGAAAGTGTGTAAATTGGTTAAATCATTATATGGTTTAAAACAAACGCCAAAGCAATGACATGAGAAATTTGACAAGACAATGATGTCAAATGGATTTAAAATTAATGTGACAAATGTGTTTATATTAAAAACACAAACAAACGTTATATTATAGTATGTCTTTATGTGGATGATATGCTCATCATAGGTAGTAATAATGACATGATTAAAACTACCAAGAAAATGTTGAATAAACATTTTGACATGAAGGACATGGGGATTGCTAATGTAATACTTGGTATGAAAATTACCAAAACATCAAAAGGTTATGCTTTGTCACAATCACATTGCATTGAGAAAATACCTGACAAATTTAGCAAAGATGATGATCATCTTGCTAGAACACTGTAGACACCCCATTTTTGACCGTCCTCAAGACTTGGACGTCACCGTTTGAACACTCGGTGATTATCCATGTTTGTGTTCGTTTGGAGTTCCCGGAGGTCTCGGCTCGCGCGCCATGCCTCAGGATCCCTGAATTCGACCGTTTAGTGTCTGGTTTTGCACCAAACACTTGCATCTTGCCCTTGAGAGGCAAGGTGGGGCTTGTAGACCATCCCCACCCATCACCGGCAGTGGCTAGATGCCACTGGCTGGTTTTTGCTGCCACCGGCAATGTAGTTTGCCGGCCGGCACTATTTGTTGCCGGTTAGCACTATTTGTTGCCGACCGGCACTCTTTTTGGCCAAGATGACATTTTTGGCCGGCCGATTGCTATTCATCTGCTTTTGCAGATATTTTTAGACAGCTGTATTGCTTTTGCTCCCCTCCATACACGTGTATGGAGGGATCTCCCTCTTGCAAAGCTTGTCTTGTAAGCTTTACAAGAGGCATATAGAGAGAGGCTCTCTCTAAGGCAAGAGGAGGGCTTTTAGACATTTTTGGGAGAGAAAAAATACAGACCAAGCTCTGGTTTTTCTAGGGTTAGGGTTAGATATACACTCTCTATCTCTCTTTCCCTCTTATTTGTACACTAGGTGTTTTGTGTCTCACTATTGCACACAAACACCTAGTGTTTCACCTTCCTCTTGGAGCTGAGGTTCTAAAGGGTTTGTTTTGAGATTTTGGTGTTGGATTCAAGCTCAAGGAGGCCATTGGAGCACCATTTGTGAAGGGGTCTTCAAGGGTGAGATTCTAGTCCTTTTTTTCCCCATTCTTGCATTAATTTTATACCTATCTTAGAGCTGCTTTTGTGATTATTGTATAACATAAAAAAGTTCTGTTTTTAGGCCCTCTTTATTGTTTATTAAGAGTGTTTTGTTGTTTGAGGGTTGTTGACCACCCTTAGGCCTCAAAAGGCCTCATTTTGAGCCATTTTGTGCTAGCTCCGGGATTTTGGTGTTGAGGTCTCTTCACCACTGAAATCTTGAGGGATTTTAGTGATGAAGATGATGCTTTGAAGTCCCAAGAAGGAGAGGGCCACCCCCTCTCCTTGTTGTCCTTGAAAAGGGCATATTTTGGCCTCCTAAGGAAGCCTATGCTTGAGTGTGTATTGAGCATGTTTGGTTTGTTTTTCATGCTTATATATCTATAATATAACATGCTTTTAAGTTGGTTTTGGAACTCCATGCATGTTTAGCATAGTTGCCATGTAATGCCTTGTTTATGCCTTAATGTGCCTTAGGTTGTTAGCCTTTGTTGGAGCATGTTTTTGGCTTAGTCTTGTGAAGATTATGTGCTTATCTTGACATGTTTTAGCTCTGTCCATAGTCGTTTGGGTTGATCTTTGCATGCTTGACATAGCTCCTTTGTATTTGGGCTTGTTGGCCTTGAGTATGTGCATGTGTAGCATGATATCTTTGCATTGTTTTGGTGATTTGGGGTCACTTTATATGTTATTTCAATCCCATTTCCATGCTTGCTTGATTGCCTTGCATGCATCTTTAATGCCTCATAAGCATGTGTTGCATGCCTCATGTTTTGGCTATTGTGTATGCCTTTGTACTTGAGCCACTTAGATGCCATCTAAGGAGTCCTTTGGCCTTGTTTTAACATGCTAAAAATCTGTTTTTAGTTGTTTAATGCATGCCATGTTTGGTCTTGCTAAGTGTAGTTCAATCCCCCATTGGTTTGCTTTGAACACTTGGACTATTTGTTGCATGTTTTGGCTTGATTTTGTTGCTTGGTTTGGCACCATCCTAACATGATTTCAAGGCTTATAATGCATGCTAATTGTTCATGTTTGTCCCTTTCAAGTGTGCTTGAATGTTGCTTGATTGGTGCTTAAGTGTTGGTCCTTATGTGCATGTGTGTGTGTGTGCCATTTAGCCCTCACTCTTTAGCACTTTTGGCCACTGTTTTAGGTCTATTTTAGAGCTGCCTAATTCATGTATAAGTCCATCTTTCCATTTATTTGCATTGCCATATGTATGCTTGTATGCTTGCATAAGTGCTTTGCCATGCCATGTTGCATCCTTAGCTTGTATGCCTAGGTTGCATTGCATCTTGCATGCATTCCTTGTTCCTTGACTTGGTGATAGGAATTGGGCCTTATTTGGTTTGTTTGGTTTGCATGCATTTGAAATCAAAGTTGCATACTTGGTTCCTTGGGCCATCATGCATGGAAATGCGTGATAGGTGGTCCGAGAATCGAGGCACATGCCCCTTTGAGTCATTACAATGATAAGGGACATGGTTGGTGCATACATGCCTTGAATTGTGTTGCCATGCTTTGTTTTGCCCTCTGTTGCTGTGAGTTGCAAGTTCTGCAGGAATACTCTGCCGACCGGCAGTGTAATGTGCCGACCGGCACCATTTTCTCTGCCGACAGATTCAATTTTGTGCCGATGGCCATACCACACTGCCGGTGGCAATTTCAATCAGCCGGTGGTGATCTTCTCTGTCCAAGGGATCAGTCCTGAGGCTTTGACGGCCTCCAGAGGAGGAAAGGAAGGAAAACAGAGGCAGCCCATGCATGGTGGCACGCTTCCCGAGGCGTTTTCCTGCTTTAATTAATTTATTTAATTCGTTAATTAAATTAGGCAATTTGTAATATTAATTAGCTTGCGTAGTTAATTAATTTGTAATATTTATTCGGTCCCTCCGAGTGAGGGTAAATCTGTAATAAGTGTGTGTGTGTGGTGTGTATGTCTTCCAACCCCACTTCTTTCTTCCCTTTTATTTACCTGCTTACGGTGGTAGATTAGGGCATGTTTAAATTCAGCATACCTTATGCTATGCATGCGTGCATTCATGCATTTTGTATTACATGCATTAGGCTCGGTACATCATGCTAATTGCATTCGTACTTCAAATCAAAAAAACTGAATATGTGATAATTGTGCATTTTCACATAACATGTCTAGGATTAGCCGAGCCTATCTTAGCGACATTTTGTATGCGACGCATTAGGCACTTAACATGGACTTGGATCATGCATATTTGCTAACAAGTTCTTTGTTTTGGCACGGAGTACTATGTAAGTATTTCCGCTTTAGCATATCACATGAGTGTGAATATTGCCATGACAGCATGCTTAACATGTGGCTAGATGCTTGTGTGTTAAACTGTTTTGAATGCCTGTGGGTGAAGGTTGGGTTGTTTGAGTTGGAAAAACTCGTTGAAATCCGTATTTTAGCCTACTTGCGAGTAGCAAATTCCAAAGCATTTTCAAACCGAACGGATATGCAATGTTTATTTCCAAATTAGGCAATCTAGTCTATACTTGTTTGCTGTGCGCATAACATAGTAATTCTAGGCTAATAATTGGTTTAAGAACACGTAAAGTTTTCAAAAACGGATATCACGGTTAGTAGAGGCCGGTCTTCGGACCGGGCGAAAGGGGGTGCTCATAGCTGACCTTCCCTGATCGTACCCAAGTTCCCGAGCCGAGACAACTCCGGTGATGACGGACATGTGGCCTTCGGCACCGAGTCAGGGTTTCCTAAATTTCCCCATTTTAAAAATATTTAGGTGGCGACTCTGTATCTGGCAAAGCAGTCCATGTTTGGCACTACTTTTTCAAAAATCTGTTTCTCAAAACGATTTGCCAGATTTGGACTCTTTGGTTCAGATTAAGAACCGTGACACAAATCGAGTCCGAACTGTAGCATTGAGGCCCACCGCGGGCGCCGTCTACAAACACCTGTGGATGTTAATTTGTTTCTTTCTAAGAATGTATATGAAAGTGTTTCTCAATTATAGTATGCCCAAATTATTGGAAGCTTAATGTACTTTATAAACTGCACTCGCCCAGATATAGCCTATCAGTAAGTAAATTAAGTAGATATACGAGTAATCCAGGAGTAGAATACTATAAAGCGATTATAAGGGTTCTAAGATACCTCAGATTTACTCGTAACATTGGGCTAAATTATATTAGATATCCAGTAGTACTTGAAGGATACTATGATGCAAACTAGATATCAGATACTAGAGACTCAAAATCCACCAATGGCTATGTCTTTACTCTTGGTGGTGCAGCTGTATCTTGGGAATCTTCCAAATAAACTTGCATTGCTAGGTCTACTATAGAATCAGAATTTATAGCTTTAGATAAAGTAGGGGAAGAAGCAGAATGGCTTCGTCACTTCCTTGAAGATATTCTAATGTGGCCAAAATCGGTGCCTGCTATATGCATACATTATGATAGTCAATCAGTAATTGGTAAAACACAGAGTCAATTATATAATGGTAAGTCACGACACATTCGTCATCGACATAATGCCGTGAGACAACTACTCTCTAATGGAATTATTTCCATTGAATATGTGAAGTCTAAAGACAATATAGCGGATCCACTAAACAAAGGGTTAGCAAGAGAGTTATTTGAAAATTCATCGAGGGGAATAGGACTTAAGCCTATTAAATAAGAGTTACCATAACGGCAACCCAACCTAGTTGACTAGAGATCCCAAGATCAAGGTTGTAGACACCCCATTTTTGACTGACCTTAAGACTCAGACGTCATCGATTGAGCGCTCGATGATCGCGCATGTTTGTGCTCGTTTCGAGTTTCCGGAGTTTTCGGCTGAGTGCCTTGCCTCCGGGCCTCTGAACTCTTTGTGTTTTGGCTTGATTTGTGGACCATGCCTTGTTAACCTTGCCCGGAGGGAGAGAGGGGCCTGTAGGCCACTTTTTGTAGTCGTAGACTACTTTTTCCTCTTGTAGGCTGGTTTCCGATTTTCGGAGCCTTCGACTGAGCGCCTTGTGTCGGAACCTCTTAACGTTCTCCTCATGGCCTAGTTTTTGGACCATGCCTTGTTGCCTTTGCCTAGAAGGAAACAGAGGTCTGTAGACCACTTTTTGTAGTTGTAGACTACCTTTCCCTCTCGTAGGCCACTTTTTGTACTCGTTAACTAGTTTTCGAGGCTTCCGACTGAGTGCCTCGCCTTGCGGACTCTTGTCTTGCTTCTTTTTTGGTTTGGTTTCGAACCAAACCTTCTTATCCCTTGCCTAGAGAGTGGAACAGGGGTGTAGACCAGTTTCTTCCCCTGTAGACCACTTTTTTTCCCTGCCAGCTAGTTTTCTGGTCGGCCAGCTAGGGTGGGTGGTCTGTGGGCCACCTAAAGTGGTCGGTAGCCATGCCACCACCTTCCTCTCTCTGTGCAGACCACCTTTGCCCCCTTGTCGACCACTTTTTGTCCTTGCAGACCACTTCTTCTTGTCGGTCAACTAGTGGGAGTGGTCGGTCGGCCACTTCAACTGGTCGGCAGCTTTCCTGCACTTTCTACAGATATTTTTCATGCTAGCTGTGCCAGCTGTTGGGCACAGAAAGCATCCTCCATACACGTGTCTGGAGGGATTGCTTCAAGCCTCTAGCTTGTCTAACAAGCTTGAGGCATGGTTTTCTATATAAGGGAGCCTCTTTCCTCTTGTCTCAGGTTCCGAAATTTGCATTAGGGTTATACATATCCTTCTATCTCTATATTTCTTCCTCTCTCTCTATATTTGTGTTGTTTTGTGCCTAAAAGTGAGATTTGTTCATACTTTTGCACTAAACACATAGTGAAACACCTTCACTCTTGAGCTGAGGTTCTTGGAAGTTTGTTTAAAGCTCAAAAGTTTGGTTTTGCCTTAGAAGTTGCTGCCTTGTTCTTGTTCTTGTTCTTCAAGGGTGAGTCCCATATCTTCAAGGGTGAGTCCCATATCTTCTTTTAAGCTTTGTTTTGCTTAACTACTTAGCCATCTTTGCATGCATCTTTTGGTTTAGCTTTCAACTGTAAAAAGCTTCATTTTTAAGTATTGAAAGGTTTGTTTGAGGCCTTTTTGGTGTTGAGGGTGTTCTACCCTCTTTTGTGCCTTGTTTGGCTTTGTTTTGTGCCATCCTTTTAGGCCTTTGAGATCACCTTCTCTTGGCCTTTTAGCCACTGAAATCCAGTGGATTTTCAGTGGTAGAAAGTGTGTTTTCAGGCCCCAAATGGATGAGGGTTGTCCCCACTCCTCTTCTCTTGTGTGCTTGTGTTGATGGCTCACCAAGTTAGCATGTTTTTCTACCTCCTTGAGGCTCTATCTTAGCATGTCTTAGGCCTTATTTCAGTATGACATACCTCTGTTTTGGCTTGGTTTGGTTACTTCATGCATGCTTTTTACACTTGTAGTGTAATCTTGCCATTTAGCCATGTGTGCTCAATGCTTTGATCCACCATGCTAGCCTATTTTGGTCCTATCTTATCATGTTTTTGGTGTTGTTTTGCCACGATATAGCTCTATCTAGGGTTGGTTTGGTTACATCTTGCATGCTCCTTGCACTTGTAGTGCAATTCCACTAACTAGCCTAACATGCATCATGCTTTGGACCATCATTCTAGCATGTTTTTGGCTCCACTCCAGCAAGCTTTTACTCATGTTTTTCCATGCTTAAGCTCTGTTTTAAGTTGTTTTGGTCATGCATGTCTTGCTTTGTATAGCCATAGTGCAATCTTGCTCACTAGCTTTGAGTTTCCAAGTCACTAGCAAGCATTGCTTGGGCTATTTGCATGATTTGGCATTATTTGATATGTGATTTTAGAGCATGTTTCACTGCCATGCCCTCACATCTTTCACTTTTTCAATGCTTTTGGAAAGTTGTGCTTTATGCCTTAAATATGAGCCAATATGTATGCCATCTTGTCTAAGCATTTGGGCTACCATATCAGTGTATTTTTGGTGTTATTTTTCCATAATACAACTCTATTTTCGGCTGGTTTGGCCACTTGTGGTTTGCATCTTGTACTTGTAGAGCAAATCTCACTTACTGGCCTTGCATGCTTGTTGTTTTAGCTCATTATCCTAGCATGTGTTGGCTTTACTACAACATGTTTTTGGCCTTGATTTGATATGCTCTAGGACTATTTTGGGTTGTCTTAGCCATATGGTTCATTTATTGCATAGCTGTAGTGCAATGGGCTTGACTAGCTTTGTGTTTTGATGTCTCTAGCATGCTTTGTTTGAGATGTTTGCTTGGCATGACATCATTTAACATGTTATTTCAGAGCATATTGAATTGCCATGTTCTTACTTCTTTCACTCTTTGAGTGCTTTTAAGAGTTGTGCCTTTGTGCCTCGTTTATGGGCCAATGCGTATGCATGCTTGTCTAGGCTTTTGAGCTCCTATCCCAGCATGTTTTGGTTTTTATTTTGACCTAATTGAGCTCTGTCTATGGTTGGTTCTATCATTTGTGCCATGTATTGCATGCCTCTTGTGTAGTTCCTTTTAGTAGCCTTGTGCCTTAGGGCCTCTTGCATGCTATACTTGTGTGTTTATGTGATTTGGCATCATTTAACACTTGATTTCAGAGCATATTGCATTGCCATGTTCTCACTTCTTTCACTCTTTGAGTGCTTTTAAGAGTTGTGCCTTTGTGCCTCGTTTATGGGCCAATGCGTATGCATGCTTGTCTAGGCTTTTGAGCTCCCATCCCAGCATGTTTTGGTCTTTATTTTGACCTAATTGAGCTCTGTCTATGGTTGGTTCTATCATTTGTGCCATGTATTGCATGCCTCTTGTGTAGTTCCTTTTAGTAGCCTTGTGCCTTAGGGCCTCTTACATGCTATACTTGTGTGTTTATGTGATTTGGCATCTGTAGACGTCCCCGAACGCCCCGGGAGGATGAGTCCCATTCTGTTCATATTGGGTTCACTACAGTTCAGGATACTCAAATTGTCACGGTTCTTAATTTGAACCAAAGAGTCGAAATCCGGCAAATCGTTTTGGAAAACAGATTTTTAGAAAAGAAGTGCCAAACATGGACTGCTTTGCCAGATACAGAGTCGCCACCTAAATATTTTATTTTGAGAAATTTAGGAAACCCTGACTCGGTGCCAAAGGCCACGTGTCCGTCATCACCAAAGTTGCCTCGGCTTGGGAACTTGGGTACGATTGGGGAAGGTCAGCTATGAGCAACCCCTATCGCTCGATCAAAGATTGGCGTCTATTAACCGTGATATCTTGTTTTGAAAGCATTATGTGTTCCTATTCCGCTTATTAGCCTAGATTTACTATGTGATGCGCACAACATACAAGTATAGACTGGATCGCCTGAATTGGAACAAAACATTTCATGTTTATTTATTTGAAAATGGTTTGACGGTGCTACCCGCAAGTAGGCTAAGACATGAATTTTGCCACCCTCAAGTGGGCTTTAAAAACATAGTTTTGCCACTCTCAAGTGGGCTTAAAACTCATATTCAACGCGTTGTTCCAATTTAAGTAACTCAACCTTCACCCACAGGCATTCAGGTAGTTATATCACATAAGCACATAGCCACATGGCAAGCATGTTGTCATGTTAATATTCACATACATGCAAGATGCTAAAGCATAAACACTCACAGTGTACTCCGAGCCAAAACAAGAAACTAGTCAGTAATCATGCATGATCCTAGTTCATGTTAAAATGGCTAATGCATCACATACAGAATGTCACTAGAATAGGCTCGGCTAATCTATGGATGGTATGTGAAATGCACAGATAACATGTATTCAAGTTAGATTTGAGATACTATGCAATTGGCATGATGCGCCGAGCCCGGTGCATGCAATACAAATGAATGGATACACGCATGCATAACATAAGGATGCTAATTGAAATATGTCCTAATACTAACCATCAAAAGCAGGTAAGTAAAAGGGAGAAAGAAGTGGGGATTGGAAGATATGCATCACACACACGCACGCTTATTACAAATTCGTCCTCGCTCGGAGGGATCAAAAGAATAATACAATTAATTAACCTACAAGCTAATTAATTATTACAGACAAATTAAACTAGTTAAGCAAATTAACTAATCTAATAAAACAGTAAACAGCGTCGGGAAGAGGGCCCAATGTAATGCATGCTCGGTTCCGTTCGGAAGTCCACTGCCATATGCACAAGTTGCCTCTATTTTTACTGTTTGGCACCTCTGAAAATTGCACAAACTCCAAGGTTGCTTCTCTGAGTGCTGTGGAACACCACCGGCCATGAGGAATGGTCACCGGCCATGGGGAATGGTCATCAACCACCTGTGGGGATATCGACCACAAATTGTTGGTCGGTCGGCATTGTATGTAGCTGACCGGCCAAAACTTCCTGTAGAACCTGTTTTGACAGTAACAGAGGGCAAAACAAGGCATGGCAATGCATTTCAAGCAAATGTGTGCACCAACACATCCCTTATCATGTTTGTGACTTAAAGGGACATGGTTCTCAATTCTCGGACCACCAATCGCGCATTTCAATGCGTGATGGCCCAAGAAACCAAGTATGCACTTTGATTTCAAATGAGATGCACATCAAACAAACAAGTGAGGCTTAACCTCTATCATACTCAATTCAAGAGGCAAAGCATAAATGCCAATGCAATGCAACCTAGGCATGTTAACTAACTATGCAACATGGGCATGCAATGCACAATGCATACTAGGCATACAACCTATGCAGGCAAGCATGCAAGGCATGAGGCAATGCAAACCAACAAGTGTACAAGATGCAATGTGGATGTTCAAGGATGCAATGTGGATGTTCAAGTATGCAACAACACATGGAGCAAACATGTTAAACAACCTAAACATGTAACAACACACAAGTATGCAACAACACACAAGGTGAGCATGCAACAACATGCGAATAATGGACTTAAACTAATTTGGACAGCTCTATACTAAGCCCAAAATAGTGGCCAATTGCTAAGAGAATGAGGACCAAATAACATGCAAGCATGCATGCACACAAGGACCAACACTTAGGCATTGAAGAGCAACTCTCAAGCACACTTAAGAGGATGAAAACATGGACAAATGGCATGCATTATAAGCTCTGAAAATCAAGTCATGAAAGGTGCCGAACCAACTAGACAAGACAAACAAGGCATGCAAGCAAAGCCAAAATTCAAGGCAAGCCAAAGGTGTATTGAACTACACTTAGCAAAATCGAACATGGCATGAATTAAGCAACCAAAATTAAAGTTTTAGCATATTAAGACAAAGCCAATAACACATCTAGATGGCATCTAAATGGCTTAAACATGCAAGCATGCACAAGGGCCTCAACAAGAGACATAAGACAACAACCTCTTAAAGCATTAAAGGAGCATCAAATGCAAGCATACAAGCATAAGGACTGAAATGACATGGCAAGTGGTTCCAAACCACTGAAATAATGCAAATAGAGCATACTAGAGGGTCCAACACTCAAGGCCTACAAGGGAGATTGCATGGTAGCTATACAAAGCAAATCATGGATGACCCAAACAACCAAAAATAGTCCTCAAACACACTAAAACATGCATAAAAGCTTCACAAAGTTAAGCCAAAACAAGTAAGCATAGTGGTCTAAATGCTAGATACATGTCAAGGCAATTTCATGGCATTGCAAGACAAGTATGCAAAGCAAGCATGGTGTGTCTAAACCAAGTAAAAAATAGTGCTATATCATGGCAAAATAAGCACAAATAACACCTAAGACATGGCCAACATGAACTTAAAAAGGATGCTCACACATGAGGCAAAAATGACCTTTTTCAAGGACAACAAGGAGAGGGGGTGCCCTCTCCTTCTTAGGACCTCAAGGCACCATCCTTACCACTAAAATCCCTCAAGATTTCAGTGGTGAGGAGGCCCAAATAGAGTGGTCCCGGAGCTCACCAAAATAGCACAAAAATAGGGCCAAACAAGGCCTAAGAGGGGTCAAATAACCCCAAACAACAAAACACTCTTCAAAAACTATTTAGAGCAAGCAAAAACAAGACTTTTATATGTTATAAGATAAGCTCAAAAACAGGTGTACGGTAGTCAAAAAAGCTATGCAAAAATGGGGAATAAAGGGTAAGAACACTCACCCTTGAAGAACACTTCCAAGATCACAAGACCAGACCTCTTCTTGGATCAAAACTAGCTTAAAAAGTTCAAGATCAACCCTCTAATACCTCAGCAACTAAGGAAATGTGTAATGGTGGGTGTTTGTGTGCAATAGTAAGAACAAACACACACTAATACACCAAAAGGAGGAAGAGATATAGAGATAGAGTATATATAAACCCTAACCCTAAAACTCAGAGCTCTGGAGCTTTTTTTGTCAACCCTAATGGAGGGAGAAGAGGCTCCTTCTTATAGAGCTCACTCTTGCAAAGCTTCTCAAGTAAGCTAGTCAAGAGGGAGATCCCTCCATACACGTGTATGGAGGGGAGCAAAGTGGGTGCCAGCTATCACAGCTGGCACAAAAATATCTGCAAAAGCAGATGAACAGTGGTCGGCCAGCCAAAAATGCAATTTGACCAAAATAAATGGCCGGTTGACCATCTAGAGTGCCGGTCGGCCAAACATTTTGCCGATGGCAACAAAACACAGCCGGTGGCCTCAACCCATGGCCGGTGGAGTGTGGGGATGGCTAACAGCCATTCCCTGTCCTCCAAAGCAAAAACACAAGTGTTTGATGCAAAACCAGACACAAAACAGTTGAGTCGAGAGATCCTGAGGCAAGGCGCGTGGCCGAGATCTCCGGGAACTCAAGACGAACACAAACGTGGATGTTCACTGAGTGTCCAAACGGTGACGTCCAAGTCTTGAGGACGGTCAAAAATGGGAAGTCTACAGCATCATTTAACACTTGATTTCAGAGCATAAAGCATTGCTATATCCTCATGCATGTCACTCTTTGATTGTGTTTGAGAGTTGACCCTTATGGCTAGTTGATGAGCCATTGCATGAGCATCATTATTTTGCCTTTTATGCCATCATTTCAGAGCATTTTGGCCACTGTTTTAGCATGCATGAAGTCAATTTGGGGCTGGTTTGATCCATTGAGCATTGCATTACATAGCCCTTGTGTTGTATCCTTCACTAACTTTCATGCTTAAGGACTCTAACTTGACATGCTCTTGTTGTTTGCATGTTGTTTGGAATGTTGTTGCATTGCATTGTGTTTGGATTGAACGTTAATCCAAACACGAGAAACGAGGGATGTTTCATACTTGAAGTGATGAAACGTGCCTTATTTCTCGATCACCGACCCTCTTAATCATGCATGATAGAGGTTAAGGCCCTTATGTGTTATTTGTGCATTCATTGACATTGAATTGTGCAAATTTGGCTTCTCGGCCATCATGCATTGTGATGCTCGGTTGGTGGCCCAAGAGTCGAGTACCGCACTCCCTTGAGCTTGAGAAATGATAGGGAGGGTGGTTGTACACACATACCTTGCAAATACACTGCTGTGCCCCTTCTTGTTCTCTGTTGCAGCAAATTAGAGCTTGGCTGAAATTTCTGGTCGGCAGACCAGAAAAAGTAGTTGGCCGACCACTTTTTCTAGTCTACAGCATGTTTAGGTGGTCTACAGGAGATCTATAGCACCATTTTCTGGTCGACAGCCCACCAGGAAGTCCCCATGTTGGAGTAGAAGCTATTTGGAAGTCAATGCACCTTCTAGAGATCAAATGCAAACAGAGACAATTCGGGGCATAGTAATGGATTTTCGAGCGAGAAACCAAGTGCATGCATTGTTCAACTTTCCAAAGCAGAGCTGATTAGCGTAGTTTAGTGCTTACTTGTTAATTAGCATGTTTATGTAATTTAATTAATTTGTTAATTAGTTAAAGTGATGTAATAATTAGTTGTAGCTAGTTATTCAATTTGTTGTGTAATAACTAGTCTAATTAGCGTTATTAGATTAGTCAGTTAGTTAGCTTGGCTTAGATGTAGCTTAGCTTATTCATTCGGACCCTTCGTCGAGAAGGCCAACTGTTGTAATAAATGTACGCATGTGTGATGCATATCTTCTAACCCCACGTCTTTCTCCCTTTTACTTATCAGCTTTCGATGGTTAGTTTTAGGCCATGTTTCAATTAGCATACTTATGTTTGTATGCGTGCATCCATTCATCTGTCTTGTATGCACTGAGCTCGGCGCATCATTCAAACTGCATTGTATTTCAATACACTTTCTTGAATACGTGTTTCAAAGCATGTTATCAAGTGTTGCATTCGTATGCCATTTTAGATAGCCGAGCCTATTTTAGCTGCATTTTTGCATGTGTTTCATTAGGCATTGTTAATATGGCTAGGATCATGCATTGATTACTAACTAGCTTCTTTTTTGGCTCGGAGTACACTGTGAGTGTTTACACTTTAGCATCCTTGCATGTGTGTAAGTGACTGCCATGATAGCATGCTTACCATGAGGCTATTTGCTTAACTGCTATAACTGCATGAATGCCTGTGGATGAAGGCTTCATTGCTTGAATTGGAACAATTCATCGAAATGTGCGTTTTAAGCCCACTTGAGAGTGGCAAAATCATGTTTTTTTCTAAGCCCACTTGAGGGTGGCAAATCCACGTCTTAGCCTACTTGAGGGTAGCAACTTCAAACCATATTCAAAAAACCAACATGAGATGTTTTGTTCCAAATCGAGCGATTTAGTCTGTACTTGTATGCTGTGCGCATCACATAGTAAGCTAACTAATAAACCAGAATAAGAACGCATGTGTTTTCAAAAACAACATACCATGTTAGTAGAGGCCGATCTTTGATCGGGCGGGCAGGGGTGCTCATTTAAGGACCTTTCCCTCTTGTACCCAAGTTCCCGAGCCGAGGCAACTTTGGTGATGACGGACACTTGGCCTTAGGCACGAGTCAGGGTTTCCTAAATTTTCCAAAAACAAAATATTTAGGTGACGGCTCTGAAATCTGGCAAAGCAATCCATGTTTGGCACTTCTTGATCAAAATTGATTTCCAAAACGATTTGCCAGAATTGGACTATTTGGTGATTTATCAGTCTTACATTGCACTTTGTGAGATTAGATTCCGAATCGTGATAGGAGTCCGAACTGTAGTAGCTAGAACTACAATTCGCGCCCTCGGCGCAGAGCGGAGTTCGGGTGGTCTACAAAGGTTTAAAGGGACAGCCGAGTTGTGTATGACTCATAAGGATCACTGGGGAGTCAAACTCCTACCCATTTCTATGATGAAATAGTGATGTCTGCAGCGTTTTAGGTTAAGTAATACTTTTAATGATTCTTATATTTAGGAATACCTAGTGGAGTATGGCAGGATACTCTTCATAAGAATCACCTATGTGAGTGTGAATTGGGCCGGTTCTATGAGATTTGTGAAGGGCTACAATTCTCTAAAGCACTTATGAAAAACCAAGTTGTTCAGGGCCAAAATGAACACAATAGTGAAAACTAAACTGTGTATGGTAATATACTGTGTGAGTTTTATTATCTTGGTTTATACAAATGGCTGAATAGTTGAAGACATCATGTTCACTGGTTAGCTAGTAAATCCGATTATGTCTCACAAGGGAAGGTTCAAAGCCAAAAGCTACCTATCCTTTGCAAAATATCACCGATTTCTGTATTCTCTGTAATTAGATCATGTTGTTGCATTTTCTCTCTGTCAAATTCTATTCATGTGGGGGATTGTTGGAAAAATATGGTTTTTATAGGCTTACTTTGGGCTAACTTTGAGCCCAAATTATAGTAGGGCCCACACGTCTTTTGGGGTGGGTCCAAAAAGGTGACGTGTTCCTTGTTGCATGGCAAGTCACACGGTGAAGACGATTTGTCAAAACCATTTATGAGTGAATAAGAAGTTGACGTCATTCTCGAGTTCGTGGAGTGGACAATTAAAGAAGTAAAATGGACAATTAGTAATGAAACAAGAAAATAAAACAAGCATTAGTTAACAAGATTAATAATCGACAAAAAACACAAAAAACAAAAAAGAATTAAATATGAGAGGGAAGAGTCGTAGCTTGAGCTAATTTGTTCAGTGTCGATGACCACTGTTTTGAAGATTTCCTATAGGCAGCAAGTATCCGATCCATCTACACAAGAATGTAAAACCATGAAACATGAAACGAGATGACAAGAATACAACCAGTGGCAAAATTTGAACCTCTTGCATCTTTCCTAAGTCTTTGCCAGTTGGAAGAATTACTTGGGACATAAAACTTCCAAATAGGAAAGATAAAAAGCATACATAAACAAGCAAGGAGGAATGAGGATCCTTTAGCTTCCCACATGAAGAATGCATAGAGAGCAAAGCTCTTTCAAGTACATACAAATCAACTGCTTTATCTTCTGGAAGGATTAAGGTGAAGCTCAAACAAAAGTCAATAAGAACCTGGAAGAAGATAAAGGAAGCTGAATGCCTACTAATAATAACTTTGAAGTATGGTTAGGGATAGTGTGATGGGGTGACTTCTAATCCTTAACCAAATCCCCAGAAACATGTCATCACAACAAACAAGTAAAACAAAGTAGGATCGAACACTATGAAATTAGACCCACCAACTGATTGGTATTATTGCAGATCAACATGTTTGATGTGGTCAAATCACCATGAATGAGGCCACCATCATGAAGTTTTCCAATTGCATCACCAATCCGTACTGCAATATGATCCATCCATTCTTTAACAACACCATCATGAAGTACATAACAACAATCTAACATAGCAGCTTCAAAAGGACAATGTATTCAACACTTCCAAAGGTAAGCACAAACAAAACAAAAGCATACCCCAAAATCGTTTTCTGAGACCTTGCCACAAACACCTCCACCACATAACTAGAAACTTGTAGCCTCAAGAGCCAAAACTATATCAAAACAAAAGCCATGATTCCTGGATGATGAAGCAAATAGATGGAGATAGGGTTATATTCGAAGATGAAGATTCCATTAAAATGGAAGTTATTGATGAAAACAAAACAAGAGAATTGAAAGAAATCTAAATCTAAATCTAAATCTAATTCAAAATTAGCTACTTAGAAATTGAAAACAAAGAGAAAAGGAACAATATCAACATATAGAAAACAACATCAACAATCTCGAATTGATCATATTATCTAAAATTAGAAACTTTAAGAACAAAATGAAAGAAATTAATTAATAGTTCAAAGATGAATAAGCCCTTGTGTGTGTCTTGTTCTTTCTCTTACCAAAACTCCCTCTAGGTTCCCTTGTTTCCATTCATCTACTTTTATAAGCCCTTACACATATATTTGTATGGAGGGAGGGAGGGAGAGAGAGAGCGAGAGAGAGGTTACCATTGTTGTGTAGCTGCAAGAAACCCTAGACCTATGAGAGTTGTTTTGGAGAAGAAGATAAATATATATGGTGAATGAGGTGAATGTGTGTGAGTTGAGAGGTTTAGGGTTGGCTAAGTGAATCTTGTTGAGCTTCCAGACGGCTTTCAACCCTGTTTCATTGAAAATGATGTGGAAGGAAATGGGGAAACAGAGAAACAGAGAGCAAGAGGGACAAAGATAAAAAGAATAAGAGAAATAGAGAGAAGAAGACAAAAACCTCAATGTTGAAGCAAAGCGATGCGAGGCGAGGAGATGCGAGCAATAGTGGCGATGTAATGATGTGCGACGGTGGAAGACCGACGGTGACTGTGAACGGCGAATTAGCGATGGTGAGTCTGTGAGAGAGAAGGAGACAGATAAAGCAAGAGATTGAACTTGTTTGGGTGTATGTACAGACTGATATAAAAATATGAAAATAAAATAAAATAAAATAAATCATAATTAATAAATTGGCCGGTAATATGAGAGTATTCCCACCAAAAAATAAATGTGTGTTTTGAAATTTTTTAATTTTATTGCCAACTAACTGTTTTTTGGACACTAAAAATAAGTATTTGTTGACTACATTTTTGGTCGGCAAAGTTCAAGAGTAAAAAATTTTCATTAATATTTGGCGACTAAATTTTTTAGTAGGCAAAAATTGGTATACGATGACTAAATTTTTTTTTTTGGTCACAGAATATAAATATATGTTGACTAAAAGTTTGGTCGCCAAAAACTAATAGCAATAATTATTCTAAATATTTGGCAACTAAATTAGTTAGTAGGCAAAAATTGATAGACCATGACTAAATATTTTTTTTGTCAATGAAAATTCATAAATTTGGTCGACAAAGATTAATTGAAAATATTATGTTGGTTATTTGGTGACTAAATTTCTTTTGAAACTGTTTGTATTCCTGTTCTGCTTCAGACATAGGCACCAATCTATGTCACTAAAATTTTACACCTTTGGCAACTAAATAATTTTAGTAGCCAAAACTAATTATACAGTGACTAACATATTTTTTAGTCGCAAATTGTGGCATTTTTAGTGACTAAAATTTTTGTTAGTTGCCAATAATTAATATACTACGACTAAAAAAAATTAATTGCTAAATCTTGTACTTTTGCCAATTAATATAATTTTTGGTCCCTAATTCTATAACTTTTGATGACTGAATTTTTTTAATTGTCAAAAATGTAATTTCCTGTAGTGAGGATGACGCAAAAGTTTTTCTTTCCATATGGAGAATACTTACATAAAACAAAAAGAGAAAAATTAAAAAATGACAGAGAAAAATACATTTCGTTGAATCATTAACTAACAGACAAAATGAGTTAGCATATGATGGATAAGGATGGATTTCTAAAGCGACCAGGAGCATGTGCGGCTTCAATTTTAAATATACTAGTTATTAAAAATTATAAAAGTTATGAATTATAATTCAAAAAAAAAAATGACTAAAATATATAAAGTCTAAAATGTTAAATCGATTATATCTATTTGCTACCTTACATAATTCGCTCAATCCACATCTGCTAAATCAGTGAATGAATACAAATTAATTTTTTTTCCGTCTAATTTTAGGTGGATAGCGGAGGAAATGCCAACCCACCCAACCTGCAATCACCAGTAGATCCACAGTGTCACACCCAAGTGGAACAATGACATACACATATACTTAACATATCTGTACCTATATATATATATATATTAGTGGTTGGCACACGTGATGGGTGTGCAGGTTAAATAAATAAAAATAAATAAAATATTTAACATTTATTGGTTGTAGCCTCAAGTGATAAGAGTCTTCCTTATCAAATTTGTGATTTTGAGTTCAAGTCCTGGCTCATTCATTTCTCTAGCTTTTTGTTTTTTATATTTTTGAGAAGCCAATGGACACTTGGCATAAAGAGAGACAAAACTTCAAGAAACCAATCTACGTGCTGACATATATAATAGCTGTAATGACCCAGAATTGTTTTTTTAAAAATAGCCAGTGCATAATTGTAGACACCCCATTTTTGACCGTCCTCAAGACTTGGACGTTATCGTTTGAGCACTCAATGATCATCCATGTTCGTGTTCGTCTTGAGTTCTCGGAGGTCTCGGTCGCGCGCCTTGCCTCAAGATCTCTCGACTTATTTGTTGTGTGCTTGGTTGGACCAAGGACTTGTGGTCTTTGCACCTGAGGGCAGGAAATGGCTTGTTGGCTATCTCCACACATCACTGGCCATGGCCTGAGGCCACCAGCCCTGTTTTATTGCTACCGGCCAAAAGTGATGGCTGGTCGGCAATGTATTTAGTCGGCTGGCCCTTTGTGTTGCTCGATCGACCGTTTCTGCTGGCCGAACCCGGTTCATCTGCTTTATGCAGATATTTAGTGCCAGGTGGCACAGACCCTGCCCTCTATACACGTGTATGAAGGATTTGCACCCTTTGTTTTAGCTTCTTGAGGAAGCTTGAACCTTTTGAACCATTGTTTTAAGCTTCTTGAGGAAGCATGAACCTTTTGAACCTTTGTTTTAGCTTCTTGAGGAAGCTTGAACCGTTTGAACCTTTTTAGCTTCTTGAAGAAGCTTGAACCTCTTTAGCTTCTCCAAGAAGCTTGAACCTCTTTAGCTTCTTCAAGAAGCTTGAACCCTCTTGTTTCTCTATAAGAGAGGGCCTCCCTCTCCTTTAGAGAGGTTCCAAAAATTTGTTCAAGGCTCCAAGATATATCTCTCTTTATATCTCTATATTTTGGGTTCAAAAGGGTCTAGTTCTTGGCCTATTACACCACACCTCATAGCCACACACCTTCACCATTCATCTGAGGTTCTTGGAGGTCATTTTCAGAGGTTAAAGAATTGGTTCTTGGTCCAAGAACCTGCTGGTTTTGCAGCTGTGCATCAAGGGTGAGAACTACCCTCTTTATTCCCCATTTTTGCACACACTTTTAGCCTATCTTGCATGCTATTTTGAGCTTAACTTATAACTGATAAAATTTTTATTTTTTGCATGCTTTTAAAGTTTGTTTAAGATCACTTTTGTGTTTGGAGTTGTTTACCCCTTCTTAGGCGTTGTTTGGCCTCATTTTTGTGCCTTTTTTGTGAGCTTCAGGACCACCTTGCATTGGCCTTCTCGCCACTGAAATCCAGAGATTTCAGTGGTGGGGGTGGTGTTTTGAGGTCCTAAGAAGGAGAGGGCCATCCCCTCTCCTTGTTGTCTTCAATACTTGTCATATTTGCCTCATATGTGAGCACCTTTGTTAAGTTCACATTGGCAATGTCTTAGCTGGTATTTGTGGTTATTTTTCTATCATATGCCACTGTTTTTGCCTATCTTGGTCATTCCATGCATGGTTTATACACTTGTGGTGTGAATTTTGCAAACTAGTCTTGTATGTCTCATGCTTGAGCATGTGTTTCTAGTTTGTTTTTGGGCCATCTCAGTAGATTTTTGGTGTAGTTTTAACATGCCTTAGATCTATTTTTGCTTGGTTTAGTTGGCCCTTGCATGCCTCATACACTTATAGTGTAAATCACACACACTAGCTTTGTATGCTCCTTGAAGTAGCATCTCATTTTAGCCTATGTTGTGTCCATTTCAGCATGTTCTTTGGCTTATTTTATCATGTCATACCTTTGTTTAGGTTTGGTTTGGTTAGCCCTTGCATGCTCCGTACACTTGCCATGCAATCTCATGAAATAGCCTAACATGCGTCATGTTGTGAAATGTCTTTTACGCATGCTTTTGGCTTGACTTCAAGAAGATTTTATCCATGTTTTGGTATGCTTGAGGTCTGATTTTGGTTGTCTTGGTCACCCATGACTTGTTTTGCATAGCTTTGGTTCAATCTTGCTTGTAAGCTTTGTGTATTGAGTCATTTAGTATGCATTACTTGGCCTATTTCAATGATTTGGCATCATTTGTAGTGTAATTTCAGCCCATGTTTCATGGTCATGCACATGCATTTATCACTCTTTAAATGCGTTTGAGAGTTGTGCTTGTATGCCTCATTTATGGACCATTGCATGAGCTTCATCTTTGTGCATTCCGAACCACCATCCCAACACATTTGGCCACTGATTTTGGTATGCTTGAGAGCTACTCATGTTAGTGTAAGTCCATCTCACCATGTTGTTGCATGCTTGTTTCATTTTGCATGTTGTTGCATGCTATACATGTCCACATGTTTAGGTTGTATGCCTATTGCATATTGCATGTTAACATGCTCATGTTGCATTAGATTTGTTGCACACTTGAGTTATTTGCCTGCTTGCTTGCTTGCCTAGGTTACATTACATTGTGTATGCATCTCTTGCCTCTTGATCAATCATGATAGAGGTTGGGGCCCTTTATGTGTTTTGTGCATTTCATTCCGTATTGAGTTGCACACTTGGCTTCTTTGGCCATCATGAATTGAAATGCGCGATTGATGGTCCGAGGGTCAAAAACCATACTCCTTTGAGTCTTAAACATCATAAGGAGGGTGGTTATGCAAACATTGCTTTGAAAATGCATTGCCATGCTCTGTTTGCCTTTTACTGCAGCAAAACAGGATTCTACAAGAAGAGATGGCCGGTCGGCTATCTTCAGTGCCGGCCGGCTATGAATTGTTGGCCGAGAGCCTCACACATGGTTGATGACCAGTTTCCCATGGCCGGTGGCCTTGCTTTTTGGCCGGTGACCTTCCACAGTGCTCAGAAGGTGGTTCAGAAACATCCTGGAGACTTGTGCAGTTTTCAGAAGTGTAGAGCAGTGTAAACAGAGGCAGCATGAGTGTGGCGATGGATTTCCGAGCGAAACCGAACATGCATGCATTCATCCCTCTTCCCGAGGCCTCTTTACTGCTTTCTTAGCTTAATTAATTCATTTAATTAGTTAAGTGTTGTGTAATAATTAATTAGCTTGTTAGTTAGTTAATTTGTATTATTCTTTCGGTCCCTCCGAGAGAGGGCAAATTGTGTAAAAGCGTGCGTGTGTGATGCATGTCTTCCAACCCCACGTCTTTCTCCCTTTTATTTAACCGCTTACAATGGTTAGTTTTAGGGCACGTTTCAATTAGCATACTTATGATAGCATGTTTGCACACATTCATTCGTATTGCATGCACTGGGCTCGGCTCATCATGCTAACTGCATTGTATTTCAATTCCAATTTGAATACATGTATCAAGTTGCATTTCACATGACATCTTAGAATAGCCAAGCCTATTTCTAGTTGCATTTTGCATGTGTTGCACTAGCCATCTTAACATGAACTAGGATCATGCATTTGATTACTAACTAGTTTCTGTTTTGGCTTGTAGCACTAGGTAAGCATTTACACTTTAGCATCCTTGCATGTGTGTGAGTGTTTCCATGACAGTATGCTTTCCATGAGGCTATTTGCATATATAATGTAACTGCCTAAATGCCTATGGGTGAAGGTTGGATTGCTTGAATTGGGACAATTCATTGAAATCCGTATTTTAGCCTACTTGCGAGTAGCAAAACTCAAACCATTTTTCCGAACAAACGGATATGCAATGCTTTGTTCCAAATTAGGCGATCTAGTCTATACTTGTTTTGCTGTGCACATCACATAGTAATTCTAGCTAATTAACCAGAATAAGAACACATGTGTTTTCAAAAACAAGATATCATGTTTAGTAGTGGCCGATCTTTGATCGGGGGAGCGGGGGTGCTCATAGCTGACCTTCCCTAATCGTACCCAAGTTCCCGAGCCGAGGCAACTTTGGTGATGACGGACACGTGGCCTTAGGCACGAGTCAGTGTTTCCTAAATTCCCCAAAATAAAATATTTAGGTGGCGACTCTGTATCTGGAAAAGCAATCCATGTTTGGCACTTCTTTCTAAAAATCAGTTTTTCAAAACGATTTGTCGGATTTAGATTCTTTGGTGATTTATCAATCTCACATCGCACATTGTGAGATCAGATTAAGAACTGTGACATTTGAGTCCGAACTGTAGTGAGCCCAAATGAACAAAACGGGATTCCCTCTCGGGGCGTTCAGGGACGTATACAGTTTCTGGCGACTCTGTTGGGGAGTTAGAGAACTTGACTCGAACTCATGATATCTTGTTTTAACTACACTCATGTGTTTCTTTGCATTACATGTGCATTGGTGTGCTTAGGACACCGTGTTTGCCATCTGCTATCCTTGAACGGTTTGCCGGAGGCTCGCTTTGAGAAACGTGCCATAAGGCTGACCGGTTACGGGCTTTGCCACGATGGGAACACAAACCCCGATTTTTACCGGGGCACCTTTTTTGACCATTCGACCTAGTGCATATTCGGAATCCATAGTAACTATTCCAAACTAGGATAGGTTGCTTACCTGATTATAGGTTGTTTGAAATCGCTGTGTGCGTAGTGAAACCCTAGCTCCTAACAAAATAGGACAGGGAAACTCTACCCCAACATAGGGGTGTTTTGGCTCTTACTTGCTTGTTATGTGCCTTTTGAGTTGACCTCTACAGGAATGCGCATATCAGTTTGCAAGTCTGGGCATTAGGCCTGCGGGCATCAGTGTTAGTGTTTTGAGAATTAGTAGTATCTGCGGGTATCAGATTCAGTTTTGGGGCAGTAGTTTTGGGGAACAGTGATCAGTGATCAAATACAGTTGTTCAGTTGTGCTTACGATTGTTTGGGTAAAATTGGGTTGCGCTGCTGCCTGTTTTCTCTTTCAGGAGGATGGGGGGAGTTTCAGAGATCTGAGTTCAGAATAGCCGGTGTTCTCCTTCATTGAAGCAAGGCAGATATCTGATCAGTCAAGTCACCAGTCATATCACCTTCGTTCAGTTCAGCGAATTTATGATGTCACAGAATTCAGAGGAAGTTGTGGTTATGGCAGTCACACTAAATCAAGGGATCATCTTACAGGGTGAGACTGATGTTGAGACATCACACCCGCCCAGGTCGCCTGCTACCTGCCCGATCTGGGAACCCCAGTTGTTTCAAGCTCGTGAACCCACCACGTTTGAATTAATGAGAATGATTGGCGACCTCCAGAGATCCGTGGCTGATTTAGCCTATGGAATGTCAGCCCCGCCACCAACTGCATCATATGTTGGGAATTTCATGCCGCAGGAGCCCCCGCTACTGGGGCGAATTGTAATTGAGCTCAGCCAGCCTGAAGCTGTCTCTAACTCCGGCAATGACGTATCAACGACAACGAGGTTTTGTACTGAAGCAACAACCCAAACCTCCCACCATGCCGAGGCTAGTGGAAAGAACAAGATGAAGGCAGATACGGATCCCTATGCGCAACTCCAGCAAGCTTTGAGGCTCTGAAAGGCGGGGGGTTGAATAAGCAACAAGTACTCGCGGTTTTGGCTAAGACTGTGGATGACATCTTTCCCACTCAAATCGAGAGCAGTTCAAGCCAAAGGGAAAATCGAGATAGGGACCGTCGTACTAGAACCGTTCCTCTCAACCCTAATCCTGTACCTGGAAAAGATCAGAGAGCCAAGGCAGTACCTGCCGATCCTTTTGCTAGTGCGTCCAGCATAGGTCCACAGACTTCGAAGTATCTGCCCCGAGGGCGCAGGGCTTTTCATGCCCTCTACATCCCCTTGTCCAAGGCTCTTTGAATCCTCACGGAAAAAGGTCATCTCAAACCTCTTGAGCCTCAGCCTCTCCCGAGTAATCTCCCTCTCTCACATGATGCCACCCAGTACTGTACGTACCATCAACAGGCTGGTCACACTACCGACAATTGCTTTCGTCTTTGCCACGAAGTGCAAGACTTGATCGATAATGAGGTCATCCTCCCGCCCAGCTCAGCAAAGTCTGTCACCACCGAGTTTCTGGACTTCGAAGATAATGCAAGTATGTGATCAGGGGTTGGCCCACCTACGAGCGGTGCTCGGTTTACTTTAGATGTGGCGTATGGCACGCACTGTTTTGAGCATTTGCAAATGCTAGCTTTTGTAGTTTCTGACTTGGGTGTTGAGTTAGTCCTGGGGTTTTATTTTGAGTCTGTCTCGTTGTTTTGAGTCAGTCTTTTTGATTAAGGGTCTGTCTTGTTGTATCGAGTCTGCCCTGTTGTGCAGAAGTCAGGTGATTCCGAGAATGTTACCCCGGGCATCACTATTTTGTTTTGCGTTTGTCTTTTTGCTTTCTTTTTGAGTCTGTTTCTGCCGTGGAGCCAGTTACATCAGAAGATCTAAATGAAACAACAGTGGTTTTTATGTTTTGTTCCTATTTCTGCTTTGAGCTTGTTGTGCCAGAAGATTTGAAAGGAACGATAGTGCTCGTCACATACTCTTCTGTGCCTTGAAATTGTTGCATTGACCTAAGTTTTTCAAAACGTTTTCCGAACACTGCGGTGAAAACGAAGAGGAAGGAATTCCTTGGGATTTGTAAAATTTGATCAAATTGAGAGAAAGAGATGCATGCTAAGCCCTTAATGAATGAAATCATGTTTGTTAATGTGAGTACTGAGAAGGATCCTGGCTTGATCCAGATTGGTTCTACATTGTCTTCAGCACGAGCGATTAGTCGCTTTCTTAAAATTTTTCATAAAATGTTTTGCGCGGTTCTGCGAAGACCTGTGTGGAATTGCTCTTGAGATTGTGCAGCTTAGGATCGCTCTCAGCCTCGAGACTCGACCCCCTTTTGCTTTCAAACAGTTGAACTTGCGTTCATAATGTTCAAACGGTCAACCATAATGTGAGACTTGTATGGCTAGATCAGAAGCACCTCTCAGACAAGGGGCAAAAGACATCAAATAATGCACTCGAAGAGTTTGAGACGAAGATCGGCAAGAATACCAAATCCCAAAAAGGAGGAAAGAAGAAAGTACTACCGAAGAACAACTGAGTTCCTATCCACAATACTAGGGGCAAATTCAGCCCCCATTGGATGGACTCCGACACTATCAGTAAACAGCAGCCATTCTTCTGGATTCAGATGGCTTTGAGAACTCAAAACCATTTGACATGGACGAAGCTACACTTTTACCGTTGAGAGGCTTGCTGGACCGAAACCCGGAAAGGTGACCCAGGCAAAAGTTAGAGCAAGAAAAAGAACAAAAAAAAGAAAAATGCAAAGAATGAAAAAAAAAAAGAAAAAAAAAATGAAGAAAATGAAAGGAAAAGATGAAAAAGAGAAAAGAAGAAAGAAATGAAAAGAATTGAAAAGAAAAGAAAAACATAGCTCGCAAGGTTGAAAACCCAGAAGCGCGGCCTTGGCAAAAGTAAGAGCGCAAAAGGAGAGGTTAATACCCGAGTATACCTTAACCCCGAACTACGTAAGGCTTGATTCCCATCTTTGGGATACGTAGGCAACTTCATTTTGAAGTCCAGCCGTAAAACACTTCAAATTCGATTGTGTCCATGTATTGGTTTTGATCATCTTTGCCTTCTCTGTATCCGAGAGTTCAGTTGTGATCATCACTCTGAGGACTAATTACAATGCGCTACGGTGCTATCCAAACAAGGGGCAACTTTCCATTGCCATACAGTGTGCCGTGGTGCTATTCAAACAAGGGGCAACTTTCCATTGCCATGCGGTATCCTTCAGACAAAGGGGCAGTTTTCCATTGTTTTGGATCTGAGGTTGTGTATCTCAAGAGTAGGTTCCGTGCTCGTTGAGCAGTGGCTGTTTGCCAAAATGGTTTTTGAAAATTTTTACTGAGGTTGATTGATTCTCTTGAAAATTATCCCATTTTCCCAAAACTAGACCATTTCTTAGACCCAAAAAAGAAAAATTTTCAGTGCTCATAGCCTAACTTGCATGATTTCAAATCAGAAAATTGAACAAGCATGTTAATCTAACTCTCATTTTGGTCAAAATTGTTTTAGTAGAAAGCCAAAAACAAGAAATGGTCAAAATGATGAACTAGGGGCACAGTTGAGTCAGGTGTTCTATCTTTTCCCCTTTATCAACGCACTTGCCAGAAAGGGCACTCTACTTGCTGGAAAGGGCATCGTATTCGCCAGAAAAGGGCACCACTGAAGCTGACCGCAAAAGGGCAAAAAGCTCTCACATCCTCCAAGTAACGAGGTATCAAGCCAAGTATGAAGCACGAACTGGAATGGATCAATATATTCCACTTCCTCATCTGGACAGATCTGATCACGTTCAAACTCCCCAACAAAGCATCATCAACCGACGTCAGCTGCAAATTTGCTACACACCCCATCTTAGTGCAACCCCTCTGTGGGAAGAAGTCACTGGCTGTGAGCGGAAGAAAGAGAATCTAGCAGCATGCTAGGGGCAAGAGCCTGCAATTTCTTGTTTATCTATCAACCACCGAGAGGAGGGATAAAAAATGAGAGATTGAAGAATAGAGAGATATGGGCTGAGAGAAAAAGTGTGGAAAAAGGCTTTTTCAGAAAAATAGAGCTTGAGGGCCGACTGATGTGAGGATCACAAGTGAGAAAGGGTGGGAAACAATACCTGGAGAAACAGGCTCCCTGTGCACGTCTGAGTGTCGTGTCTTTTGCTTTGTCTTGATTCTTGTTTTGAGTTGTTTCGAGTGTTTCTCGATGTGTTTAGGTTGTTTACCTCTTGTTTTTCTTTGTTGAGTCGTTATGCGCTGTGTTCAGTTGTAGGCTCAATACCTGGTTGATAACTCATTTCTTAATTTCAAAAAATCATTTTGTGCTCAGAGTGCCGTGCCGTTCTCCACATTTTTGCAAAACAAGATTTTGTTCTTTCAAAAATCGCAGGGTTCAACCCAGGTCATATGAAAACAGTAAAACCAAGACCTATCTGAAGCTATATGGGTTCCAGACTGCGAAGTAAAAGAAAAGAAGGAAAATCAAAGCATCTTAGTGTGTTTCGACTTCGGTACATGCCGTGATTGTACTTCGGATGTACTTCTTCAAGCCTTGTCAGTGCTCCGAAGTATGAGTGTATCTCAACCCCAAGCTTAAGCCTGCTTCAAGTCAGAATGGCAATTAAAGTAGCAGCAGATGTTATCCCTCGGCAATATAAACAGGGTGTACCCTTTTCAAGCGGAGTGTGTTACAAACCCCTCCGAGAGGTAAATCGGAGGTCGCGTTTGGATTTGGTCTCATTAAGGCTTGTATTTCCTTATTCGGCATTTTGTTTCAAACACGCTTTTGAAGTTGCACATTCGTCGCATTGTTATGCACACCATTTCTCGCATTATTAGGCACACCATTCGTTGCATTGTTATGCACATCTATCTAGCATTATTATGCTCGTTACTTGCATTATTATGCACATCTATCTTGCATTGTTATGCACCCTTCCACCCACATTGTTATGCACCTTACTTGCATAGAACATGCATTTTATCACGCTGTCTTGTGCACTTACACTTTGTATCTCATTCGCACTATCTTGTGCACTCACGTTGTCTAAACGCATCGCGCTGTCTAGCGCATCGCACTATCTTGTGCACTCGCACTATCTTGTGCACTCGCGTTGTCTAATGCATCGCGCTATCTAGCGCATCGCACTGTTTTGTGCAATTTATCCCTCGCGCTCTCTTGCGCACCTCCATCTCACTATCTTGTGCATTCGCACTACCTTGTGCACCCTCTAGTCTAGGAGACCTTAAAACCTCTGGTCTAGGAGACCTTAAATCATGCATCTTCATTTGCGCTGTCTTGTGCATTCTCCGGTCTAGGAGACCTTAAATCCTCTAAAGGTGCAATTCCTTGGGTGTTTGTTGTGCCTGAACAACTCCCAGTGGTCTGGTATAGCCACTTGCTTGTGTTTGCGGTGAGTTCCAAGTGGACCAACTGAGACGGTGGAAACTAGAGTTCGAATGGCTTACGCCTAGAACGCAAAGGTTCGGGATTTCCGAGACTAAAGTCTGGTTTAAATACCCTGGGATGTATCCTCGGCTTGAAATCTATATGGTAGCCCTATAGATTGAGATATCATGTATATGCGCCTCAATTCTGAATACCGAATCAACCTAGTCTGTCACCCTGTTGGAGAATAGAGAAAGCTGCGACCATAGCCAGGGAGAAAAGTAGTACCTGTGGTTCAACCAAGAAGAAGCAAAAGATCCCCAGTAGCATGAGGTAGGTCATTGCCAATTGCCCCTGTAAGGTATCTTCACTTCCTAACTACTATATCATCTAGTATGTATATTACAGTGTACATAGCATACATTACATGCATTCATTGCATATAGAATATATATTGCATTGTAGTGCACTTCCACCTGCATTGTCGTGCATTCTTCACTTGCGTCGACACGCATGTTTCACTTCCACCTGTATTTTGATGCATTCTTCACTTGCGTCGACACGCATGTTTTGCTTCCACCTGCATTGTCATGCATTCTTCACTTGCGTCGACACGCATGTTTCGCCTCCACTTGCATTGTACATTGCATTGTAGTTTGCATGCATTTACTACATTATCCATCTATCACTTGCGCCTTTCCACATTGAGCTTGGTCTGGTATGTGCCCATACTTTTCGTGTTGAAACATGGTTATGATATTATGTGTACGCACCTAGTGTTGAGGGTGACGACACCGTTTTCGTGTTAAACGTGGTTTGTTTGTGTCCATGCCTTTCCTAGGCAAAATTTGGTTTGGCCACGCGCCTTATCCACTGCATCCATTGCATTTTAGCTAGTATGTATATTGCATTGTACATAGCCCATATTGCATGCATTCACTGCATCACCTCCATCTATCACTTGCGCTTTTCCATGTTGAGCTTGGTCTGGTATGTGCCCATACTTTTCGTGTTGAAACATGATTATGATATTATGTGTACGCACCTAGTGTTGAGGGTGATGGCACCGTTTCCGTGTTAAACGTGGTTTGTTTGTGTCCATGCCTTTCCTAGGAAAAATTTGGTTTGGCCGCGCGCCTTATCCACTGCATCCATTGCATTTTAGCTAGTATGTATATTGCATTGTACATAGCACATATTGCATGTATTCACTGCATCACCTCCATCTATCACTTGCGCCTTTCCATGTTGAGCTTGGTCTAGTATGTGCCCATACTTTTCACGTTGAAGTACGGTTATGATATTATGTGTACGCAACTAGTGTTGAGGGTGACGGCACCGTTTCCATGTTAAACGTGGTTTGTTTGTGTCCAAGCCTTTCCTAGGCAAAGTATGGTTTGGCTGCGCGCCTTATCCATTGCATTCATTGCATTGTAGTGTAGTGTGTTGCATCCAGCATTTAGGATCACGATCTTTCCTCAGCGGGTCATTCCTCACTTATATCATGCCACCCAATTACTTGTTTTATCTACGAAACGCATAGTTGTGAGATTATGTGTGCGCGCCTAGTGTTGAGGGTGTCGGCACCATTTCTATGTCAGATGTAGTTTGATTTTTGCATCTCCATCCCTTCATGATATTTGTATGGTTTTATACTGCTTGTGGTTTGATCATCTCAAATGCATCGCATATCATTTACATTGTTTCAATACATTATATATCATTACATTGTTTTGTAATATTGCATATCATCTTGCATCCAACCCGCATTGTTATGCGTCACACTTAGGTTGCATTGTCATGCATCCACACTTTGCTTGCGTTGTCACGCACTTTTCACTTGCATTACTATGCATGTTGCTAATGATATTGTACCTGTTAAGTTTCTTCCTCTTTCAGGCACGATATTGTATGTACGATTCATTTGAAGCTGGCGCGGCCAGACGAACCGGACAGGTATTGTATTCTCCGCGTGAGACGCAGTGAGAATTGTATAATTTCCTTACATCATTTCTGCATGAAATGTAGTTTGGTTTGTATATGCTTGTTTAAAACTGTTGCATGATTTGCTTCATTACAGCATCCTTTGCATGATCATAATTTATGCTTGGCTTTGTGCATTGTTCTTGCATTTTGCCCCTGCCTTCGGGCACATATCTTTATCTGTAGCTTGTATGCTTTGTCTAAGCCTTCGGCCTTGTCAAAAATGGGTCGTCTCTGGGCTTTGACATTCACTTCCGTCATTATTATGACTTTCGAGTTCTGTCAAAGAGGGGCAACTGTAGACACCCCATATTTGACCGTCCTCAAGACTTGGACGTCATCGTTTGAATACTCAATGATCATCCATGTTTGTGTTCGTCTTGAGTTCTCGGAGGTCTCGGTCACGCGCCTTGCCTAAAGATCTCTCGACTTATTTGTTTTGTGCTTGGTTGGACCAAGGACTTGTGGTCTTTGCACCTGAGGGCGGAAAATGGCTTGTTGGCTATCCCCATACATCACCGGCCATAGCCTGAGGCCACCGGCCTTGTTTTATTGTTGCTGGCCAAAAGTGATGGCTGGTCGGCAATGTATTCAGTCGGCCGGCCCTTTGTGTTGGTCGATCGGCCTTTTCTACTGGTTGAACCCTGTTCATTTGCTTTATGCAGATATTTAGTGCTAGGTGGCATAGACCCTGCCCTCCATAGACATGTATGGAGGATTTGCACCCTTTGTTTTAGCTTCTTAAGGAAGCTTGAACCTTTTGAACCCTTGTTTTAAGCTTCTTGAGGAAGCTTGAACATTTTGAACCTTTATTTTAGCTTCTTGAGGAAGCTTGAACCGTTTGAACCTTTTTAGCTTCTCCAAGAAGCTTGAACCTCTTTAGCTTCTCCAAGAAGCTTGAACCCTCTTGTTTCTCTATAAGAGAGGTTCCAAAAATTTGCTTAAGGCTCCAAGATATATCTCTCTTTATATCTCTATATTTTGGGTTCAAAAAGCTCTAGTTCTTGGCCTATTACACCACACCTCATAGCCACACACCTCCACCATTCATCTAAGGTTCTTGGAGGTCATTTTCAGAGGTTAAAGAGTTGGTTCTTGGTCCAAGAACCTGCTGGTTTTGCAGCTGTGCATCAAGGGTGAGAACTACCCTGTTATTTCCCATTTTTGCACACACTTTTAGCCTATCTTGCATGCTGTTTTGAGCTTAACTTATAACTGATAAAAGTTCTATTTTTTGCATGCTTTTGAAGTTTGTTTAAGATCACTTTTGTGTTTGGGGTTGTTTACCCCCTCTTAGGCTTTGTTTGGCCTCATTTTTGTGCCTTTTTTGTGAGCTTCGGGACCACCTTGTATTTGCCTTCTCACCACTGAAGTGGTGTTTTGAGGTCCTAAGAAGGAGAGGGCCATCCCCTCTCCTTGTTTTGAGGTCCTAAAAATTTTCAAATATTGTTTGGTTAAAATTTTTAAAAAATAATAATTCAAAATCATTTTTTTCTCTACTACATATTAATCAATTAATTTTTTTTCTGTCTTCTCTCAGTTTCTTATATTCTATATATTAATCAATCAATTTTTCTCTCACACCCATCTATTTAACTCGACAAAAAATTAAATCATTACAAATTTTAAAATTATTTTCAAAATATACAATCAAACAAATTTTTAAATTTTATAAACTCTTTTTAAAAAATTATTTTATAAATACAAAACCAAATATCGCCGTAATTTCTATAAAAAGTTACGTGAATTATGTCGATGAGATATATGCAGTCTTCATTTCGTATTTGTTTTTTTAACTGACTTTTTTGTGTTGGAATTTTTTTAATTTGGCTTTTTTAGTCTCGTTTAATTTTTTTTCGACTTTGTAAGAGAAAAAGCATAATGATTATGATTTAAATATGATATGTGATGATCGGGTCTCTTTCTCTCTTTCTTTTTTCCCTCCCCTTTGGTTCCATCCTGTTTTGTTCCCGTTGGGTTTGAAAAACATTCGGAAGTTACTTCCAATTAAAGCTCTCGTTCTTGTTTTGTTTGTTGGCATTGAACTTCACTGGTTCCGGGAGGCGTGAGGTTAGGTCTAGAGTGCCCGGGGATCGAACCAACATTTTTTTTTGGACTGGTTGGCTTGCTGCACATGCGGGGGCCTAGGGCCGCACGTATGGGAGGGTGAGGCCGCACGTGCGAGTTTCAGGGGAAAGTTAGGCGTGCATTCTGTCTAATATGCACGTGCGTGAGTGAGGTGCGGGAGGTGCCGTACATGCGGGGGTGACAGCCGCACATGCATAAGGGCAAGCTCCGCACGTGCGGGGAAGGGCGCTGCATGTGCGGTCGGCCTGGGTCCAAATTTCAGCATTTTTGTATCATTTTAGCCGAATTGTATATCACTTTGGGGCTTCTTTCTCTCCCTCTAAAGGCCATTTCCTTTCCACCTCTCTACAAAACACTAAAAACCCTTGAATCTTGCTATCTATTGGGCTTAGATCATCATTATCCCCCTCCAATCTTCAAGATCAAGCTAGAGCTTCACTTGGTGCGGTGGAAATCAAAGCTTTCTCCTCTTTGAAGTTAGGGTTTCATCTATTTTCCTTCATCTACACCTTGAGGTAGGGATTCTCCTTTGAGTTATATATATTTATGTAGATGCTAGTTGATTTTGAGAACTTCTCTTACTATCTCGAAAATGGGGTTTTGTGGTTCAAGAAATGGATGATTTTGCAGAATGAACTTCATCTTGTTCTCTTAAAAAGATGTTTTCTTGAAATTTTAGACAAACATGATTGAGATTTGGGATTAAAATGAGGTTTCATGAAAGAGATGGGAAATGCTAGGGTTTTGTGAAAAGAACCTAGAGATTTGGGGGTTTTCCTAAATGAAAGGAGATAATGGTTCATGTTGCTATATATATATATATATCTATGTTTATATACATGTGTAGACGTGCCCGAACATCCCGGCTCTACGCACGAATGGCGCGAAATTCATTTTGTTCATTAGCTACTACAGTTCAGACTCAATGTCACGGTTCTGAATCTAATCTCGCAAAGTGCAATGCAAGACCGATAAATCACCAAAGAGTCCAAATCCGGCAAATCATTTTGGAAAATTGATTTTTATAAAGAAGTGCCAAACATGGACTGCTTTGTCAGATACAGAGTCGCCACCTAAATGTTTTTGTTTTGGGAAATTTAGGAAACCCTGACTCGTGTCTAAGGCCACATGTCCGTCATCACCAAAGTTGCCTCGGCTCGGGAACTTGGGTACGAGAGGGGAAGGTCCTGAAATGAGCATCCCCGCTCGCCCGATCAAAGGATCGGCCTTTACTAACATGATATACTGTTTTTGAAAACACATGCGTTCTTATTCTAGTTTATTAGCTAGCTTACTATGTGATGCTCACAACATACAAGTATAGACTAGATCGCCTAAATTGGAACAAAACATCTCATGTTTGTTTTTGAAAATGGTTTGAAGTTGTTACCCTCAAGTAGGCTAAGACGCGGATTTGGTACCCTTAAGTGGGCTTAGAAAAACATGATTTGCCACTCTCAAGTGGGCTTAAAACTTGCATTTCAATGAATTGTTGCAATTCAAACATTGAAGCCTTCATCCACTGACATTCATGCAGTTAATCAATTAAGCAAGTAGACTTATGGAAAGCATGCTAACATGGCAACATACACATCTCATACAGCATGCTAAAGCATAAAAGCTTACCTAGTACTCCGAGCCAAAACAAAAGCTAGTTAGTAATCAATGCATGATCCTAGCTATATTAAGAATGCCTAATGCAACACATGCAAAAATGCAACTAAAATAGGCTTGGCTATTCTAAAATGTCGTGTGAATGCAATTTAGATAACATATATTCAAATTGGTATTGAAATACTATACAGTTTGAATGATGCCCCGAGCCCGGTGCATGTAAGACAGATGAATGGATGCAAACATGCAAAGCATAAGTATGCTAATTGAAACATGCCCTAAAACTAACCATCAAAAGTTGGTAAATAAAAGGGAGAAAGACGTGGGGTTGGAAGACATGCATCACACACTTACGTACACTTATTACAAAATTCGCCCTCTTGATAGAGGGTCCGAATGAATCTAGCTAACTAGCTACGCCAATTAAACTAATTATTACAGAACAACTAATTAACTAACTTAGCTAATTAATTATTACAAAATTTTAACTAATTAATCAAATTAATTAAATTACAAAAACCAACTAAGTAAGAAACTAAACAGGCTGCCACAGCTCTGTCTCGGAATGATGAATGATGCATGCTCGGTCGCGTCCTCCCGGAAATCCACTACCATGCCTCATGTTGCCTCTGTTTGCACTCTTCTGTATCTCTGAAAATTATGCCAACTTCCATAGTGCTTCTGACCCACCTTAGGAACAATCTGAGAGGTGGTCAGCCAAGAGGAATGGCCATCGGCCAAAGAATAATGGCCATCGACCAATTTTGATGCTATCGGCCAATTATTGATAGTCGATTGGCAGTTTAGATGGCCGGTCGGCAGACTACTTCCTGCAATTTCCCCTTTTGCTGCAATAGAGCACTAACAGAGGCATGGCAATGTATTTACAAGGAAATGTATATACAACTACACCCCTTATCATGTCTCAAGCTCAAAGGAGTGAAGTGCTCGGCTCTCAAGCCACCAATCACGCATCTCAATGCATGATGGCCGAAGATTCAAGCTTGCACAAACTCAATAAATGCATGACAAACAAGACACTTGGACCATCATCTTATCATGAATAATCAAAGGCAATGGAGACAAAGGGGATTGACCCATTTTCATTACTTTAAGTATGAAATGGACCAATTCACTTGGGGTTCAACATAACGTCCGGTTGAACACAATGCAATGCACACATGCAACATGCTTATCTTGGCACATTTTACTTGATTGATTTTGTTTACACATTTTATCATTACCAATCCATTCATTAATCAACTTGTCCAAATATGAGAGTCCTCTAATGAGAGAGAGGCCTATCAAAGAGAATGGTTGAAGGCATGGGAGGTACCAATGCCTTTGATTAGGAGTAACCCTCAAGAGAGGGTTGAAGGCATTTAAGCATAGGCCTCAATCCCTTGCATTAAACTCAAACTCAAGACTAACCAATCCTCAAAACAAATCAAAAGTGAAGAAATGAGGAGGATGGCATATTTTCAGTGCTAAAGTGGCATGAAATGCAAGACTCTACTATGCAAACACTTCAAGTACAACATGCTAGTAGGCTTAAACATTGAAACTAGTGAAGAACACAACACTAGAATCATGCAATACAATGCTCAATGGACTAAACCAGCTCTAAACAGACCTTATGCATGCCAAAACAGTGGCAAAAATGGACTGAAATGATAGCATGATAAGCAAGAAAAAACATGCTCAAACGATGGCTCGCAAGGAAGGCACAAAGTTCAACTCTCAAACACATTGATGCAGTGGAAAATGTGAGAGTATGGAAATGAAATAAGCTCTGAAATTACATTCCAAATGATGCCAAACCATGCACATATGACAAATATAGCATGTTAGTGGTCTCAAAACTCAAGACTAGTCAAGGCATTTGCACTATAGCTATGCAAAACATGAATCATATGACCACGGCAGCCCAAAACAGTCCTAAAATAGCCCAAAATATGAATAAAATCAAGCTGGAGTATAACCAAAGTGAGCTAGAATAATTGGCCAAAACATCAAGCATGTTAGACTAGTAAGCATGGATTACATTACAAGTGTATAAAGCATGCAAGAGGTGAGTCCACCAATCAAAATCAGAGTTATAACATGCCAAAGTAACACCAAAAACATGCTTGAACTAAGCTAATTCAAACCACAAAAGCATGCTACTTTGTAAGGTTAACAAGGCTAGCAAAGAGGATTTACACTACAAGTGCAATAAGCATGCAAGAGGTGACCAAGACAGCCAAAAACAGAGTTATGGACGGTCTGATAAGTCACAAAAATGAGTCTAAACAAAGCCATAAAGAAGTAAAAACACATGCTCATTTGGTTGGCCATCAACACTAGCAAGCAAGACAAGAGGAGAGGGGACCACCCTCTACTATTTAAGACCTCAAACCACCTTTCCAAAGGGCCAAAACAAGATGGTTTCAAAAGGTTAAGAGATGGCTCAAAAGGCTTTACAAGCCAAGGAGCAAAAAGGGGGAAACACCCCCTAGCCAAACAAGGCTCAAACTACCATTTTAGAACCTCAAAATCTGAGTTTTTTATGGTTCAAAACCAGCCCCAAAATAGTACAAAACAATGGGAAAATGATGGCAAAGCAAGTGTTCAAAGCAATCTAAAAGAAAGTAAGTATTATACCTTTGAAGCAAGGAGCACTCTAGGCACAAAGGAGTCACCAAACCAAGTTCAATCCACCTTTTGAAGCTCAAACAAAGTCCCAAGAAATCTCAGCCCAAAGACAAGCAATTTTGGTTAAGGATGCCTTGGCAAACTAGTTGTATATCTCTACTTTCATGCAAAAAATGGTAAGGGGTAGGCTCTTATGCACAAAATTACAAGAGGGAGAGAGAATTCTAGAGAGACAGGAATCTAGAGAGAGAGACTCCTCCAATTCTTCCAAGACTTTTTGAAATGTTCTAACCCTTTGAATATGAGATATAAGGCTTCATATATAGCAAAATATCAAGCTTGGGTCGAAATATCTGAGCTAGGACAGGTAGCACAAGCTGGAAACAGCTGGAAGAGAAATATTTGCCAATTCTAGGCTTTCTGGACATTTTTGGCCGATCGGCCAACATTTGTCACTGATAAGGTTCACTTTTGGCCGACCTATGGCCGATGAGGTCCAATTGTGGCCGATGGACTCCCATAGAGGCCGATGGAAAAAATCAACCCTGGTCCTTGACTTGAAGCAAGCTTAATTCCTTCATCTGGACTCCTTTTCAGGTCATTCTTGAGCCTAAACTGTAGACCCAGAAGTCTTCTTTCCAATTATGGAAGCCTCAACTCAAAATTCCATGTGTTCTATGAGATATCCCTCTTTTAGTGAAGGTTTCTCAGTTTCGGTCCAACCGGAATGATGCCTAACTTCAACCAATCATATCTCCCCCGTCCGGACTCAGCTTTAGGAGATTCTTGAGTGTAAAACGAAGCCCCGAAAGTAAGATTTCCAAAGGTGGTGGCCTCATAGCTGAAATCCAAGTATTCAAAAGGATAGGCCTGATTTAGCGAGGGCTGCTCGACTCTCTCGTAGCGATTCATGCCCATCTTCTTCTTCAACTGGGTTCCTTCCCTCTTCTCCACTTTTCTTCAACTCCAAACCCCTAAAAAAGGTGTTTTAAAATATTTTTCAAAGATTTCATCTCTCTTTCATTCATTTCCACTTGTCCTTGCTCGGTTTACCGAAAAGCGCAACATTTAACGAAATGCGAGCGTTGGAACATCGTAGAATCATTTTTCAAAAATATTTTGAAAGAGAGGGTTTTAAGGTCTAAAAGCCATTCAAAATAGCTTTGGTCCAAAAATGGGGTGTGAGGTTAGGATTTGACTCTCCTCTTGCCAAAGAAATTGAACTTTTGCTCTGCACATCTTTCATAACCAAGTAAACCATCAGTAGCGCCCAAGTCTTAAGGGTGGTCGAAAATGGGTGTCTACAACATGATTGTGGATGTATTGTGTAAACCATGGTAGATGTAGAAATGAAGAATTAGTGATGATATACGAATGGATATCTCTTTTGTATTGATGAAGAAATTCTTAACTTATCAAAGACATTGAATATGGAGATGAAACCTCTACCTTGTTATGTTTTGAACTAACTAAAATGTTGCAAATGCATGAAGTGTATTTTGTTGTTGCACATGGTCATGTGATATTAAATGTTTGGCTATTAATGGAATAGCATGGGAAGAGGAAAATGTGAATTATGGATCTCTATGGAAGGTAAATTGTAGTTATGAACAATGTGGAGAGGGAGGTGTAGTAACAAGGGTAAATGTTGCATTGACTTGACTTGAGTCTTGCATATCATGAAAATAGTTGTTGAATAGAAACCTAAACTTTCATTAAGAATGAATCATTGTGAATCGAACTATGGAAATGTAAAAGGAGTAAATACGTTGGTGAGTCCAGATAGGGGGTGTAGTTGAACTTGATAAGTTGGCTTGAGTGTCCATGGGGAAAGACCAAAGAGCCACGCGGATGGGTGTCAAGCTTTCCAATTAATATCGGTAAAAATGACAGTTTAGTAGCACTTGTATAGTCTACTTGCAGACACCAACCTAGGGATTACCAGAGTAGTATTTACTGCCCCTCTTGGGTAAATTGGAAGTTGGGACTAATGAGATTGAAAATGTTGTTGAAAGCATGATGATTTTTCATATATAGCATGACATATGATTATTTTTGAAAACGGCATAGCATGACATCGCATTGGATTAAATGTTGGGCATCTTACATAAATGTATATACTTTGTTAAGGTTTCTCTACTGGGCTTTATGCTCACCCCTATGGGACTTTGGTGCAGGTAAAGATGTGGGGATCCCGCCGAACAGAGGGCGTGGATATTTATGTGAAGAGTAAATAGCTCTTTATTTTGTTGTAATTTTTGTAAAGCCAAGGGCTAACATGTATGGGTCCGAGAGACCATTTTGTATAACCAGGCTATTGCCTTGGAAGATGTAAGCCCTTAAGGGCATTTTATTATTTTTGAGATTAGATGTTTTACATGCTATAGATTCAGGTGTTCTTTTATTTCGTTGAATGTATACTGCATGTGGAGCTTTTGTATTAAACTCATTTATCATGTATGGGAAGATAGAAGAATTATTGTTATTGTTTAGTGAATGTTCATTAATGTGGGTAGTTCATGTTGAATTATTTCGGGGCGTTACATGATATTTTATCTTATTAATTTACATAACTAATATTATCTTTTTGTATTTTTTTAACCAAAAATCTAATAGCAAACGAAGCTGCAAAGACATGCGTTCCACACACACGAGGCGCATGAGACAGGTCAAGCATCATATGACCCCTCTCACTCTATATTTACAAATTTTGGTGTGAATGCTACTTGGTCAATATATTTTCATCAGTTTGAGAGAGAGAAACTTTGTGCATAAACACAGAGATGGAGAGATGAACAAAAGATGATATAACGAAAAAGAAAAAAACAAAATCAAACAGTTCCTCAATTGATTCAAACAGGTTGGTCCGATGCCAATGGAGCCCGAGTCTGGAATTTCTACTCTGCGTAACCCTTCTCAGGTATGTGCCCCTCTTTTTAGGGTTCTTTCTCTGCGTTTGATTTTCTACTGCTACCGAGATTAATTTGTACAATGTGTTTTGTGGGGTTGTTTTTGCCCATCAAAATCTTAATCTATTAATTGTTGGTATTACAGAATTGCATGAGTATTCTTTATGATCAGTTATGCTGACTGCTTAGTGAACCACAGATCACGTGTTTGGCACCTTAGTGGTCTTGACCGTTTGGTCAACTTGGCTTTCTGACACTAGTTTCTAGTGTGAGAATCACTTTGTTATCACGTTTAGGCTTGTTTGGTTATTGGAACTGGATGGATGGTAGTGTAGACACCTCATTTTTGACCGTCCTCAAGACTTGGACGTCACCGCTCAAACACTCGATGATTACTCATGTTTGTGTTTCGTTTTGAGTTCCCGAAGGTCTCAGTTACGCGCCTTGCCTCAAGATCTCTCAACTCGACTGTTCTGTGTTTGGTTTTGCACCAAACACTTGTGTTTTTGCTTCTGAGGGTAGAAAGTAGCTTGTTAGCTACCCCTGACACCCACCAGCCTTGGTTTGAGGCCACTGGCCATGTTTTTAGGCTACCGGCCATTGGTGAATTATACCATTGGTCGGTCGGCACTCAATAGGGCCGGCCGGCCATCTGTTTGGCCGGTGACCTCCTTTTCTGGCCGGTAGCACCTTTTTACCTTTTTCAGGCATGGTGCATGCCAGCTGTGCCAGCTGGAATGCACCAAACCTGCCCCGGGGCATACATGTGGCTGTTTTGCCCTTTTTGCACCCTTTTGGTCAAAGCTTCTTGAGGAAGCTTGACCCTTTGTCAAAGCTTCCTCAAGAAGCTTGCCAGCTATCCTAGCTTCCTCAAGAAGCCTTGCCCCTTTTGCCCCCTTTGACCCTTTTTTGTTTACCTTCTCTAAGAAGCTTCAAAGCTTTCCCTTGTCTATATAAGAGACCTCACTTCTCCTTTGTAGGTTGAGCAAAAAACCAGAGCTATACACATATATATCTGATATATATCATCCTCTCTCTCTATATCTCCCTCTTTCTCTTCATTTTGTGTGTGTTTGAGGGCCTAAAGTGTGTGTTTGTTCTTAGTTTTGCACTAAAACACATAGCATTACACCTTACTTCGAATTTGAGAGGCTTTGAGGGTTTATTCTTGAGGTTTTGGACTGGTTTTGATCAAAAGAAGAAGGCTGCACTTGCTGTTCATCAAGGGTTCTTCAAGGGTAACTCTTTTACTTTAGATTCCCCAATCTTGCACTAGACTTTTGCCTATCTTGCTCATTATTTTAGACTTTGTGTATAACTAAAAAAAGTCTTGTATTTGCATGCTTAAGATATCTGGTTAAGGTTGTTTTGGCATTGGGGGTCGACCTCCCCCTCTTAGGGCTTGTTTGGCCCCTTTTTGTGCTTCCTTTATTAAGTTTTGATTTCTTTGGTGTATTAGCCTTCTCACCACTGAAATCCAGTGGATTTTCAGTGGTGAAGAAGGGGGTCTGAGGTCTTGCATAGGGGAGGGACACCCCTCTCCCTTGGTCTCTCGTTTTGTTCATGTTTTGGCTCATAAGGGTAACATGCATGTTTGGTTTGTTTTTGGTTCCATATCAGATGTTTTGGGTGTTGTTTAGGTCGTATGTTGCCTCTGTCTTGGTCGGATTAATGACCCATTGCACGCATATTATACTTGCTTTACATTCCTCCATGTTGTCTAAAAGTGCATCATACCATTAGACCACCATGCTCTCATATTTTGGCCTTGCTTTGTGAAGTCCTTGGTCATATTTTGCCATGTTCAAGGTTTGTGGGGTACTGATTTAATCATGTTTGCCATGTTTGGTATGACCTCCTTGCATCTTGGCATTATGAGCTTTAAGTGTGTGAGGCATGAGCATGTTTTGTTGAGTCTATTTCAGTAATTTGGAGTCATTTTATATGTCATTTCAGTCCTCAAACCATGCTTGTATGCTTGCATTCATCACCTCTTTCATGTTTTGAGGATGTGTCCCTTTATGCCTAGAAATGAGCTTTGGTGCATGCATTTTGTTTAAGTCACTTAGGCTGTCATACCAGTGGATTTTGGGGGCTCATTTTACATATTGAAATTCTGATTTGTATTGGAAAGTGCATGCCATGAGTGGTTGGGGTGGTTGTAGTAGGATACTCTCTTTAGTGGCCTTGAAAGCTTCCTCTTTTGTATCCATTTCCTAGCATGTTTTGGTGCCATCTTTTGCATGCATTTTAGAGTCTAACATGAGTGTTTGGTATCCATGTACCTCACCTTTGGGTGCTCTTGAGAATAGCCCTCCATGCCTTACCTTTAGGCCCCTTTGATTTACTTGTTTGGTATGCTTGTTGTCCATCATTTTGGCATCTTTGGCCACTGTTTTGGGGTGTGGCTGGGGCCTCCCATTTCAGCCTAAGTCCACTCTTGTATATGGTTGCATGCTTGACTTGTTACCTTTAGTTGCATGCTTGCATTGTGCCATGTTTACATTACATTTTAGGTTGCATTGCATTGCATCTCGCATGCTTAGTACATTACATTTGCATGTTTAAGTTACCTTGTATTTGGCATACCTTGTAACTTAGCCTCATGTTGCATAATTGAGCTACATTTGCATACATATATTGCATTGTTTGGTTTGGGCTGTCAAACCAAACATGAGAATTGAGATGCGTTCGTACTCAAAGTGACGTAACGCGCCTTGATCCTCGGTCACCGACCCCCCCTTGACCTCAACATGATAGGGTGTTGGCATTCATGTGTTTTGTTGCATTCATTTACATTGAATTGCAAACTTGGCCTCTTAGGCCATCATGCGTCGAAATGCGCAATTGTTGGCCTGAGGGTCGAGGGTCATGCTCCCTTGAGTCCCTTGCATGATAGGGAGTGTAGCCATGCACACATTTGTTTGAAAATTCCATGCCATACACTGCTTGCCCTCTGCTGCTGTCAGCTGCAGGTTTCAGCAGGAAGAATTGGCCGGTCGGCAGTTTTGGGTGCCGATCGGCAAAACATGTTTGGCCGAGAGCAGAAGATTTGGCCGATAATCCTATTCCCATGGCCGGTGGCATTTTGTTCCGGCCGGTGACATTCCCCAACGCTCAAGGAGCAGTTCTGGGGACTTTCAGAATTTTTAGAGGGGCAAGGCAGTGTAAACAGAGGCAACAATGCTATGGCAGCGAGTTTCCGGGCGAGACGAGTCAAGCATGCATCATTCATGCATCCCGAGGCGGGGGCTGTGGCCACCTTCTTTCTGCATTTAATTTGTTAATTAATTAGAAATTCTGTAATAATTAATTTAGTATTATTTATTCGGACTGTAATATTTATTCGGACCCTCCGAGCGAGGGCAATTATATAATAAACGTGCGTGAGTGTGTGTATGTCTCCCAACCTCGCGTCTTTCTTCCCTTTTATTTACTAGCTTTCGATGGTTAGCCTAGGGCATGTTTCAATTAGCATACAGTATGATAGCATGTGTGCATCCATACATTTGTCTTACATGCACCGGGCTCGGCGTATCATACTAACTGCATTTGTATTTCAATTCCAAAGTTGAATACATGTTAGTTGTAGTATCATCACATGCCATCTTAGAATAGCCGAGCCTATTGTAGTTGCATCTTGTATGTGTTGCATTAGCCATCTTAACATGAGCTAGGATCATGCATTGATTACTAACTAGCTTTTGTTTTGGCTCGGAGTACTAGGTAAGCATTTATGCTTTAGCATACCGCATGCGTGTGAGTGTTGCCATAATAGCATGATTACCATGAGGCTAGCTGCTTATGTGATATAACTGCTTGAGTGCCTATGGGTGGAGGTCGAATTACCTAAATTGGAATAATGCATTAAAACTGTGAGTTTTAAGCCCACCAGATAGTGGCAAAATCATCTTTTCTAAAGCCCACTCGAGGGTGGCGAAATCTACATTTTTAGCCTACTTGCGAGTAGCAAACTATTTTCAAAACAAACATGAAATGTCTTGTTCCAATTTAAGGCGATTTGGTCTATACTTGTTTGCTGTGCGCATAACATAGTAATTCTAGGCTAATAACCGGAATAAGAACACATAACGTTTTCAAAAATGGATATCACGCTTAGTAGAGGCCGATCTTCGGATCGGGCGAGAGGGGGTGCTCATAGCTGACCTTCCCCAATCGTACCCAAGCTCCTGTAGCACGCGCCCGCGAGGGACCCCCGCTACAGTTCGGACTCGATTTGTGTCACGGTCCTTAATCTGAACCAAAGAGTCCAAATCCAGCAAATCGTTTTGAGAAACAGATTTTTGAAAAGAAGTGCCAAACATGGACTGCTTTGCCAGATACAGAGTCGCCACCTAAATATTTTATTTTTTGGGGGAATTTAGGAAACCCTGACTCGGTGCCAAAGGCCACGTGTCCGTCATCACCAAAGTTGCCTCAGCTCGGGAACTTGGGTACGATTGGGGAAGGTCAGCTATGAGCACCCCCTCTCGCCCGATTCGAAGATCGGCCTCTACTAATCATGATATCCGTTTTTGAAAATGTTATGTGTTCTTATCCCGATTATTAGCCTAGAATTACTATGTTATGCGCACGGCAAACAAGTATAGACTAGGTTGCCTAACTTGGGAATAAGCATTGCATATCCGTTTGTTTTGGAAAACGTTTTGGAATTTGCTACTCGCAAGTAGGCTAAAACACGGATTTCAATGAGCTATTCCAACTCAGACAATCCAACCTTCACCCATAGGCATTCAAGCAATTATATCACATAAGCAGCTAGCCTCATGGTAATCATGCTATCATGGCAACACTCACACGCATGCAAGGATGCTAAAGCATAAATACTTACATCGTATTCCATGCCAAAACAAAGAACTCGTTAGTAATCAATGTATGATCCAAGTCCATGTTCAAATGCCTAATGCAACGCATATGGAATGTCACTAGAGTAGGCTCGGCTAGTCTATGAATGACATGTGAAAATGCACAAGTAGCATGTATTCAAGTTAGATTTGAAATGCTAGTGCAGTTAGCATGATGCGCCGAGCCCGGTGCATGCAATACTGATGAATGATGCATGCATGCATAGCATAAGGTATGCTAATTTAAACATGACCTATTACTAACCATCAAAGCAGGTAAGTAAAAGGGAGAAAGAAGTGGGGGTTGGAAGACATGCACACACTCACCCACACTTATTACAAATTCACCCTCGCTCGGAGGAACCAAAAGAATAGTACAAATTAACTAACTCGCAAGCTAATTAAATATTACAAATCACCCAATTAATTAACAAATTAACTAAGCTTAGAAAAGCAAGGAAAAGGGCCTCGGGAAGAGGGCTCAATGCACGCGTGCTCGGGTCTTGCTCGGAAGTCCATTGCCATGCGCAAGCTGCCTCTGTTTTCCCTGCTCTGCTTCTCTGAAGACTGCCAAATTCTTAGAATTGCTTCCCTGGACATTGGGAGGCACCACCTGCTGGAAGGAATCATCATCGGCTGTGATTTGGTGGTCATCGGCCACAAATGAAGCTATCGGCCACTAATGGATTGCCGGTCGGCACTCTGTGCAGTCGATCGGCAAAAAGTTCCTACAGAATCTGTTTGACAGCAGCAGAGGACAGGGCTTTGCATGGCAATGTAATTCAAGCAATGTATGCACCAATCCTATCCCTTATCACGTGTATGACCCAAAGAGACATGGTCCTTGGTTCTCGGACCATCAATCGCGCATTTCAATGCGTGATGGCCCAAAGAATCAAGTGTGCATTTTTTATATGGAATGCAATGCACATAAACAAACCAATGGGACTCAACCTCTATCACAAGCATTTCAAGAGGTAAGGCATGCTTGTTCAATGCGATGCAGCCTAAGCATGTTAGCTAATATGCAACATGGCATAAAAGAGAGCATACAAACATGCAATGCACATTAGGTACACAAACTAAGCAACAAAGCAAACAAGCATGCCACAATTATGCAAACCACTAGAGCATGCAACATGTAATCCAATCACGCAACATGCTAGCAACTTGACCAATGGAATGCAAGGCGAATGCAAGTGATTTCAAGCATGTAACATGTGCAACCAAAGCATGCAAACATGGGATGATGTAACAACACTTGAATGGCATGCAAGGGATGGACTTACACTAATTGGACAACTCTAAGTTAGGTCCAAAACAGTGGCCAAAAGCTTAAGAAAATGGGACCAAACACACATACACACATGCACATGTTAAGGCCTAACGCTTAAGCACCAAAGGACAATTTTTAAGCACACTTAAAAGGGAATAATCATGGATGTATGGCATGTATTATAAGCCTTGAAAATCATGCTATAAGAGGTGCCAAACCAACTTAAACAAGACAAACATTAGCATGCAAATGGTCCAAGCATTTAAAGCAAGTCAAAGGGGACTTAAACCATGGCTAAGCCAACCAAGCCTCACAAGGCCAAGAAGGCTGAAAACAGGTCCAAGGCAGACCTAGACCATGCAAAGGGACCTCCTAGATGGCATCTAAGTGGCTCAAATTCAAAAGTATGCACAAAGGCCAAAACATGGAGCATACAACATAAGCTTTCAAAGCATTAAAGAGGTGTCCAAGGCAAGCATACGAGCATATCAAAGGGACTGAAATAACATGGAAAATGATCCCAACCCACTAAATCGAAGCAAGTGATGCATGCAACACACTCATACACTTAAGGCCAACAAACCAAAATGCAAAGGGGCTATACAATGCATGCCAAAGTTGACCCAAACAACTAAGGACATACCTTAATCATGGCAAAATAAACATGAAAGCTTCACAAAGCCAAGCCTAAAACATGCTAGAACAATGATTTACAACCTAAGGCATGTTAAGGCAACAAAATGGCATTACAAGGCATGTATGCTAAGCAAGCATGGTGTACCAAAACCAACTAAAAACAGAGGCATATTATGACATAATAAGCACAAAAATCAGCTAAGGCATGGTGAACATGAACCTAAACATGGTGCTCCCTCAAGAGGCCAAAAATGGTCCTTTTCAAGGACAACAAGGAGAGGGGGTGGCCCTCTCATTCTTGGGACCTCAAGGCACCATCCTCACCTCTAAAATCCCTCAAGATTTCAATGGTGAGGAGGCCCAAACACCAAGGTCTCAGAGCTCACTCAAAATGGCACAAAATGGAGCCTTACAAAGCTTAAGAGGGGTCAAACAACCTCAAATCACAAAACACTCTAAACAAACTATTTAGAGGGCCTAAAAATAGAACTTTTTTATGTTATATACTAAACACAAAAACAATTGTAAGGTAGGAAAAAATACAATGCAAGAAAGGGGTAAAAAGGAGCAAGCTTCTTACCCTTGAAGACTCTCTTCAACAATGAAGCTCCAGCAACTTTTTTAGGTTGAAACCAGCTTCAAAACCCCCCAAAACAACCCTTTGGCCCTTAATAACCAAGAAAAGGTGTAGTAGTGTGTGTTTGTGTAGAATACTATGAACAAACACACCTAGAACACTCAAGAAAGAGAGGTACAGAGATAGAATATATAAATTCCTAACCCTAATATCAGAGCTCTCTAACTATGTTGTCTAACCCTAAATCCAAGAGAGGAGACTCTCTCTTATAGAACTCTCTCTTGTAAAGCTTGTCAAATAAGTTTGTCAAGAGAGAAATCCCTCCATATAGGTGTATGGAGGAGAACAGAGTGGGTGCCAGCTGTAGCTGGCACAAAATATCTACTAAAAGTAGATGAACAGTGATCGGCCATTCAAAATTGCCATTTTGGCAAAATAAATGGCCGACCGGCAACAAAGAGTGCCGACCGGCAATATACATTGCCGATGACACAAAATCACTGGCAGGTGGCCTCAAGCCATGGCCGGTGATGTGTGGGGATACCTCACAAGGCATTCCCTGCCCCTCCAAGGCAAAACACAAGTGTTTGGTGCAAAACTAGACACAACACGGTCGAGTCGAGAGATCCCGAGGCAAGACGCGCAACCGAAACCTCCGGGAACTCACGACGAACACAAACAAGGGTAATCACCAAGTGTTCCAATGGTGACGTCCAAGTCTTGAGGACGGTGAAAAATGGGGTGTCCACAGCTCCCGAGCCGAGGCAACTTTGGTGATGACGGACACGTGGCCTTTGGCACCGAGTCAGGGTTTCCTAAATTCCCCCATAAAAAATATTTAGGTGGCGACTCTGTATCTGGCAAAGCAGTCCATATTTGGCACTTCTTTCAAAAAATCTGTTTTAAAAAACAATTTGCCAGATCTGGACTCTTTGATGATTCATCGGTCTTGCATTGCACTCTGTGAGATTAGATACAGGACCGTGACACTAATTGAGTCCGAACTGTAGTATGAGGCTCGAGGGCGCGTCTACAGGTAGCATGTTCTAAACTTTAGAATCCCTTTGTTGTTACATTTGGGCTTGTTTGGTTATTGGAACTAGATGGATGGCAGTTTGTTCTAAACTTTGTCCTATGCAGGGTATACTTTTATACAGAAATCTATCCAAAAGGGCAGTTGTTGCTGACCCTAGTTTTGAGATTAAGTTCCAATTATAAGTCCATTTTAAACTAATCTAAACGAAGTCCATGGCTTATGAATTTATCATTGCTCTAGCACGTACACTATCCAAACATGTTTTCATAAAAAGTTCGCAAAAAAGTTTTCAAATTATTTTTTTTTGGGCGAGAATCATATACAAGAAATGAAAACAATACCAACTAACGGTGTCATTTGGTAATGTTGTAGTTTACTATTTTGGGTTTACAGAAAACATTGAACATGTTTTTGTTTATATTTGGGAAAAATGGAAACAAAAAACATGTTTGGTACACACCTAAGAAGCATGAATACTTTGATGGAGGAGGTGTGTCGTGTTGGACACTCGTGTCAAACACCGACAATTTTTGGACACTCCTAAAAGTCCAAGACTTCTTCAAATTGTACTTATACATTGTAACAGCGCCCGCGTGGGCCTCATGCTACAGTTCGAACTCGATTTGTGTCACGGTTCTAAATCTGAACCAAAGAGTCCAAATCTGGCAAAACGTTTTGAGAAATAGATTTTTGAAAAAGTAGCGCCAAACATGGACTGCTTTGCCAGATACAGAGTCGCCACCTAAATATTTTTTATGGGAGAATTTAGGAAACCCTGACTCGGTGCCGAAGGCCACATGTCCGTCATCACCGGAGTTGTCTCGGCTCGGGAGCTTGGGTACGATCGGGGAAGATTAGCTATGAGCACCCCCTTTCGCCCGGTCCGAAGACCGGCCTCTACTAACCGTGATATCCGTTTTTGAAAACTTTATGTGTTCTTATTCCATTTATTAGCCTAGAATTACTATGTTATGCGCACAGCAAACAAGTATAGACTAGATTGCCTAATTTGGAAATAAACATTGCATATCCGTTTGGTTTGAAAATGCTTTGGAATTTGCTACTCGCAAGTAGGCTAAAATACGGATTTCAACGAGTTTTTCCAACTTAAACAACCCAACCTTCACCCACAGGCATTCAAAACAGTTTAACACATAAGCATCTAGCCACATGTTAAGCATGCTGTCATGGCAACATTCACACTCATGCGATATGCTAAAGCATTAAAATACTTACATAGTACTCCATGCCAAAACCAAGAACTTGTTAGCAAACATGCATGATCCAAGTCCATGTTAAGTGCCTAATGCATCGCATACAAAATGTCGCTAAGATAGGCTCGGCTAATCCTAGACATGTCATGTGAAAATGCACAATTAACACATATTCAATTTTTGAATTGAAGTACTGATGCAGTTAGCGTGATGTACCGAGCCTAATGCATGTCAACAAATGCATGAATGCACGCATGCATAGCATGAGGTATGCTAAATTAAACGTGCCCTAATACTAACCATTAAAGCGGGTAAGTAAAAGGGAAGAAAGACGTGAGGTTGGAAGACATACACACACTCACACACACTTATTACAGATTTGCCCTCGCTCGGAGGGACCAAATAAATATTACAAATTAATTAACTACGCAAGCTAATTAAATATTACAAATTAATTAATTAACAAATTAACTAATTAATTAAAGCAGGAAAATGCCTCGGGAAGCGTGCCACTATGCGCAAGCTGCCTCTGTTTTCCTTTCTTTCCTCCTCTGGAGGTTGTCAAAACCTCAGGACTACATCCTTGGACAGAGGGGATCATCACCGGCTAGATGAAATTTCCACCGGCAGTGTTGTATGGCCATCGGCACAAAATTGAACCTGTCGGCAGAGAAAATGGTGCCGGTCGGCACATTACACTGCCGGTCGGCAGAGTATTCCTGCAGAACCTGCAACTCACAGCAACAGAGGGCAAAACAAGGCATGGCAGCATATTTCAAGGCATGTATGCACCAACCATGTCTCTTATCATTGTAATGACTCAAAGGGACATGTGCCTCGGTTCTTGGACCACCAATCACGCATTTCCATGCATGATGGCCCAAGGAACCAAGTATGCAACTTTGGTTTCAAATGCAATGCAAACCAATCAAACAAATTAGGCCCAATTCCTATCACCAATTCAAGGAACAAGGCATGCATGCAAAATGCAATGCAACCTAGGCATACAAGCTAGGAATGCAACATGGCATGGCAATTAACTCATGCAAGCATACAAGCATGCATATGGCAATACAAATGAGTGCAAAGATGGACTTAAACATGAATTAGGCAACTCTAAAATAGGCCTAAAACAGTAGCCAAAAGTGCTATAAAATGAAGGCTAAATGGCATGCACACACACATACACATAAGGGCCAACACTTAAGCACAAAACGAGCAATATTCAAGCACACTTGAAAGAAGGAAACATGGACAAGTTAGCATGCAACATGAGTATTGAAATCATGTTAGGATGGTGCCAAACCAAGCAACAAAATCAAGCCAAAACATGCAACGAATAGTCCAAGTGTTCAAAGCAAATCAATAAGGCATTGAACTACACTTAACATGACCAAACATGGCATGCATAGAAGGACCAAAATCAGAGGTTTAGCATGTTAAAACAAAGCTAAAGGACTACTTAGATGGCATCTAAATGGCCCAAATACAAAGGCATGCACCATGGTCAAAACATGGAGCATTGCAACACATGCTTTCAAAGCATTAAAGAGACATGCAAGGCAATCCAACAAGCATGGAAATGGGACTGAAATAGCATGTAGGATGATTCCAAATCATCAAAACAATGCAAAGATGGCATGCTACACATGCACATACTCAAGGCCAACAAGCCCAAATACAAAAGAGCTATATAATGCATGCAAAGATCAACCCAAACGACTATGGACAGAGCTAAAACATGTCAAAATAAGTACATAAACTTCACAAATACAAGCCTAAAACATGCTCCAACTAAGGCTAACAACCTAAGGCACATTAAGGCATAAACATGGCATTACAAGGCAACTATGCTAAACATGCATGGAGTTCCAAAACCAACTTTAAATCATGTTATATCATGGATATATAAGCATGAAAAACAAACCAAACATGCTCAACACACACTCAAGCATAGGCTTCCTTAAGAGGCCAAAATATGCCCTTTTCAAGGACAACAAGGAGAGGGGGTGGCCCTCTCCTTCTTGGGACTTCAAAGCATCATTTTCACCACTGAAATCCCTCAAGATTTCAGTGGTGAAGAGACCTCAACACCAAAATCCCGGAGCTAGCACAAAATGGCTCAAAATGAGGCCTTTTGAGGCCTAAGGGTGGTCAACAACCCTCAAACAACAAAACACTCTTAATAAACAATAAAGAGGGCTTAAAAATAGAACTTTTTTATGTTATACAATAATCACAAAAACAGCTCTAAGACTAGTAGAAAATTGATGCAAAAAAGGGGGAAAAATGGACTAGTTTCTCACCCTTGATGCCTTCTTCAACAAAGATGCTCCAATGGCCTCCTTGAGCTTGAATCCAAGACCAAAACTTCAAAACACACTCTTTAGAACCTCAGCTCCAAGAGGAAGGTGAAACACTAGGTGTTTGTGTGCAATAATGAGACACAAAACACCTAGTATGCAAAATGAGAGGAAAAGAGAGATAGGTTGTGTATGTCTAACCCTAACCCTAGAAAACCAGAGCTCTCCTCTGTCTTCTCTCCTCAAAAATGTCTAAAGGCTCTCTCATTTGCCTTAGAGAGAGCTTCTCTCTATATGCCTCTTGTAAAGCTTACAAGACAAGCTTTGCAAGAGGGAGATCCCTCCATACACGTGTATGGAGGGGAGCAAAAGCAATACAGCTGTCCAAAAATATCTGCAAAAGCAGATGAACAGCAATCGGCCGGCAAAAAATGCCATCTTGGCCAAACAAAGTGCCGACCGGCACAAAATAGTGCGGACCGGCAACAAAGAGTGCCGGCCGGCAAACTATATTGCCGGTGGCAGCAAAAACCAGCCGGTGGCATCTAGCCACTGCCGGTGATGGGTGGGGATGGTCTACAAGCCCCACCTTGCCTCTCAAGGGCAAGATGCAAGTGTTTGGTGCAAAACCAGACACTAAACGGTCGAGTTCGGGGATCCTGAGGCAAGGCGCGCGAGCCGAGACCTCCGGGAACTCCAAACGAGCACAAACATGGATAATCACCGAGTGTTCAAACGGTGACGTCCAAGTCTTGAGGACGGTCAAAAATGGGGTGTCTACACAAGCGCGGCAGACGGGGCCCTCTAATAGAACTCTGAATCGGGCCATCTCTCGGGCACCAGCATACCGGTCCCGAACTGCATCAGGTAATGGGGCCCAAGGCTGCCAGGTAATCTGCCAATAAAATGTAGTTTGTTACCTACTGATATTGAAAGAACAATGCAAAGGGAAGCTTAAATGAACAGTAATGTTTGACATACCTCAGCTGTGGTGATGGTATCAAACTAGCGGCGGAAGAAAATGAGGGACTCCCGTGGTCTCCGCTCGCACCTCACGTCAAAGCAGTGAGAAAATGGAACGCCAAAGGGCATCTCCTCGTCTGGCACTGGGCAAGTCTCGGGAAGTAGGCATACACCCACAACTGTACAGTATGACAGAACGGATATGAGCATGCTTATCAAATAAAGCAATATACAGATAAAGCAGTACGCAGATAAAGCAGAAAGTGGTAAGTTCAGTGTGTGTAGTGTACAGAGTACAGATAATGTAAAATAGAACTGAAAAGACAAAAAAGGAAATGTGTACCTCCCAAGCTCGCCAGTAGCCTCCGAGCAACTGTCCGCCGAGGTGGGAGGATGAACTCATATAGCCGTAGAGAGTGGCCAAGCCTGCGCCACCCCAGTCATAGCGGCGGATCTGTGTCACATCCACAAGTGCACTCAACAAGTAGAGGGCGACGGTGTTCGCCCAGTCGGCGAAAAGCGTGGTCCCTAGCAGGAACATGATAAAATCGCGAGCGTACCGCTCCTCCTCCTCTTTGAACCATGAGTATCGCACGAACCCTGGCCGAGCAAGTGGTGGCTGAGCGTCGAGCAGGAACATCTGAACGGCATCCCACTCGTCCATGTCAGTATCGAAGGGGATCGTATCACCCCCCACTCCGATGCCTGTGAGCATGGAGAAGTCGAAGGAAGTCATCGCCATCTCCCCGGCGGCAGAAAGGTGGAGGGAGTTGGTGGTGTCGCACCACGTCTCCACTAGAGCAGTAAGAAGGGGCCTCCTCATAGTGAGGCGCGAGAGTCCCATGCAGAAGGTCCCAAATCTGGCTCAGTCAACAATGCGACGAACCACGTCAGGTAGTGTAGACACCCCATTTTTGACCGTCCTCAAGACTTGGACGTCATCGTTTGAACACTCGATGATTATCCATGTTTGTGTTCGTCCTGAGTTTTTGGAGGTCTCAGCCACACGCCTTGCCTCAAGACCTTTCGACTTGCCTGTTTTGTGTTTGGTTTTGCACCAGACACTTGTGTTTTTGCTTCTGAGGGTGGAAAATAGCTTGTTGGCCACCGCCATACCTCACCGGCCATGGCTCGAAGCCACCGGCCCTGTTTTGTTGCTACCGGCCATTGGCTATGGCCGGTCGGCACTCTGTCTGGTCGGTCGACCAGTGTTTTGGTCAATTTGTCATTTTCGGCTGGCCGACCACTGTTCATCTGCTTTTGGCAAATGTTTTATGCCGGCTGTGATAGCAGGCATCCACAATTAACCCCCTCCATACACGTGTATGGAGGGATTTCCCTCTTGCTTAGCTTGTTTTGTAAGCTTTGCAAGATTGGAATTCCTATAAAGGGAGGGCTTCTCCTCCCTCCTCAAGGGTTCCAAGAAGTTCCAGAGGTTTGGTTTTAGGGTTAGGAGTCTTGTATCAATCCTATCTGTATATCTCCCTCTCCTTTTGATTTGTGTGTGTATAAGGTGCGTTTGTTCTTAGTTTTGCACTAAGGCAACTAGTGTTACACCATACCTTGGTTGCTGAGGTGCCAAAGGGTTGTTCTTGGAGTTTTTGAGCTGGTTTTGACCTAAGGAAGCTGATGGAGCTCTCTTCTTGAAGAAGGTCTTCAAGGGTAAGAACGTTACCCCTTTATTCCCCATTTTCACACAAGCTTTTAACCTATCTTGCATCTGTTTTTAAGCTTAGTGTATACTTGAGAAAAGTTTTGTTTTTACTTTCTTTCGATCTTTGTTTAAGGTCTCTTTGGTGTTTGGGGTTGTTTACCCCCTCTTAAGCCTTGTTTGGTCACATTTTGTGCCTCTTTTGGTAAGCTTCGGGACCACCTTGTATTGGTCTTCCCACCATTCAAATCCAGAGGATGATGTTTTGAGGTCCTAAGAAGGAGAGGGCCATCCCCTCTCCTTGTTGCCTTCAATATTTGTCATTTTTGCCTCCTGTGTGAGCACCATGTTTAAGTTCATGATGGCCATGTCTTAGCTGGTATTCGTGGTTGTTTTGCCATGTTATATCTCTGTTTCAAGTTGGTTTAGACACACCATGCATGCTTTGCATGCTTGTCTTGTAATGCCATGTAATTGCCTTAACCTGCTTTGTGCTTTGAGCCTTGTTTTTAGCATGATTTTGGCTTAACTTTGTGAAGCTTTTATGCATGTTTTAGTGTGCTTAAGGTCTGACTTTGGTTATTTGGGTCGTCCATGACTTGCTTTGTATAGCTACCATGCAATCTCCCTTATAGGCCTTGAGTGTTGGACTCTCTAGCATGCTCTCCTAGCATCATTTCAGTGGTTTGGCACCACTTATCATGTCATTACAGTCCATATGGTATGCTTGTATGCTCGCATTTGATACTCCATTGATGCCTTAAAAGGTTGATGTCTTATGCTCCATGTTTGGACCTTTGTGTATGCTTCCATGTGTAGGCCATTTAGATGCCATCTAAGTGTGTTTTAGGCCTTGTCTCAACCTACATTGGGACTGTTTTGAGTCCCCTCGACCCTTTGGGACTCGCCTTGCATAGCCATGGTTTGATCCGTTAGGTTAGCCTTAGGCCTTGGGCTTGGTTGCATGCTATGCTTGCCTTGTTTAATTGGTTTGGCACCTTTTCTAACATGATTTCAGAGCTTGCTATGCTTGCCATATGTCCATGTTCATCCCTTTTAAGTGTGCTTAAAAGTTTCCTCTTTATGCTTAAGTGTTGGACCATGTGTGCATGCATGTTTGTATGTGACTTTGTCCCTTGTCTCTTAGAAACTTGGCCATTGATTTGGGCCTATTTTAGAGCTACCCAAATTGGTTTAAGACCATCCTTCGCATGTTGTCACATGCTCGCCTTGTGTGTTGTTACGGACTTGGCCTATCGCATGTTGTTGCATGCTTGAATCGCATTGCATTTAGCATGCATTTTCTTTCCTAAAGTTGATTTACATGTTCCCATGCTAAGTCCCATTCACATGTTGTTGCATGTTGGTTATTAGCATTATTGTTATATGTCTCGCATGCTTGTTTGCTTAGGTTGTGTGCCTAGTACACATTGCCTGTTTGCATGCTCATATTGCATACTTAGCTCGCATGCTCAGGTTGCATTTTGCATGCATGCTTTGCCTCTCGAATCACCATGATAGAGGTTGGGTCCCTTGTTTGTTTGGTGTGCATTTCATTTGACATTGAAATGGCACACTTGGACTCTTTGGCCATCACGCATTGAAATGCGTGATTAGTGGCCCGAGGGTCGAGAGCCACACTCCCTTGAGTTCATAACATGATGGGGGGGGTTGGTTATGCAAACATTTGCTTTAAAATGCATTGCCATGCCTAGTATGCCCTCTGCTGCTGTCAAAACAGGATTCTGCAGGAAGATATGGTCGACCGACCACATTGAGTGCCAGCCGACTAAATATCTTTGGCCAAGAGCCATACCATGGTTGATGACCAGTTTCCCCTGGCCGGTAGTGTTTCCTCTTGGTCGGTGACCTTCCACAGTGATCAGGAAATGATTCTGGAGCATCATTGAGACTTGCACAATTTTCAGAGGAGCAGAGCAGGGTAAACAGAGGCAGCTTGTGCATGGTGGTGGATTTCCGAGCGAAGCCGAGCACGCATGCATTGGACCCTCTTCCCGAGGCTGTTTTACCGCTTTATTAGCTTAGTTAATTTGGTTAACTAGTTAAGGGGTCTGTAACTATTTAATTAGCTTGTTAGTTAGTTAAATTTGTATTATTCTTTTGGTCCCTCCGAGAGAGGGCGAATTGTGTAATAAGCGTGCGTGTGTGTGATGGATGTCTTCCAACCCCCACTTCTTTCTCCCTTCTACTTACCTGCTTTGATGGTTAGTATTAGGGCATTATTTAATTAGGATCCTTATGCTATGCATATGTGCATTCATTCATCAGTATTGCATGCACCGGGCTCGGCGCATCATACTAACTACATAGTATTTCAAATCTGATGTGAATACGTGTTATCTGTTGCATTTCACATGCCATCCATAGAATAGCCGAGCCTATTCTAGCTGTATTTTGCCTGCGATGCATTAGCCATCTTAACATGGACTTGGATCATACATTTGATTACTAACATGTTCCTTGATTTTGCTTGGAGTACTAGGTGAGTGTTTGTGCTTTACCATCTCGCATGAGTGTGAATGTTAACATGAAAGCATGCTTGCCATGAGGCTAACCGCTTAGTTGATTTGCTGCCTGAATGCCTGTGGGTGAAGGTTGGATTGTTTGAATTGGAATAATTCATCGAAATCCGTATTTTAGCGTACTTGTGAGTAGCAAACCTCAAATCATTTCCAAACAATGGATATGCGATGCTTTGTTCCAAATTAGGCGATCTAGTCTATACTTTTGTGTTGTGCGCATCACATAGTAAGATTAGCTAATTAATCGGAACAAGAACACGTAATGTTTTCAAAGCTAGATATCATGGTTAGTAGAGGCCGATCTTTGATCGGGCGAGCAGGGCTGCTCATAGCTGACCTTCCCCAATCGCACCCAAGTTCCCGAGCCGAGGCAACTTTCGTCATGACGGACACGTGGCCTTAGGCAAACGAGTCAGGGTTTCCTAAATTCCCGCAAAATAAAATATTTAGGTGACGACTCTGTATCTGGCAAAGCAGTCCATGTTTGGCACTTCTTTCTAAAAATCAATTTTTCAAATCGATTTGTCGGATTTGAACTCTTTGATGATTTATCGATCTTGCATTGCACTCTGCGAGATTAGATACAGGACCATGACAATTGAGTCCGAACTGTAGTAAGCCCAAATGAACAAAACGGGATTCCCTCCCGGGACGTTCGGGGACGTCTACAGTTTCTGGTGACTCTGTTGGGGAGTTAGAGGGCTTGACTCAAACTCATGATATCTTGTTTTGATTACACTTACGTGTTTCTTTGCATTGCATGTGCATTGGTGTGCCTAAGTCATAGTATTTGCCGTCTGCTATTCCTGAACGATTTGCCAGAGGCTCGCTTCGAGAAGCGTGCCATAAGGTTGACCGGTTACGGGCTCTGCCACGATGGGAACACAAACCCCGGTTGTCACCGGGGCACCCTTTTGACCATTCGACATAGTGCATGTTCGGAATCCATAGTGACCATTCCAAGCTAGGACAGGTTGCTACCCGATTATAGGTTGTTTGAAACCGCTACGTGCGTAGTGAAACCCTAGCTCCTGACAAAATAGGATAGGGAAGCGCTACCCCATTGTTGGGGTGCTTTGGCTCCCATTTACTTGCTATGTGCTTTTAGAGTGTATATCTACAGGGAATGCGCATATCAGTTTGCAAGTCTGAGTACCAGGCCCGTGGGCATTAGTTTCGGTATTTTGAGAATCAGTTATATCCGCGAGTATCAGATTCAGTTTTGGGGTAGTGATTTTGGGAAACAGTGATCAGTAGTAGAGTACGGTTATTCAGCTACGCTTGCGTCTGTTCTGATTAGGGCTGAAATACTGCGTGTTTTCTCTTTCAGTTCAGAGATTTAGTATAGAATAGCCAGTGTTCTCCCTTGCTGAGGCAAGACAGATATCTAATCCGTCAATTAACCGGTTGCTTCAGTCACCGTTCAAGTTCAGCAGACTTATGACGACCCAAAATTCAGAGGAGATTGTGGTTATGGCAGCCACGTTGGACCGAGGATCCATCTTGCGGGATGAGACCAATGTTGAAGTACCACATCCACCCAGGTCGCCTGCCGCACGCTCGATCTGGGAACCCCAGTTATTTCAAGCCCGTGAGCCCACCACGTTTGAGTTTATGGGAATGATTGGTGACCTTCAGAGGTCGGTGGCTGATCTCGCTTACGGAATATCGGCTTCGCCACCAGTTGCATCATATGCCAGGAATTTCATATCGTAGGAGCCCCTGCTACTGGGGTGAATTGTGATCGAGCTCAACCAACCTGAGGTTATTTCAAGCTATAACAATGACGTGTCAACAACAATCGGGTTTCGTTCTAATATAGCAACCCAAACTCTCGATCAAGCTGAGGCTGGAAGCAAGAATAAGATGAACGTAGACGCTGATCCCATTGAACAACTGCTGTGGGCAGTGGAGGCTTTGAAAGCCGGGGGGTTTAATAAACAACAAGTATTTGTAGTTATGACTAAGACTGTGGATGATGCTTTCCCCACTCCAACCGAGGGTAGTTCAAGCCAGGCGGAAAATCAGGATAGACCCCATCATGCCAGAACAATTCCCTCCAATCCCAGCCCTGCACCAGGAAAAGATCAGAAAGCCAAGGCAGCACCTACCGATCCTTTTTTGAGTACATCCAGCAAAGGTCCACAGACTTCGAAGTATCTGCCCCGAGGGTGCAGAGTCTTTCACGCCCTCTACATGCCTTTGTCTAAGGCACTTCAAATCCTGGCGAAAAAGGGTCATCTCAAACCTCTTGAGCCTCAGCCTCTCCCCAATCATCTTCCAGCGGGCCATGATGCTACTCAATACTGCACGTATCATCAGTAGACCGGTCACAGCACCGACAACTGTTTTCGTCTCCGCCACGAAGTGCAAGATTTGATTGACAATGAAGTCATCCTCCCGCCAAGCTCGGCAAAGTCTGTCACCACCGAGTTGTTGGATTTCGAGGATAGCGCGGGTATGTGATCAGGGGTTGGACCACCTGCGGGCGGCACTCAGTTTGCTTCAGATGTGGTGTATGGCACGCACTGTTTGAGCATTTGCGAATGCTAGTTTTTGTAATTTCTAGCTTGGGTGTTGAGTCAGTTCTTTGGTTTTGTTTTGAGTCTGTCTCATTGTCTTAAGTCAGTATTTTTTTACTTAAGGGTCTGTCTTGTTATATCGAGTCAGTCCTATTGTATAGAATGTCTGGTGATTTCGGGGTTGTTGCCTCGAACACCATTTTTTGTTCTGTAATTATCCTCTTTTTGCTTTCTTTTGAGTTTGTCAGTTGCAACAAGGAAATCCGAATGAAACAGCTGTAGCTGTCATGTTTTTTGTACTTATTGCTACTTCAAGCCTGTTGTGCCAACAAGTTTAGATTGAAATAGCAGTACATCTCACCTGCTCTTCTGCACCTTGAACTCATTGTATTGACCGAAGTTTTTCAAAACCTTTTCAAACATGGTGATGAAAACAAAGAGGAAGGAATTCCTTGGGATTTGCAAAAAAGTTTTTGATCAATTGAGAGAAAGAGAGGCATGCTAAGCCCTTAATGAATGAGATCATGTTTGTTAATATGAGTATTGAGAAGGATCCTGACTTGATCAAGATTGGTTCTACACTGTCTTCAGCGCGAGCGATTCGTCACTTTCTTAAAATTTTTCAAAAAAAATTATTTTGCGCGGTCCTGCGAAGACTTGTGTGGAATCGCTCTTGAGATTGTGCAGCCTAGGACCGCTCTCAGCCTCGAGACTTGACCCCTCATTTTCAAACCTTGGACTTAAATTCAGAAAGTTCAAAGGTCAACCATAATGTGAGGCCTGCGTGGCCAGATTTGAAGCAGCCCACGAACTAGGGGCAAGAAAAGATCAAGAAGATCAGATCTCATCAAAAGGAGCTTGTGAAGCCAGATAAAAAGTGCCCCTCGAACTAGGGGCAAAAATGTCAGATGTGCTCGAAGAGCGAAAGATGAGTCATTCCTGCAAACCAATGAAGACTGGCAAGAGTGCCAAATTCCAGAAGGGTGGAAAGAAGAAGGTATTGCTGAAGAAGAACTGAATTCTTATCCGCAACACTAAGGGGGAAATTCAGCCCCCCATTGGATGGACTCCTACATCGCCAGCGAACAGCAGCAATTCTATTGGATTCATATGACTTCGCGATCTCAAAACCATTTGACATGGACAAAGCTACACTTTTACCCTTGAGAGGCTCGTTGGGCCAAAAACCCGGAAGGGCGACCCAGACAAAAGTTAGAGCAAGAAAAAAAGAAAAGAAAAGAAAAGAAAAATGCAAAAAAAATGTAGAAAAATAAATAAAAAATCTTGAAAAGATTGAAGAAAAGAAAATGAAAAGAAATGAAAAGAAAAGAAAAACATAGCTCGCAAGGTTGAAAAACCTGAAAGGGCAGCCTTGGCAAAGGTTAGAGCGCAAAAGGAGAGGTTAAATATCCGAGTGTACCTTAACCGGAACTACGTAAGGCTTGATTCCCATGTTTGGGATACGTAGGCAACTTCGTCCTGAAGTCCAGCCACAAACACTTCCAAATCGACTGTGTCCATGTAATGGTTTTGATCATCTTTGTCATTTCTGTATCCGAGAGTTCAGTTGTGACCATCACTATGAGAACTAATTACAATACACTGCGGTGCCCGTCCAAACAAGGGGCAACTTTCCGTTACCAATACGCCGCGACGCCATTCAAATAGGGGGCAACTTTCCGTTGCCATGCAGCTCTCTTCAGGCAAGGGGCAATTTCCCTTCGGATCTGAGGTTGTACATCTCGAGAGTAAGTTTCATTCTCGTTGAGCACTGGCTATTTTCCAAAATGGTTTTTCAGAATTTTTACTGAGGTTGACTATTTTGTCGAAAATTATTCCATCTTTTCCAAAACTGGACCATTTCTTGGACCCAAAAAGGAAAATTTTCAGTGCTCATAACCTAACTTGTATCATTTCAAATCAGAAAATCGAACAAGCATGTTAATCTAACTCTCATGTTGGTCAAAATTGTTTTAGCAGAACGTCAAAAACAAAAAAATGGTCAAAATAATGAACTAAGGGCAAAGTTAAGCCAGGTGTTCTGTCTTTTCCCCGTTGTCAGCATAGTTGCCAAAAAAGGGTACTCTACTTGCCAGAAAGGGCACTCTACCCGCCAGAAAATGGCTCAAGCCAGGTGCGAAGCACGAGTCGGAATGGATCCAGATACTCCACTCCCTCATCCGGAGCATCGACTAGACGTCGCCGGAAGAAGTAGCTGCGAGCTAACAGTGTTAGGCATGAATCCACAACCTCTTGTTTATCCATCAACCACCCAGGGGAGGGATAAAAAATGAGAGATTGAAGAACAGAGAGATGTGCGTTGAGAGAAAAAGTGAGAAAAGGGATTTTTCAGAAAAACAGAGCTTGAGGGCCGAGTGATGTGAGAAGCACAAATGAGAAAGGGTGGGAAACAATACCCGGAGAAATTGGCCTCTCACTTTTGTAACACGTCCGAGTGTCGTTTCTTTTGTTTGTCTCGATTCTTGTCTTGAGTCGTTTCAGGTGTCTGTGTTTGTCTTTAGGTTGTATACCTTTTGTTTTCTGTTGTTGAGCCTTTTTTTCACTGTGTTCAGTCGTGGGCTCAATACCCGATTGAGAATTCATTTCTTGATTTTCAAAATGAATTGCTTTGTGCTCAAAGTGCTATGCCATTCTCCACATTTGTTCTTCCACGTGTGGAGTATCTGAGTATGTTTCAACTTCTGCCAATCCCATCTTTGCCTCCCATCTGTTCGGATCGAACTGTTTGTTCAGGATTGGCTGCATGCTGAATAAACCGAATGCTGTGTTATGGGCTGTGGGTTCAGAATGAGCAATGTTCAGAATGGGCTGTGTATTCAGACTCGGCAGTGTCCTGCATGAGCCATATGACCAAAATGAACAGAGTACTATGATGCAAGTGGTGTGTTCAAAACGAACACTCTATATGTTGAACATATTGAGAACTTGTGATTAGTTTCATTTCCAGTGCCTTCTAGTGTTGATTTTGCAAAGTCACACCTATATTACTTCAATTTGCTTATCGAGTTATTGCCCATTTGCCTATCGAGTTGTTGCTCATTTTTGCTTATCGAGTTGTCGCTCATTTTGCTTATCGAGTTGTCGCTCATTTTTGCTTATCGAGTTGGTACTCATTTCGCGTATTAAGTTGTTACTCATTTGATTACCAAGTTGTCGCAATTTTGCTTATCGAGTTGTTGTTCTTTGTTTACTGAGTTGTAAACTTGTCAAGGTTTTATGGTTGCTTATTGAGTTAAGTTGCAACGTTGGTCTACCTGACCTGATGATACATGCTTACTCCAGTTCCAATGCAATTACATTGTTATGTAATATGATGCGATGCGATGTATGAAATATGCGATGCAACACTTTTTGGCAAAAAGTTTGTTTTATTCCATAATCTTTTCAAGTACATAGTTTTGAAGAAAACAAAACCTGCCCGTGGCAGTACAAAGTGCTCAAACTACTAGCTAAAAGGAAAATAAAGCAAAAAGAAAGAAAAATAGCAAAAGTCTAGATCAATGGTCTCAGGCATGAGAGCCTGTCCTCGTCCTCTTCCTGGACCGTCCAGGTGTATTGTCGCCGGCTCCACCATCTGAGCTCGAGCCCGAATCATCTCTAGTCTCATCCTCCGATGACTCTGCCTCAGACTCATCATCGTCAAGGATCGGTGCCCGAGAGCTGCTCCCAACATGAGTGCGCCCCACTTTGGTGCGGGGATATACTGTGCCTCCTTGCCCTCTTCCTCGAGCAGGAACAGAAGGTCCAGCTGGAGCACCTCCTGCAGCCGGAATCTGGAATGGAGGCTGAAAAGCACAAATGGCAAACGCATCAGTATGCTACGCAAAGCAGAGTATGAATACTGTGAGCAGTGTATCAGTACAGAATGCAGTGTGTGAGTAAAGTGTATGAATACTGTAAGCAGTGTATGAATACAGAATGCAGTGACTGAGTGCAGTGTATGAATGCCGTGAGTAATGCTATGAACAGTCTGTGGGTTACAGTGTATCGAATGTCGTGAGGGCCGTATATCAAGTACTGTGTTGATGGTGCGATGCATCAGATTGTGTAAAGTTTGAGATGATGGTCAAAAGAACGTACCGGGATACTGTAAATGGCCAGCAGGTCGAGGCTCCGCTGTAGCATCCCCATCATGGAGGTATTCAACTCCAGGGACTGGCGAGTATACTCTGATAAAGCCTGCAAAAGTGTTAAAAGTATCAGTATTCTGTGGAATATCAAGAGAAATGAAATGAAATGACTGTACAAAATACAGTAGTACATACCGGGGGCAAGTCGTAGAACTCGACTAGCTCGTGATCAGCTGGAGGGGGTGCGATGGGGATCTGACGAGTCTCCCCACCCTGCCCTCTGCATGTCATCATCATGGGCAACGCTGGCCATCCAACTCCCTGTCCTCTTCGGGACCCACTCCTACCACGGGCCCGAGCCATCCTTGGTGCCTCTGCTCCTGCCCGAGCCACCCTCGGTGCTCTTGCTCCTGCTCTAGATGCCGACGCCGCAGGCCTCTCTCTCTCAGCTCGACCACCACTACTCAAGGGACGCATGATATAGGTCTGGAAGTACTCTACATGGCCGCCCTCGCCTCTAAAGCCCTCCGAGTCCCAATCGATCGTATAATCGGCCATCTCATGTGGGGGGTATCTCTCTGTCTGCCTCATGGTCGTAGAAGGCAAACCTGGGACTATCTGCTTCGGCAAGCCCAAGGTCTGGCGCAGGAAGCGCTCGCCCAGGTACCAAGCCCAAGAGACCGGGCCCTCCAACAAAAGCTTGAATCAGGCAGTCTCCTTAGCACCAGCATACCGCTCCCGAACTACGGCTGGCAATAGAGCCTAAGGCTTCCACGTGATCTGTAAATGATACACAGTTGGTTATCTACTATTACCGAAAGAATAATGTAAAGCAAAGCTTAAATGAACTGCAAATTCTAAAATACCTCTGCGGCGGTGATGGTACCAAAATATCGGCGAAAGAATATGAGAGACTCCCGTGGTCTCCGCACGCATCTCACGTCGAAGCGGCGAGAGAATAGAACGCCGAGGAGGTCTCCTAATCTGCCACTGGGGTAAGCCTCGGGAAGTAGGCATAGACCCACAACTACAGGAGTGTAACAGAGCAAATACCAGTATGCTTATCAGATAAAAGCAGAATGCAAAATAAAGCAGAAATCGCAGAACCGTGTATTGTGCAGAGTGTACAGTGTGTGCAGTATATAGTCAGTAAGTAAAGTAGATTCCATGTTTGCAGTGTGCACAATGTACAGTCAGTTGCTAGCAAATTGTGCAGTATATGAGGTGTATTGTGCAATGTGTGCAGTGTAAAGCAGATTGCATGATTGTAGTGTGTGTAGTCTATAGTCAGTGGGCAGCAGATTGTGCAGTATATGAGGTGTATTGTGCAAAATGTGTAGCGTAAAGCAGGCCGCAATGTGTGCAGTGTACAGAGTACAGAGAATGTAAAGCAGAAATGTAAAATAGAAGAAGAACATGTACCTCCCAAGCTCGCCAGTAGCCTCTGAGCAACTGTCCACTGCAACAGGAGGATGAGCTCATGTATCCATATAGCGTGGCCAAGCCCGCACCACCCCAGTCGTATAGGCAGATCCTGGTCACGTCAACCAGTGCACTCAGCAGACAAAGGGGCACAGTGTTCGCCCGGTCGGCGAAGAGAGTAGTCCCCAGCAGGAACATGAGGAAGCCGAGTGCATATTGCTCCACCTCCTCCTGAGCCATCGGTGCCTCTAGAGCCAAAGAAGGCTGAATCCTGAAGTGGTCCTCGAACCACGAGTACCTCACGAATCCCGGGCAGGCAAGAGGCGGCTGAGCGCCAAGCAGGTACATCTGAGCGGCCTCTCACTCATCCATATCTGTATCGAAGGGGATCGGATCACCCTCTACCGTGATGCCGGTAAGCATCAAGAAGTCGAAGGGAGTCATCGTCATGTCTCCCGTCGTCGAAAAGTGGAAGGAATCAATGGTGTCCCACTACCTCTCCACCAAGGCAGCAAGAAGAGGCCTGCTCGCAGTAAGGCGCGAGAGTCCCCTGCAGAAAGTGCCGAAGCTGGCCTGGTCGACGATGTGGCGGACCACGTCAGGTAGCTCCAAATACCATCCTCGAGCGACGACATTCCCATACCCTCAGAAGGCATGAGAATCTCCCTATTTTCAAAGTAAACAGTTACGAAGCAATATTAAATATACATTTTTGAAGAACATTCAGAATTGGTGAAATTACAGCGTGTGTACACATTTTCAGATTCAAATAGATGTCTGGTGCGGGTGTGCTCGAGGTCAACTACAGCATATGATGTATCGGCATGTTCGAGTGGTTCATTGCAAATACAGCATGTGTGCACGTTTTCAGATTTGAATAGATATCGGGTATCAGTGTTCTCACAGATGAACTATAGAATGTGGTATATTGGCGTGTCCGGGCCAAACAATTAAAAGATAGAATTAACTATTGTAGTTATGTATTCTACTTTGCAGAAAATGAAACGGGGAAGAGTGTACCTCAGAAGCGCCGTAAGACAGATGTGACTCTCGCTCGCGCAGAAAAAGCTCTGGTGGCACGGCTCTATCAAAACTCCTGAACTGGTGAAGACCATCAGGAGGTAGCACGTGTATCGCCGGCCTGCAGGTCACCGGGTCAAACGGTGGAACGCTCAAAGGCAAGAGCTCGGCCTCGGGGTCCATATCTTGCTCCGGAGGAGTCCCGCCTCGTGGAATATCGTCTGCCATGCCAAGAATGGTGTGAAAATGGCCGGAAGTGTGAAAATCGGGTGAGAATATGAAAAGTCAACTGAAAAGTCAACCCCGAGAAGGTGAAAAATGGCCGGAAAGGTCGTAGTCCGAAAAGGGCACAAAGATCGAGGTAAACTTGGGGGAAACAAACCCCAAGCGGTGGAAATCGAGAAAAGTGCACCGAAACGGAGATTTGTTTGGTTTAAAACGTGCGAAACGCGAAGGATTTCGCGAATCAAACGACGAAAATGGCTCTAGAACGTGACAAAAGCGAGGATTGAAGGAAGAAAAATCACCTAGAGAGAGAGGGAAGGGATTTTCGACCAAGATGGAAGTGAGAATATAGGGCTAGAAGCCCTATATTTAAAGACCCGTGGCCGAATTGACAAAACTGCCTCGACACAGGCATTTTTGGCCGGTCTGCCACATTGTTGGCCGATCGGCCACATTGTTGGCCGATGACCTTGTTTTGCGGCCGATGAATGGCCGGTGGTCTTCCCCAGTGGCCGGTGAACCTCCTACATCCTTGTTTGGGTCATTGATGTGGTTTGGGACCTTATTTGCTCAACACAGTGCAAGAGAGTGCATTTCTGAAACTTAACCGGTCTCTGTGCCGTGTCATCTGTGCGTGGTACGTGATATGTACGCGGTGTATCCTTTTTGTATCTTTCTATCTCTTGCGAGATTCAGAAGTTTCTCCACAAGCGTTACTTTACAACGTTTTGTCATGGACGCGTGTTGGTTATACGTCGTTTCACTCACATCATTATACATATGTTTTATGCGTTGTTACGCATGTCATATTTGCATTGTTATGCATCTTCTTCAGGTCACATTGTCATGTGCACCTCACATGCATTATCACGCATTTTCCATACCGTGCATTGTCATGCACGCCTCATTATGCGTTGTAGCGCACACCGGTGTAGACACCCCATTTTTGGCCGACCTTAAGACTCAGACGTCACTGATTGAGCGCTGGGTGATGTTACATAATGTGCTCGTTCAGAAGTTTTAGAGTTGCGGCCATGAGCCCTGCCTCCGAACTTCCGAACCCTCTTTTGTGCTTTGCCTCGGTTTGCGAACCAGGCTCGGTTTTCTTTGTTTCTTTTCCTGAGGGGAGGGAGAGGTCCCGCCGACCATCTCTCAGTGGCCGTGGGCTACATTTGGTGGCCGTAGGCCATTTTTCCCATTTCGGAGTCCGATTCCCGGTTTTCGGAGCCGTCAGGCCGTGTGCCTCGGTTCGGGACTGCCTAACCATCTCCGTTTGTTTTGATTTTTGGCATACTTCCTTTCTACTCCCTTTTGAGGGACACTGGGGTCTGAGAAACCCACTTCGTGGCCGAATGCCACTTTCGGTGCTTAACAGCCCATTTTCGGGACCTCGAACTGCGCGTTTTGGCCCCCGAACATTCGTTTTGCAACGGTTTTCGTTCATTTTTGGCAGGTACCTCTGTTTTATCACCGGGAAGGTCACTAAAGGATGGGAGGCCAGTGATTGTTGCAGCAACCAGTTATATATCCTCCGACGCCCGTTTTTCACACTTCCGGGCTAATGTTGAACACCTTGGGCCCACTTTCTTGAACTTTGAACCACATACTTGTGATGTACACACTTGGGAGGATCCTAAAAGTTGGTGGCAGGCCAGTAATTCCACCTGACCCTTTTGAACCCCTCCTTCCGGGCTAATGTTGAACACCTTGGGCCCACTTTCTTGAACTTTGAACCACATACTTGTGATGTACACACTTGGGAGGATCCTAAAAGTTGGTGGCCGGCCAGTAATTCCACCTGACCATTTTGAACCCCTCTTTCCGAGCTAATGTTGAACACCCTTGAGCCACTTTCTTGGACTTTTAACCACAGGGTTGTGTTGAGGACACATGGGAGGACACCATCATGTGGTGGCCGGCCACTAAACCAGCTTGACCCTTTTGACCCCTAGCCGGCCGGCTAGGGGATGTGGCTGGCCGGCCACCTGCAACAAAAATACTTGGCCGGCCATGATCCTCACACTGTTCACTTTACAGCTGTATGGCTTTATCCCCCAGAAAATATCTATATCCGGGGGATATTTGGTGGGGGAAAGTTGGCCTCCCTTTTCCCCCTCCTTTACACCTTCTATTGTTCCATATAACCAAGGGCCAACACTTATTCTTAGGGTTAGAAAAAATTGCTTCCAAGTCTTGCATTGCTTCCCCTCTCCTTCTCTCATTTCTACCCTAAAACATTCAAGTTCCACACTTCATTCCTTCATCACCACCAAGCACCACCATCACCACTTCATTTCCAGCAACAAGGAGGGCTTCTCAAAGGCTAAAGGTGCTGCAACTTGGTCCAAGAAGCAACAAAAGACTTGTCTGCAAGGGTGAGTTGCCATTTCCCCTTTCTTTGAGCTTTTCTTTGCAACATTTCTTAGCCATCTATGATTTTTGATTTGAGCTCCGGCCATAACTGAAAGTGGCCTTATTTTGAGCTCATTTTCATGTCTCATTAAGGGCTCAACCCTGTTTGAGCCCTCCATCTTGCACTTGCTTCATTATCCCTCTAAAATGTCATTTTCTTGCATGATATTTTTAGCTTGTGTGTGATTTGTTTTGGAGCATGTTGTAAACTGATAATAGGCTTATTTTGAGCCTCTCTTCAACATTGAAGAAGGGCTCAACACTTTTTGGGACTTCCATGTTGTACTTGCCTTTATACTCCCTTTTTGGTCCCATTTTTGCATGCTTTGGCAGCCTATTGTGCTTTGGTTTTTGGCCATTTTACAGCACTGAAAATAGTCTCATTTTGGTCCATTCTTCATGTTTCATGTAGGGCCTTTCATGGTTTGGGACCTCCATATGCCACTTCATGTTATATCTCTCTTTTGGTCCCCATTCTTGCATGTTTTGTTAGACTATCATGCTTTTGTTTTTGGTCTTTTTACAGGCCTAGAAATAGTCTTATTTTGGCCCATTATTAATTTTTCATTAAGGGTATTTGGCTGTTTGTGGAATATTTTGCATACCTCATGTTATAGCCTCTTTTGAGCCTTATTTTGCATTGCATTTCTAGCATGTTTGTATACTGTTTTGGAGTTTTTACAGTTCTATAAATATGCTTATTTTTGGTCCCTCTTCAATGTTGTAGAAGGGAATTTTTCAGTTTGGGCTTTGTATATACCACTTGCCTCTTTGGCCACCTTTTGGCCCTTTTTCTTGCATGGGAATGCAGCCATATCTGTGTTTGTTTTTGGGGTTTTTACAGTTCTGGAAAACATCATATTTTGGGCCCCTCTTCAACTTTGTTGAAGGGCCCTAACCTGTTTGAGGACAACAGCTATGAGTTGCTTCTTAATCCCATGTTTAGGGCCATTTCTTGCCTGCTAGTTTTGCCCTATCTTTGCTTGCTGTTTGGCCATGTTTTGAACTGGAAAAATGCTTATCTTGGGATTGCCTTGCTTCTGTATTTTCATTGCATGTGCCAATTATGCATGTTTGGTATAGCTATAGGCCATTTCGGGTGCCTAATTTTGCATTTCGGGAGAGATTCCATGCGTCGGGTGTGTTTTTGCCTCATTTCGGGGCTGTTTTCCCCCACATTTCATTGCTGAAAATCCATTAGCATGCTTGCGTATCATTTTCCATGTCATTTGCATTGCGTATGCCATTGCCTCGGTTTGCGTGCCCGTGTGCACGCATTTCGAGGCACTTCATTTTCATCCACCGGCTTCTTATGTGTGTGTGGCTGAGGCTCTCTCATGTTAGTATAAGTTCATGTTGCATTTTCCATGTCATTTGCATTGCGTATGCCATTGCCTCGGTTTGTGTGCCTGTGTGCACGCATTTCGAGGCACTTCATTTTCACCCATCGGCCTCTTATGTGAGTGCGGCTGAGGCTCTCTCATGTTAGCATAAGTCCATGTTGCATTCTATATGCCATTTTCATGCCTTTGCATTGCATATACCATTGCCTCGGTTTGCATGCCCGTGTGCACGCATTTCGAGGCACTTCATTTTCATTCACCGGCATCCTATGTGAGTGTGGCTGAGGCTCTCTCATGTTAGTGTAAGCCCATATCACATTTCCATGTCATTTGCATTGCGTATGCCATCGCCTCGGTTTGCGTGCCCGTGTGCACGCATTTCGAGGCATCTCATTTTTACAACATAGTGCATACTAGGTTGCATCTTAGATCGCATTTATGCATTTCCTTCGATTTGCGTGCCCGTGTGTACGTATTTCGAGGCATCTCATTTTCATAGCATTGTGCATGCTAGGTTGTATTTTAGTTGCATTCATGTATACCATGCATATTGCATCGTGTTCGGGATAGGAGTTAGCCCAGGCACGGGAAACGAGGTGCGTTTCGTACTCCGAGTGACGGAACGTGTCTCAATTCCAAGTCACCGACACTCCGGATCATCCATGATGGAGCTAGGTTCTTGTTGTGTTTATACGTGCATTCATTCTATATTGAGTTGCACATTTCGACTCCTCTACCATCATGCATCGATATGCGTGATTGGTGGCACGAGGATCGGGGCATGCATATATCTGTGAAAATACATTGCTATGCCCCTTTCCTGCTCTCTGTTGCAGCAAAATGAAGAATCAGCAACTTTTCGGAGCTTGGCACGCTTTCCAAGAATAACTGCTAAACAGAGGCTAATTGGGGCATCCCGGTGGATTTCTGCGCAAGACAACCCGGGCATGCATCATCCATCAGAAGCTAGGCAGTCCCTGGCTTGCATGCCAGTTTTATTTATTTTCTTAGTTAATTTGTTAATTAGTTAGGAATTTGTATATTATTTGGACTGTAATATTCTTTTATTTGGGACTGTATTATTTATTCGGACCCTCTGCGCGAGGGCATAATTGTAATAAGTGTGCGTGTGTGTGTTGTATGTCTTCCAACCCCACGTCTTTCTTCCCTTTTATTTTACCTGCTTATGATGGTTAGATTAGGGCATATTTAAATTAGCATACAGTATGACAGCCTGTTTGCATCATTCATCTGTTTTGCATGCACCGGGCTCGGCGCATCATACTAACTGCATTGTATTTCAATTTCAAAGTTGAATATGTGTTAGCTATAGCATTCCATATGCCATGTTTAGAATAGCCGAGCCTGCTATAGTTTGCATTTTTGCATGTGTTGCATTAGGCATTTCTGTATACTTAGGATCATGCATGATTTCTAATGTAGTTTCTATTTTGGCTTGGAGTACTCGGTAAGTTCTATGCTTTAGCATCCTTTCATGCGTGTGAGTGACTGCCATGAATAGCATGCTTACCATGAGGCTATATGCTTATGTGATATAACTGCCTGGATGCCTGTGGGTGAAGGTTGGGCTACTTAAATTGGAATAAATCATCAAATGTTTTAAGCCTACCTGCGGGTAGCAAGCCATTTTCAAAAAGCGAACATGAAATGTTTTGTTCCAATTCAGGCGATCCAGTCTATACTTGTATGCTGTGCGCATCACATAGTAACCTAGGCTAATAACCGGAATAAGAACATACAAGGTTTTCAAAAATAGATATCATGGTTAGTAGAGGCCGGTCTATGACCGGGCGAGCGGGGGTGCTCACGAAGTGACCTTCCCCAATCGTACCCAAGTTCCCGAGCCGAGGCAACTTTGGTGATGACGAACACGTGGCCTTTGGCACCGAGTCAGGGTTTCCTAAATTTCCCAAAATAAAATATTTAGGTGGCGACTCTGTATCTGGCAAAGCAGTCCATGTTTGGCACTTCTTTCAAAAATCTGTTTTCTCAAAAACGATTTGCCGGATTTGGACTCTTTGGTTCAGATTTAGAACCGTGACGACAAGTCGAGTCCGAGCTGTAGCGAGGTCCCCCGCGGGCTTGTTACAGTTTCTGGCGACTCCACTGGGGATTTAGAGAACTTGACTCGAACTCGTGATATCTGTTTTTGACTACACTTGTGTGTTTCTTTGCATTGCATTTGCATTGGTGCGCCTAGGACACCGTGTTTGCCATCTGCTATTCCTGAACGGTTTGCCGGAGGCTTGTCTTGTCAAGGCATGACCATAAGGCTGACCGGTTGTGGGCTCTGCCAGTGTGGGAACACAAACCCCAGTTTTACTGGGGCACCCTCTTTGACCATTCGACCTAGTGCATATTCGGATCCATAGTGACCATTCCGAACTAGGACAGGTTGCTTACCCGTTTATAGGTTGTTTGAAACCGCTGTGTGCGTAGTGAAACCCTAGCTCCTGACAAAATAGGACAGGGAAACCCTACCCCAACATAAGGGTGTTTTGGCTCTCACTTATTTGTTATGTGCTTTAAAGTGCGTCTCTACAGGAATGCATGTATCAGTGTTTTAGCTTGGGCATCAGGCCTGCGGGCGCCAGTTCAGTATTTTGGGTATTAGGCTTTCGGGCACCAGTTCAGTATTTTCGAAAATCAGTTATATCTGCGGGTATCAACTTCAGTTTTGGGGACAGTAATTTTGGGAACAGTGATCAGTGGTTGAATACAGTTATTCAGTTATATTCATGTCTGTATTGATGGGATTGGGCTGAGATGCTGCATATTTTCTCTTTCAGTTCAAAGACTCAGTTCAGAGCAACCAGTGTTCCCCTTTGCTGAGGCAAGATAGGAAAAGGCTCACCGGTTCTTCAGATTCATTAGTCACCAACCCGGTCCATCTGATCCGTCAGTCACCAGTCACATCACCTCTGTTCAGTTCAGCAAAACTCGTGATGGCGTAAAATTCAAAAGAAATTGTGGTTATGGCAGCCACATTGGACCAAGGAATCACATTGCAAGGTTATACCGATGGTGAGGTGCCACACCCACCCAGGTCACCTGACGCACATCCGATCTGGGAACCCCAGTTATTTCCAACCCGTGAACCCACCACATTCGAGTTGATGCGAATGATTGGTGACCTTCAAAGATCTGTGGCGGATCTAGCCTGCGGAATGTCGGTTCCCCCGCCAAATGCATCGTATGCTGGAAATTTCATACCGCAGGAGCCCCCGCTACTGGGACGAATTGTAATCGAACTTAGCCAACCTGAAGCCATCCCAAGTTCCGGCCGTGGCATGTCGACAATAACGGGGCTCCGCTCTGATGTAGCAACTCAAACCTTCTACCAAGCCGAGGCGAGTGGTAAGAACAAGATGAAGGTGGACACCGATCCTTACGAACAACTCCTGTGGGCTGTTGAGGCTTTGAAAGCCAGAGGATTGAATAAACAGTAGGTGTTCGCTGTTGCTGTGAAAACTGTAGACGACATCTTCCCCATTCAGGCCGAGAGCAGTTTAAGCCAGAGGGAAAATCAAGATGGGGACCGTCGTGCCAGAGCAGTTCCTTCCAATCCTAACCCTGCACCTAGAAGAGATCAGAGAGCCAAGGCAACACCTGCCGACCCTTTTTCGAGTGCGTCCAGCAAAAGTCAGCAAGCCTCGAATTGTCCGCCCCGAGGTCGCAGAGTTTTCCATGCCCTCTATATGCCTTTGTCTAAAGCCCTTCAAATCCTCGTCAAAAAAGGGCATCTCAAACCCCTCGAGCCTCGGCCTCTCCCGAGTCCTCTTCCAGCTAAGCATGATGGTACCCAGTACTGTGCATACCATCAGCAAACCAGTCACAGCACCGACAATTGCTTCCGTCTTCGCCACGAAGTGCAAGATTTGATTGATAATGAAGTTATCCTCCCTCCAAGCTTGGCAAGATCTGTCACCACCGGGTTGGTGGATTTCGAGGGTAATGCAAGTATGTGATCAGGGGGTTGAACCACCTGCGGGCGGCACGCGGTTTACCTCGGATGTGGCGTATGGCACGCACTGTTTTGAGCATTTGTGAATGCTGGTTTTTGTACATGCTGACTTGGGTATTGGGTCAGTTTTGTTGTTTTGTTTTGAGTCTGTCTTTTTGTTTTGAGTCAGTCCCTTTTGTTTCGGGTCTGTCTTATCGTATCGAGTCAGTCCTGTTGTATAGGAGTCGGGTGATTCCGGGAGGTGTTACCTCGGGCGTCACCATTTTGTTTTATGTTTGTCTTTTCATTTCGTTTTGAGTCTGTTTCTGCCGTGGAGCCAGTTACACCAACAGATTTGAATGAAATAGCAGTGGTTTTTCACACTCTTGTGTTTGCCTCGGCCATGTGCCAATTGTGCCAGAAAGTTTGAATGAAACGGCAGTACTTTTCGCCTACTCTTCTGCACCCCGAAATCATTGCATTGACCTAAGTTTTTCAAAGCTTTTTTTTAAAAACACCGCGGTGAAAACAAAGAGGAAGGAATTCCTCGGGATTTGCAAAACTATGATCAATTGAGAGAAAGAGAGGCGTGCTAAGCCCTTAATGAATGAAATCATGCTTATTAGCATGAGTACTGAGAAGGATCCTGGCTTGATCCAGATTGGTTCTACACTATCTTCAGCGCGAGCGATTTGTCGCTTTCTTGAAAATTTTCAAAAATAAAATGTTTTGCGCGGTCCTGCGAAGACTTGTGTGGAATCGCTCTTGAGATTGTGCAGTTTAGGATCGCTCTCAGCCTTGAGACTTGAGCCCTTACTTTCAAACCTTGACCTTGGATTCAGAATGTTCAACGGTCAACTACGACATGAGGCCTGTGTGGCCAGATTTGAAGCAGCCCTCGAACAAGAGGCCAGGAAAGTCAGATCAAAAAGATCAGATCTCATCAGGAGAAGCTTACGAAGCTAGAACAGCAGCCATTCTCCTGGATTCAGATAATTTCAGGATCTCAAAACCATTTGGCATGGACTCGTTACACTTTTACCCTTGAGAGGCTCGCTGGGCCGAAAACCCGGAAGGGCGACCCAGGCAAAAGTTAGAGCAAGAGAAAAATACAAAAAAAAGAAGAAGCAAAAAATGCAAAAAAAAGAGAACAAAAAAAAGAAAGATGCAAAGAAAAGAACAAAAAAAAGAAAGAAGAAAAAGAATTGAAAAGAAAAGAAAAACAAAGCTCGCAAGGTCGAAAACCCGCAACGGGCGCCTTGGCAAAAGTTAGAGCCTGAAAAGGAGAGGTTAATACCCGAGTGTACTTTAACCCCGAACTACGTGAGGCTTGATTCCCATCTTTGGGATACGTAGGCAACTTCATTTTGAAGTCCAGCCGTAAAACAATTCGATTGTGTCCATGCAATGGTTCTGATCATCTTCGCTTTCTCTGTATCCGAGAGTTTGGTTGTGTTCGTTGCTCTGAGGACTGCCTACAATGCGCTGCGGTGCCATCCAAACAAGGGGCAACTTTCCGTTGCCATTCAATGCGCTGCGGTGCTATCCAAACAAGGGGCAACTTTCCGTTGCCATTCAATGCGCCATGGCGTCGTTCAAACAAGGGGCAACTTTCCGTTGTCATGCAGCTCTCTTCGAGCAAGGGGGCAATTTTCCTTCGAATCTGAGGTTGTACGTCTCAAGAGTAAGTTCCGTGCTTGTTAAGCATCGGCCGTTTGCGAAAATAGTCTTTGAGAATTTTTACTGAAGTTGACTAATTTTCTCGAAAATTGTTCCATCTTTTCCAAAAACTGGACCATTTCTTTGGACCCAAAAAAGGAAAATTTTCAGTGCTCATAGCCTGACTTGCATGATTTCAAATCAAAAATTGAACAAAGCATGTTAATCTAACTTTCATGTTGGTCAAAATTGTTTTAAAACCAAAACAAAAAAATGATCAAAATGATGAACTAGGGGCACAGTTGAGTCAGGTGTTCTGTCTTTTCCCCATTGTCAACATACTTGCCAGAAGAGCGCTCTACCCGCTAGAAGAAATAGCCGTGAGCTAACGGTGTTGAGCATGAACCCACACCTTTCTATTTTTCCATCAATCACCCTCGGGGAGGGATGAAAAATGAGAGAATGAAGAATAGAGAGGTGTAAGTTGAGAGAAAAGTGAGGAAAAGGGTTTTGAGAGAAAAACCGAGTTCGAGTGCCAGAGTGATGTGAGGATCACAAATCAGAAAGGGTGGAAAACAATACCCAGAGAAACTGGCTCCTCGTGATCAGAAATCCCCCGTCTTCATTTACGCGTCTGTGTGTCGTGTCTCTTTGATTCGACGGTCTCATCTTCTGTTTTTTTAGTCTTTCCCGAGCGTGTCTCGTTGTGTTTGGGACGTGTACCCTTTTTGTTTGAGTCCTTCCTGCTGTGTTCAGTTGTAGGCTCGATACCCCGGTTTGAAAAACCCTCATTCAATTTCAGAATTGTTTATACCCAGAATGCTGTGCCATTCTCTACATTGGAGCATGCTTCAACTTCAACTGGTTCCGTCTTTGAGCTCTGTCTTGTCGGATTGGGCTATTTTGTTTAAAGTTTGCTGTGTGCAGAATGAACCGAATGCTGTGTTATGGGCTGTATGCAGTTTAATCCCCAACAGAGATTAGGGTTGCGTGTTCTACTCTCAATCAATGTGGGCTGCGTGTTCACCTCCAATTCGAGCTGTGTGTTCAGAAAATTCAAAAGTTTGGGCTGCGTGTTCACCTATCAATCTGGGCTGCGTGTTCAGGAAATTAAAGTTTGGGCTGCGTGTTCAACTTTCAACTATCAAACTGTGGGCTGCGTGTTCACCTATCAATCTGGGCTGCGTGTTCAGGAAATTAAAGTTTGGGCTGCGTGTTCAACTTTCAAACTGTGGGCTGCGTGTTCACCTATCAATCTGGGCTGCGTGTTCAGGAAATTAAAGTTTGGGCTGCGTGTTCAACTTTCAACTATCAAACTGTGGGCTGCGTGTTCACCATCAATTCGAGCTGCGTGTTCGGAAAATCAAAAGTTTGGGCTGAGTGTTCAACTGTGGGCTGCGTGTTCACCTATCAATCTGGGCTGCGTGTTCAGGAAATTAAAGTTTGGGCTGCGTGTTCAACTGTGGGCTGCGTGTTCACCTATCAATCTGGGCTGCGTGTTCAGGAAATTAAAGTTTAGGTTGCGTGTTCAACTTTCAACTATCAAACTGTGGGCTGCGTGTTCACCTATCAATCTGGGCTGCGTGTTCAGGAAATTAAAGTTTGGGCTGCGTGTTCAACTTTCAACTATCAAACTGTGGGCTGCGTGTTCACCTATCAATCTGGGCTGCGTGTTCAGGAAATTAAAGTTTGGGCTGCGTGTTCAACTTTCAACTTTCAATCAGAGTGGGCTGCGTGTTCACCATCAATTCGAGCTGCGTGTTCGGAAAATCAAAAGTTTGGGCTGCGTGTTCAACTTTCAATCAGAGTGGGCTGCGTGTTCACCTATCAATCTGGGCTGCGTGTTCAGGAAATTAAAGTTTGGGCTGCGTGTTCAACTTTCAATCAGAGTGGGCTGCGTGTTCACCATCAATTCGAGCTGGGTGTTCGGAAAATCAAAAGTTTGGGCTGCGTGTTCAACTTTCAATCAGAGTGGGCTGCGTGTTCACCATCAATTCGAGCTGCGTGTTTGGAAAATCAAAAGTGTGGGCTGCGTGTTCAACTTTCAATCAGAGTGGGCTGCGTGTTCACCATCAATTCGAGCTGCGTGTTCGGAAAATCAAAAGTTTGGGCTGCGTGTTCAACTTTCAATCAGAGTGGACTGCGTGTTCACCATCAATTCGAGCTGCGTGTTCGGAAAATCAAAAGTTTGAACTGCGTGTTCAACCTTCAATCAATGTGGGCTGCGTGTTCACCATCAATTCGAGCTGCGCGCTCGGAAAATCAGAGTTTGGGCTGCGTGTTCAACTTTCAATCAGAGTGGGCTACGTGTTCACCTTCAATTCGGGCTTTGTGTTCAGAAAATCAATGTTTGAGCTGCGTGTTCAGAAATTCAAGTGCTTGAGTTGTGTGTTCAAAAATGCAAACCGAAATGAGCTGTGTGCTCAGAGTCGAGCTGTGTGCCCAAAATAAGCTGCGTGCCCGAAATGAGCTGTGTGCCCGAAAGAGCTATGTGCCCAGATTAAACAGAGTATTGTGTTGTGAGCTGTGTGCCAATTGAATGGAATGCTGTGTCGTAAGCTGTATGCTAAGCCTTGCATTGTGCATGCATCTCCTCGCGCTATTTCGCGCACCTCAATCACACTGTCTTGTGCCCTCACCTGGTCTAGGAGACCTTAAATCCTCTAAAGGCGCAATTCCTTTGGTGTTTGTCGTGCCCGAACGACTTCCGGTGGTCTGGTATAGCCACCTGCCTGTGTTCGCGGTGAGTTCCTAGGAAACCAACTGAGACGGTGGAAACTAGAGTTCGAATGGCTTATGCCTAGAACGCAAAGGTTCGGGATTTCCGAGACTAAAGTCTGGTTTAAATACCCAGGGTTATATCCTCGGCTTGAAATCTGTATGGCAGCCCCATAGATTGAGATAGCATCTGTATGCACCTCAATTCTGGATACTGATCCAACCTAGTCTGTCACCCTGTTGGAGAATAGGGAAAGCTGCGACCATAGTCAGGGAGAAAAGTAGTACCTGCAGTTCAACCAAGAAGAAGCGGGAGATCCCCAGCACCATCAGGCACGACATTGTATGTACGGTTCATTTGAGGCTGGTGTGACCAGACGAATCGCGCAAGTATCGTATCTTCTCCGTGTGAGACGCGACGAGAATTGAGCAATTCTCCGCATTCTTAACTGCATGAAATGTAGTTGTTGCCTTGCATTCTTGCTTAAAACTGTTGCATCTATTTGCGAATACTTGCTTCATTACAGCTTGCTGCATTTGCATTACCATTGAGTTACCTCCGGCTCTGTGCATATCGCTTTGCATTTCCCCCCCTGCCTGCGGGCACATCTCTGTTTACTTTGTACGTTTGTCTAAGTCTTCGGCCTTGTCAAAAATGGGTCGTCCCTAGGCTTTGACATTCACTCCCGTCACTTGTGACTTTCGAGTTCTGTCAAAGAGGGGCAACTGTAGACACCCCATTTTTGACCGACCTTAAGACTCATACGTCACTGATTGAGCGCTGGGTGATGTTACATAATGTGCTCGTTCAGAAGTTTCAGAGTTGCGGCCGTGAGCCCTGCCTCCGAACTTCCGAACCCTCTTTTGTGCTTTGCCTCGGTTTGCGAACCAGGCTCGGTTTTCTTTGTTTCTTTTCCTGAGGGGAGGGAGAGGTCCCGCCGACCATCTCTCAGTGGCCGTGGGCTACATTTGGTGGCCGTAGGCCATTTTGCCCATTTTGCCCATTTCGGAGTCCGATTCCCGGTTTTCGGAGCCGTCAGGCCGTGTGCCTCGGTTCGGGACTGCCTAACCATCTCCGTTTGTTTTGATTTTTGGCATACTTCCTTTCTACTCCCTTTTGAGGGACACTGGGGTCTGAGAAACCCACTTCGTGGCCGAATGCCACTTTCGGTGCTTAACAGCCCATTTTCGGGACCTCGAACTGCGCGTTTTGGCCCCCGAACATTCGTTTTGCAACGGTTTTCGTTCATTTTTGGCAGGTACCTCTGTTTTATCACCGGGAAGGTCACTGAAGGATGGGAGGCCAGTGATTGTTGCAGCAACCAGTTATATATCCTCCGACGCCCGTTTTTCACACTTCCGGGCTAATGTTGAACACCTTGGGCCCACTTTCTTGAACTTTGAACCACATACTTGTGATGTACACACTTGGGAGGATCCTAAAAGTTGGTGGCCGGCCAGTAATTCCACCTGACCCTTTTGAACCCCTCCTTCCGGGCTAATGTTGAACACCTTGGGCCCACTTTCTTGAACTTTGAACCACATACTTGTGATGTACACACTTGGGAGGATCCTAAAAGTTGGTGGCCGGCCAGTAATTCCACCTGACCGTTTTGAACCCCTCTTTCCGAGCTAATGTTGAACACCCTTGAGCCACTTTCTTGGACTTTTAACCACAGGGTTGTGTTGAGGACACATGGGAGGACACCATCATGTGGTGGCCGGCCACTAAACCAGCTTGACCCTTTTGACCCCTAGCCGGCCGGCTAGGGGATGTGGCCGGCCGGCCACCTGCAACAAAAATACTTGGCCGGCCATGATCCTCACACTGTTCACTTTAAAGCTGTATGGCTTTATCCCCCAGAAAATATCTATATCCAGGGGATATTTGGTGGGGGAAAGTTGGTTTGCTTCCCCTCTCCTTCTCTCATTTCTACCCTAAAACATTCAAGTTCCACACTTCATTCCTTCATCACCACCAAGCACCACCATCACCACTTCATTTCCAGCAACAAGGAGGGCTTCTCAAAGGCTAAAGGTGCTGCAACTTGGTCCAAGAAGCAACAAAAGACTTGTCTGCAAGGGTGAGTTGCCATTTCCCCTTTCTTTGAGCTTTTCTTTGCAACATTTCTTAGCCATCTATGCTTTTTGCTTTGAGCTCCGGCCATAACTGAAAGTCGCCTTCTTTTGAGCTCATTTTTATGTCTCATTAAGGGCTCAACCCTGTTTGAGCCCTCCATCTTGCACTTGCTTCATTATCCCTCTAAAATGTCATTTTCTTGCATGATATTTTTAGTTTGTGTGTGATTTGTTTTGGAGCATGTTGTAAACTGATAATAGGCTTATTTTGAGCCCCTCTTCAACATTGAAGAAGGGCTCAACACTGTTTGGGACTTCCATGTTATACTTGCCTTTATACTCCCTTTTTGGTCCCATTTTTGCATGCTTTGGCAGCCTATTGTGCTTTGGTTTTTGGCCATTTTACAGCACTGAAATAGTCTCATTTTGGTCCATTATTCATGTTTCATGTAGGGCCTTTCATGGTTTGGGACCTCCATATGCCACTTCATGTTATATCTCTCTTTTGGTCCCCATTCTTGCATGTTTTGTTAGCCTATCATGCTTTTGTTTTTGGTCTTTTTACAGGCCTAGAAATAGTCTTATTTTGGCCCATTCTTAATTTTTCATTAAGGGTCTTTGGCTGTTTGTGAAATATTTTGCATACCTCATGTTATAGCCTCTTTTGAGCCTTATTTTGCATTGCATTTCTAGCATGTTTGTATACTGTTTTGGAGTTTTTACAGTTCTATAAATATGCTTATTTTTGGTCCCTCTTCAATGTTGTAGAAGGGAATTTTTCAGTTTGGGCTTTGCATATACCACTTGCCTCTTTGGCCACCTTTTGGCCCTTTTTCTTGCATGGGAATGCAGCCATATCTGTGTTTGTTTTTGGAGTTTTTACAGTTCTGGAAAACATCATATTTTGGGCCCCTCTTCAACTTTGTTGAAGGGCCCTAACCTGTTTGAGGACAGCAGCTATGAGTTGCTTCTTAATCCCATGTTTAGGGCCATTTCTTGCCTGCTAGTTTTGCCCTATCTTTGCTTGCTGTTTGGCCATGTTTTGAACTGGAAAAATGCTTATCTTGGGATTTCCTTGCTTCTTTATTTTCATTGCATGTGCCAATTATGCATGTTTGGTATAGCTATAGGCCATTTCGGGTGCCTAATTTTGCATTTCGGGAGAGATTCCATGCGTCGGGTGTGTTTTCGCCTCATTTCGGGGCTGTTTTCCCCCACATTTCATTGCTGAAAATCCATTAGCATGCTTGCGTATCATTTTCCATGTCATTTGCATTGCGTATGCCATTGCCTCTGTTTGCGTGCCCGTGTGCACGCATTTCGAGGCACTTCATTTTCATCCACCGGCTTCTTATATGAGTGTGGCTGAGGCTCTCTCATGTTAGTATAAGTCCATGTTGCATTTTCCATGTCATTTGCATTGCGTATGCCATTGCCTCGGTTTACGTGCCTGTGTGCACGCATTTTGAGGCACTTCATTTTCACCGATCGGCCTTTTATGTGAGTGCGGCTGAGGCTCTCTCATGTTAGTATAAGTCCATGTTGCATTCTATATGCCATTTCCATGCCTTTGCATTGCATATACCATTGCCTCGGTTTGCGTGCCCGTGTGCACGCATTTCGAGGCACTTCATTTTCATTCACCGGCATCCTATGTGAGTGTGGCTGAGGCTCTCTCATGTTAGTGTAAGCCCATATCACATTTCCATGTCATTTGCATTGCGTATGCCATCGCCTCGATTTGCGTGCTCGTGTCCACGCATTTCGAGGCATCTCTTTTTTACAGCATAGTGCATACTAGGTTGTATCTTAGATCGCATTTATGCATTTCCTTCAGTTTGCATACCCGTGTGTACGCATTTCGAGGCATCTCATTTTCATAGCATTGTGCATGCTAGGCTGTATTTTAGTTGCATTCATGTATACCATGCATATTGCATCGTGTTCGGGATAGGAGTTAGCCCAGGCACAGGAAACGAGGTGCGTTTCGTACTCCGAGTGACGGAACGTGTCTCAATTCCAAGTCACCGACACTCCGGATCATCCATGATGGAGCTAGGTTCTTGTTGTGTTTATACGTGCATTCATTCTATATTGAGTTGCATATTTCGACTCCTCTGCCATCATGCATCGATATGCGTGATTGGTGGCACGAGGATCGGGGCATGCATATATCTGTGAAAATACATTGCTATGCCCCTTTCTTGCTCTCTGTTGTAGCAAAATGAAGAATCAACAACTTTTCGGAGCTTGGCACGCTTTCCAAGAATAACTGCTAAACGGAGGCTAATTGGGGCATCCCGGTGGATTTCCGCGCAAGACAACCCGGAAATGCGTCATCCATCAGAAGCAAGGCAGTCCCTGGCTTGCATGCCAGTTTTATTTATTTTCTTAGTTAATTTGTTAATTAGTTAGGAATTTGTATATTATTTGGACTGTAATATTCGGACTGTAATATTCTTTTATTTGGGACTGTATTATTTATTCGGACCCTCTGCGCGAGGGCATAATTGTAATAAGTGTGCGTGTGTGTGTTGTATGTCTTCCAACCCCACGTCTTTCTTCCCTTTAATTTTACCTGCTTGTGATGGTTAGATTAGGGCATATTTAAATTAGCATACAGTATGACAGCCTGTTTGCATCATTCATCTGTTTTGCATGCACCGGGCTCGGCGCATCATACTAACTGCATTGTATTTCAATTTCAAAGTTGAATACGTGTTAGCTATAGCATTCCATATGCCATGTTTAGAATAGCCGAGCCTGCTATAGTTTGCATTTTTGCATGTGTTGCATTAGGCATTTCTGTATACTTAGGATCATGCATGATTTCTAATGTAGTTTCTATTTTGGCTTGGAGTACTCGGTAAGTTCTATGCTTTAGCATCCTTGCATGCGTGTGAGTGACTGCCATGAATAGCATGCTTATCATGAGGCTATATGCTTATATGATATAACTGCCTGGATGCCTGTGGGTGAAGGTTGGGTTACTTAAATTGGAATAAATCATCAAATGTTTTAAGCCTACCTACGGGTAGCAAGCCATTTTCAAAAAGCGAACATGAAATGTTTTGTTCCAATTCAGGCGATCCAGTCTATACTTGTATGCTGTGCGCATCACATAGTAACCTAAGCTAATAACCGGAATAAGAACATACAACGTTTTCAAAAATAGATATCATGGTTAGTAGAGGCCGGTCTATGACCGGGCGAGCGGGGGTGCTCACGAAGTGACCTTCCCCAATCGTACCCAAGTTCCCGAGCCGAGGCAACTTTGGTGATGACGGACACGTGGCCTTTGGCACCGAGTCAGGGTTTCCTAAATTTTCCAAAATAAAATATTTAGGTGGCGACTCTGTATCTGGCAAAGCAGTCCATGTTTGGCACTTCTTTCAAAAATCTGTTTTCTCAAAAACGATTTGCCGGATTTGGACTCTTTGGTTCAGATTTAGAACCGTGACGACACGTTGAGTCCGAGCTGTAGCGAGGTCCCCCGCGGGCTTGTTACAACCGGTCTTGCATTGTTATGCACTGTTCATATGCATTGTCATGCATTTCAAAAAGACATGCGTTGTCGCGCATTTGGATTCTTTTGCATTGTCATGTGTTTCGAGAAATGAGCGTTGTCACGTATTTTGAGTTCATTTGCATCGTCATGTATTTCAAAAAACAAAAAACAAAAAACAAAAACAAAAAAATACAACAAACAAACATGCATTGTCATGCATTTTCTTACCATGCATCGTTATGCGCACCTCACACGCATTGTCATGCATCTTAACATCTAGCATCATCATATATAGGTTGCATTGTCATGCATCATTGTAAATATTACATTGTACATATTGCATTGTAAATATTACATAACATAGGTTGCATTGTCATGCATCATTGTAAATATTACATTGTACATATTGCATTGTAAATATTACATAACGTAGGTTGCATTGTCATGCATCATTGTAAATATTACATTGTATATATTGCATTGTCATGCATCATTGTAAATATTGCATTGTCATGCATCATTGTAAATATTGCATTGTAGATTTCATGCATTTACTGCATTATCCATTGCGTTGCTTGCGCCTTTCCATGTTGACCTTGGTTTGATATGTGCCCATACTTTTCACGTTGAAGCACTGTTATGATATTATGTATACGCACCTAGTGTTGTAGGTGACGACACTGTTTTCATGTTAAACGTGGTTTGTATGTGTCCATGCCTTTCCTAGGCAAGATACGGTTTGGCCGCATGACTTATCCATTACATTCCATTGCATATAGAATGCATATATTGCATTGTAGTTTGCATGCATTTGCTGCATATCCATCTATGGCTTGCGCCTTTCCATGTTGAGCTTGGTTTGGTATGTGCCCATACTTTTCACGTTGAAGCACGGTTATGATATTATGTGTACGCACCTAGTGTTGTGGGTGACGGCACCGTTTCCGTGTTAAACGCGGTTTGTATGTGTCCATGCCTTTCCTAGGCAAGATACGGTTTGGCCGTATGCCTTATCCATTACATTCCATTGTATATAGAATGTATTTATTGCATTGTAGTTTGCATGCATTTGTTGCATATCCATCTATGGCTTGCGCCTTTCCATGTTGAGCTTGGTTTGGTATGTGCCCATACTTTTCACGTTGAAGCACGGTTATGATATTATGTGTACGCACCTAGTGTTGTGGGTGACGGCATTGTTTCCCTGTTAAACGCGCTTTGTATGTGGCCATGCCTTTCCTAGGCAAGATACGGTTTGGCCGCGTGCGTTATCCATTCCATCTATTACGTATAGAATATATTGTATTGTAGTTTGCATGCATTTACTAGATTATCCACCTGCATTGTCATGCATTCTTCACTTGCGTTGACACACATGTTTAGTTTCCACCTGCATTGCATCCATCCAGTGCATTTTTTGTTGTTTCATTGTATTGTACATAGAAAGCATTGCATGCATTTGCTGCATCCTCCATCTATTGTTTGCGCCTTTCCACGCTGAGCTTGGTCTGGTATGTGCTCATACTTTTCACGTTGAAGCACGGTTATGATATTATGTGTACACACCTAGTGTTGAGGGTGACGACACCGTTTTCGTGTTGGACGTGGTTTGTTTGTGTCCATGCTTTTCCTAGGCAAGATACGGTTTGGCCACGCGCCTTATCCATTGCATTCATTGCATTGTAGTGTAATCTGTTGCATCCAGCATTTAGGATCATGATCTTTCCTGAGAAGAGCATGCCTCACTTATATCCTCCCACCCAATTACTTGTATCTTGTGTTCCGTCTACACACATATAGTTCTGCATGTGTACATACCTATTCCACTGATGGGATTGTGGTTTGAGGGTGTCGGCACCTTTTCTATGGTAGACGGATTTTGCATCTCCATCATCTTTATGATATTTGTGTGATTTTGTACTGCTTATGGTTTGATCATCCCAAAATGCATTGCACGTCATTTGCATTGTTTATACATTGTTTTGTAAATATTGCATTATCATTTTGCATCCATTCCGCATTGTTATGCATTGTCACACATAGGTCGCATTGTCATGCACTCTTACACTTGCGTTGTCACGCAGCTTTAGATTGCATTGTTATGCATGTTGCTAACGATGTTGTACCTGTTAAGTTTTCTTTCTCTTTCAGGCACGATATTGTATGTACGGTTCATTTGAAGCTGGCACGACCAGACGAGCCAGACAGGTATTGTATTCTCCGCGTGAGACGTATCGAGAATTGAATAATTCTCTTACCACCCTCTCTACATTGTAGTGTAGTTTGGTTTATGCTTGCTTAAAACTATTGCATTGTCATGCTTCGTTACAGTTTTCTTTGCAAGATCAATAGTTATGCTCGGCTTTGTGCATTGTCTTGCATCTTGCCCCCGCCTTCGGGCGCACATCTTTATCTGTAGCTTGTATGCTTTGTCTAAGTCTTCGGCCTTGTAAAAAATGGGTCATCTCTTGGCTTTGACACTCACTCCCGTCATTGTTATGACTTTCGAGTTCTGTCAAAGAGGGGCAACTGTAGACATACCATTTTTGACCGTCCTCAAGACTTGGACGTCATCGTTTGAACACTCGATGATTATCCATGTTTGTGTTCGTCCTGAGTTCTCGGAGGTCTCGGCCACGCGCCTTGCCTCAAGACCTCTCGACTTGCCTGTTTTGTGTTTGGTTTTGCACCAATCACTTGTGTATTTGCTTCTGACGGTGGGAAATAGCTTGTTGGCCATCCCCATACCTCACCGGCTATGGCTCAAAGCCACCGGCCCTGTTTTGTTGCTACTGGCCATTGGCTATGGCCGGTCAGCACTCTGTCTGGTCGGTCGACCAGTGTTTTCGTCAATTTGTCATTTTTGGCTAGTCGACCACTGTTCATCTACTTTTGACAGATATTTTGTGCCAGCTGTGATAGCTGGCATCCACAATTAACCCCCTCCATACACGTGTATGGAGGGATTTCCCTCTTGCTTAGCTTGTTTTGTAAGCTTTGCAAGATTGGAATTCCTATAAAGTGAGGGCTTCTCCTCCCTCCTCAAGGGTTCCAAGAAGTTCTAGAGTTCTGGTTTTAGGGTTAGGAGTCTTGTATCTATCCTAGCTCTATATCTCTCTCTCTTTTTGATTTGTTTGTGTATAAGGTGTGTTTGTTCTTAGTTTTGCACTAAGGCACCTAGTGTTACACCATACCTTGGTTACTGAGGTCCCAAAGGGTTGTTCTTGGAGTTATTGAGCTGGTTTTGACCTAAGGAAGCTGCTGGAGCTCTCTTCTTGAAAAAGGTCCTCAAGGGTAAGAATCTTACCCCTTTATTCCTTATTTTTGCACAAGCTTTTAACCTATCTTTCATCTATTTTTAAGCTTAGTGTATAATAGAGAAAAGTTCTTTTTTTACTTGCTTTTGATCTTTGTTTAAGGTCTCTTTGGTGTTTGGGGTTGTTTAACCCCTCTTAAGCCTTGTTTGGTCACATTTTGTGCCTCTTTTGGTAAGCTTCGGGACCACCTTGTATTGGTCTTCCCCTCTCCTTCTTGCCTTCAATATTTGTCATTTTTGCCTCATGTGTGAGCACCTTGTTTAAGTTCATGATGGCCATGTCTTAGCTGGTATTCGTGGTTGTTTTTCCATGTTATATCTCTGTTTCAAGTTGGTTTAGACACACCATGCATGCTTTGCATACTTGTCTTGTAATGCCATGAAATTGCCTTAACCTGCTTTGTGCTTTGAGCCTTGTTTTTATCATGATTTTGGCTTAGCTTTGTGAAACCTTTATGCATGTTTTAGTGTGCTTGAGGTCTGACTTTGGTTATTTGGGTCGTCCATGACTTGCTTCGTATAGCTACCATACAATCTCCCTTATAGGCCTTGAGTGTTGGCCTCTCTAGCATGCTCTCCTTGCATCATTTCAGTGGTTTGGAACCACTTATCATGTCATTTCAGTCCATATGATATGCTTGTATGCTCGCATTTGATACTCCTTCGATGCTTTAAAAGGTTGATGTCTTATGCTCCATGTTTGGACCTTTGTGTATGCTTCCATGAGCAGGCCATTTAGATGCCATCTAAGTGTGTTTTGGGCCTTGTCTCGACCTACATTGGGACTATTTTGAGTCCCCTCGACCCTTTGGGACTCGCCTTGCATAGCCATGGTTTGATCCCTTAGGTTAGCCTTAGGCCTTGGGCTTGGTTGCATGTTATGCTTGCCTTGTTTAATTGGTTTGGCACCTTTTCTAACATGATTTCAGAGCTTGCCACATGTCCGTGTTCATCCCTTTTAAGTGTGCTTAAAAGTTGTCTCTTTATGCTTAAGTGTTGGACCATGTGTGCATGCATGTTTGTATGTGACTTTGTCCCTTGTCTCTTAGTAACTTGGCCACTGATTTGGGCCTATTTTAGAGCTGCCCAAACTGGTTTAAGACCATCCTTCGCATGTTGTCACATGCTCGCCTTGTGTGTTGTTACGTACTTGGCATATCGCATGTTGTTGCATGCTTGAATTGCATTGCATTTGGCATGCATTTTCTTTGCTAAAGTTGCTTTACATGTTCCCATGCTAAGTCCCATTCACATGTTGTTGCATGTTGGTTATTGGCATTATTGTTACATGTCTTGCATGCTTGTTTGCTTAGGTTGCGTGCCTAGTACACATTGCTTGTTTGCATGCTCATATTGCATACTTAGATCACATGCTCAGGTTGCATTTTGCATGCATGCCTTGCCTCTCGAATCACCATAATAGAGGTTGGGTCCCTTGTTTGTTTAGTGTGCATTTCATTTGACATTAAAATGGCACACTTGGCCTCTTTGGCCATCACGCATTGAAATGCGCGGTTGGTGGCCTGAGGGTCGAGGGCCACACTCCCTTGAGTTCATAACATGATGGGGAGGTTGGTTGTGCAAACATTTTCTTTAAAATGCATTGCCAAGCCTAGTTTGCCCTCTCCTGCTGTCAAAATAGGATTCTGCAGGAGGATATGATCGATCGACCACATTGGGTGCCGACCGACCACATTGAGTGCCGACCGACTAAATATCTTTGGCTGAGAGCCATACCAATGGTCGATGACCAGTTTCCCCTGGCCGGTGGTGTTTCTTTTTGGTCGGTGACCTTCCACTGTGATCAGGAAGTGATTCTGGAGCATCATTGAAACTTGCACAATTTTCAGAGGAGTAGAGCAGGGTAAATAGAGGCAGCTTGTGCATGGTGGTGGATTTCCGAGCGAAGCCGAGCACGCATGCATTAGACCCTCTTCCCGAGGCTGTTTTACCACTTTATTAGCTTAGTTAATTTGCTTAACTAGTTAAGGGGTCTATAACTATTAATTAGCTTGTTAGTTAGTTAAATTTGTATTATTCTTTTGGTCCCTCCGAGAGAGGGCGAATTGTGTAATAAGCGTGCATGTGTGTGATGCATGTCTTCTAACCCCCACTTCTTTCTCTCTTTTACTTACCTGCTTTGATGGTTAGTATTAGGGCATATTTTAATTAGCATCCTTATGCTATGCATATGTGCATTCATTCATCAATATTGCATGCACCGGGCTCGGCGCATCATACTAACTGCATAGTATTTCAAATCTAACTTGAATACATGTTATCTGTTGCATTTCACATGCCATCCATAGAATAGCCGAGCCTATTCTAGCTGTATTTTGCCTGTGATGCATTAGCCATCTTAACATGGACTTGGATCATACATTTGATTACTAACATGTTCCTTGATTTGGCTTGAAGTACTAGGTGAGTGTTTATGCTTTACCATCTCGCATGAGTGTGAATGTTAACATGAAAGCATGCTTGCCATGAGGCTAATCGCTTAGTTGATTTACTACCTGAATGCTTGTTGGTGAAGGTTGGATTGTTTGAATTGGAATAATTCATCGAAATTCGTATTTTAGCCTACTTGCGAGTAGCAAACCTCAAATCATTTCCAAACAATGGATATGCGATGCTTTGTTCCAAATTAGGCAATCTAGTCTGTATTTTTGTGTTGTGCGCATCGCATAGTAAGATTAGCTAATTAATCGGAATAAGAACAAGTAATATTTTCAAAGCTAGATATCATGGTTAGTAGAGGCCGATCTTTGATCGGGCGAGCGGGGGTGCTCATAGCTGACCTTCCCCAATCATACCCAAGTTCCCGAGGCGAGGCAACTTTGGTGATGACGGACACGTGGCCTTTGGCAAACGAGTTAGGGTTTCGAAAATTCCCCCAAAATAAAATATTTTGGTGGTCACTCTGTATCTGGCAAATCAGTCCATGTTTGGCACTTCTTTCTAAAAATCAATTTTTTAAAACGATTTGCCGGATTTGGACTCTTTGATGATTCATTGGTCTTGCATTACACTCTACGAGATTAGATAGAGGACCGTGACAATTGAGTCCGAGCTGTAGTAAGTCCAAACGAACAAAACGGGATTACCTCCCGGGACGTTCGGGGACGTCTACAGGTAGCTCCACGTACCAACCTCTGGCGGCAACATTCACATACCCTTGGAAGGCATGGGAATCCCCCTGTGGTCAAGACATACATTTGCGAAACAGTGTTACAAATAGAGTGTTGAAAGCACTCAGAATCGGTGAAAATGCGGTGTGTATACGCGTGTTCAGATTCAAACAGATATTGGGTACGGGTGTGCTCGCAGTGAACTCCAACATATGATGTATCAGTGTGTTTGAGTGAATCAGTGAAAATACAGTGTGCGTACGCGTGTTCAGATTCAAACAGATATCGGGTGCGGGTGTGCTCGCAGTGAACTCCAGCATATGATGTATCAGTGTGTTTGAGTGAATCAGTGAAAATGCGGTGTGTACACGCGTGTTCAAATTCAAACAGATATTAGGTGCGGGTGTGCTCACAGTGAACTCCAGTATGTGATGTATCAGTGTGTTTGAGTGAATCAGTGAAAATGTGGTGTGTGTACGCGTGTTCAGAGTCAAATAGATATTGGGTGTGGGTGTGCTCGCAGTGAACTCCCGCATATGATGTATCAGTGTGTTTGAGTGAATCAGTGAAAATGCAGTGTGTGTACGCGTGTTCAGATTCAAACAGATATTGGGTACAGGTGTGCTCACAGTGAACTCCAGCATATGATGTATCAGTGTGTTTGAGTGAATTAGTGAAAATACAGCGTGTGTACACTTGTTCAGATTCAAACAGATATCGGGTGCAGGTGTGCTCGCAATCAAATATAGCATGTAATGTACTAGTTGGCATGAGTTAGGCAGTTAAAGAACAGAATCAACTATTGTAGTTATGTGTTCCACATTACAGAAAATGAAACAAAGAATAGTGTACCTCAGAAGCGCCGAAGGACAGGTGAGACTTTGGCTCGCGCAACAAAAGTTCCAGTGGCCCGCCTCGTGCATGGCTCCGGAAGTGGCAAAGGCTGTCAGGAGGAAGCACGTGTATCGCCGGCTTGTAGGCCGCCGGATCAAACGGCCGGATGTGAAAAGGCAAGATCTCGGGCTCAGGGTCCACGTCCAACTTCGGGGGAGCCCCGCCGCCTGGAATGTCGTCCGCCATCTCATGAATAGTGCGAAAATGGCCGAAAGTGTGAAAATCGAGCAAGAATGTGAAACGTCAACCCTAAGGTCAACCTTGGGAGGGTGAAAAATGGGAGAAAATGTCGAAGTGTGAAAAAGGGCACGAAGGTCGAGGAAAACTTGGAAGAGACAAACCCTAGGTGATGGAAATCAAGAAAACTACACCGAAATCAAGTTTTGTTCGGTTCAAAATGTCTGAAATCGGAAGGATTTCGCAAATCAAACAACGAAATGGGCCCGAAAACCAAGGAAATACGGGGATCGAGAGGAGGAAAATCACCTAGAGAGAAGGGGGAAGTTTTTGAGCTAGGGCAAAGTTAAAATATGAGGTTTAGAACCTCATATTTAAAGACCCGTGGCCAATTGACAAAACTGCCCCGACACAGGCATTTTTGGCCGGTCGGCCAAAAAGTTGGCCGATGGCCTTATTTTGTGGCCGGTGGATGGCCGGTGGTCTTCCCCGATGGCCGGTGCATCTTCCGCACCCTTGGTTGGGTCATTCATGTGGTTTGAAACCTTCATTTATCAAGGCAGTACAAGGAAATGCACTTTTGAACCTTGATCGACCTTCATGTTGACCTCGAACCGTGTTTCCCGTATGCGATGCTCAATACGCGCAAGGTGTATCCTTTTCGTATCCTTGGGTATCTTGTAAGGTTCAAAAACCACTTTAAATGCGTTGCATTACATGTGTTGCCTCGTTTATGATAAACACGCATAGGTTGCATTGTTATGCACGTCTATGCACGTTGTAACACACACAATTTGCATTGTTATGTACTTTTCATTTGCATTGTCATGCATTTTAACAAAACGTGCGTTGTCTCGCATTTGAGTTTACATGCATTGTCATGCATTTCAATAAACGTACGTTGTCGCGCATTTGAGTTCACATGCAGTGTCATGCATCTCAAATTACTTCGCATTGTCGTGCATCTTCCTTATCTTGCATTGTCATGCATTTCCTCACATGCATTGTCATGCATGTTCCTTATCACGCATCGTCATGCGCACCTCTCATGCATTGTCCCGCATGTTCTTTATCACGCATCGTCATGCGCACCTCTCATGCATTGTCATGCATGTTCCTTATCTCGCATTGACATGCGCACCTCACGTGCATTGTCATGCATGTTCCTTGTCACGCATTGTCATGTGCACCTCATTTGCATTGTTATGCATTTCAATTACACGCATTGTCATGCATTTCAATTACATGCATTGTCATACATTCTCGTTCATGCACTGTCATGCGTGTCTTATTTCGCATTGTCACGCATCTCTATATTGTGCATTGTCATACATTTCAGTACATGCATTATCATGCATTCTCTCATCGTGCATTGTTACGCACACCGCATTTGCATTGTCGTGCATTTCAATTACATGCATTGTCGCGCATTTTAGTTCATGCATTGTCATGCGTGTCTCATTTCGCATTGTCATGCATCTCCATATCGCGCATTGTCATGCATTTCAGTACATGCATTATCATGCATTCCCTTATCACGCATTGTTATGCATTACACGCATTGTCGTACATTTTTTTACTTTGCATTGTCATGCATTTTAGTACATGCATTGTCATGCATTTCTCTCATCGTGCATTGTTATGCACACCGCATTTGCATTGTCATGCATTTCCTTATCATGCATTGTCATGCATCTCCTTACTTTGCATTATTATGCATTTCAGTACATGCATTGTCATGCATTCCTTTATCACGCCTTGTCATGCATTTCCTTATCATGCATGGTCATGCATCTCCTTACTTTGCATTGTTATGCATTTCAATTACATGCATTGTCATGCATTTCAGTATATGCATTGCCATGCATTTTCCTACATCGCATTGTCATACATGTTTCATTTGCACTGTTCCTACTATACACATTGCATGCGTTTCTACACGTGCTTTACTTACATGTGTATATTTAGCTTGCTTTACACATGCGTATGCTTTACTTATATGTGTTTATGCATCCCCTCAGGTGGTTACATATTGCACATGTTTTCGCGTGTACTTTACTTACATGTGTTCATACCTTGCTTGCTTTACACATTGCATGCGTTTCCGCGTATGCTTTACTTATATGTGTTTATGCATCCCCACAGGTGGTTTTACTTACATGTGTTCATACCTTGCTTGCTTTACACATTGCATGCGTTTCCGCGTGTGCTTTACTTACATGTGTTCATGCATATTTTCAGGAGGTTACGCATTGCTTGCGTTAGCGCGCATGCTTTACTTACATGTGTTCACACCTTGCTTGCCATACACATTGCATGCATTGTCGCGTATTGCTTTACTTATATGTGTTCAAATTCCTCATTTTACACATTGCATGCGTTATCGCGTATTGCTTTACTTATATGTCTTCAAGTTCCTATACACATTGCTCACGTTGTCGCTTGTGCTTTACTTATATGTGTTAAAGTTCCTTTATTTTTACACATTGTACATGTTGTCGCATGTGCTTTACTTACATGTGTACATTTCATTCCTGCCATACACATTATATGCGTTGTCGCGTATTTCTTTACTTATATGTGTTCAAGTTCCTTTATTTTCACACATTGTACATGTTGTCGCATGTGCTTTACTTACATGTGTACATTTTATTCCTCACTTTACACATTGCATGCGTTGTCGTGCATGCTTTACTTACATGTGTTCATACTTATCTTCACAATTGCCTCACACATTATACATGTTGTCGCATGTGCTTTACTTACATGTGTACATTTTATTCCCTACTTTACACATTGCATGCGTTGTCGCGCATGCTTTACTTATATGTGTATACTTATCAATTGCCTTACACATTGTACATGTTGTCGCATGTGCTTTACTTACATGTTTATACTTATCAATTGCCTTACACATTGTACATGTTGTCGCATGTGCTTTACTTACATGTCTATACTTTTCCTCACCTTCACACATTGTACATGTTGTCGCATGTATTTTACTTATATGTGTTTGTGCCTTCATAGCATTGTTATGCTTGTCCCAAATCGCATTGTTATGCACACACCCGGGTTGCGTTGTTATGGACCCCTTCCACCCGCATTGTCATGCACCCTCTCACTCACGTTGTCACGCACTTTTCACTTGCGTTGCTATGCATGTATCTAACGATATTGTACCTATTAAGTTCTCTTTCTTTTTCAGGCACGATATTGTATGTACGGTTCATTTGAGGCTGGCACGACCAGATGAACCGGACAGGAACGATATTGTATGTACGGTTCATTTGAAGCTGGCATGACCAGACGAACCGCACAAGCATTGTATTCTCCATGTCAAACATAGCGAGAATTACATAATTCTCTTACATCCTTTCTACATCGTAATGTAGTTTGGTTTTTGGCGTGCTTAAAGCTATTGTATTTATTGTACGTATTTGCTTCATTACAGCTTTCTTTGCATGATCATAAGTTATGTTCGGCACCATGCATTGTCCTTGCATTTTGCCCCTGCCTTCGGGCACATATCTTGCTATCTTGCATGCTTGTCTAAGTCTTCGGCCTTGTCAAAAATGGGTCGTCTCTGGGCTTTGACATTCACTCCCGTCATTGTTATGACGTTCAAGTTCTGTCAAAGAGGGGCAACTGCAGACACCCCATTTTTGACCGTCCTCAAGACTTGGACGTTATCGTTTGAACACTCGATGATCATCCTTGTTCGTGTTCGTCTTGAGTTCTCGGAGGTTTCGGTTGCGCACCTTGCCTCAAGACCTCTCGACTTGTTTGTTTTGTGCTTGGTTGTATACCAAACACTTGTGTTTTTGCTTCTGAGGGCAGGGAATGGCTTGTTGGCCATCCCCATACCTCACCGGCCTTGGCTTGAGGCCACCGGCCTAGTTTTCTTGCTACCGGCCAAATATTTTGGTGATCGGCATTGTTTTTGGTCGGCCAGCCATTTTTGTTGGTCAATCGGCCATATTTTCCAGCCGACCCCTATTCAACTGCTTTATGCAGATATTTAGTGCCAGCTGGCATAGCTGGCACGCACAATTCACCCCCTCCATACACGTGTATGGAGGAATTTGTCTCTTTCTTATCTTGTTTTGGAAGCTTTGCAAGATTGGAATTCTATAAAGAGGGAGCTTCTGCTCCCTCCTCAAGGGTTCTAGAGCTCCAAAATTAGGGTTAGAGGATCTTGTATCTATCTATCTCTATATTTCCCTCTCTTTGCCTTTGAGTGTGTGTAATAGTGTTCTAAAGGTGATTTTGTTCTTAGTTTTGCACTAAGACACCTAGTGTTACACCATACCTTGGAGTTGAAGTCCCTTGAGGCTGATCTTGGGGTTCTTGGGTTGATTTAAACTCAGAAAAAGTGCTGGAGTGGTGTTCTTGAAGAAAGTCAACAAGGGTGAGAAACTTACCCTTTTATTCCCCATTTTTGCACAAGCTTTTAACCTATCTTGCATCTATTTTTAAGCTTAAGTTATAACTAATAAAAGTTCTATCTTTAAGTTCTTAAAATAGTTATTTCAGATCACTTTGGTGTTTGGGGTTGTTTACCCCCTCTTAGGCCTTGTTTGGCCTCATTTTTGTGTATTTTTGGTGAGCTCTGGGACTAGCTTGTATTGGCCTTCTCTTTGGATTTCAGTGGTGGGGATGGTGTTTTGAGGTCCTAAGAAGGAGAGGGTCATCCCCTCTCCTTGTTGTCTTCAATACTTGTCATATTTGCCTCATGTGTCAGCACCTTGTTTAAGTTCATGTTGGCCATGTCTTAGTTGATATTTGGTGTTATTTTGCCATGATTTACCTCTGTCCAGAGTTGGTTTAGACGTGCCATACATGCTATGTATACTTGTCTTGTAATCCCTCGATTTTGCCTTAACATGCGCTTAGCATTTAGACCATTATGCTTACTTGTTTTGGCCTAACTCCATGAAGCTTTTGGCCTTCTCTTGCCATGCTAATGGTCTGATTTTGGTTGTTTGGGTCATCCATGACTTGCTTTGTATAGCTACCTTGCAACCTAGCTTGTATGCTTTGAGTGTTGGCTCCTCTACCATGCTCTATTTGCATCATTTCAATGGTTTGGCACCATTAGTTATGATATTTCAGTCCTTGTTTCATGCTCACATGCTTGCATCTTATCACTCCTTTATTGCTTTAAAAGATTAGTGTTTTATGCTCCATGATTGAGTCATTGTGCATGTCTTTAGACTTAGGCCATTTAGATGCCATCTAAGTGGGTTTTTGGGCTCATTTTAGCATGTCATATCTCTGATTTTGGTCTCCTAAATCATGCCATGTTTGGTTGTCTTAGGCGTAGTGTAACACCTCTTTGGTGGCCTTGTATGCCTTATGCCTTGCCCCTTTTATTTTAGCTTGTTTTAGCTTTGGCCATTGCATGTTTTAGGCTTACTTTGGCATGATTTGGAACTGTTTTGGTCCACTTTGGTCAATTGCTTCATGTGTCACATGATCATGGTTTGAGCCTTTGGGCTAGTTTCAAGCTTTTTGTGCATGACTTGTTTGCATTATTAGGTTGATTTGGCATCATCCTTTGCATGTTTTCAGAGCATTGTAATGTTTTCCATTTGTCCATGTTTGCCTCCTTTTAAGTGTGCTTAAAAGTTGCCCTTCAATGCTTAAGTGTCGGACCATTTAGCATGCTTGTTTGCATGTACTTTTGTCCGTCATTTCATAGCATTTTGGCCGCTGATTTGGGCCTATTTGAGAGCCGCCCATATTGGTTTAAGACCATCCTTTGCATTTTGTTGCATGCTTGCCTTGTATGTTGTTGCATACATGGCCCATTTCATATTGTTGTATGTTTAAATTTCATCTTGCATGCTTGTTAGCTTGCATTTTGTCATGAATTTAATATGTTGTTACATGCTTACATGTTTGCATGCTTGTTCACATGCTCATGTTGCATTAGTTTGCTTGCATGTCTAGATTGCATAGCATTGTGCATGTTTGCATCCCTTGCCTCTTGATCAATTATGATAGAGGTTAGGATCATTGTTTGTTTTTGTGCATTTCATTTGATATGGAAGTTGTACACTTGACTTCTTGGGCCATCATGTATTGAAATGCGTGATTAATGGTCCGAGGGTCGAGAACCATGCTCCTCTAAGTCCCAAACAAGCTGAGGAGGGTGGTGGTGCATAAATTGCTTTGAAAATGCATTGCCATGTCTTGTCTATCCTCTGTTGCAGCAAACCAGTCTTCTGCAGGATGAAATGGCCGGCCGGCAATCTTCAGTGCCGGCCGACTATCAAAACCCAGCCGGTGGTATAATTTTTTGTCGATGACCAGTTGTCCATGGCCGGTGGTGTTTCCCCATGGTCGGTGACCTCCCACAGTGCTCAGGGAGTAGTCCAGAAGTAACCTTGAGACTTGTGCAGTCGTCAGAGGTGCAGAGCAGTGTAAACTGAGACAACATGTGACACGGCGGTGGATTTCCGAGCGGAGCTAAGTGTGCATGCATTCGTCCCTCTTCCCGAGGCTGTTTTACTGCGTTCAGTAATTTAATTAATTTGTTTAATTAATTAAGGGTCTGTAATATTTAATTAGCTTGTTAGTTAATTAATTTGTATTATTCATTTGTACCCTCCGAGAGGGTAATTTTGTAATAAGCGTGCGTGTGTGTGATGCATGTCTTCCAACCACCATTTCTTCATCCCTTTTACTTAGCCGCTTATGATGGTTAGTTCTAGGGCACGTTTCAATTAGCATCCTTATGCTATGCATGTTTGCATCATTCATCTGTATTGCATGCACCGGGCTCGGCGCATCATACTAACTACATAGTATTTCAAATTCCAAGTTGAATACATGTATCGATTTGTTGCGCTTCACATGCCATCGTTAGATTAGCCAAGCCTATTCTAGTTGCATTTTGTATGCGATGCATTAGCCATCTTAACATGGCCTTGGATCATACATTTGATTACTAACATGTTCCTTGTTTTGGCTGGGAGTACACTGTGAGTATTTGTGCTTTAGCATCTTGCGTGTGTGTAAGTGTTAACATGACAGCATGCTTGCCATAAGGCTAATTGCTTATGTGATATAACAGCCTAAATGCCTGTGGGTGAAGGTTAGATTACTTGAATTGGATCAATTCATTGAAATCCGTGTTTTAACCTACTCGAGAGTAGCAAGCCTCAAACCATTTTCCAAACAAAACGGATATGCGATGCTTTATTCCAAATTAGGCGACCTAGTCTATACTTGTGTGTTGTGCGCATCATATAATAAATTCTAGCTAATTAACCGAAATAAGAACACATATGTTTTCAAAACGAGATATCATGTTTAGTGGTGGCCGATCTTTGAGCGGGAGTGCTCATAGCTGACCTTCCCCAATCGTACCCAAGTTCTCGAGCTGAGACAACTTTGGTGATGACGGACATGTGGCCTTAAGCAACGAGTCAGGGTTTCCTAAATTTCCCAAAAATAAAACATTTAGGTGGCGACTCTATATCTGGCAAAGCAGTCCATGTTTGGCACTTCTTTCTAAAAATCTGTTTTTCAAAACGATTTGCCGGATTTGGACTCTTTGGTGATTTATCAATCTCACATTGCACATTGTGAGATCAGATTAAGAACCGTGACAATTTGAGTCCAAACTATAGTGAGCCCAAATGAACAAAACGGGATTCCCTCCCTGGACGTTCAGGGACGTCTACAGCTGCAAGATCTTCTGAAGTTGGAATGGTCACCACCACTCCGAAAATAGCCACCTCCTTTGTTGGTACGTCCAATCCAAACCCCCAAACTTCGAACTATCTACCCCGACGGAAGAGGGTTTTTACCCCACTTTATATGCCTTTGTCTAAAGCTTTAGGGGTCCTACTCAGGAAAGGACATCTAAAACCGCTAGAACAACTGCCTTTACCCGATCCTCTCCCTCCAAAGCATGACCTGGCTATATACTGTGCCTTCCATCAGCAGCACGGTCATGATACCGACTCTTGCTTCAGACTACGTCATGAGATTCAAAATCTCATTGACAACAAGGTAATAGCACCTCCAGAAAAACCAAATGCCAATCCAAACCCTCTGCCTAGGCAGGTAAACTTCATTCAAACAATGGCCAACCCATTGGACCCTAGTATATACATCACCCCAGCCCATTTACCCAAGCCTGAGGTGTTCATTCCAGTCAGCATGGACTTATGCATGATGGGTACACCTAAACCCTGATCATCTCAAACCTATGAACCCACTACTTTTGAGCTTGTGAGCATGATTCAAGATTTGCAAAAAAAACTGTGGCAGGTTCAGCCTTTGGGATTTTGGCTCCATCACCGACCACATCAAAGGCCAGAGTTTTCAATCCAAAAAGCTCCTCAATCTTGGGGTGAGCTGCAATTGAAAAGGGTCAACCCGAAGCCATCTCAAACCCCTTGAGCCTCGGCCTCTCCTGAATCCCCTTTCGGCCAAGTATTGTGCCTTCCATCAACAAGCCCGCCATGACACTAATAGTTGTTTTCGTCTTCGCCATGAAATACAAGATTTGATTGATAACAAGGTCATCATCGCACCAGGCTCTGCAAAGTCTATCGGCACTGGATCAGTGAACTTGGGAGATAATGTGGTTATATGATCGGGGGATGAATCACCTGCTGTTGGCGCTCGATTTACTCTAGACGTGGGAATGGCACGCACTGTTTTGAGCAATGTGCAAATGCTGGTTTTTGTACTTTCTGATTTGGGTATGGGTCAGTTCTGTTATGTTGTTTTGAGCCTGTCTTTTTGTGCTGAGTCAGTTGAGACTGTTTTGTTGTATCGAGTCAGTCCTGTTGTGTTAGAGTCGGGTGATTTTGGGGGCGTTACCTCGGATATCACTTGTTTGTTTTGTATTTGTCTTTTACACTCTTTCTTTTGAGTCTTTTCCTGCCTTTGAGCCAGTTGTGCCATAAGATTTGAATGAAACGACAGAGCTTTTCACCTACTTTTCTATGCCTTTAAATCATTTCATTGACCTAAATTTTTAGAAAATTTTCTAGCATTGTGATGAAAACAAAAAGGGAGGAATTCCTCGGGATTTGCAAAAATTTGACCAATTGAGAGAAAGATAGGCATGCTAAGCCCTTAAGGAATGAAATCACGTTTGTTAATGTGAGTACCGAGAAGGATCCTAGCTTGATCCAGATTGGTTCTACATTGTCTTCGACGCAAGCGACTAGTCGCTTTCTTAAAAGATTTCAAAAAAATGTTTCGCGTGGTCCTGCGAAGACCTGTATGGAATTGCTCTTGAGAACGTACAGTATAGGATCGGTCTCAGCCTCGAGACTCAACCGTTTTTGCTTTCAAACCTTGAACTTGGACTCATAATGTTCAAGCAAACAATCACAATATAAGGCTTGTATGGCCGGAATAGAAGCAACCCTTGGACTAGGGGCAAGAGAGTCAGATCAAGAAGGACAGATGTGATCAAAGGAAGCTTGCAAAGCTCGATCAGAAGCAGCTCTTGAACTAGGGGCAACAAAATGTCAGATGTGCTCGAAGAGTCAAAACTTGGGATATTGCTTAAGCTAACGAAGATCGGCAAGAATGCTAAATCCCAAAATGGAGAAAAGAAGAAAGTTTTGTTGAAGGATAATCGAGTTCCTATCCATAACACTGGGGACAATTCAGACTCGGTTGGATGGACTCCTACATCATCAGCGAACAACAGCCATTCTCCTGGATTCAGATGGCATCGAAATCTCAAAACTGATCAACATGGACAAGTTGAACTCTTTTACCCTTGAGAGGTTCGTTGGGCCGAAAACCCAGAAGGGCGACCCAGGCAAAAGTTAGAGCAAAAAAAAAAACAAAAAAAAAAACAAAAATGAAAAATGAAAAATGGAAAAGAAAATGAAAATGAAAAGAAAAAAGAAGAAAAAAATAAATAGAAAAAGAAAAATAAAGAATAAAAGAATGAAAAGAAATAAAATGAAAAGAAAATAGCTCGCAAGGTTGAACACTCGGAAGGGCGGCCTTGGCAAAAGTTAAAGCGTAAAATGAGAGGTTAATACCCGAGTGTACCATACCCGAACTATGTAAGGCGTGATTCCCATCTTCGAGATACGTAGGCAGTTTCATTCTGAAGTTCAGCCGTAAACACTTCAAATTCAACTGTCTTGTCCGTGAGGCTGAACGGGTCATCTTTGTCATTTCTGTATCCAAGAGTTTGATTGTGATCTTCACTGTGAGAACTGGTTACAGTGTGCTGCGGTGCTATTCAAACAAAGGGCAATGTTCCATTGCAGTGCAGTGCTATCTAGACAAGGGGCAATTTTCCATTGTTTTGGATCTGAGATTGCGCATCTCAAGAGTAGATTCCGTGTTGGTCGAGCAGTGGCCATTTGTAAAAAGAGTTTTCGAGGATTTTTAATGAGGTTGACTAATTCTCTCAAAAATTATTCTGTTTATCCAAAACGGGACCATTTCTTGGACCCCAAAAAGGAAAATTTTCAGTGCTCATAGCCTGACTTGCATGATTTCAAATCAGAAAGTCGAACAAGCATGTTAATCAAACTCTCATATTGATTAAAAAAATTTTAGTATAAAGCCAAAAACAAAAATGGTCAAAATGATGAACTAGGGGCACAGTTGAGTCAGGTTTTCTGTCTTTTTCCCCTTTATCAATGCATTTGCCAGAAAGGGCACCATACTTACGGGAAAGGGCGTCGTATTTGCCAGAAAAGGGCACAACTGAAGTTAGCAACAAAGGGCCAAAAGCTCTCATATCCTCTACGCAGCGAGGTATTAAACCCAGTGCAAAGCATGAATTGAAAATGGAGCAGGATATTCCATTCCCTCATCTGGACAGGTCTGATCGCATCCAAACTGGCTAAGGGCGTAGTTAATCAATGTTAGTTGCGGATCTGCTACACACCAAGTTGTCGCGCAACCCCTCTGTGGGAAAGTTCACAAGTTATGAGTGAAAGAAGGAGAATCTAGAAGAATACTAGGGGCAAGAGCCCATAACTTCTTGTTTATCCATTAACCACCCAGGGGAGGGATAAAAAAATCAGAGAGATTGAAGAATAGAGAGATGTGCACTGAGGAAAAAAAATGAGAAAAGGGCTTTTCAGAGAAAAAGAGATTGAGTGCCAGAGTGATGCGAGAATCACAAATAAGAAAGAGTAGGAAACAATACCTGGAGAAACAGGCTCCCTGTGCACATTTGAGTCTTGTGTTTTGATGTGTTTTTGTTTGTCTCGATTCTTGTTTTGAGTCATTTCAAGTGTCAATAGATGTGTTTAGGTTGTTTTACCTTTGTTTTTCGTTTGTCGAGTCATTTTGGCTGTGGTCAGTCGTAGGCTTAATACCCGGTTAAGAACTCATACCCATTCTCAATTTCAAAAATAAAATCGTTTTGTGCTTAGAGTGCTGTGCAGTTCTCCACATTTGTATAAAACAGGATTTGTTCTTTCATAAAACTGCAGGGTTTGACCCAGGTCATGTGAGAACAGTAAAACCAGGACCTATTTGAAGCTATATGGGTTCCAGACTACAAAGCAAAAGAAAAGAGGAAAAATTTTGAGCATCTGAGTTTGTTTCAGCTTCAGCAAGTTCTGCGATTACATTTCGGATGTACCTTTTCAAGTCTTAACAATGCTCTGGAGTACGAGTGTACCTCTACCTCGAGCTCAAGCTCAAGCCTGTTTCAATGCCAGAATAGCGATCAGAAGTACTCTCCCTGAGTACCATTTCCTGCCAGAGGCATCTTGGTTGTGTTTGCAATTAGTTCCTAGGAGACCAACTGAGATGGTGGAAACTAGAGTTTGAATGGTTGATGCCTAGAACGCAAAGGTTCGGGATTTCCAAGACTAAAGTCTGGTTTAAATACCCAGGGGTGTATCCCCAGCTTGAAATCTGTATGGAAGCCCCATAAGTTGAGGTATCGGGTATGCGCCTCAATTCTGGATACTGAACTAACCTAGTCTGTCCCCCTATTGGAGAATAGGGAAAGTTGTGAACATGGCCAGGAAGAAAGGTAGTTCCTATGGTTTGGAAGCGCAAGATGCAGAAGCAAGAGATCCCCAAACAACACGAGAAAATTCAAGGGAAGTACATTTTTTAAGCTCAAGTAGCCTGTGCGGAAGCTCCAGGACTGTGATTTCAGCATGTAATGCTCAGCCCGTACGAGGTGTATCCTTTTAATTCATTACAACTCTTCCGGGAGGTAAACCGAAAGTTACTTTCAAGTTTCCTTTATCGAGCACGCTTTTGTTGTCACATAGCATTTGCATTTTGCATTTAACATGTATTCTAAGTTGTTGCATAAACCGTCCATTACTATGTTTCCATGGAACATGCATCGTTTGTTGATTACCTTGCATTGAATATGCATTGTTGATTATCTTGCATTGAATAAGCGTTGTTGTTATTTTGCATAGAACATGCATTCTCATAGCATTGTACCTGTGAAGCTTCTTTCATTTGCAGACACGATATTGTATGTACGGTTCATTTAAAACTGATGCGTACGGTTCATTCGGAGAAGTTCCGTTTACGATTGATTATGTCTTTAGTGTATCTATCACACTTTGTTACTATCACACTCTCTTCACTTAGTGTATCTATTACACTTTGTTCATTTAGTGTATCTATCACACTCTCTTCACTTAGTGTATCTATCACACTTTGTTCATTTAGTGTATCTATCACACTCTCTTCACTTCGTGTATCTATCACACCCTCTTCACTTAGTGTATCTATCACACTCTTTTCACTTAGTGTATCTATCACACTTTGTTCACTTGGTGTATCTATCACACTTTGTTCATTTAGTGTATCTATCACACATGCTCACTTTGTGTATCCATCACACATGCTCATTTTGTGTATCTATCACACCCTCTTCTCACTTTGTGTATCCATCACACGTTCGCTTTGTGTATCTATCACACATGCTCACTTTGTGTATCTATCACACATGTTCATTTTGTATATCTATCACACATGTTCACTCGGTGTATCTGTCGCACATGTTCATTTTGTGTATCTATCACACATGCTCACTTTGTGTATCTATCACAAGTTCGCTTTGTGTATCTATCGCACATGCTCACTTCGTGTATTTATCCCACGTTCGCTAAAATTGCATAATTTTCTTACATTCTTTCTCCATGAGATGTGGATTGGTTCATGCTTACTTGCTTATGTACGAGTTTGCTGTAGCATTTCTTTGCATAACATTTGTATGATGTTTCTTTACAGCCCTCTTTGCATAATCATAAGTTATATTTTGCATTGTGCATGTCGTTTGCATTTTGCCCCTGCCTGCGGGCGCCCCATTTTTTGTTATCTTGTCTGTTTGTCTAAGTCTTCGGCCTTGTCAAAAATGGGTCGTCTCTGGGGTTTGACATTTACTCCCGTCATTTCATGACTTCCGAGTTCTGTCAAAGAGGGGCAACCCTCCCCTCCCTCCAGTAATCAGCCCCTGTTTCATGGCGTCTTTAATCTAAACCCCCATCTCTAGGAGCTCGGTGAATGTGAACAGAGGTAGGACGATCATTTTTTTCAATAATTTCCCGTGCAAATTGTGGACTACCATCCTTATCTAGTCTTTCTCGAAAGGCTTGGTGGTCATGATTAAAGCTTTAGCCCTCCATCTCGCCACAAATTTTGAGAAGCCCTCCTTCGGCTCCTGGCGTGTTGCCTCGAGATCATGAGTTGTGACCTCGATTTGCATGTTATACAAGTATTGAGCAATAAAGGCCTCGGCCATTTCCTCCTAATTCTACTTCACAGAATCCTTTAACTTCGCATACCCTATGGCTGCTATTCCTAACTTGGTCTGGCCAAAGAGAGACAATTTCTGCAATCTGGTCAGGCCATAGGCCGCAACATGTCTGAAAACAGTCGTAGATGAACCATAGGATTTCCAGAGCCGTCAAATCTATCAATGTGCGGCATTTTGAACTGATCTGGCAATGTCACTGTAGAGTCAGTATACCCATCTTCTATGTCGAGGATGGAATTAACACCTTGTACTCTTTTGAATAGCTTCTCCAGCTTGTTAACCTTAGCCACAATTGGGTCAACCTCAAATTCAAATGGAGCCTCGGAGGCTCTTGCTGGGATCGGCTTTGTCAGATTGCCTGATTTTCAGCATGGGCATTAGCAGTATGGGTCGTGGCTCCAGGTGCTGGGATACCCGTAGGAGGTGCATTAGAAGCAGAAGCTGCTGCCGGCTATGGTTGTTGTTGTTACAGCCTGACGAGCAACGTCTTGCTGCAGGGTTTCAACTGTTTGCGGAAGATGATGGATCAATTCCTCTATACTGACTGGGGGATACTGTGCCATCGGAATAGGCAAGTGATCTCGTGCTGAACTAAATGTAGAGGACTGTCCCTGAGCCTGACTGGACGCAGCTGAATTGAGGGGTGACTGCTATAAAAATTGGACTGGGGAACTCTACATGACTCTCCTCCGTCTTTTAACCGGTGGGAGTGAAGTAAACACGGGTTGTCCCCTAACAAGATCTCCGGCTTTGCAAAGTCTTCTGACTCGGGTCCCGAGTACTTGGGGGATATCCGAATTGTCTGAAGCTATGGTGTTAAACTACCTAGCAGAAAAAAATAAAGCAAAAGGAAAGCGGTAATCAGAAATCGCACAACACCTACACAGATGTAATCGAAGCTGTAGAACTACACTCAACACTGAATTCTGCCCCCAAAACAGATACCAAACTTGCAACTGGTATGCACATTAATATATAGTTTCACTGTAAAGCACATACCAGTTAAGTGAGAGCCAAAACACCTTTATGAGGGGGTAAGGTTACCCTGTCCCAGTTTTGTCAGGAACTAGGGTTCACTATTCAAACAAAGTGGTTTCACGCAATCCTACATTCAGGTAAGCATCCTGTCCTAGTTTGGAATAGTGTCTATGGCTTTTCGATATGCAACTAGGCCAAATGGTCAAAATTGTACCTCAACAAGACTACCTAATATACCTCTCACACCTAACATCGAGAAGTGAAAGAAGGATCAAGTCGTACAACGGTAGTCCAGATTCAAGGGTTGTGTTCTTATCAGGGAAAAGCTCGTGACCGGTCAGCCTTTTGGCAAGCTTTTCGGGCAAGCCTTCGGCAAACCGTCCAGGAATAGCCGATGGCAAACACAGTGACCTAAACGCACCAATGCAAATGCAATGCAAAGAAACATATAAGTGTAAATAAAATTTCATATCATGAATTTTGAGTCAAGTTCTCTAATGTCCCCAGCAGAGTCGCCAAAAACTATAGCTCGGTTTTTTCGCCCCCCTTTCGAAAGTCGAATAAGCACTACAGTATCGAACTCCCGCAGTTCTGAATCTGATTCCACAAGTGTAATGTGAAATAGATAAACACCAAAGACTCCCAATCTGGCAAATCTTTTGGAAAATTGATTGTGAATCAAATTGTCAAAAATGGACTGCTTTGCCAGATACAGAGTCGCCACCTAAATGTTTTTGGGAAATTTAGGGAACTCATGACTCGTGACTCATATGCGATCACCAAGATTGGCTCGACTCAGGAACTTAGGTATAAGAGGGGAAGGTCCCCACTCGCCCAATCAAAGATCGGCCTCTACTAATCATGATATGAATCTTATTTACATTATATGCTCTTGTTCCGATTTATTAAGATAGCATTACTATGTGATGCACACACACAAGTATAAACTAATTTGCAAGAATTAGAACGCTTGATCCATGTTTGTTTTGAAAATTGTTTCGAAAAATGTACCACTTGAAAAAGTGATCGCATATGAACATTACTCAAATTGTTCCAATTCCAGCAACTAGTCTTCACCCATAGGCATTCAAGCAGTTTATCACTTAAGCATTTAGCCTCATGGCAAGCATGCTAAACATGGCAACAATCACATACATGCGATATGCTAAAGCGAGTAAAAGCCACCTAGTACTCCAAGCCAAAAGAAAAATGAGTTTAGAAAAATGCATGATTCCTAACTATGCAATATGACTAATGCAACACATGCAATATGCAATTACTAGGCTCGGGTACTAATATGGCATAAGAATCAATTTGATAATATGTAGTCTAAGCACGTATTCAAAGAATGTTTTACTAACAATGCAAGTTAAAATGATGAGCTGAGCCTTGGTGCATGCAATACAAGTGGATGCAAACACGAAGTATGCTAAACAAAACATGATGCTCCTAAACTAACCATCATAAGCTAGTAAATAAAAGGGAGAAAGACGTGGGGTCGGAAGACATACACATTGTTACAACATTGCTGTGGACACCCCATTTTTTACCGACCTTAAGACTCAAACGTCATCGTTTGTGCACAGGGTGATCGCGCATGTTTGTGCTCGTTTTGAGTTTCTAGGGCTTTCAGCTGAACGCCTTGTCTCGGGGTCTCTTAACTCTCTTCTTTTTGGCCTTATTTTTGGACCGAACTTTGCTGCCTTTGCCTGGAGGGAGAGAGAGGCCTGTAGGCCACTTTTTGTAGCTGTAGGCTACTTTTCTCTCTTGTAGGCCACTTGCGGTGGTTGGTAGGCTAGTTTCGGGAGCATTCGGCTGAGTGCCTTGTCTTGGGTCTCTTGGATACCTTCATTTTGGTTTGTTTTGGACCATACCTTGTTACCCTTTGCCTGGAGGGAGGGGAGGGCCTGTCGGCCACTTTTGGCAGTTGTAGGCCACTTTTCCCTCTTGTAGGCCGCTTGAAGTGGCCTACAGCCTTTTTCCTGTTTTTGTAGATATGTTTGGTGCTAGCTGTGTTGCTTTACATGTTTTTGTTGCATTACATGTGTTTGGGTCAGACATTAATCCAAACACAAGAAATGAAAGACGTTTCATACTTGAAATGATAAAACGTGCCTCATTTCTTAGTTGTTGTGTAACGCCCTCAATTTAATACACAAACCCAACATCCAACCGTTCTATATACATGATAGATAAATCACATTTCCATACATACATTAGAGTTAATATGATAAAAGAGTATTTCATATAAGTTACAAATGTTTAAAAAAATGATAGAATGCCCTATGGGTTTACATCTTTCCAAGTTGTTACTTGGTTACATAAAAGAAGAGTTCTAACTCTTTTACAAGTAAAGCCTTCGACTTACATTTTCATGTAATCAACAAAACAAATAACAAAGCAGAGTCTTCAACTCCTAAAACCTCCCAAGCAAAGATCTTGACCTTGGTACGTCTCATGTACCTGAAAATGGTGTCCCAAGTAGGGTGAGCCAAAGCCCAGTAGAGATATACTAAACCCAATATGAGAAATAACTAAAACAATATCATTCGACGAATGATTAACACGAGTAGACCAACCCACATCTTTCTCATAGCCCAACGATAGTTACATCCATGTTACAATCCATTTCCCTTATTTATCCAATTCAATTCCTAAATATGGTTCATTAACTAACCAAACAATTTAAATGAGACTGCAACTCAACTTATTAACACTTTCGTTATTCACAATTCAAAATGAGACTACAACTTATGTAATTAATACTTCAATTGTCAACTTCATTCATGCACTTCAATTTACAAAGTTTCGGGACTTTCACCCCGGACACTTCGGCCAACTTAATTATCTATGGAGTCCATCCCCTATCTCGTCCCATATAATGGAGTACATCCCCTATGTCCTCCCGAATAAAATACATATACAATGGAATAAAACATATAATCACACGTATGGAGTACATCCCCTATCTCCTCCCAAATAATGGTACATATACAATGTATTGAAGCAAAGAAGCACATATGGAGTACATCCCCTATCTCCTCCCAAGCAAAGATACATATATAATGTATTTATGCATACAAGCACATGTGTGGAGTACATCCCCTATCTCCTCCCACACACTGGAGTACATCCCCTATCTCCTCCCCAAACAGATATACATATGCAATGTATTTAAGCACTTCATCATACACAATGACCAATCAATACACATATTCGATGCATTATTCCAACCGTCATATTCAATGGTGCAGTTCAGGTGATTAGTTTCAGTTTTCCCTAATCAACATACAGTGTCTACAACAATCAAGACTATCCTCCACCGATAGCCCAAAGCAGTTATTTCTAAACAGATCATAATATTATCACACAGATAAATTATCAACATTTTCTTATGTGAGTGATTTATTCATCCAACTACACCATTCAATTCCATAATTTCCCAATTTCATGATTTCTAACTCAATTTCATATTTCCCCAAATTAATTATTCAACATAATTAGGGCATTTTCCTCCTTTTTTCAAACATTGATCCTAAGCCGTATCTTACCCATCAAACCCACAAAACCTCATTTTCAAGACATCATATACATATGGAGTTTAAAACACAAAACCCCTCTCTTATATAACACAAATCTCAAACCCTAACTTCCCAAATCACTAAATCTCAACATTTATACTAAATGAGAAATATCTATGTTAAAACTCATAAGAATTAGTAGATTATCCATACCTCAAATGAAGAGGCCAAATGGAGGAAATGAAGAAAACTCAAAATGCTCCAAACTCAATGATTTTTAGATCAAAACGAAGCCCACACCAAGCTCCACCTTTCTTACAAAGGGATTAGGGTAGGAGACTCCTAGAACATGGAATATTTGTAGAGAGAAGGTATGTAAAGAGAGAGGGAGCAGCCGGATCTAGGGTTTGAAGATAAAAGATAATCAAAAAGTGAGGAAGAAGCTGCTGCTGCGAACTGATATACTCGAGGCTCACTCGAGCGAAGGAGGGGTCGCTCGAGCGACCAGACACAAAGAAACCTCGCTTGAGCGTAGAAAGCCTCGCTCGAGCCAACAATACGAAGCTTCAGGTCTGTAACCCAGAAGCACGCTCGAGCGAATGAAAGCTCGCTCGAGTGAAGAAACCCAAAACATAGTCGTCGTCGCTCGAGTGAAGGAAAGCTCGCTCGAGCCAAGAAACACAACCTTCAGGTCCAAAACTAGACGCAAACGCATGCTCGAGCGAAGGAACCCTGGCTCGAGCGAAGGAGCTAAAACACAGTGCTCGCTCGAGCGACAAAAGCCTCGCTCGAGCGAAGACACCAAAATCTGGGCAGCAACCATTTGTTTCAAAACACATCCAACCTGTTACAAACCTGCCCAACACATCCTAAAACTCAAATACAAAGAAGTGAAGGGTGGAAATACAACATAAACAACAATTGAGAACTACGGAACTGAGTTTGAAATACAATAAACAATAGAGGAAAAATCGGGACCGCTATAACCTCCCCCCCCCTTAAAGAATTTCGTCCCTGAAATTAGATATACAAGTTTCAAAGTTGTGATCTTTTCAATTCTCACATGATTACAATACGACAGTTATCAATATGATCCTATACCAATCATTCCATCTCTTTTCAAGAGAATGACTTCACAAATATAGCCCAATAGGCATTATAAACATGCATTCTTTTGAATTTCAACTAATTTTCAATACACATGCCCCACAATTCTATAACATATACAATGTTAAAAATATAGTTCCATTTCTACAACACATTCAACACATACCATGTTAAATGAAACTCATTTCTTTGAAACATATGCAACAATTTTCAATACTTCCATAATTCGAAACATATACAATGTTCTTAGAGTTTATCACAAAACGAAATCTTCAACATAGGCTCAAGCATCCACAAATAGGTCAAGATATTTTTCTCAGGCCTCCAATTCACGTTCTCAAGTGGCTTCCTCAACCCCGTGATGTTTCCACAACACCTTAATTAATGGAAAAGTCCTGCTCCGCAAGACTCGATAACAATGATAACAATATGACATATTCAACCACTACAAGGTTCTGAAATATTCACCACACCTCGACTGCCGACAATACCAACCTAGTGTCAAGTGATTAACACTCCAACATAGGAAACACGAAATCACTCGTATACAAGGCCTTCGGCCAACTTTCACAAAACGAGAGCGTAAGATAAAGCATGGATAATAAATGATATTTTGGCACATCAATGCCCGACAACTTCTAATCCTTGCCAGAGACACACAACATGTAACCATTAACTCTGGCTAGGTCAAATATAACTCCTCATGAGATACTCCGTCTAGGTTAAGGAAGTTGCTTTATTTATTTCATTAGTTTCAAGGCATTTGATTTTTCCCCAATAAGGTGTTCAGACTTACACCGTCATAATTTAAACACAACATTAACAACTGGCCACCGCCGAACCAAAAGATTTTCGAAATTATTTTCCTGAAAATAAGGGTTGCACAATTACGTTCTGATTCAAAAACCGATTTAGTCTATGAAGAGTACCTAATTTGTGGTTTTTCTTCAAATTTTCGTTGACGTTATTCCACAAAACTCGTCACACTCACGGTGATGATGCAACACCCAAAAAAAAATTTATGTGGTGAGGATCCCCCTAAACTTTGAAATGCTAACTATAGAACAATACCAAGGAGGAAATTGCACGCCCCCTAATCACAAAATAACGCAAGCGCTTACAAGGTCGAAGTCCTCAACCGAAATTCAAAACCGACTACTATAACTTAAAATAGCCTTCTAACTGCCCATGTGGAAGTTACACTCAACATCAAGACGCTTTGATTTTCCCATTCACTCCTCATACGTATGCCTACATGGCATGCACCTCCTCGTTTCACATTAGAGTCCTAACTGAACCTTTCAAGTTCGGGACAATATGCCATCCCCAGTCAATGCACACACTCGTGCCTTACACCACACAAACTAGAATTGAACAAGTCAAAACACTCTAACAGAGTGCCTCACTCCCTTTACACAATTTTTCCAACACACCTGTGGTGCCACCATCCAAACTAGACGACAAACACCTACACCAAAGTGACTCCACACTATCAAACATTGAACTACTCGATTCCAAGAGTAACCACATTATCGCCTTACTAAGGCATTCTCCTGAGATTGCCCTATGACCAATCCCCTTCTATACACCGATCAACAAATGACTCACACACCAAACTAGTAAAACCTCCTCATTCTAAAATTGTACTCACCCAAGTTGGCTAGCAAGGCTTACCACGCCACCACACTTATCATTATTACGTAACCGTCTGTACCAAACACACGCAAACATAGCACCTTTATCCTTCTGTGACCTATAGGGTCCACTCCTTATTCCACATCCTATTTGTCACTCGTCCCGAGAGTACAATCAAGACTCTAAGTCTCCGTGCCAAATAGCTAGCCATTACTACTACTGAACAACTGCCTTGAACCAAACCCTGACACAACCGCATGTCATTGACAAGACTCCCAAAGACTTATCATCCTAACTCTCCAGAAGAGTAAAAGTCCTCACTCTCCTCGCCATTAACCCAAACCTTCATCCGCAAACACCACACCACTGTGACTCTACTCATGGGTCACACCTTAACTGCGGGTTATACACCCAGCCAGGCCTACTGATGGCATCTCCTGACCTAACCAGTATTAAGGTACACATCTAACGCATTTAGACATAACACAAGGGTCCTGAAATTTAGAAAACATCCATTATACTACTGCTCGAGACTTAACATTAGTTGCTCACAACGCACCACTCACCGATGCCAACAACCACGATCTTAATAAGGGACTAACACTTCCTCAAATAAAGCAACCAATCAGTACGTATATAGATTTGGCAACATTACTTACCATGAAGGTACAAGTCTATTCCTAACGAAATTGTGCGCTATGCCTCTGTAAAACATCATGTTAAATATACAACACCTAGTATTAATCGCACACTTCACATCCTCTCGAGGAATTCTCACGACAGTAGACCAAAATCTCTATCACGTACATAAGATCAAATAGGTAGCACCCTTGAAATTCCGCACACCCGGCAAGTATAACTGTTCTTGCCCCATAGTAGTCTTGACCAGGATACGCATCCCTCAATAATTCTTCCTAATTCCATCACCTGCCCTCATTTTCCCAAACCAAATCACATGCATACAGATGAATTATAAAAAAAAGATTTACAGTTTCACAACTTATTACATTAATAAAACTTTAGAGCCACACATGCTCCAATCCGCCCAATCCATGGAAATTAACAAACAAGGGCATACATATATAAACAAGCAATTTTGATGTTTCAACATTGCAAAAACACATTGGTTACACAACAGAACCCAATGATTACAAAACGATGATTCACCGATTACAAAACAGATTTGCCAAAACAAAACCATTCCATCGGTATTACCATCGTTACCATCCCTCGCTGGACTGCTAAAGTTGGTCATTCTCAAACCCAAAATATCCTACGAGCTTACAAGTCACGGACAAGAACTACTGATGTGCCCCAACTGGCCACACCTGGAACAACTGCATATTTCTCCACTTAGGGCTTGGGAACTCGACTCTCCCGAAGCACTCAAAATCTGGCATGCTTGTTCCTCATAACGGTATTGCCCCTGCCTAGTCGAATAAAGTTGAACCCGGCTAGGTTGTAAAACTCCCAAAGAAGCCCATGGCTGGGTGAAGAAACATTTGATATGACCTAGCTGATTACACACCCAACAAGTAAGTGGCTCCCAAGTATGAGACTAGTTCAAAGTCTGAACTGATGGGGACCCAACGACTGCTTCCCCAATGAACATTCGATCGATCCAAAACCTGGTTGGCTAGATGATTCTGGTGATGTAACTACTGGTCGAACTACCAACCCTGCCCTCTTCCTCTGTGGGCAAGCCGAAGACTTGTGGCCCAGCAGACCATATTTTGAAACAATTGACAACCCTCCGTCTACCCTTTCCCGAACCTAGACCCAACATTGGAAAGGTAGAGCTAGACTGAGCTCTCTGAAATTGTTGTGGGTTAAAACTCTTCTACCTCTTAAAAGGCCTACCAACACTCTGAGTTACAAGAGTCGCCGAAATGGCCTCCTCCCTATTTTGTCCCACCCTGCCTCTACATGAGCCGCCGCCTTAACAAGCACACTATAACTCCTATGCCAAGACCTAGCAATCCTTTCCCAGATGTCATCACACAGCCTACCTCAAACTCTGAACAACACATTTCCTCCATCTCCACTAATTCTGGGGAAAATCTCGATAGGTTAGCAAACCATGCTTCAAACTGTACCAAAGGTGTAGTACCTTGGCGTAACTCCACAAAATGTTTCCGCAACTCTTCCCGTGTGGAAGGAGGGAAATCAAAACTTCCTCGTCTAGGCATCCTAGTAAAAGCAACAAAGGTATTAGCACATTTTCAAATGTGTCGAACCTATTTCACTCGTGTCCTAATACAATGGACAACAGTAATTCATTCCACGTAAACACATAATCACATAAGCATTTACGAATTTCATTTCTGGATAATGACCGTCCCGTGGTGTTGCTAGAGTTCCAATCAGAAACGGCAGTGATCAAGTGCCTTTCCATTAGGACTCCCAAAAACCCAAGGATCCAATCAACATCCTAGAAACTAAATCCTATCCCCATATAGTCACATAAACATGTTATCGCGTAAGCACATAACGTCATACATAAGTCTCTAACAAGCGAGAAAAACGCACTATGGTACTAACCACTTCCCACGTACCCAAAGTATTCAAACCCGGTACGCTCTGATACCAAGTTGTAACGCCCTCAATTTAATACACAAACCCAACATCCAACCGTTCTGTATACATGATAGATAAATCACATTTCCATACATACATTAGAGTTAATATGATAAAAGAGTATTTCATATAAGTTACAAATGTTTAAAAAAATGATAGAATGCCCTGCGGGCTTACATCTTTCCAAGTTGTTACTTGGTTACATAAAAGAAGAGTTCTAACTCTTTTACAAGTAAAGCCCTCGGCTTACATTTTCATGTAATCAACAAAACAAATAACAAAGCAGAGTCTTCAACTCCTAAAGCCTCCCAAGCAAAGATCTTGAACGTGGCACGTCTCCTGTACCTGAAAATGGTGTCCCAAGTAGGGTGAGCCAAAGCCCAGTAGATATATACTAAACCCAATATGAGAAATAACTAAAACATTATCATTCGACGAATGATTAACACGAGTAGACCAACCCACATCTTTCTCATAGCCCAACAACAGTTACATCCATGTTACAATCCATTTCCCATATTTATCCAATTCAATTCCTAAATATGGTTCATTAACTAACCAAACAATTTAAATGAGACTGCAACTCGACTTATTAACACTTCTGCTATTCACAATTCAAAATGAGACTACAACTCATGTAATTAATACTTCAATTGTCAACTTCATTCATGCACTTCAATTTACAAAGTTTCGGGACTTTCACCCCAGACACTCCGGCCAACTTAATTATCTATGGAGTCCATCCCGTATCTCCTCCCAAATAATGGAGTACATCCCCTATCTCCTCCCAAATAAAATACATATACAATATAATAAAACATACAATCACACGTATGGAGTACATCCCCTATCTCCTCCTAAACAATGGTACATATACAATGTATTGAAGCAAAGAAGCACATATGGAGTACATCCCCTATCTCCTCCCAAACAAAGATACATATATAATGTATTTAAGCATACAAGCACATGTGTGGAGTACATCCCCTATCTCCTCCCACACACTGGAGTACATCCCCTATCTCCTCCCCAAACAGATATACATATGCAATGTATTTAAGCACTTCATCATACACAATGATCAATCAATACACATATTCAATGCATTATTCCAACCGTCATATTCAATGGCGTAGTCCAGGTGATTAGTTTCAGTTTTCCGTAATCAACATACAGTGTCTACAACAATCAAGACTATTCCACCAATAGCCCAAAGCAGTTATTTCTACACATATCATAATATTATCACACAGATAAATTATCAACATTTCCATATGTGCGTGATTTATTCATCCAACTACACCATTTAATTCCATAATTTCCCAATTTCATGATTTCTAACTCAATTTCATATTTTCCCAAATTAATTAGGGCAAATTACATATACCCACCTCGAGGTTTGGCCAAATTACAAATATCCCCCTGAGGTTTGAGAAATTACAAATTCCCCCCTGAATACTATATTTGCATAACAAATTAGGGGTTAATTTGTTATGAAATTTAAACCTCAGGGGACAAATTGTTATGAAAATACAAACCTTAGGAGGCGGGATGTAATTTCTGAAACCTCAGGGGGGTATCTACAATTTAGCCAAACCTCCAGGGAGGTGTATGTAATTTGCCCAATTAATTATTCAACATAATTAGGGCATTTTCCCCCTTTTTTCAAACATTGATCCTAAGACCGTATCTCACCCATCAAACCCACAAAACCTCATTTTCAAGACCTCATATACATATGGAGTTTAAAACACAAAACCCCCCCTCTTATATAACACAAATCTTAAACCCTAACTTCCCAAATCACCAAATCTCAACACTTGTACTAAATGACAAATATCTATGTTAAAACTCATAAGAAGGAGTAGATCATCCCTACCTCAAATAAAGAGGCCAAATGGATGAGATGAAGAAAACTCAAGATGCTCCAAACTCAATGATTTTTTGATCAAAACGAAGCCCACACCAAGCTCCACCTTTCTTACAAAGGGATTAGGGTAGGAGACTCCTAGAACATAGAGTATTTGTAAAGAGAAGGTATGTAGAGAGAGAGGGAGCAGCCGGATCTAGGGTTTGAAGATAAAAGATAATCAAAAAGTGAGGAAGAAGTTGCTGCTGCGAACTGATATACTCGAGGCTCACTCGAGCGAATGAGTGGTTGCTCGAGCGACCAGACATAAAGAAACCTCGCTCAAGCGTAGAAAGCCTCGCTCGAGCCAACAATATGAAGCTTCAGGTCTACAACCCAGAAGCACGCTCGAGCGAAGGAAAGCTCGCTCGTGCGAAGAAACCTAAAACATAGTCCTCGCTTGCCCGAGCGATGGAAAGCTCGGTCGAGCCAAGAAACACAACCTTCAGGTCCAAAACTAGGCGCAGACGCACACTCGAGCAAAGGAACCCTGGCTCGAGCGAAGGAGCTAAAACACAGAGCTCGCTCGAGCGAAGATACCAAAATCTGGGCAATAACCATTTGTTTCAAAACACATCCAACCTGTTACAAACCTGCCCAACACATCCTAAAACTCAAATACAAAGAATTAAAGGATGGAAATACAACATAAACAACAATAGACAACTACGAAACTGAGTTTGAAATACAATAAACAATAGAGGAAAAATCGGGACCGCTATACGGCGTCCCCCTTGATTGTGCATGATATGGTGGCGGCCTCTTGAGTCTTGTGTGTTATTTGTGCATTCATTAACTTGTACAAACTTAGCTTCTCGACCATTGTGCATTGCGATGCTCGATTGGTGGCCCGAGAGTCGAGTACCGCACTCCTTTGAGCTTCAGAAATGATAAGGAGGGTGGTTGTACACACATACCCTGCATATGCCTTGCCTTGCCCTTTTTGTACTCTGTTTGCAACAACATTTGAGTGTGCAGGAGCAAGTGGCCGACCGGCCAGTGCGAGTGGCTTACAGCTTCCTCTGGTGACCAACAATCCTCAAGCTCAGAGGTGGTTCAAAGTTGTTCTGGTTTAGGAGCAGAAACAACCTAGAGATTGGTTCAGTGTTCAAGAATCAAGGTGAAATAAAGAGGTGTATTTCTTTATTCACAATTGAAGTTCTGTTTTGTTTTGTTTTTTGTGTGTGTGGAGGGGGGGGGGGGTTTCCTTTTTTTTTCTTCAGAATATATATATATATATATAACATATATACATATATTACATAATGTTTTTAATTTTATATATGGTAAAATATGTGTGCAGTATACGAATTTGGAGTTTGTGAAGGTTGTCAAGGCAAACACTGTGGGTTGTGCTGGTTTTTTGTATTATATTACCTTCGATGTCAGGGATGCTGCTGCCATTGGTGGTGGTACTACGGAATTTCAAGCTTGTGTCTGGGATGGGATTGGCCACACTGAAGTACTCATTCTAGGCCGAAAACTAGCACATAATCAAGCTAAATTAACTACTTTGGGTCTATCATTAGTGCCTATGTAATGATGTTTATTGGTCTGGCACCTTTCCATGCCTTCTCTGTTGGCATTTATGCTGCTTTTATATCAATTATATTCCATTTTGATATCAAGTTTTGTTTGCTTTGGTGGCACATTTGTCCTAATGGAATTGTGTGGTAATTGATCGGTTCAATACCTTTCTGTTGATAGAAAATCTGTGTTTAATATGTATCAAGCTTGAAACAAAGGCTGATTGGGCTAGATCAATAATAGATGGGAGTAGGGACTTCAACCTATTGTTATGTACACTTGTATAGGGTGTTGTGTTGCAGCAAGAAATGAGTCATACTCATTTAGTTTTGTAGGATTAGGGACCTTAGGAACCAGCCAAGTGATCAGAGTAGAGGAAAGATGTAATAGAATAAAATACGTTGTTATAAATGATAGACCAAGCTATCTCGAAGAACATGGCAATATAGCCATAGCGGCCAGGAGATTTGTCATCTTTGAGAGAGAACTAGGTTTCTCTAATCCCTTCAATGGTAACATCCTTGTCCAATTTCTGTTTCTGTGCATCATTTAGTCGATCACTTTCAGTTCTAGTTCATGTCTTCTATGCATGCCCCAGCACCTCCTTCCTTATGGCCCAGCAGGTTATGAAAATGGTAATAATCTTAGCATTTCCTTGGCATCATCAGTAATGGAAACTCCATCATCCCTTGTTATACCCATTATTATATTTCTGCCCCTTCTTTGATTGATAGACTTGAAAAATAATGTAGTGTTCTAGTCCCCCAAATTGAGCCATTGAACTCAAGCCTTCTGCTTTAGCATGCTCTCCTCATTCCTGCACAGCTCATTAAATATAGTTGTAGCTCTTTTCTCCATCCCAATCAAATCTGCATCATTGGGGTTGGTATCAAAACTTTTATGGGCTACCTCAAATTTGTGATCTAACTTCCTCCACCTTCTTAGAGATGTCACCATAGTTAAATTGGCTTAGCTTCTTCAACTCAACTTTTAGCATTTTCAGTTTTTGGCATAGACAAAACATGGGAGTGCCCCGAACTTGGTTTCTCAAAACTTTGGCAACCAAGAACTGAGGGTGGTCAGTCCAATAGTCAAAAAATGTGAAGGGCTTCTTTTGCTTAATTGGGGAAGGCAGCACTTTAACCAAGATGGGGCTATGATGGCCACATATTCCTCCAAGGGGGAGGAATTCTGCCTTAGCCATCGAGAATTTCATGGTCCAAGCCTCATTGATGAGAGCTCTATTAATCTCCCGACACACTTGACCATTTGGTCGTGCGAACTGCTTACCTCAATATTTAAGATCATCGAACTCAGCCCTCACAAATCAGTCATTGGAGTCGTGCATGCGCTTGGGCCATTTAACAGAGCCCCACAAACCTACCATGGGTGCTGGTCTTTCATGCTAATGCACGTTACATTCAGCATATCTTGCTCCCATAGGATCCATATTCTTTCCAAAGTGGATCATTGTAATTGGACACCTTTTTCAACTTCTATTAATAAATTCAAAGGCCATATCCTTATTTAAACTTCTAACTTTAGTTTTCAACTAAGAACCAGGGACACGAACATGGACACGGACACAGACACAGACACAGACACAGACACATGGACATACAAATTCTCAAAAATGTAGGACATATTTATTATATGACTTTTTAATATTATACTAGTGGTTGTAGTATAGTTTTTCAATATAACATGTTTCATGTGTCCAAGTGTTAGGAAGTTTTTGACGAGTGTCATGTCGGTAGAAGTGTTCATACTTCTTAGATACACACACATATATATATATACAAATTGTAGCAAATATATATGCACTGGTATACATATACATATATCCAATTAGTCTGTGTGGAATGACAAGGGAATCCCAAATGCAATACACGTTATATGCAGATTATACTTGGAAAATAGAGAGCTACATGCAAAACGAAAATAAGAGAAGCCATTACTTTGAAATGGGTACCTTTTTTATTGGCACCAGGATGTCCGGATCAAAACCTGACTAATCCCCAAGGGTGCACAGACTCTCGGCAATGAGTTTCTCGCAAGTGCACCACGATTAATTCAAGAGTTTTGCCCCTGTGCGATGGTCCCAAGGAATTGTTAGCACCAAAGAAGTTTCGATCCCTGAACCTTAGAGAGAGCACATCCCAAGACTCAAGGCCTTGCAACCAGGCCAACCCCTTGGTGTTTTTTTGAAATTGGTACCTTGTCCACAAAGGCATCAAAAAATAGAGTGCCAATCATTATAGTTGGGAAAAATGTTACATCAGAACTCTAAGGGCTAATGATTTCTCTGTTGAATGAATCTAAGAATCAATTGTATGTTGGGTGCGGGTGGAAATGGAGGCGTTTATAGAGGAGAAGCCTGGGCTGGAAGTCCTGGGACAAGGGTCTTCTTAGTGTGGATCTTTTGAAGAAGAATGGAAGGTAAGAAGGAAAATCAAAGAGGAATTATGAGGGAAATGAGGGAGGAGGACGGACATGGCAGGGGAAGATGAAAATAACGATTAAATTTGAATTGATTAAAAAAATTTCATCCTATTCTCATAACTAGTGCGTGTTTCACAATATCTATCTATATAGATAGAAAATTTAATGGTAGCGCTTTAGTGCCACAATCACGTGGATGGTATTTGGCTATTTTTAAAAGACGTGAGATAAAGTGTTTTCGGCCATGCCACATGGGGTAAAATCGATTGTACTGAAAACAATATTCTTAATGGAATTAAAGCTCTCAGACTATTCTTGTTTTTTTGTTGCCACCAAATTTAGTAGAATGTGTAGCTTTGGACTAAACATTAGTCGAGTATTGGATGATATAGCATGACTTCACGATAACAAAGTGATTTTTACTTTTGTCAGGTATTTATTTGCCAATCTTAATTTGGTCTGGCCCTTCTGCAACCATGAAATCAGAATACATAGTGATTAATTTAAGATTAGAGAGTATGTTAATGTTACATATGGTCTTGAATTTTATTGATGAGTTAATAATGGGTTTCTATTCAGCTAAGAAACATGGACATGTGACACGACACGGACACACCGACAAGCTAATTTTCAAAAAATACAGGACACATGTGGGGGACACGCATGAAATATTTAATTTTATATATTTAGTATATGTTATATATATGAATATATCATTCATAGATAATAAAAAATGTAATATGACACTAATTCTTATAAATTTATATGGTTTTTATTTTATTAGTGTCTTAAGTTGTTTTGTTCAAACTTATAATTAGTTTCACATGTGTCTAATCGATAGACACTTGTGTTTAAGCAATAGACGCATGTGTCCTCCAAGTGTCCAAGAGTGTCCAGGTCTTTAAAAAAAATTTAAAAATAAGACACGTTTTGAAGAGTGTCGGACACATGTCCTAAGAGTGTCGGTCTCTGACACGAACAAGACACAAATACGCACCTTCTTAGAAGTATCCATGCTTCTTAGCTATTCACGCATCCTTCCCCTTACTTAAGACCTTTTTTATAGCGATCCCGGTTTCCCTTTCTTTATTTATTGTATCCGGACTTAGGCTCCATGAAGTTGATTGTTGTATGTGTCACGTTTACATCCTTTACTCTTTATATTTAAGTCTTGGGTTGTGTTGGGCAGGTTTGAAACAGGTTGGTTGAGCTTAGAAACCAAAAGTAGTTGCCCAGAATTTAGCCTTCACGCTCGAGCGGAGATTTTGACGCTCGAGCTAGGCCTTCTTTGTTCTTTCTATGCTCGAGCGGGGGTTTTGGCGCTTGAGCAGAAATATCCATCTCCCAGTATTTTATTCTACAGTGTTGATGCTCGAGCGGGCGTTTCGACGCTTGAGCGTGAGTTTGTGTGTGACGCTTGAGCGGGGAGTTTTACGCTCGAGCAGGGACCTGGTTCTGTAAAAATTTTGGAAGCATGTATCCGGCGCTCGAGCGGGTATTTGGACGCTTGAGCGTGAGTCTGTGTCTGACGCTCGAGCGGGGAGTTCCACGTTCGAGTAGGAAGACGTGTATATCACTCCGAGATTTAGCTTTTTGGATCACTTTTTCAATTCCATTTCTCTCTCTTACTTTTCAAAACAGCCATTGGAGAGCTTCTCTCACTAAAACCTCCACTTCTCTCCAGGAATTGATCTAGTTAGAGTAATCTCTCAACCTTTGGCCTTCGTAAAAAGGGTGTTGATCGTCGAGGGCTACATTTTGATCCGAGGGTTTTGGGATTTGGAGCATCTTCGTTTTCTTCATCTCCTTCGTTGGGTTTCATCTTTTGAGGTAGGGATTCCTACTCATTTTTATGGGCTTTGACCTAGATTTTTAGCATGTTGTTTAAATGGTTTGATTTGGGGACTTAGGGTTTCAAAAGGTATAAAAAAAAGGGTGGTTTTGTTATTTTGATTCTCAAAGATGCATTTTTGGTCTCAAAATGATGTTATTGTTGTTGGTTGTTGATATTTGAACCATTGGGTTAATATTGAGAGATGGAGGAGAAAGTCCTAATTTGTGTATAAATTAATTAGTATAATTAATTTGGGAAAGTTATGTGTTTATGAAATTGAGTCGAATATAATGAAATTTGCTCATTATGAAATAGAATGGTGTAATTGGATTTATAAATCGCTCACTTTTGAAAATGTCAATTATATATCTGTTGAGGCATTTATTATCTGTTTAGAAATAACTGCTTGGGCTATCGGTGGAGGATAGTCTTGATTGTTGTAGACACTGCATGATGATTAGGTGAATTGAAACTAATCAAGTTGTGTATTTGAATACATGGGTGCCGAATCCCGCGGATGAAATTTCTGTAAAATGGCCATTTGAATATAATAATACATGGGTGTCGAATCCCGCAGGCGCAATTTCCGTAAAATGGCAATCCAAATATATCTATACATGGGTGCCGAGTCCCGCGGATGAAATGTCCGTAAAATGGCCATAAGAGAATGAAAATACATGGGTGCCGAATTCCGCGGATGCAATTTTCGTAAAATGGCAGCTTGTAGTATTATTGGCATGAGATGTAGTCTCCCTTCGGTTATTTGGCCAGGTTCTGAGCAATGCCTTTTAAGTTGAGTTTTGTTGAGTTAGACAATTATCAAATGCTAATGTTTTAGTTATTGGTCATACTATGTTTAGCTTATCTCTACTGGGAGTTGGCTCACCCTATATGGGACATCATTTTCAAGTACAGGTAGCATGCCACCTCCAAGGATATAGCTTGGGAGGCTTGAGACTGTTGGGCTGTTTTGTGTTTTTTGTTGTATTACATGTATAGCAAGCCGAGGACTTATTTTTGTGTAGAGTTAGTACTCTCTTGTGCTAACCAAGTGTTGGCTTGAAAAGTTGTAAGCCCATAGGACATTTACTTTTGATGTCAACATGTAATACTTTTTGTAAGAATACTCTGATTTTGTAATATAATATCTCCTTTCAGTATCTTGAATGTATGAAATTATGGGTTTATTTTAAGGACGTTACAACTTGGTATCAAAGCGTACCGGGTTCGAATACTTTGGGTACATGGGAAGTGATTAGTATCACAATGGGTTTGTCTCGCTTGTTAGAGACTTATGTGTGACATTATGTGTTTATTTGACAACATGTTTATGTGATTATTGGGGTATGGGATTTAGTTTCTAGGATGTTGATTAGATCCTTGGGTTTCTGTGAGTCTTGTTGGAAAAGCACTTGATCAATGCTGTTTCTAACCGGAACTCTAGTAACGCCTCGAGACTATCATTATCCGGAAACGAAATTTGTAAGTGCTTATGTGTTTATATGCTTACGTGGAGTGAATTATAATTGTCCATGTATTAAGACGCGAGTGTTATAGCTTCGGCACAATTGTGAATGTCCTAATGTCTTCGTTACCTTTATTAGGATGTCAGGACGAGGACGAGGTGGTAGGCGTGGTAGGCCTAGGAGGCAGGAAGTGCCTATACCGGATGAGATTCCAGCGATGCAAGAGGGGGTTGGCTAGGCCAATGTGGCCGAGCCAGCTGGTCAGCAGGCTATGGGCGCCTTAGACCATGGGATAGCCGATGCTTTGAGAGAATCTATGGGCATTCTCAGAGCTGAGGTTCCAATTCAGGCCCTGGTTGTTGATGGAGGGCCTTCCTTTCAAAATAGGGGTTCTTCCGGTCTAATCCAGATGAGTTTGTTGGGGATCCAAAGGAGCCACTCAAGGCTGATAAGTGGTTAGAGCAAATGACCAAGACATTTGAGATGGTTGGCATCGAGAACGGGTTATTAAAGGTGACCTTGGCATCTTTCCAACTAAAGAGGGATACGGGTCAATGGTGGAAGTTTACGAGGGGCCGTATTGGTGGCACTTGGGAGGCTTTTGTTGATGCTTCCCAGGAGAAGTACTTAGCCCCGGCTATCTGGGAAAAGCTGAGGGACCAATTTTGTCAGCTTAAGCAGCTAGGCTTGTCAGTGGCCGAGTTTGAGGCCGCCTGTACCAATTTGTCCAGGTTCGCACCTAAGCTCATGGCGTCGGAGGAACGCCGTTGTATTGAGTTCGAGAGGAAGTTGAGGCATGGCCCCAAGATGAGGGTTGGAGGATCCATGATCTGGTAGTATGGGCGTCTTGTGGATGCCACGACCCATATGGAGTCTATGATGGAGGAGGAGGAGAGGATGAGGGGCTCCAAGAGGAGTCAGGAAGGCCAGGGGGATGGTAGGAGACAGAGGGGTTCTAACCCTCAGCAGTCCCAGAGTGCTTTAGCGAGATCTACCTTTCCAGTGCTAAGTTCAGGTTCTGGGAGAGGCAGCCACGGGGACTTCACCTGTTTCAAATGTGGTCAGTTGGGCCACAAGTCTCCGACTTGCCCACAAAGGGGAGGAGGTTAGGGAGCAGCTTCATCTTCAGCTCGACCTCAGAGCCAGAGCTAGGGCAGAGGTCGATCGTCCTCTTGTTATCAGTGTGGTCAGACAGGACACCTGAAGAGGTTATGTCCACAGTTTGGTGGTACACTTGGTGCGTCTGGTTTGAGACAGACGCAGCGTTCGCAGCCAGCACAGTCTGTTCAGGCCTCGAGGGCCAATCAGGGGGCTTCATCGTCTCAGTCTGTGTATCAGTCCTTTACTCCGAGAGGTGAGCAGGTAGATCAGAGGCCTACAGGGCGCGGGTATGCTGTTACCGAGCAGGATCTTATACCAGCTCCATCTATTGTGAGAGGTACCTTTTTGTTTTGCAACTCGGTTGCCAATGTGTTGATTGATACGGGTGCATCTCATTCCTTTATATCTGCTGCATTCGCATCTGTTTTGGGGTTGGAGTTAGCACAGTTAGTATCTCCTATTTGTGTTATATCGCCTGTTGGGGGCGAATTGATTTTGAAACATGGATGTAGAGGTTGTGACATAGAGGTCGCCGACTGCCGACTTCCTTTTCCTTTTGTAGTTATGCCCATGTCAGGATTTGATGTTATTTTGGGTAGGGACTGGCTATCATCATACCGGGCTGTTATCGATTGCTACCGCCAAAGGGTCACAGTACGTACCTTGAACGGGGAGTGTTTCCATTTCTTGGGGGATTGGGTTGGTAGTGTGTTGCCACCGGTGTATGATCCGCGAGGGCAGAGTGAGCTTAGTGGTCTTCTAACTAGCCTTATGAATAGTGAGTGTGATGAGACTGGGGTTGAGTTACCGAGAGTGATTTGTGTGTATTCGGATGTTTTTCCCGAGGATCTCGTTAGTTTGCCACCTCACCGAGAGATAGAGTTCTCTATTGATTTAGTGCCCGACACGGCACCGATTTCTATGGCACCTTACCGTTTTACTCCAGCCGTGTTGAGTGATTTGAAGATTCAGCTCTAGGAGTTATTAGATAAGGGTTTTGTTTTCCCTAGTGTTTCACCGTGGAGAGCATCGGCCCTCTTTGCCAAAAAGAAAGATGGTGCCTTGAGATTTTATATCGACTACCAGAAGTTGAATCAGGCTACGGACAAGAATAAATACCTTATGCCCCGTATAGATGATTTGTTTGACCAGTTGAAGGGTTCCCGTTATTTCTCTAAGATAGATTTGAGATCGGGTTACCACCAGTTGAGGGTCAGAGAGGAGGATATTCCTAAGACAGCATTTCGTACGCGGTATGGCCACTATGAGTTTCTGGTGATGCCATTTGGGCTTACCAATGCACCAGCAGTCTTTATGGACTTGATGAACCAGATATTCCGGAATTCTTAGATCACTTTGTGGTCGTTTTCGTGGACGACATTCTCATCTATTCACCTTCAGAGGAGGAGCACGAGGAACACTTGAGAGTGGTGCTTGAATTGCTTAGAGCCCATAGGCTGTATGCCAAGTTTGGGAAGTGTGTGTTCTGGCTAGGGGAAGTCAAATTCTTAAGCCATGTGTTTTTTGGGGAAGGGGTGTCTGTTGATACATCCAAGATTGAGGCAGTGCAAGATTGGGCACAGCCTAAGAGTGTTTTTGAGATCCGTAGTTTTCTGGGATTAGCTGGGTATTACCGCCGGTTTGTGAAAGATTTCTCCAGGCTAGCTTCGCCATTGACTAGATTGACGCGGAAAGGAGTCAAATTTGTATGGAGTGAGACTTGTGAAAAGTCGTTCCAAGAGTTGAAGGTTAGATTGACCACCGCTCTGGTTTTGGTTATTCTGGAGAGAGGTTTGGGTTATGCGGTTTATTGTGATGCCTCACGAGAGGGTTTGGGTTGTGTGTCGATGCAAGAGGGAAAAGTGGTTGCCTATGGCTCATGTCAGTTGAAAATACATGAGAGGAATTACCCTACACATGACCTAGAGTTAGCTGCAGTGATCTTCGCCTTGAAGATTGGGAGGCACTACCTTTATGGTGAGAGATTCGAGGTATTCTCGGATCATAAGAGTTTGAAGTACCTGTTTACACAGAGGGACTTGAATTTGAGGCAGAGGAGGTGGATGGAGTTCATTGAGGATTATGACTTCGAGTTGCACTCTCTCCCGGGAAAGGCCAATGTTGTGGCCAATGCCCTTAGTAGGAAATCCATTAGTGATGTTGCCTGTATAGCCATCCGAGAGTGGGAGATGTTAGGTGCACTGGGCGAGTTCGATTTGCTTCTGGGCGAATCCATTGAGGCTGCAGCCTTGTTTTCTGTTATTGCACAGCCTATACTTGTGAATCGAGTGTTAGTGGCATAGAGAGGTGACCTTGAGGTAGAATCCCTTCGAGATAAAATCTCTAGTGGGAAGGCTGAGAAGGGTTTGACTATGTATCCCGACCAGAGTGTGAGATACCGAGACAGTCTGTTTGTGCCAGAGTCTTGCTGAGAGGACGTACTCCGAGAGTTTCATCATTCATGCCTTGTGGTACATCTGAGAGGTACCAAGATGTATCGTGATTTGGGTCGCCAGTTTTGGTGGCGGGGTATGAAGAAGGATGTGGCAGTTTTCGTGTCTAAGTGCCTTACTTGTCAGCAAGTGAAGGCCGAGCATCAGAGGCCAGCGGGTTTGTTGCAACCCTTGCCTATTGCCGAGTGGAAGTGGGAGCATGTTACTATGGACTTCGTCGTAGGTCTTCCGAGGACACAGCGGGGTAGTGATGCTATTTGGGTGGTTGTAGACCGGTTGACTAAGTCAATGCACTTTAATCCTATGCGCATGAGAGATTCGGTAGATCATCTTGCCGACTTGTATATTCGGGACATAGTGAGGTTGCACAGAGTCCCAGTGTCGATCGTCTCTGATAGAGATCCTCGTTTTACTGCTAGGTTGTGACAGAGTTTACAGAGTGCCTTGGGCACTAAACTGACCTTTAGTACAGCTTACCATCCTCAGACTGACGGACAGTCCGAGCGTACTATTCAAATCCTTGAGGATATGCTTCGAGGTTGTGTCCTTGACTTTAGTGGGACGTGGGAGAGGCACTTGCCCTTGGTGGAGTTTCCCTACAACAACAGTGTAGACGTCCCCGAACGCCCCGGGAGGATGTCCCGTTCTGTTTATTTAGGTTTACTACAGTTTGGACTCTCAAATTGTCACGGTTCTAAATTTGAACCAATGAGTCCAAATCCGGCAAATCGTTTTGAGAAAACAGATTTTTTAGACAGAAGTGCCAAACATGAACTGCTTTGCCAGATACAAAGTCGTCACCTAAATATTTATTTTGGAGGCATTTAGGAAACCCTGACTCGTTGCCTAAGGCCACGTGTCCATCATCACCAAAGTTGTCTCGGCTCAGGAACTTGGGTACGATTGGGGAAGGTCAGCTATGAGCACCCCCGCTCGCCCGATCCGAAGATCGGCCTCTGCTAACCATGATATCTAGTTTTGAAAACGTTATGTGTTCTTATTCCGGTTATTAGCCTAGATTTACTATCTTCTGCGCACAGCAAATAAGTATAGACTGGGTCGCCTAAATTGGAACGAAACATTTCATGTTTGTTTGTTTGAAAATGGTTTGATGATGCTACCCGTAAGTAGGCCAAGACATGGATTTTGCCACCCTCAAGTGGGCTTAGAAAATATGGTTTTGTAACTTCCAAGTGGGCTTAAAACTCATAGTCAATGCATTATTCCAATTCAGATAACCCAACCTTCACCCACAGACACTCAGGCAGTTATATCACATAAGCATGTAGCCTCATGGTAAGCATGCTAATATGGCAACACTCACACGCATGCATGATGCTAAAGCATAAGAGCTTACCTAGTACTCCAAGCCAAACAGAAACTAGTTAGTAATCAAATGCATGATCCTAGTTCATGTTAAGATGGCTAATGCAACACATACAGAATGCAACTAGAATAGGCTCGTCTAATCTAAGAATGGCATATGATGATGCCACAGCTAACACATATTCAACTTGGAATTGAAATAAAATGCAGTTAGTATGATGCGCCGAGCCCGGTGCATGCAATACAGATGGATGGATGCACGCATGCAAATCCTCTAGATTTCAGTGGTGGAAAGGCCAATACACAAAAGGATTCAAAGCTCAACAAAGAAGGTACAAAAGGGCCAAACAAGGCCTAAGAGGGGGAGGTCGACCCCCAACACCAAAGCGACCTTAATGAAGTATCTTAAGCATGCAAATACAAGGCTTTTTTCAGTTATACACAAAGCTTAAATCAGTATGGAAGATAGGTTAAAGACTAGTGCAAGATTAGGAAAAATAAAGCAAAAGTGTTACACTTGAAGAACACTTCGAGAACAGCAAGTGCAGCCACCTTCTTCTGATCAAAACCACCTCAAAATTTGAAGAACATACCCTCAACACCTCCAAAGTCGAAGTATGGTGTAATACTATGTGTTCTAGTGCAAAACTAAGAACAAACTACACTTTTAGGCCCTCAAACACACACAAATCAAGAGAGAGAGGGAGATATATATATAGAGAGAGAAAGAGGGTGATATATATCAGAGATATATGTAATTAGGTCTGGTTTTGCTGAGCCCCTTCAAAGGAGGAGGAAGGTCTCCTTAAATAGACAAGGCAAAGTGTTAAGCTTCCAAGAGAAGCTAACAAAAGGGGTCAAGGCTTCCTAAATAAGCTAAGGCAAAGGGGCCAAGGCTTCCTTAGGAAGCTGAGACATGTGTCCAAGCTTCTTGAGGAAGCTAAGACAAAGGTCCAAGCTTCCCTAAGAAGCTAGACCAAAAGGGTGCAAAGGGTACAAATTCCTCCATACATGTGTATGGAGAACAGGTCCGTGCACTCCAGCTGGCACAGCTGGCATGCATAATGCCTGAAAAAGGCAAAAAGATGGTACCGGCCAGAAAAGGAGACCACCGGCCAAATGCATGGTCGGCCGACCACACAAAATGCCGATAAACCTCAGATAAGTGCCGACCGACCAAACATTTGGTCGGTAGGAAAAAAAGAAAGGCCGGTGGCTTCATGCCATGGTTGGTGGGTTTCAGGGGTGGCTAACAAGCCTCTTCCCACCCTCAGAAGCATAAAACACAAGTCCCTGGTGCAAAACAAAGCGCAGAACAGGCAAGTTAAGAGATCCTGAGGCAAGGTGCGCGGCCGAGGCCTCCGAGAACTCAAAACGAACACGAACATGGATGATCACCGAGCATTCGAACGGTGACATCCAAGTCTTGAGGACGGTCAAAAATGGGGTGTCTACAAACAGCTTTTAGTCCAGTATCAGTATGGCGCCGTTTGAGGCCTTGCATGGCCGACCTTATAGGTCTTCGGTTTGTTGGGTCGAGGTGGGTGATGCACCTTTGTTGGGCCCGGAGTTGGTGAGGGAAACGATAGAGAAAGTTGAGCTTATCTGTAAGAGGCTTGTTACAGCCCAGAGTCGCCAAAAGAGTTATGCCGACCGTAGGAGGAGGCCTTTGGCATTTGAGACGGGTGATCACGTTTTGTTAAAAATATCACCTAGGCGGGGTTTGATGAGGTTTGGGAAGAGTGGGAAGTTATCTCCTCGGTTTATCGGTCCCTTTGAGATCCTTGAGAGGATTGGGGAGGTTGCTTATCGTTTGGCCTTGCCGTCGCAGTTATCCAGAGTACATGACGTGTTTCATGTTAGTATGCTTCAGAAGTACGAGCCAAACCCATCACACGTGTTGGATTGGACCGACTTAGAAGTAGATGAGGATGCCTCATATGAGGAGAAATCGGTTCGGGTCTTGGATAAGCGGGAGCAAGTCTTGCGAGGCAAGACCATTCCCTTGGTAAAGGTTTTGTGGAAACATCACGGAGTGGAGGAAGTCACTTGGGAACATGAATTGGAAGTCCATGAGAAATATCCGGACTTATTTGTTCATGTGTAATCATGTTTTGAAAATTTTGTAATATTGATAAACTTTAAGAGCATTGATTGTGTCTTAAGTTGTAAAACATAGTGTATGTTTTTGGTTTATGGAAGTTTAATGTAACATTGCATATGTTGGATGCATTGTAGAAATGGAAATATATCATGAGCATTGAATATGATATAGAGTTGTTGAATATGGTATTGAAATTTGAGGAATTTCAAGGAATGCATATTTATAATGCATGTTGTGGAAAATGTTGTAAAATGCCTCTTGAAAAGAGATGAGAAGACCTAAATTTTGCATTGTAAAAATGTGGTAATTGAGAAAACTTGTTTTTGAAAAAATTGTATTTAATTTCGGGGACGAAATTCTTTAAGGGGGGAAGATTATAGCGATTCCGGTTTCCCTTTCTTTATTTGTTGTATTCAGACTTAGGCTCCGTGAAGTTGGTTGTTGTATGTGTCTCGTTTACATCCTTTACTCTTTATATTTGAGTCTTGGGTTGTGTTGGGCAGGTTTGAAACAGTTTGGTTGAGCTTAGAAACCAAAAGTAGTTTCCCAGAATTTAGCCTTCACGCTCGAGCGGAGATTTTGACGCTCGAGCTAGGCCTTCTTTGTTCTTTCTATGCTCGAGCGGGGGTTTTGGCGCTCGAGCGAAAATATCCATCTCCCAGTATTTTCCTCTGCAGTGTTGACGCTCGAGTGGGCGTTTCGACGCTTGAGCGTGAGTTTGTATGTGACGCTCGAGCGTGGAGTTTTACGCTCAAGCGGGGACTTGGTTCTGCAAAAGTTCTAGAAACGTGTATCCGACGCTCGAGCAGGTATTTGGACGCTCAAGCGTGAGTCTGTGTCTAACGCTCGAGCGGGGAGTTCCACGCTCGAGCGGGAAGACGTGTATATCACTCCGAGATTTAGCTTTTTGGATCACTTTTTCAATTCCATTTCTCTCTCTTACTTTTCAAAACAGCCATTGGAGAGCTTCTCTCAATAAAACATCCACTTCTCTCTAGGGTTTGATCTAGTTAATCTCTCAACCTTTGGCCTTTGTAAAAAGTGTGTTGATCATCGAGGGCTACATTTTGATCCGAGAGTTTTGGGATTTGGAGCATCTTCGTTTTCTTCATCTCCATCGTTAGGTTTCATCTTTTGAGGTAGGGATTCCGACTCACTTTTATGGGCTTTGACCTAGATTTTTCGCATGTTGCTTAAATGGTTTGATTTTGGGACTTAGGGTTTCAAAAGGTATAAAAAAGGGGGTTTTGTTATTTTGATTCTTAAAGATGCATTTTGGGTCTCAAAATGATGTTATTGTTGTTAGTTGTTGATATTTGAACTATTGGGTTAATATTGAGAGATGGGGAGAAAGCCCTAATTTGTGTATAAATTAATTAGTATAATTAATTTGAGAAAGTTATGTGTTTATGAAATTGAGTCGAATATAATGAAATTTGCTTATTATGAAATAGAACGGTGGAGTTGGATTTATAAATCGTTCACTTTTGAAAATGTCAATTATATATCTGTTGAGGCATTTATTATCTGTTTAGAAATAACTGCTTGGGCTATCGGTGGAGGATAGTCTTGATTGTTGTAGACACTGCATGATGATTAAGTGAATTGAAACTAATCAAGTTGTGTATTTGAATACATGGGTGCCGAATCCCGCGGACGCAATTTCTGTAAAATGGCAATCCGAATATATCTATACATGAGTGTCGAGTCCAGCAGATGAAATGTCCGTAAAATGGCCATAAGAGAATGAAAATACATGGGTGCCGAATCTCGCGGACGCAATTTCCATAAAATGGCAGTTTGTAGTATTATTGGCATGAGATGTAGTCTCCCTTCAGTTATTTGGCCAGGTTCTGAGCCATGCTTTTTAAGTTGAGTTTTATTGAGTTAGACATTTATCAAGTGCTAATGTTTTAGTTATTGCTCAAACTATGTTTAGTATATCTCTACTGGGCGTTGGCTCACCCTATATGGGACATCTTTTTCAGGTACAGGTAGCATGCCACCTCCAAGGATATAGCTTGGGAGGCTTGAGACTGTTGGGCTGTTTTGTGTTTTTTGTTGTATTACATATATAGCAAGCCGAGGGCTTATTTTTGTGTAGAGTTAGTATTCTCTTGTCCTAACCAAGTGTTGGCTTGGAAAGTTGTAAGCCCATAGGGCATTTACTTTTCATGTCAACATGTAATACTTTTTGTAAGAATACTCTGATTTTGTAATATAATATTTCTTTTCAGTATCTTGAATGTATGAAATTATGGGTTTATTTTGAGGGCATTACATTTTTTCCCAGCAAGGTGGTGGGTACGGTTGAGTAAAAGACATCACTCCCATGAGGAACTTCACACTCTTTGTATCAGAAGCACTATTAATTTATCATTAATACATGAAAACGACCAACTTCAGCGTCTTTATGAATACTTATTTGTTTACTTATTCTGGAAAATAATAGATTAGTCCTACTTTTCCAATGGAAAAACAGTTCAGTCCTATCAAGTTTTTATTATGACAATTCAGTCCTACTTTTCATAAATATGTTCAGTAAAGTCCTATTTTTCTTTTATATTCCTCCTTTACCTTTTAAAATTTTATTATGAAAATGCCATACTAGAATTTTATTGCATCAGCGCTCTCTTTATACCAAGGTTTTCAAAGGCGCAAATGAGGCGTGACTTGAGGTGAGGGGCAACAAAAATGCACAGATGCGTTCTTTTTTAGGCAAAGACTCCAGCTGTGCGCATGCCTCAATTGCAGAGGCATATGCATCTCTCTTACTTTATAGTCTTTTCACGCATCCGATGGCGAGGTTCAAGCCTTTGAGGAGTTTGATTTCAAAAATAAAGAAGGGGAAACAATAGAGTATTTACCTTGTAAGTCGATCTTCTTCAAATCAGAGTCCCAACAACTTCGAATCAGTCTTCTAATCTTCTCCAATGAACTAGGGTTTCCAGGTACGAAGTCCATGTCTCAAGTCGAGTCTCTTTCGTTCTGTTTTTTGCATCTTTTCTCTCTCTCTCTCTCTCTCTCTCTCTCTCTCTCTCTCTCTCTCTTTCATTGTTTCTCTGTTTCTATATCGTCATTTCAAATATCTATAGAAATAGTATTTATGTATCTTTCTGTTTTGGACTTATCTAGACTATGATTATTATTATTATTATTATAACTTAGTTTCTTCTTCTTTAATTTATTGTTATTATTATTAATATTTTATTCTTCTACTATTATTATTATTATTACTATTATTATAACTCACTTAAGTTATTTTTTTATTATAGTATTAATGAGAATGACTTAGAAAGCTCTTATAATACTTGAATTTATTAATTAATTTTGATTTTATGCTTAGAATGACTTTTATGAATTTTATTCGCTAATTCTTATTTGGTTTTTTTACTCTTTTTATGCTATATTAAATTAATTTTGTATTTTATAAAAATTGAAAAATTCAAAATTCAAAAGGCTTACTCCTTGAGGCCTACACCTCGCCTCAACAATGGTAAAACGCCTTGCCTTTCACTTTCGCCTTTAAAAGCATTGCTCTATACAATGACTCACTCTAGCTTTGTTCATGTGACATTGATGTCAAAGAAAATGGGAGCACCCTACTCTTGTATTTCTTGCTTCATCTGCTTTGGGAGCAAAAATGATAGCTTGTTTTATAGCTAACTCCTGGCATTTGCAGCAAAAATGTGTTGTCAATATCAGTATACTCATAGCTCCTTCTTGGTGAAGATGCTTGTAGACACCCCATTTTTGACCGTCCTCAAGACTTGGACGTCACCGTTTGAACACTCGGTGATCACCCATGTTTGTGTTCGTTTGGAGTTCCCGGATGTCTCGGCTACGCGCCTTGCCTCAGGATCTCTGAACTCGACTGTTTAGTGTCTGGTTTTGCACCAAACACTTGTGTTTTGCCTTGGAGGGGCAGGGAATGCCTTGTCAGACATCCCCACACACCACCGGCAGTGGCTAGAGGCCACCGGCTGGTTTTTGCTGCCATCGGCACTTTTTGTTGCCGGTCGGCACTATTTGTTGCCGGTCGGCACTCAATTTTATCAAAATGACATTTTTGGCCGGCCGACTACTGTGCATCTGCTTTTGCAGATATTTTGTCACAGCTGTCTTGCTTTTGGCTCCCCTCCATACACGTGTATGGAGGGATCTCTCTCTTGGAAGCTTGTCTTGTAAGCTTTACAAGACAAGAAGCTCTATAAGAGAGAGCCTTGTCTCTTGGCTTTAGGGTTAGAGACTTGAGAGCCTTAAGATATTTTTAGACAGCCTTTTTTAGGTTTTTAGTTCTAGGGTTAGAAACCATACACTTTCTATCTCTATATCTCCCCCTTGTGTGTGTTAAATTGTGTTTGTGTCTTACTATTGCACACAAACACATAGTGTTTCACCTTCACTTAGCTGCTGAGGTTTTAAGAGGTTGATTTTGAAGTTTTGGAGCTGTTTTCAACCTAGAAGGAGCTGTTGGAGCACCATTGTTAAAGGGGTCTTCAAGGGTAACAATTTTACCTCTTTATTCCCCAATCTTGCATTGTATTTCTACCTGTCTTAAATTCGTTTTTGAGCTTGGTGTATAATACAAAAAAGTTCTGTTTTTAGGCCCTCTAAATTGTTTGTTTAGAGTGTTTTGTGGTTTGGAGGTGTTTGACCCCTCTTAGGCCTTGAAAGACCCCATTTTGAACCATTTTGAGTGAGTTTCGAGACTTTGGTGTTTGGGCCTCTTCACCACTGAAATCTTGAGGGATTTCAGTGGTGGAGATGGTGCCTTGAAGTCTCCAAAAGGAAAGGGCCACCCCCTCTCCTTGTTGTCCTTGAAATGGACCCCTTTTGGCCTCTTGAGAGAGCATCATGTTAGAGTGTGTATTGATCATATCTTGGCTGTTTTCCATGCTATTATGCCATGATATAACCTTGTTGTGTGTTGGTTTTGGTACACCATGCATGCTTAGCATACCTACCATGTAATGCCATGTTATTGCCTTAATATGCCTTAGGTTGTTAGCCTTTGTTCTAACATGTTTTAGGCTTAGCCTTGTGAAGCTTGTGTGCTTATTTTGCCATGCTAGAGGTTTGTCCATAATTGTTTGGGTCGGATTTGGCATGCTTAGTATAGCCCCTTTGTATTTTGGCTTGTTGGCCTCAAGTGTGTGAGTATATAGCATGCATTACTTGCTTCATTCTAATGATTTGGCATCATTTATAGCATAATTTCAGAGCTTATAGCATGCTTGTATGCTTGCCTTGGACACCTCTTTAATGCTTTGAAAGCTTGTGTAGCATGTTCCATGTTTTGGCTATTGTGCATGCCTTTGATTGTGAGCCGCTTAGATGCCATCTAGGGGGTCCCCTTTGCATGGTCTAGGTCTGCCTTGAACCTATTTTAAGTCCTCTTAGCCTTATGAGGCTTGGTTGGCTTGGTCATGGTTCAAGCCCCCTTTGACTTGCTTCAAACACTTGGGCCATTTGTTGCATGTTTGGCTTGACTTGTTGCTTGGTTTAACACCATTCTAACATGATTTTCAATGCTTATGTTGCATGCTATATGTCCATGATTACCTTCTTTCAAATGTGTTTGAGAATTGTCCACCTTGTGCCTAAGTATTGGCCTTCGATCATGTGTATGTGTGCATGTGTATTTGGTCCCTTATTATAGCACTTTGGCCATTGTTTTAGGCCTATTTAGAGTTGCCTAAATCATGTATAAGTCCACCTTTTCATAAGTTTGCATTGCCTCATGTTTGCTTGTATGCTTGCATAAGTGTCTTGCCATGCCATGTTGCATCCTTAGCTTGCATGCCTAGGTTGCAATGCATCTTGCATGCATGCCTTATTCCTTGACTTGGTGATAGGAATTGGGCCTTGGTTTGTTTGTTTGGTTTGCATTTCATTTGACATGAAAGTTGCACACTTGGTCCTTTAGGCCATCATGCATGGAAATGCGTGATTGGTGGTCCGAGAATCGAGACACATGCCCCTTTGAGTTACAAACATGATAGGGAGCATGATTAGTGCATACATTGCTTAAAATTGTATTGCCATGCAAGTTCTGTCCTCTGCTGCTGTGAGTTGCAGGTTCTGCAGGCATTCTTTGCCGACCGGCAGTGTACATTGCCGACCGGCAGTGTACATTGCCGACCGGCAATCATTCTTCTGCCGATAACTTCATTTTGTGCCGATGACCGCATACCACTGCCGGTGGTAATTTGATTCAGCCGGTGGTGAACCCCACTATACAGAGAGGCATCTTTGAGACTTTGGCAGTCTTCAGAGGGGCAGAGCAGGGAAAACAGAGGCAGACTATGCATGGCGGTGCACTTCGAGCAAGACCCGAGCACGCACTGCATCTGGCCCTCCCCCCGAGGCGGTTTACTGTTTTTCTTAGCTTAGTTAATTTGTTAATTAATTAGGCAATTTGTAATATTTAATTAGCTTGCGTAGTTAATTAATTTGTATTTATTTGGTCCCTCCGAGTGAGGGCAAATCTGTAATAAGTGTGGGTGAGTAGTGTGTATGTCTTCCAATCCCCACTTCTTTCTCCCCTTTTATTTACCTGCTTTGATGGTTAGTACTAGGGCACGTCTAAATTAGCATACCTCATGCAATGCATGCGTGCATTCATACATTTGCTTTGCATGCACCGGGCTCGGCGCATCATTCTAACTACATCTGTATTTCAAATTCCAAATTGAATACATGTTGGTTGTGCATTTTCACATGTCATTCATAGAATAGCCGAGCCTACTCTAGTGACATTTTGTATGCGATGCATTAGGCACTTAACATGGACTTGGATCATGCATGTCTGCTAACAAGTTCTTTGTTTTGGCGTGGAGTACTAAGTAAGTATTTTAAAATGCTTTAGCATCTCGCATGCGTGTGAATGCTATCATGACAGTATGCTTACCATGTGGCTAGATGCTTATGTGATAAACTGTTTGAATGCCTGTGGGTGAAGGTTGGATTGTTTGAGTTGGAAAAACTCGTTGAAATCCGTATTTTAGCCTACTTGCGAGTAGCAAATTCCAAAGCGCTTTTCAAAACAAACGGATATGCAATGCTTATTTCCAAATTAGACAATCTAGTCTATACTTGTTTGCTGTGCGCATAACATAGTAACGCTAGGCTAAATAATTGGAATAAGAACACGTAACGTTTTCAAAAACGGATATCACGATTAGTAGAGGCCGATCTTCGGATCGGGCGAGAGGGGGTGCTCATAGCTGACCTTCCCCAATCGTACCCTAGCTCCCGAGCCGAGACAACTCCAGTGATGACGGACATGTGGCCTTCGGCACCGAGTCAGGGTTTCCTAAATTCTCCCATTAAAAAATATTTAGGTGGCGACTCTGTATCTGGCAAAGCAGTCCATGTTTGGCACTTCTTTTCAAAATCTGTTTCTCAAAACGATTTGCCAGATTTGGACTCTTTGGTTCAGATTGAGAACCGTGACACAAATCGAGTCCGAACTGTAGTGGAGGCCCGCGGGCGCGTCTACAATTTCTAGCGACTCTGTTGGGGATTTAGAGAGCTTGACTCGAACTCGTGATATCCTGTTTTGATCTCATTTATGTGTCTCTTTGCATTACATGTGCATAGGTGCGCCTAGGAACACAGTGTTTTCCATCTGCCATTCCTGAACGGTTTGCCAGAGGCTTGTCTTGTCAAGGCATGACCATAAGGCTGATCGGTTATGGGCTCCGACAGTATGGGAACACAAACCCTGGTTTTTATCGGGGCACCCTTTTTGACCATTCGACCTAGTGCATATTCGGAATCCATAGTGACCATTCCAAGCTACGACAGTTTGCTTACCCGATTATAGGTTGTTTGAAACCGCTGCGTGCGTAGTGAAACCCTAGCTCCTGACAAAATAGGACAGGGAAACCCTAGCCCAACATAGGGGTGTTTTGGCTCTCATTTGCTTGCTATGTGCTTTTTGGAGTTAGCCTCTACAGGAATGCATATATCAGTTTGCAAGTCTGGGTATCAGGCCTGTGGGCATCAGTGTTTTGAGAATCAGTTATCTGCGGGTATCAGGGTTCAGTTTTGAGAACAGTGATTTCTGGGGAACAGTGATCAGCAGTAGAGTACAGTTGTTCAGCTACACCCGTGATTGATCTGTTTGGGCTGAAATGCTGTTTGTTTCTCCTTTCAGTTCAGAGTGTCCAGAGAATTGATACAGAATAGCTAGTGCTCTCCCTCGCCGAGGCAGGGCTTATGATGACGCAGAATTCAGAAGAGATCGTAGTTATGACGGCTGCATTGGAGCAGGGGATCACTCTGCAAAGTGAGGCCAACACTGATGTGTCACATCCACCCAGGTCGCCTGTTGTGCACCCGGTCTGGGCACCCCAGTTATATCAGGCTCGCGAGCCTACTACATTTGAGCTAATGGGGATGATAGGTGATCTCCAGAGGTCTGTGGCGGATCTCGCCTATGGAATGTCAGCTTCACCACCAGCCGCACCGTATGCCGGGAGTTTTGTACCCCAGGAGCCTTCGCTGTTGGGGCGAATTGTGATCGAACTTAGTCAATCGGAGATGGCCTCCAACTATGGTAATGACATATCAACATCAACTGAAACCCCCGATCAGGCTGAGGCCAGAGGAAAAGACAAAATGAAGGCAGATGTCGATCCCATTGAACAACTGCTGTGGGCAGTCGAGGCTTTGAAAGCCGGGGGGATGAACAAGCAACAGATATCCGCAGTTGTGGTAAAAACTGTGGAGGATGCTTTCCCCACTCCACCTGAGGGTAGTTCAAGCCAGTCAGAAAATCGGGATAGGCCCCGTCATGCCAGAACAGTTCCTCCTGTTCCCGCCCCTGCACCCGGGAAAGATCAGAAAGCCAAGGTGGCGCCTGCCGACCCTTTTTCTTGTGCGGCTAGTAAAAGCGCTCAGACTCCGAAGTACCTGCCCCGAGGACGCATGACCTTTCATGCTCTCTACATGCCTTTGTCCAAGGCACTTCAGATCCTCGCCGAAAGGGGGCACCTTAAACCCTTGGAGCCTCGGCCTCTCCCGAAGAATCTCCCTGCCACGCATGATGCTGCTCAGTACTGCGCGTACCACCAGCAGACAGGCCATGCTACCGACAATTGCTTCCGCCTCCGTCATGAGGTGCAAGATTTGATTGACAACAAGGTTATCCTCCCACCTACCTCAGCCAAGTCCGTTACCACCCAGTTATTAGATTTTGAGGACACAGATACTGCAAGTATGTAATCAGAAGGTGAACCACCTGCGGGCGACATCTGAATGCATTTTGAATGTGGCGTCTGGCACGCATTTTTGAGTGGCTATGAACGCTAGCTTTGTAAATTCTGGCTTGGGTATCGAGTCAGTCTTTTGTTTTGAGTCTGTCTCTTTGTCTTGGGTCAGTCTTTTTGCTTAAGGGTCTGTCTTGTTGTAGCGAGTCAGTCCCCTTTGTATAGAATACCAGGTGATTCCGGGGTTGTTGCCTCGAACACCGTTTTGTCTTGTAATTACCTGTTTTTGTTTTTGAGTCTGTTTCTGCCAAGAGGCCAGTTACACCAACAAATCTAAATGAAACAGCTGTTGCTATCTCACTTTCATGCTTGCTTTCAGTATAAGTGCCAGAGGATTTGAATGGACTGACAGTACATCTCGCCTGCTCTCCTGTGCGCCAAACTCATTGCATTGACCTAAGTTTTTCAAAAAACCCTTTTGAACACTGCGGTGATAAAAACGAAGAGGAAGGAATTCCTCGGGTTTTGCAAAATTTTGATCATTTTGAGAGAAAGAGAGACGTGCTAAGCCTTTTTATGAATGAAATCATGCTTGTCGGCGTGAGTACTGAGAAGGATCCTGGTCTGATCCAGATTGGTTCCACACTATCTTCGACTCAAGCGATTCATCGCTTTCTTAAAAACTTTCAAAAACAAATGTTTTACACGGCCCTGTGAAGACTTGTGTGGAATCGCTCTTGAGATTGTGCAGCCTGGGATCGCTCTTAGCCTCGGGATTCAACCCATCCGTTTCGAACCTTGAACCCGTTCAGAAAGTTCAAACGGTCAAACGTCATGCAAGGTCCGTGTGGCCAGATCAGGAGCAGCCCTCGAACGAGAGGCAACAAAGTCGAATCAAAGAGTAAATCTCACCCAAAGGAGCTCATGGAGCAGCCATGACGGAGTCTCCTACAAATCATTGCAACAGCCGTTCTCCTAGACACAGAGAGACTGCAACTCCAAAAACCATTTGGCATGGACTTGTTACACTTTTACCCTTTGAGAGGCTCGCTGGGCCGAAAACCCGGAAGGGCAACCCAGGCAAAAGTTAGAGCAAGAGAAAAATACAAAAAATATACAAAAAAAGAAAAGGCAGAAAAGAAAAGAAAAGAAAAAAAAAAGAAAATGCAAAAAAAAAAAGGAAGAAGAAAATGAAAAGAAGCTCGCAAGGTCGAAAACCAGCATCGGGCGCCTTGGCAAAAGTTAGAGCCTGAAAAGTGAAGGTTAAAATACCCGAGTGTACCTTAACCGGAACTACGTAAGGCTTGATTCCCATGTTTGGGATACGTAGGAAACTTCATTATGAAGTCCAGCCCCCAACGCTTTCATAGCGTCTCATTCCATGCAATGGTTCTGATTTCATCCCAAAGTCCAGTCGCCAACGCCTTCCAAGGCGACTGTGTCCATATATTTGTTGTGACCGTCTTCGTCATCTCTGTGTCCAAGAGCTCGACCACCACCAATGAAGACTGTTTGCGGACTGCTGCGGCATCATCCAAACAAGGGGCAACTTTCCATTGCCACGAGCCGTCGCGAGACGCCATTCAAACCAGGGGCCACTTTCCGTTGCCATCCATCCAGCCCCCTTTTAAGCCAGGGGCAATTTTCCATTGCCTCCGATCCGAGGTTGCGCATCTCGAAGAGTAAGTTCCATGCTCGTTGAGCATCAGCCATTTGCAAAAATAGTTTTTGAAAATTTTTACTGAGGTTGACTATTTTCTCAAAAGCTATTCCATTTCCCAAAACTGGACCATTTTCTTGGACCCAAAAGGGAAAATTTTCAGTGCTTACAGCCTGACTTGCATGGCTTTCAAATCAAAAATCGAACAAGTACGTTAATCTGACTCTCATTTTGATCAAAACTGTTTTAGTAGAAAGCAAAAACGAAAAAAATGGTCAAAATGATGAACTAGGGGCACAGTTGAGTCAGGCGTTCTGTCTTTCCCCCGTCATCGACGTACTTGCCAAGAGGGCACTCTACCCACCAGAAGAAATAGCTGTGAGCTAATGGCATTAGGCATGAACCCGCAACTTCCTATTCACTCATTAACCACCTTGGGGAGGGACGAAAAATGAGAGAATAAAGAATAGAGAGGTGTAAGTTGAGAGGAAAAGCGATCCAAAGGGTTTTGAGAGAAAAACCGAGCTTGAGTGCCAGAGTGATGTGAGAATCACAAATCAGAAAGGGTGGGAAACAGTACCCAGAGGAACTGGCTCCTCGTGATTTGAGGTCCCCGTTTTCGTTGACGCGGCTGTGTATCGTGTCTTTTGTTTTGTTTACCTCAACCTTTGTTTTGGGACTTTTCCGAGCGTGTCTCGTTATGTTTAGGTCGTGTACCCTTTTGTTTGAGTCCTCCCCGCTGTGTTCAGTTGTAGGCTCGATACCCTGGTTTGAAAAACCCTTATTCAATTTCAAAAATCGTTTATACTCAGAATGCTGTGCCATTCTTTATATTTGAGTATGCTTCAACTCCAACCGGTTCCGCCTTTGAGCTCCGTCTTGTCAGATTGGGCCGTTCACTCAGGATTTGCTGTGTGCATAATGAACCGAATGCTTTGTTATGGGCCGTATGCAGATTAATCCCCAGTAGAGCAAAGGCTATGTGTCCAGAATCAGGCAGTGGGTTGCTTGGGTTATTATGCTGTTGGCTGTTTAGTTATCTGATTATTACAGTGCAAGTGTTCAATTTTCAGACAACCAATCAATTTCATTTACATTGAGGTGTAATATGGTGTGATGCAATGCAATACATGAGATATGCAAATGTAACACTTTTTAAGCAAAAAATTTGTTCATTTCACAACCTTTTCAAGTACACAAGTTTTGAGGAAAACAAAAATCTGCCTGCGGCAGTACAAGGTAATCTAACTACCAATAAAAAGGAAAAGTACAGGAAAGAAGAAAAACAACAAAATCTGTATCCGTATCCAGCGACTCCGAAGGCTATCGGTCTGTCCTAGTCCTCTTCCTGGACGAAGGTCTAGGAGCATCATCAGCATCGTCGTCAGAGCCCGAGCTAGTGCCGCCTCCGGCCCGAGCTAGTGCCAATCAGCTCGGTTATGTCCAAAATCCAACATCTTCTGTTCTTCAAATGGCCATCCAAAATTGTGGGACCTCCTGACACAAGAAGGCGAGACAGGCGGTGTGAATATCACAAAGATCACGGTCATGATACGGACAGTTACTATGCCTTGAAAGACCACCTTGAGGAATTGGTGCAAGATGGTCGGCTCCAGCAATATGTCCGAAAGAGCGCAATCAAAACAGTTGCCCTTCAACAGGATTCACCTCCGCACGGCGTCATTCACATGATATATAGCCTTCCAACGCTTCTTACCGTGCACGCAATTTAGTCAGTCCCCCAAAAGCAACGCACACCAACGAAACGGCCCCATGAAGCTCCGAGTATTATCTTCGATGATTCGGATCTTATCGGCATAACACTCCCCCACATTGATCCATTGGTCATTGAACTACACGTAAACTGATTTACCGTTGAACACGTCCTCATAGACCAGGGGAGCACTTCGGAGGTTATGTATTACGAGACCTTCATCAAACTCAGCATCAATGAATCTGACCTGTCTCTGGCTCCTTATCCATTATTCAGCTTCAGCGCAAGTCCAGAGTACCCGTTGGGGAAAATCACACTACCCATTCGAGCGGGCTCCCAAACAGTGGATGTGAAATTCTTGGTCGTCAAGCTCCCTTCGCCGTATAATCTCATCATGGGGCGAACTTGGTTACATACTATTCAGGCTATGCCAAGCACCTATCATCAGGTGCTACACTTCCCGACCGAACACGACATTAAGCGAATCCATGGTTCCTAGCAATCTGCACAAGAATGTTATCTCCTTTCTGGAAAGACACCAATGGAGTCGCAGGTCAACTCCACTGAAGTGCCGAATCGAAATAGCCTCAACGGTGTCAGACGGCTCCCTAGCGAAAAGCCACGGAAGCCCTAGACGATACCAGCAGCAACTTGCTAAGTCATATAATCAACGCGTTCAGCTGCGCCGCTACACACCGAGAGAGTTGGTCCTGAAGGCACTTCCAGCTGACAAGAAACCGGCTAATGGAAAATTGGGTCCTAACTGGGATGGCCCCTTTTAGATAGATTTCATTGCAGGAGCTGCGGCATATCGGCTCAGAGATATGTTAGGAAGGAGTCTGCCACGGTCCTGGAACTCGACGCACTTGCGAAAATTCTGTCATTAAACCCGACTTGTGGGGAATAATCTTAATTCTAAATGGTTCGCCATGTACACATTCCACTTTTGTAATGCAAGGATTCTTGTTGAAAAGTTATGATTCCACTCACTGCGAAATCCAGTTGAAAAGTGCTCCGACGAAAAAGCCTTCGGATTCGAAGAGCCCTTCGTGGATATCACGATTGGCCAAATAAAGACTCCGGATTCAAAGCCCCATCGGCGCAGGATGTCTTTGGGCCAACACTCCAAATTCGAAGCCCTATCGGCGCATGACGTCTTTGGGCCAATAAAGCCTCCAGATTCAGAGCGCCCTTCGTGGATATCACGATTGGCTAAATAAAGACTCCGAATTTGGAGCTCCATCGACGCATAACGTCTTTGGACTGATAAAGCCTCCAGATTCGGAGCGCCCTTCGTGGATATCACGATTGGCCAAATAAAGACTCCGGATTTGGAGCCCCATCGGCGCATGACGTCTTTGGGCCGATAAAGTCTCGTGATTCAGAGCGCCCTTCGTGGATATCACGATTGGCCAAATAAAGACTCCGGATTCGGAGTCCCATCGGCGCATGACGTCTTTGGGCCAACACTCCAGATTCGGAGCCCCATCGGCGCATGACGTCTTTGGGCCGATAAAGTCTCCGGATTCAGAGCGCCCATTGTGGATATCATGATTCGACAAATAAAGACTCTGAATTCGAAGCCCCATCGGCGCATGGCGTCTTTCGGCCGATAAAGCCTCCAGATTCGGAGCGCCCTTCATGGATATCATGATTGGCCAAATAAAGACTCTGGATTCGGTGCCCCATCGGCGCATGACGTCTTTAGGCCAAGACTCCGGATTCGGAGCCCCATCGGCGCATGACGTCTTTGGGCCAATAAAGTTTTCGGATTCGAAGCTCCCTTCGTGGATGTCACGACTGGCCAAATAAACACTATGGATTCGAAGCCCCATCGGCGCATGACGTCTTTGGGCCGATAAAGTCTCCGGATTCAGAGCGCCCTTCGTGGATATCACGATTGGCCAAATAAAGACTCCGGATTCAGAGCCCCATCGGTGCATGACGTCTTTGGGCCAAGACTCCGGATTCGGAGCCCCATCGGTGCATGACGTCTTTGGGCCGATAAAGCCTCCGAATTCGGAGCACCCTTCGTAGATATCACCCTCTCCTCCACGATCGGGTTGGATTGACTCACCGCACGCGGCTCGGTGGTTTGAGCCTTCTTAAGCTCCCTAAGCTCACGCTCGGCCTTCTACGCGGGAGCCTCCAAACTACGAATTCTTTTGTCCTTCTTCTCTATTTCTCGTCGCGCGGCGCGCAGGTGCATGCCGACTTCATAAGCGGTGTACAGCCACTTCACCGCCCCGTGAATGCCTTCTCAAAATACTTCAAAATCTTGTCGTCAAACCATCGATTGTTGGACTTCTGGTGGAAAAATCTTTCGGGCAAACTCCACCGCCATACTCGAATCCTTAATGATGGAATCCGCCTCCGTCATCGATTTATTCCCCATGAAAACCGCAAAACTCAATGGTCGTGGCGCCGCGTCTGGTTCGTTCCTCGATCGAGGCCACGAGGAGCTTCCCCGTTGCTGTTTTTCCTTTCGGGGTGATCTGCTTCGACGACTTGGAGGCTGACGTTTTTCCCGTTCTTTGGACGCCCTACCTCCCACACGAGAGGGTACGCTGCTGTGATTCATTGCAGTATCAAGCTCAGCCAAAGTTTGCGCTTCTCCTCTACTATTGAAGAAAACTCTATTCGACATTCGCACTTACCCAACTCCACGCGACTTCTTGTTTTAACTTGAGTCTGAACACAATAAGTGGAGTCACTGGTGCGAAGAGTCCATCCCATTTATTCCTAATGTATGCAGCGCACCCGAGGTGACACCACTAATGCGAAACTGCAAAAGTCTAGTACCAATCGATTCATGTCGCAGCCATTCCATGAACTAGTCATATTTGGCTTCTGAAGCTTATGCTCTGGCTGGAGCAAAGGCATATTTATTAATTTGATCGGCCAAGTATTTAAACCCAGTGTCGATCGATTCATGCCTCAGCCATTCCATGAACAGGTCATATTCGGCTTCTGAAGCTCATGCTCTGGCTGGGGCAAGGGCAGATTTATGAATCTGATCGGCCAAGTATCTAAACCCAATGCCGATCGATTTATGCCATAGCCATTCCATGAACTGGTCATATTTGGCTTCTAAAGCTCATGCTCTGGCTAGGGCAAGGGTAGATTTATTAATCTGATTGGCCAAGTATTTAAACCCAGTGCCGATCGATGCATGCCGCAGCCATTCCACGAACTGGTCATATTCGGCTTCTGAAGCTCATGTTCTGGCTGGGGCAAGGGCAGATTTATTAATCTGATCAGCCAAATATCTAAACCCAATGCCGATCGATTCATGCCATAGCCATTCCATGAACTGGTCATATACAGCTTCTGAAGCTCATGCTCTGGCTGGGGCAAGGGTAGATTTATTAATCTGATCGGCCAAGTATCTAAACTCAATGCCAATCGATTTATGCCACAACCAGTCCATAGACTTCAAGAATTTCTACTTTTTGTAGTTAAAATTGCCTAATCATCTAGTCGGCAAGTGTACATGAACGTTTTATCCAAAATAGCAACACAACAATACCATTCATTAATAACACAATTTAGCACAAATAATAGCAAAGTACAAAAGAAATTTTTGTTAAGTAAATTGGGTACAAATTGTAGTCATTTTACATATGAAAACTACTAAACAAAAAGCTGTAAAGAACTGAAAATTACCAAACAAAAAGCTGCAAAAATACATGAAAATCCTAAAACAAAAACAAGAGTCGCCCAAATTAGTCCTCGAAGTCAGACTCTGGCTCAACATCCACTTGCTCATATGGAATTGGTGTAGCCAATGTCACATCAGCGGTAGCAAGGGCTTTGAGTCAGCCGTGTTTGAATCCCCGATTTTCAAATTTGGGGACTTCGTCTACATATTCGGCAAAAGCAGCATTTTTTCCGGCGTCAAATGCCCTGGAGGCCTCTAGGTCGACTGCTTCCTTCGCCTTCTTTATTTCTTCCATCTTAGCCTCCAATTTAGAGATCGCCTCCTGGGCCAATTTAAGCGCATCGTCGCTCGCATCCACCATCCTCTCGGCGACCGATCTCAATTATTCAATGTTACGGGCTCTCTCCATCTCGGCCTCAGCGCGGGTGCCCTCCATCTTCACCCTCAAAGCCTCAAACTCGGCCCTACTCCTTTGGCCCTCAACCTCCGTTTGTAAACGGCCAATCTACTCGACGGCATCATGATGGCGACGACCCACCTCGGCTATCCTTCCGATGGTCTGCAAAACAAGAAGTTAAGACCAAACAATATTTGCGTAAAGCGAAAAGAAAAAGTCAAGATATATACCAAAAGAGCCGATTGTGCGGCCAACGCTATTGCAACCAGATCTGGCTCTACCCGAAAAGTTGCCTTGTTAGCAGGCAGTGAAACGGACGTAGCCATGCTGAGTGCGATCGCTGGATCTTTGATTACCGAAGCATCGAAGGGGATCGGGGTGTTTTTTATCTTCGGTTGAATAAAAAAAGGTACAATCACATCCGATTACTCCAAACGAGGTCGTTTGTCGGCGCAGTCTTCTTCTGAGCCGGCCTCGACCTCGGCAGGGCGCTTCTCTACCCTTTGCTCAGCCTCTACACTAGCCTGCACAATCGTCTTGGCCTCAGCACTTTGGTTTTTTGCCGTTCCCTCCTTAATAACAGCAAGGAGGGCTGAGATCTGCCAACAGTCAGGGAGGGCTGAGATTCAGCAGCCCGAATGGCCTCCGCTCTTCACCGTGTGGCCATCCTTTCCGCGTTCGCCATCTTGGCAAGTTCAGTGAGGCTTAACCCAGCCATATCTTCTGGGTACACGCCGGAAAGGTCCTCTAGACCGTGAAAAATATCGTCAAGTAGAAGGTCCTCTCGGCCCGAAGTGGACGGAGGGTCGACTGAATTGAGGCCGACTTCTTCAAATGCTAACTTCAAAGCCTCGTCGACTTCGGCTTCGAACTGGTCTAACTCGGCTGCCTCAACTACTTCCAGTCGCTCCGAATCTTATCCCTCGGAACCGACTTGCCTCAAATTTTTGAAATCAGTCAAGATAAGGGCGGAAAGAAACTCCTCACCCTTTGGAATTGAGATGTTTTCTGCCGCCGAAAAGGTCATATAAGTCGGCTCATAGCAGAGCAGAACGTGAGCCGCCCTCTCCTATTTCTGAAGACTCGGTCGGCCGAAATATTTGAGCGCAACCTTGATTTCTGAAAAAACAGCGTCGTTGGTTGAGGTCAAGACTTTCTTCAAATCATTTCCTGCACAAGCAAAACCATGAGGTCCTGAAAATGAAGCTTTATAAATATAACAAAAAATAAATAAATAAAAGAAGCTATACGGTCACCTGGTTCGCTCCTCCGTCTAGGAATAGGATCGAGGCGATCCTCACCTTCACCGAATTCCCAGTTTCCTTGGACGACGACCATAACATCATCGACTCGCTTCCCAGAGCTAGAAAGCATAGTCACTAGTTTATGGTCGGTGTCTTTGGCCCTAAGGAAATAACGCCCGTGCCAGCCAGAAGACTTGGCCAAGGTGTAATAATGCCGAATAGCAGGAATGCCAAGGTTAAGCCTAAGGCGACGGTTTAGTGCGATAATCCCCAGCACGATTCTAAAGAAGTTGACATTGGGTTGGGAAGGGATTAAGCCCCAATGGCGAAACACGACCCTAAGGAGTAGGTGAAGGGGGAAACAGACTCCACCCTCTGCGATTGATAGGAGAGGGAAGACGATCGTGATTTCATCAACCCTCTCCATATCAAGGATGTCGTCTGTCACAAGTGACAGACAAACGTCATCAGGAATGGAGAAATGGCGTCGGAAGCCAAAAATTCGATCCGATGAGAAGAGATCTTTTAAATGTTTTGCCATTTCCCCCCAGCCAATAAGAATATGCTAAGACAAAAACAAAGCAAGAAAAAAGATTCAAAGCAGAGAATGAGAGAACTTACAGAAGGCGAAGAGGATAGAGAAGAAAAGGAAGTTACAGAGGTAATTCGGAAGGCAGTCCAGCGACGAGCGTCTAAAAGCGTGTATGTATTTGAAAAGACATTGAAATTTTAAATCACAATAAATAGAAGTGTACGAAGAGGCAGGAAGTTGAAATGATAAACGAGAAGCGTGTGTTTAGATATTTGCGTTGGAATATGGTTAGCCGCCGAATTTCGGCTCTGACTTTTCGAGTTCGAAGCCAAACACTCCAGCCAACTGTCGTTAGTGGAGTGCTTGGGGGGCAATTGTGGAGGCTGAGTATTGGGAGTCGTAGAGATTCCAGATAGTCAGACTTGGGAGAGTCAAAATATATGGCACTCGGTGTCGTCTCGCACGCTCGAATCCAACCCTACTCGGCCAAATAACCGGTTAAGCAAGGGGCTGAGTGAAGAGCGGTTTGCTACAAAACATGCCGAATAGCAAATTGAAAATGGAGCTAATCCCGAGGCCCAAGAAAGAAAATATATAAATAGAAGAACATCAGCCAGAAAGAGGTATGTGAGAACCATTTCGCTTAACTTAAAATGCAAATAATCTTGAGTGCAGAGACTGACTAGTCTGTCGAAGTGCTAATTCCGGCACCCCAGACCGGAGTGTTTATTCATTTTCAGGTGACCAGCTGAGGATCACGAGCGTCCCCCAGGATTAGAAGAGTATTTCCAAGCCACTTCTCCACATTGTTATATACAAATTATACTTGGCAAATAGAGAGCTACATCCAAAACTAGAATAAGAGAAACCATTAATTTGAAATGGGTACCTTTTTGATTGGCACCGGGGTGTCCGGATCAAAACCTAACTAATCCCCAGGGGTGCACAGGCCCTCGGCAAGGAGTTTCTTGCAAGTGCACCACAGTTAATTCAAGAGTTTTGCCCCAGTCAGATGGTCTTAAGGAATTGTTAGCACCTAAGAGGCTTCGACCCCTAAACCTTGGAGGGAGTACACCCTCAAGACCTAAGGCCTTGCTACCAGGCCAACCCCTTGGGTTTTTTTTTTTTTTTTGAAATGGGTACATTGTCCACGAAGGTATCATCAAAAGTAGAGTGCCAATCATTATAGTTGGGGTACTAATCATTAGAAATAGACATCTCGAGAGCTGAGACAGGGAGATCCTTGATCTCATTTTCTCTTCATTTTGGTAGTGGATGTGTTAGGAAGGATGGTGGATAGGGCTAAAAAGGCAGGTCTGTTTGAAGGTCGGTAGAGACAGGATTAGTTTGACACATCTGCAGTTTACAGATGACACTATTTTCTTCTATACGGGGGACGAGAGTCAAATGGTTAACCTCTCTTTGGTGGTGAGGCTTTCTGAGGTACTCTCGAGTCTTAGGGTAAATTTAGAGAAAAGTAGTGTAGCGGGTATTAATGCAGATTTAAGTAAGATTCAGTGAGTGGCTGAGTTACTCGGGTGTGGTATTGAGACATTTCCAATGAAGTATTCGGGACTCCCATTGGGAGGGGCAACCCAAGAGGTGAAGTGTTTTGGAATCCAGTTGTGGAAAAAATAGGTAAGAAGTTATAAGGGTGAAGTAGGGCTTTTACTCTCCCGAGGGGGTAGGTACACTTCGGTTAAGATAGTGCTAAATGGAATTCCAATTTATTTCTTTCATTTGTTCAAGATTCCGGTCAAGGTGGAAAAATCTTTAGAAAAGTTGATGCTGGATTTTCTTTGGGAAGGGAATGATGATGGAAAGAAGGATTATGTGATGAAATGGGAGACAGTGTCCTTACGTAAGATGAAGAGATGGGGGGTTGGCCATTGGTAATATTGTGGCTAGAAACATGGCTTTGCTGGGTAAGTGGTTATGGAGATTTCCAATTGAGTGTGACTCACTATGGCATGCGGTTATTAAAAGTAAATATGGGACTCATGTTAATAGTAGGGACTCTCAGGTGGTCACTAAGGGTAATGGGTGTGCTCCTTGGAAATCAATTTCTCAGATTTATCCAGTCTGGTCCTGATCCATTTTTGTGAGGGTGGGTAATAGGAAGTGGTGAAATTTTGGGAGGATGTTTGGGTGGGTTCTTCTTCCTTTGTTGTGTCCTTTCCACTTTTGTATAGAGTTTCTCGGTCTTATAATTGTTCTATTGCATCCATGGCATGCTCTTTGTTAGCTCCTTTTTCCTGGAATTTTAATTTTCTCAAGAATCTTCATAAGAGGGAAGTTCAGGAATTGGTATCTCTATTGTCAAGGCTCAAAAACATTTCTTTGATTCCAAATTTGAAGGATCGGTGGATTTGGAGTATTCATTCATCGGGTTCTTTTACTTGTAAACCTTTTCTTGACAAAATCATTGATAATCCTCATGTTCCTCAATTTCTGTTTCATAAGAAGATTTTGAAGGCATGTGCTCCTCTTAAGGTGAAGGTATTCATGTGGATCTTGGTTCATGGGGGCATTTTGACAAATGATTCATTGCAAAAGAGGAGACCTTCACGGTATCTTAATCCTCAATGGTGCATTATGTGTTGTAAGAGTGGAGAATCTCTAGATCATCTATTTTTTGCACTGCTCGGTGGCTAGGCGCTTGTGGCATAGGGTGTTTGGATTGGGCAATGTGATGTGGGTGGCCCCAAAAGGAAGTACTCAAATGATATATTTGATTTTCAAGTTTTGGGAAGGTAGAAGAGGGCTAAAGTGCTTTGGAGTTGTGTTGTCTTTGCAATTTTCTGGGTCATTTGTTGGAAAGAAATGGGCGTGTCTTCGAAGGAGTTTCTCATGATATAGATCTTTTATGAGAAAGAGTGAGACACTCGGAGTCTTTTTGAGCCTCGGCGAGTCTAGTGTTCCGAGGGATTCCACTTTTTAAGCTTGCTACAGATTGGGTGTCAGTTTGTATTTTGTAAATGTCACTGAGTGTTTTTTTGTTTTTGTTTTCGTTGTTTTTTCTTTCATGCAGAGGATGCCTCATCCTCACTTCTTTTTGGCCTTGTGCCTTAATATATCTTTGTTGTTGCTGATCAAAATAAAATAAAAATAAATAAAATCATCATAGTTGGGAAAAATGTTACATAAGAACTCTATGGGTTAATGATTTCTCTGTTAAATGAATCTAGGAAGCAACTGCACATTGGGTGGGGTGGAAATTAAGGCTTTTATAAAGGAAAAGCCTGGACTAGAAGTCCTGGGACAAGGGTCTTCTTGGTGTGGATCTTTTGAAGAAGAATGGGAGGTAAGAAAGCAAATCAAAGAGGAATGATGAGGGAGGTGAGGGAGGAGGATGGACATGGCAGGGGAAGATGAAGATAACGATTAAATTTGACTTGATTAATTTTTTTTCATCGTATTCTCTTAACAAGTGCGTGTTTCACAATATCTATCTGTATAGATGGAAAATGTAATGGTAGCACTTTAGTGCCAAAATCACATGGATGGTATTTGGCTATTTTTGAAAGGCATGAGATAAAGTGCTCTCGGCCATGCCACATGCGGTAAAATGGATTGTGCCGAAAACAATATTCTTAATGTAATTAAAGCTCTCAAACTAAACTTATTTTTTTGTTGCCACCAAATTTAGTACAATGTGTATCTTTGGACTAAACATTAGTTGAGTATTGGATGATATAGCATGACTTCACAATAATAATTTGATTTTTACTCTTGTCAGGTATGTATTTGCCAATCTTAATTTGGTTTTGCCCGCCCTTCTACAAACATGAAATCAGAATGCGTATTGATTAATTTGAGACTAGAAAGTATGTTAACGTTACATATGGTGTTGGCCTTTTCTTTCTTGAATTTTATTGATGAGTTCATGGGTTTCTATTCACTCTTCCTTTCCCTTAGGACCTTTTTTTTCAGCAAGGTGGTGGGTAGGGTTGAGTAAAAGATATCACTCCCATGAGGAACTTCACACTCTTTGTATCAGAAGCACTATTAATTTATCATTAATAAATGAAAATGACCAACTTTAGCGCCTCTATGAATACTTATTTGTTTACTTATTCAGAAAGTGATAGATGAATCCTACTTTTCCAATGGAAATACAGTTCGGTCCTATCAAGTTTTTATACGACAATTCAGTCCTACTTTTCATAAATATTTTCAAAAAAGTCCTATTTTTCATATATTCCTCCTTTACCTTTTAAAATTTTATTATGAAAATGCCATACTAGAATTTTATTGCATCAGCGCTCCCTCTATACCAAGGTTTTCAAAGGCACAAACGAGGTGCGACTTGAGGTAAGGTGCATCAGAAATGCACAAATGCGTTCTTTTTTAGGTGAGACTCCAACTATGCGCATGCCTCAATCGCAAAGATGTACGCATTTCTCGTGTTTTATGCGCGTTTCACGCATCCGATGATGAGGCTCAAGCCTTGGAGGAGTTAGATTTCAAAAATAAAAAACGGAAACCATAGAGTATTTACCTTTAAGTCGATCTTCTTCAAATTAGAGTCCCAACAACTTCGAATCAGTCTTTTAATGTTCTCCAATGAACTAGGGTTTCAAGGTACGAAGTCTATCTCTTACTTTCTCTCGAGTTGACTCTCTCTCTCTCTCTCTCTCTCTCTCTCTCGTTGTTTATCTGTTTTTGTATCGTTGTTTCAAATATCTACAAAGACAGTTTTATGTATCTTTTTGTTTTGTACTCATCTAGACTATTATTAATATTATTATAACTTAGTTTTTTCTTCTTTAATTATTATTATTATTCCATTCTTCTTCTATTATTATTATTATTATTATTATTTTTTTATAACTTACTTAAGTTATTTTTTTATTATAGTATTAATGAGAATGGCTTAGAAAGCTCTTATAATACTTGAATTTATTAATTAATTTGTATTTTATGATTAGAATGGCTTTTATGAATTTTATTTGCTAATTCTTATTTGTTTTTTTACTCTTTTTATGCTATATTAAATTAATTTTGTATTTATAAAAATTAAAAAATTGAAAAGGCTTACGCCTCGCCTCAACAAGGGTAAAATGCCTTCCGTTGCACTTTCTCCTTTAAAAGCATCACTCTATACGTCTCACTCTAGCTTTGTCCTTGTGACATTGATGGAACAAAACCTACTCTTGTATTTCTTGCTTCATCTACCTTGGGAGCAAAAATGATAGCTTGCTTTATAGCTAACTCCTGGCATTTGCAGCAAACACGTGTTGTCAATTCAGTATACTCATAGCTCCTTCTTAGTGAAGATGCTCATATAAACCCACCCACCCACCAACTCACCCTCTTCCTACCATTTTAGCCTAATAAAGCATCGCTGTTTCACATGAGATGATTTTTAGTACAATTATAATTTTGATTCAAACATTTTTTTCTTTGATGTTGTGAACTGATTCATATTTTTCCTTTAATTTACCTTTTTATTGATTTATATACAACAGCAAATACAATTGTTCATGGTGGCTGGGATGTTAATGGGGATTACCTGTGGATCAAAATTAATGTTGAATTGGTAAAGATGGATGTGAGAAAGGAAAAAATGGATGATAGAAATGTGTCAATGATCACTGAGTTATGTGTATAGTGATTGTAACGCCCTCAAAATAAACCCATTATATGTATATCATTGACATGCATTATTTAAAGAAAACAATTTATTAATTCATTCATCAGAGTATTACTAAATAAAAGCATTACATGTAACATCGAATAAAATGCCCTACAGGCTTACATCTTTCCAAGCCAACACTTGGATACAAAAATATGAGTTCTAACTCAATACAAGAAAAGCCCTAGGCTTGAAGGTTTACATGTACTAACAAATGAAAGCAAATAACTGAAAATAATCTTCAAAATCCAAGTCCTTCCAAGCTATGACCTTGGAGGTAGCTTATCACCTGAACCTGAAAATGATGTTCCCATATAGGGTGAGCCACAGCCCAGTAGAAATATACTAAACCAAATATAAGCATTGAATAAAGCAATAGCATTCAATAGATGGTTAACCAAGATAATCAATTACATCATTATCCAATCTCATGACACTATTGTCAACGACACGTTTCACTTTCCAACATTATCAATATGGCTCAGAACCTGGCCAAACTTACTATAGTGAATTATATATATATCATATTCACATTCTTCCAATGTCAACAAACAAATGAGACTCAAGCTCAAATCAAAACACTTCATACTTCCAGATTGATACACATTTTAGTGCTGTATCAATAAAAACACTTCTATATAAATAAGCACACATAAAAGTGATGCTAATGGAGTCCATCCCCTATCTCCTCCCAAACAAAATCCGGTTTAGAGGTACATCCCCTATCTTCCCCTAAACCGTGGAGTACATCCCCTATCTCCTCCCACACAAAACAATGTATGCAAATGCAATGCTCAATCAATACACGTATTTTCTGTATTAATGCAATAGTCAAAATTAATGACTTAACCAATGTGATTAGTTTCAGTTATTCCTAATCCACATGCAATGTCTACAACAATCACGACTATCCTCCACCGATAGCCCAAAACAGTTATTTCTAGACTGGAAATAAATATAACAACAATTCACTAGGTGAGTGGTTTAAATTATCCCACCACACCATTTAATCAATGAATTCCTCAATTTCATGAATTTAACCAAATTCCCTTAAACTAATTATACAAATTAATTTATTAATACAACTAGGGTTTTCCCAAAATTACCAAAGTATCCCCAACATATCAAAATACCAAAACTTAGAACAAAACTTATAGAATGGAGTAGGAAATCCCTACCTCGAAGAAATAGCCCCAAAAGAGAAGATGGAGATGAAGACCCAAACACCAAAGTGCTCCAAATCGCCAAATGTTCAGATTAAATGGAAGCCCTCGACTCACTCTATCTTTTTAATAAAGGATCTAAGGTAGAAACTCACTCTAAGTAGATCAATCCTAAGAGAGAAGGTGTGTAGAGGGAGAGAGAACTCGTACCTAGGGTTTTGGAATCTGAAAGTGGATGAAAAACTGATCTGAAACACGCTGCTGCCTATATAAACTGGACAGGCTCGCTCGAGCGAAGACTTGGTCGCTCGAGCGACCAGACACAGAAAAGCTACGCTCGAGCCAAGAAAGCCTTGCTCGAGCCAACAACCCAAAAGCTTGCTCGAGCGAAAGAGATCTCGCTCGAGCGAAGAACTCAAACCCTCAGGTCTGTAACCAGACACACGCTCGAGCGAAGGAACTCTTGCTCGAGCGAAGAACGAACTAACTCGCTCGAGCGAAGAAAAGCTCGCTCAAGCCAAAAACCACAACGCTCAGGTCTTACTACAAAACGCAATCCTCGCTCGATCGAAGAAACCCTGGCTCGAGCGACGGACCAAAACAAGGAGCTCGCTCGAGCAAATAACTGCTCGCTCGAGCGAAGGGTCAAAATTCTTGGCAACAACCCTTTGCTCCCAAGCTCAACCAACCTGCTACAAACCTGCCCAATGCATCCCCCAACTCAGAAATAGGAAATTAAAGGACGGTAACAATCATAATACAATGGCAGGAGCTACGGAACCTAAGTCCAGATACAATAATCAAATGGGAAAAGATCGGGGTCGCTATAGTGATTAATGGCCATGACAAGGGGTAAAGTTGAAAGAAAGAATTAGTATTGAACTACTTTGGAACAAAATTTTGAAAGTAGGACTTAATTGTCCTACTAGAAAATTTATACGACTTGTTAGTATTTTTTTCTAGGAAAAATAGTACTAATTGGTTACTTTTCCTACTTATTTTGTACAAGGTAGCATTGGAATTTGGACTTTTATGTTGTTGGTGTATGGCTGAAATCAGGTATAGTTGAAATGGGATGGGAATTTATATTTAATAAAATCTTTGAACATTAACGATATATTGGTGGCCATCTATGATGTGAATGCTATTTATGCTTTTAGTGAAATGTGGAAGTCTAATTTATGTCTTTTTTTTAATTTATGTGTTATTTATTAGCACATTGATTGTTTGTTAACAATTAATTTTTCGGTGGTACTACATGCACCAATTAATGTACACACTAGTGTACCAACTAGTGTTATGCCATTATTACTGACCTCGCCTATTATACAAATTACAAATACCCAAAACTTTTAAAATTATGCCACATCATCCGTTAGTACATTAATTGGTACATATAACATTATTATTAATTTTTAGTTTTCTGTTAAAAAGACATTCTTTTTCATTTTTTCATTTTTATTTTTTCTTCAGCACATCTATGTTATGTATGGTTTCCCATGGATCATTGTTCCGTGTTAATGCAATGCTCATCTGCATTGCCTTTTTGTATCTTACGCATCACACTCTTAACATGTTTGTATTTTAATTACACATTGTCACTTTGTTTTTTTTTTTTTTTTGTTTTGTTCCCATATCTGTTTCAACAATGCTGAGTTTAGTTAAAACTTCTAATATTTTTCTTTTAATTTTGTTGTTAGCGGGATACAAAGATCAAATATTAATTCTATGTCTTGCATGTGCATCCCAATTTCAAAAATTAATTCAAAATTATATCACATCAAAAGTTCTTTGAGATGATAGATGAACAATTTACGAGTCATAGCCTCACAAGACAGTTATTCAATTTTATCTCTGCACAGTTAATCCAGCAATTTGATAGAGATGTTTTATATTTCTACTAGTGTTGAAAGAGTTGTGCTTGATGTTGTATTGTTCTTGACTGTGTATCCGTATAAAAAGAAGAAAAGTAAATGTGGTCTGCATGTAGAACAATATCCTGATCTGATATTAGGAAACCAATTAAAAACAAAAATAAATAAGATGAGTCATTGTGTAATCAGATTTTACAATTTTAGATCTGAGTAACTTTGTGTTTAGAAAGGGTTATTTATGAGTATGTTAATTTTCATTTTCATTTATTCTTGCGTGTTTGTATGTATGTGTCTATATATATTTATTCTTACTGATCATTTTAGTCTGATATTTTCCAAATTTCTCGTTCAATGCAATAAAATTCATCAGCTTTCCTTCTATGAAGTTTGTGTTTGTAATTTGTGTAATAACAGTCTTCAATTTTTCTTGTATTTGGTGTATTGACTAGTTATGTTTTACAAGAAGGAGTCTAATGACATACATAGACTTAGAGCCTTAGTATTTACGAGCTGGAAATGTTTAGATGGCCGAGTAAAAGTTGAGGATACAACTTGAAATGATTAGAGATTCTGAGAGCCAACACCAATTTGGGTTGCCCATAGTCTAAACAAATGACTGCACTATCCTGTATCTTATTTTGAATAAAATCTATACTAGCTAATAATTGGCAAATATAGTAGGTGAAGCAATAATTGAACACTAAAAATGGATGTTGCAAGCACTAGCATATTTGTTTTGATCACATATAAAACTGTAAAACCATAAAAGTGTTTTGTATAATCCCACATTGGTGAACAAGTGGTTTCTTTAGATTCCTCTGTTTTAGAGTTGATCGTATAGTTTGGTTACTTGCAGGTGAGATTGAAGATTTCACGAAGGTAATATGCATATGGAGTCCCAGACAATTGTTGGAAGGGTGTGCTACTATGAAACAAAATGAATATAATATTAGAATCTTTGTACATGTGGTGGTGGTATTGTTGTGTTGGTTAGGTTGAACTGGGTTTGTTGACGTCAAAAACTTTGGATATTGACAATTATGTTGTTACTTGATTTAGTATATGTCTAGATTAATATTCTAAGCTAATATCTAAGCTAATATTTATAAAACAATGTCATCGGATGATGTTTTGTTTGACAAGTGAAATGTATGACACATAACAACTAGAGCAAATTGCTTGTCTAAGTTGTTTTTTAACTTTAAACATGTAAAAGAACCTGAGCCCAAAGCATCCTAAACGATGGAGTTGCCCGATACCCATGCTGTTGAATTGGAAAGTGTGAGGTGTCTACAAAAGTTGTTTCTATGTGATGGAAGTCAAACCAACTGATGTCTGTTTACTGTGCCTATGGCTTTCTTGGTGTTTTGTGTGAAAAAATTGCACCCACATATTGTGTTTCGCATGAATTAAAAATGGTTTGTTTGAGGGACATTGGCATAATTATTGAATTTCCCCATTTTCGTATATTTGTTGATGGTGCTTGATTAAGAATCACACGCTAGGCTCAGTTGGTAGTATAGTTGTTGCGTTGTGAGTCTCATGACTATTTTGCACATTGTTGACATCTACGAGGCAACTATTTTTCACATTGTTGACATCTACGAAGCAACTATGACTCAAATCAATGTTTATGAGAGGGTGAGACTACTCAAAGAGTGATTTGTGAAGTATCGCGTTGATCTAGATGCATTGTGCAAACTGTATTTCCTAAGGACATGCAGACAGATCCTATGGAGTGACTAACCTCATTAGTAGGAATGGCAACGGGCCGAGGAGGGGTGGGTTTTAAACTCCGTCCTTGATCTCTAATTTTAATTTTTTCCAGTCTTTGTTCCTGTCCCCTAACAGGGATCATTTTTATATCACCACCTATGCCCCTAACAGGGTTAAAACCCCATCCCATTTCTTCTGCTTCAATTTACCAAGTAAAGCAAAAAAATCCTTTTTACTACTAGAGTTTACAATGAAAAACAAAAAATTAAAAAGACAAAAAAGTAAGATAGATAGGACAAGTCAATTAAAAGATATATTTTTCTATTGAAAAGATCCAACACTACGAAAACAAATTAAAAGAGCAACTAAAAACCGTTTATACTGCTTCAATTACTAGTAAAGCAAAAAATTCATTTCTACTACTTTAGTTCAGAAAGAAAAACAAAAAATTAAAAAGAAAAAAAAGTAAGATAGATAGGACAAGTCATTAGGGCTATGTTTGTTTGAGCGAATTGGATAAAAGGGGATTGTAAGACAACAAACTATTAGTCCTGAGATAAATAGTCCATGAACTATTTAGTTGGAAAAGATGTGTAGCTTATTTGTTTTGTCCTTTTGAATTGTTTACTTTGACAATACTACATTTCAAATATATTTTATTTTTTATTTGAAGTTTATTTATTTTATTTTACTAAGATCATTTTTAATTTTGTTTAGATACGACATTAGAATTATATTTTCATTTATGATTTTGCAAATACAAAAGAGAAAAAAAAAAGAAAAAGAAAAAGAGAGGAGACTATTATACATCATGAGATTAATTTACACATGTTTAAAAAAAAATTAAATTAAAAAAAATCGATGTTATGTATTAATTTTCTTTTAAATATTAGAAGTATATATCTTTTTATTATTTTGCTAATATAAAAGAAGAAAAAATTATTATATATCAAGAGATTAATTTATATGTGTTAAAAAAATCAATATGTTTAAAAAAATAAAAGAAATAAATGTTATAAGCTGAGATTTAATTTCATCATTTAATTATCTAACCTGGAGATTGGCTCAATTCGTCCATTTCCATCCCACACCTTTGCCGCAGTGAGTATCGGCCCATCGCAACTTGAAAAATGGTTACGACCCATTACGTAATGGGAATCGACCGACACAACTGTGATTTTCGATTACACCACAATACCAATGGGTATCCATAACGGGACCTAATTTTCTTAGTATGAATTGGCCAACATGCTACATACTGACCGTTTTTTAGAACTATGGCTACCATTGGATTACAAGTCTCTAGCAATTCTTTTGTAGTTTTGCTTATTGAAATCTTAAATACGTTGTTTGAAATAATGTGATTATGGAAACCAAAACAATAAAGTAGAATTTAATATTTCCACGGTCAATTTTAGTTATCACTTGGGTTACTTCTACTTCTTCTTCTTCTTCTTCTTCTTCTTCTTCTTTTTTGTTTTTGTATTTTTTTTTTATTTTAAGTTTTGGGTTAACAGAATGTTATGATCATATTGTTCTTTTCTTTCTTTCTTTCTTTCTTTCTTTTTTTATATTTTTTTTTAAAATTCAAATTTAAAATTTAAAATTTAAAATTTTCATTGTTTCCTCATTTTATTTTCCAAATCCCAGTTAAATGTTCTAATTTTAATCTTGGGGAAGCAGTTACCATAGTTTCAAAGTTCAATTGAAAGCAAATATATTATTTTTGAGTGTTCAACTCCAAAAATAAAGAGATAGTTGGTTTATATAGCACTCTTCACGACTTTTAAAAAATATAGTAAATTTGAGAGGACAAATTAAGATTTAAAAAAAATAGGATACATGGCAGGCTCTTCACACTATCATAATAGTAGTAGATTAACCCTTTGGTATTATAAATAGAGAAAATTGATAATAAATCCAATCTAAGGAAGGTGTAAGGCATTAGTCCAATGAATATTTTTTGTTGGTGAGAAATACATGTGTTGTGAAATAGTTTGGTGAGAACTTCGAGAAGACATTTTGTTTTCAATTTTTACCCATTGACTTTTTTCTATCTGTTTGACTTTTCATTGACTATCTATTCAAATATATATCTATCTATTCAAATTTTTTGTCTGTGTTCAAATTTCTATCTATCTATTCAAATTTTGACTATTTGTTCAATATTTTCCTCTATATGTTCAATTTTTCTCCTAAATTCTATCTACCTATTCAATTTTTTCCTTAAATTCTATTCATTTGTTCAATTTTATATTTGTCTGTTCAATTCCGCCCCAATAAATTCTATCTATATGTTCAAAATTTTTCCTAAATTCTATCAATCTATTCAATTTTTTTTTTCTATTTGTTGAAAATCTAGATTAAATTTTTTGTTTATTTGTTGCAATCATCATCATCAACATCAAGTTTTCCTCTATCTGTTGAAAATTTTAGATTTCTCTCTATCTGTTTACAATTTGTGAATTTCTCCCCTCTGTATGTGTGTGTGTGTTTAAAATCTATCATATTTTTCCCTATCTCTTGAAATCTATTTGTTCAAAATTGATTATATCTAACATAAATTCTTTTAAACCTATCTGAACAACAACAACAAACCCTAAACCAAAAAACTCAGATCTTAGAAAGCACAAACAGGTCCATCTACTAAATAACAACACATAAATTTTCTGCCACTATTTGTTGGAATTATCATCAACAACAACAACAACTACTAAGAAAAAAAAAAAGATAATTAGATCATGAACAATAGCAAACCAGGTCACCAAAAAAAAAATGAAAAAAAATTTGAAAGCCACTCCTCTAAGATGCACAACAGATCAAACACAACAAATCTGTTAAAAAAAATCATTTACAAATAATACAGAGAGATTCAACAGATTTGAGCCATTTTGAACAAATCTAAGTCACAAGAGGTCCTATCTGTCAACAACATCGATCTGAGCTACTCTCTCTTAACTTCTCCTTAGATATTTTCAACAATTCATATATATATATATATAGTTTCAGATATGATCCACTGTGTTTGTATAGTTACCCCTATTGACATCGATGTAAACCTTAGCCTTAGAGGGGGCATTGGGCTTCGATATTCTGTGCCAAGGTTTGTGACATCAAAAATGACCGCTGAAGATGGTATGACGGTGGTGGTGACGATGTCGTTTTTGATGGTATAGTGGTTAGAGAAGAGAGAGAGAGATGAATGAGAAGTAAGAAATGAAGAAAGTGGATGAGGAGGAGGATGAGAGAGAAAGAGAGAGAGAGAGAGAGAGAGAGAGAGAGAAAGAGAGATAAGGAGAGAAAAACAAGCGCCGGGGTATTGGATTGAGACAACAGTAGTACTCGCACTGACCGCCGCCTCGACGTTTGGAGATATATTGGTTGGCCTTCGGAAACGTCGACGTTGAAAGATAAAGAGAGAAAGAAGAGGAGAGAGAAAGATGGGTTTAGAGAGTTTAACCTGAAAACAATATATATAGGGTAAATTACACTCATCTCCCATGAGGTTTCTGAAAAATACAAGGACATTCCCTATGGTTTGAATAATTACATAAACCTCTCCTACTGTACCTGACATTCTTCAAATTTCCTTTTGTTGTAACTTCTATTAGCACAAGTAACCAAAAATGCTGAGGTCATCAAAGACAATCCCAAAAATGCCAATAATGCTCTCAGGGCTCTTGAACCTAGCTATATATACCCAAGGCAATATCTCATCTTCAAAACCAAGCACAACACACAGAACTGAAAGTAAATAAAGCAGAAGACAAAGCTCCACAACCAAGCACAACACAGCTCCACAACAAAGCACAACATAGGTATGCTACCATTTACATTCACATTCACATTAAGTAATTATTTAAAAATATAAAAAAAATCAAGCCCACAGTCCACAGTCTAACATAAGTCACAAATAGAGCACAGTCAAGCACAATAATGCAATATATGTTCTAAAAATGCATTATAACTCTCACATTCCATAAAATGTGGGATCATATGTGTCATGACCCGAACCCGTCCCCGTGGGTTAAGGACATAACCAGCCAGTAATCATGAGATTACCTACGGCCTCAAACTAAACCATATGTATTTTAACAGAGTTAATGGGGCCCAAACGGAAGCAATTTAAAACTTTATCCATAGAGCTGTGCTTACATGGCACATCGTAACAAACCATACATAGGCACATTAATAACTCACAACAAAATACAGTACCATAAAGTTCTGTACAGACAGGATCATTCAAAACTAAGTCAACCCATGAGAACTATATACAGACATATGCAAAGTCTTCGCCAACATGACAAAATATGAATACATAACAAAAGGGCAAAGACGGTCTCGTGCGTGAGACATAAGGGCTGACCCTCCCAAAACCTTTGTTGTTCCACATAGACTTCATTGGGGCTGGGTTTGGACTTCTCTGGGCTCACCTACAAACACATGAATGAGCGTGAGCGATAGCCCAGTGAATAATATCAAAATACAGAAGTTATACAAACGATATGTAGAACAACATGCATCAAACGGCCTTGGGCCCAATTCATATTTCTATTTAAGATATATACACAATTTAGGTCAAGTGACTGCGGTTCCGAACAAACTGGCCTTTGGCCCATTTAAACTTTCATTTGTATCAAAACGGCCTTTGGCCCATTCAAATGACAAACTGGCCTTTGGCCCATTCAAACTTTCATTTGTGCCAAAACGGCCTTTGGCCCATTTAGATGACAAACTAGCCTTTGGCCCATTCAAACTTTCATTTGTGTCGAAACGGCCTTTGGCCCATTCATTCATGTCAAAACGTGGCCCATTCATTCATGTCAAAATGGCCTCTGGCCCATTCATTCATGTCAAAACGGTCTCTGGCCCATTCATTCATGTCAAAAAGGACTCTAGCCCATTCATTCTATTATTCAGATCAGACTGGCCTTTGGCCCACTCATTTGGTATGGCAAATATTGTCCACCAATCGAATCAATGAACTTATAAAACTTACATAGAAGTAAGCAATTGGACAACAACATATTTCAGATATCTCTGTTAAGATATTACTCACTGTGATCCGTTGGTTGATTTGCCCTGGAGCTCGACCCTACACATTCCATGAACACAAAAGGGTCATAAACAATTCAATCTATTCTAAATTTACATTTTCCTCTTTAGGCTTCATTCTTATCTCTTTAACTCAATTACAATGCTCAATGTATGCCTAAGAGTACTTAGAAGTGAAAGAGAACAGAAAACGAAACACAGAATGTCTTTTCGAAATTTCAGAAAACAGGGTCCCCGCTCGAGCGTGGACTTCCCCGCTCAAGCGTACCCTTGAGGTCTGCAAAAGTACTGGATATGTCAAATTTACGCTCGATCGCGAACTCTGGCGCTCGAGCGGAAGGCCTCTCTACATGGCTCCCCGCTCGAGCATGAAATTACCCCGCTCGAGCGGACACCATGTCTACAAAAAGTGCTGGATGCGTCAAAATTACGCTCGAGCGTGAAGTCTGGTGCTCGAGCAGCGGTTTCCCCGCTCAAACAGACATCAAAATTCTAGAAAACCCAGAACATGTTCTTGAGCTTCAATTCGACATTCCAACCAACATTTCTTGCATGCAATAGCTCAAACTTCAAATATACTTGTACTAACATGGTATAAACCCCAAATTACAACCCAATGAAGCTCAATTTCATGAATCAAACACATGCATGTCTCAAATTAACTCAAACTCATCACCAACACATTAGATTCAAACATGCAAGACTCAAACTCCCATGATTTGCACTTGCATGAAAAATATACACAATATCCTCAACTTAATTGGTGAAGAGATGATCAAGTACATGGTCTTAAACCAAAATTTCAACATGGATCATACACATTGTGCTCAAATATGGAAATTCCTAGTAATTTCTTACATGCATGTGTTCTAAGACTTCAAATTCAACAAAACCAACTCAATTTCCTTATAGTCAAACTAACTCATGTTCTTGGCCATTAATCAAACTTGAATTTACAAATTACAAACAAAAATCCCTGAGTCAAGGGTTGATTACTCACCTAGGAGCCTTAATCTTCCCAATTTCTAGTTGAATCTTGAGTTTGACTTCTCAAACTCACAAACCTTGAGCCAAAGCATGCAATCCTTCTTCTCTCACCCTCTCTAGCCGACTCTCTCTCTACTCTTAGTGTCAAAAATCAGCCAAAATGAACTAAAGAGGGAATTTTAGTGGAAGTGGTCCACTAAAAGCTCTTTTAATCAAAATTCTTAATATTAAAATAATTGAGCACCAATTTACTAATTTAATCAATTTAATCTGATCCGAATCAATTTTCAATTAAATTTCACCGTAGGCTCTAAAAATTACGCTAATCACAATAGCGCAGCCAATTTCGGGTTCTGTGGCCGATAAGGCCTTCAATTTAATTTCCAAAGCAGATAATCAAACAAATATTCTTACGATGAACAGATAGAAATTCAAAACCACATATTTTCACATAATGGCACACAAAATCATATTAAACACATAATCATGCTCATATTAAGGACTAATTAACATATTGCAGAACAGGGATATCACAGTCTTCCCTCCTTTAGGAAGTTTGGTCCTCCAAACTTATTTTACGTTCGTCAGGAAACAAATGTGGATAGCGTAGTCGCATTTCCTTCTCTTTTTCCCATGTAGCATCCATCCCATAATGTTCTTTCCATTCCACTTTCACCATTGGGATGGACTTGCTTCTCAATTGTTTCACTTGCCGATCAACAATTCGTTTCGGTCATTCGGCGTGTTCCATATTCTCATCCAAAGCTACCCGGTGATAATCAATCACATGAAATGGGTCTCGGAGGTAACCCCTCAACATCGACACATGAAACACGTTGTGGATTTGCTCAAATCTCGGTGGCAAAGCAATTCTATAGGCAATTGGACCAAGCCTTTCCAAAATATGAAACGGCCCGATGTAACGGGGCAACAACTTGCCCTTCTTTCCAAACCTGACTTGGCCTTTCATTGGGGACACACGGATAAACACGTGGTCACCGACCTCATACTCAAGAGGTCTTCTTCAAACGTTCGCATAGTTCTTTTGTCGGTCCTAAGCTGTTTTGAGCCTTTGCCGAATAGTTTTGATTTTCTCAGAAGTATCTTGCACAATTTCAGGCCCAAGTAAAGCTCTATCCTCGACTTCTGTCCAACAAATTGGTGATCTACACCTTCTACCATACAAAGCCTCGTATGGTGCCATACTGATGCTGGAGTGGAAGCTGTTATTGTACGCAAACTCTACCAGTGGCAAATATTCTTCCCAACTCCCTTGAAAATCTAAAGCACACATTCTTAGCATATCTTCCAAAGTCTGTATGGTCCGTTCTGATTGCCCATCTGTCTGTGGGTGGAATGCAATATTAAATCTCAATTCTGTCCCCATGGCTTCCTACAAACTTTTTCCACAATCTAGATACAAATTTCGGATCTCTATCCGACACAATAGATATTGGGACTCCGTGTAACGGACAATCTCATCAACATATATAGTAGCCAATCTATAAGCATTAAATGTAGTTCTAACAGGCAGAAAATGTGCAGATTTAGTCAGTCTATCTACTACAACCCAAATAGAATCCATACCTCGAGAAGTCCGAGGTAGGCCAACAACAAAATCCATAGTCACATGCTCCCACTTCCATTCAGGAATAGGGAGAGGTTGAAGTAGACTGCTTGGTTTCTGATGTTCAGCCTTAACTTGCTGACATTGAAGACACTTGGACACATATTCTGCGATCTCTTTCTTCATTTTAGGCCGTCAATAGGTTTGTTTCAAATCCCGATACATTTTATTGTTACCCGGATGCATAGCAAATACGGGTCTGTGGGCTTCATCTAAAACCCTCTTCTTGAGTTCCGGAATATCTGGGATACACATTCATTTTCAATGCTGAACTCTGCTTTTGGATTTGCCTCAAATTCATCAATCACTTTATTGAGGAATTCATCATCTTTCTGTTCTGCTTGATTTCCTCAATGGCTGCTGGTTCAGCTGAGATAACGGCTATCAATCTGCCCTATTCACACAATACCACTTCAATTTCAGACTTCTCAAAGTCTTGCAAGATCTCTTTCTGTTCAGTAAGCAAACAAGCCATACTCCCCGTTGATTTTCTGCTCAAGGCGTCAGCAACTGTATTAGCTTTCCCAGGGTGATACTGAATCTCTAAATCATAATCCTTTATCAGTTCCAGTCATCTCCTCTATCGCATATTCAACTCCTTCTGCGTGAAGAAGTATTTCAGACTTTTGTGATCCGTGTAGACTTCACACTTCGCTCCGTACAGATAATGCCGCCAGATTTTCAAAGCAAAAACAACTGTGGCCAATTCTAGGTCATGTGTTGGATAATTCTTCTTGTGTGGCCTCAACTGTTTGGAGGCGTAAGCAATAACCTTTCCGTTCTGCATTAACACACAACCCAAACCTTTATAAGACGCATCACTGAAAATTACAAAAATTTTCGTACCTGATGGTAGTGTCAGAATCAGTGTTGTGGTCAATCTTGTTTTCAATTCATGAAAGACAGCTTCTCTTTCGTCGTTCTATTTAAACGGTTGCCCTTTTCATGTCAATTAGGTAAAAGGCACAGCTAATTTCGAAAAGTCCTTCACAAACCTCCTGTAGTACCCAGCTAAACCCATAAAACTGTGGACTTCTGTTACATTGGTCGGTGTAGGCCAATTCACAATTGCCTCTATTTTCTGTGGGTCCAGTAAAATCCCTTCCTTGTTAATTACATGCCCTAAGAAAACAACTTCATCCAACCAAAACTCACATTTCTTTAGTTTAGCAAATAATTTCCTTTCCCGAAGAATTTGTAGGACAGTTCTCAAATGATGTTCATGTTCAAGTCTATCTTTGGAATATATCAAAATGTCATCAATAAAAACCACAACAAATTCGCCAAGGTAGGTTTTAAAAATTCGGTTTATTAAGTCCATAAATGTTGCCAGAGCATTAGTCACTCCAAATGGCATAACAAGAAACTCAAAATGTCCATACCTCGTTCTGAATGCGGTTTTCTCGACATCCCCTGCCTTAACTTTCAACTTATGATACTTGGACCTCAGATCAATCTTAGAAAACACCTGTGATCCCTGCAACTGGTCAAATAATCATCAATACGGGGTAGGGGATATTTGTTCTTTATTGTTACCTTGTTCAATTCCCGATAATCGATGCACAAACGCAAAGTTCCATCCTTCTTTTTCACAAACAATACTGGTGCACCCCAAGGCGAAGTGCTACGTCGAATAAACCCCTTGTCAAGCAGGTCTTGCGACTGTTCTTTCAATTCTTTCATTTCGGCAGTAGCTATTCTGTAGGGAGTTTTAGAAATGGGCAGGGTGCCTAGCACAGTTTCAATAGTAAACTCTATCTCCCTATCTACCAATTCCCCTGGTAATTCATTTGGAAACATATCTGGAAATTCTCTAACAATAGGGATATCATTCAATTCAACATTCACAGACTGTTAGACAACACATAGCACAAATAACCCTGACACCCTTTCCTGATCAATTTACATGCTTTCATTGCAGATATCAAATAAGGTGGAGGCACTACCCCATTACCCACAAACACAATCTCTTTCTGTTCTGGTGGTTTAAACACAACCCGTTTTGCCACACAATCAATGGTGGCACAATATTTGGTCAACCAATCCATGCCCAAAATTACATCAAAATGTCTAAAATTCAAGGGCAACAAATCCACATATAGAATAGCATCCTCAACACGCATATCACAAAACCAGTATATAGATTCACACAATACAGATTCCCCAGATGGGGCGGACACACATAGCAGATATGACAATAATTCTAAGGGTCTACTCAGTCTAGATGCAAATGCATATGTCACAAAAGAGTGTATGGATCCGGAGTCAATTAACACAAAAGCATCCTGATTACATATAGAAATAATACCTGAGACAACTGCGTTGGCATTCCGTGTATCACTCGGAGCAAGCGCAAAAACTCTCCCCTGTCTCACGGTATCCCAAGTGGTAGCAGATCTCAAAGTATTTCTCGGCTTTGGGATTGATACAGTGGAACTAGCAGCTATCTTTCCACCATTCTGATTACAATCTTGGGCCATATGCCCTTGTTTCCCACATTTGAAACAGGCTCCTGATGTACGATAACAAACTCCACGGTGCCTTTTGCTACAAATGTTGTACATGGGAGCTGTGTCTCGGGAAGAATTCGAAGTATTTGAGGAGCACGTGTTTTGCTTTTTCAAAAATTTCTTCTTTAAAAAGAAGCCTTGTCTTTTATTGCCTTTCCACTCTATTGGTGGCTTAGCCTGTCTAGCTATGTTAGCCTCTAATATGATGGCCCTGTATAGCACCCCAATGTAAGTCTCCAGCTTCAAGACATTCACTCTTTCTAAAATGTCACTTCAGAGCCCACCTTCAAAGTGTCTCGCCTTCTTATAGTCAGTATCAATTACATGTGGTGCAAACCTAGCCAATTTGGTGAATTTGGCTTCATACTCAGCTACAGTCATACTGTCTTGCCTTAGTTCCATGAACTCTGCTACTTTCCTATTCCGAACACATTGCGAGAAGTACTTGTCATAGAAAATTCCCAGAAATTTTGCCCAATCAGCATCTTTGTAATCTCACGTATTAACATCCACCAGCTTCTTGCTTCGTCTTCTAGCATAAAGGTGGCTAGAAGCACTTTCTGTGTCTCCGAACACGGGAACACTTCAAATAGTTTTTCGATGCCGAGGACCCAAGCTTCAGCTTTCAAAAAATCTAATCCACCATGGAACTGTGGTGGTTTCATTCTCTTAAACTCTTTGGTGAGAGCTATGATTCAGTCATCATTCTGATTATCTGGCACAGGAGGTGCCGGAGGTGGAGGTGGAGGATGTGGCTGCTGCCACTGTTGTTGCCATTCCTATTGTTGCCTCAATGTCTCTGCCATTTCCTAAATCAGTCTTTCCATTCTATCCAGTCTAGCAGTAGAAGATTCCTCTATTCATCACCTCTTGTTCTCGCCATCTGATTAAACTTGCATTATACTTTATACAAAAGATACACAGGTATGCATATACTAAAGAGCATACATAATCAAATAATTTGAAATGCAAGCAGTTCACAAACTTATAACACATAGTTGTTCACATTTAACAGTTAAGCGTATTCTTGATGCTTTCAAATTCATACTTATCACATGAATGCATCCTAGATCTTTTCTAGACGCTTATTGCACTTTTGGACAAGTGTGTGAGTTATTAACTCGTGCTTTGATACCACTCTATCATGACTCGAACCCACCCCCGTGGGTTAAGGACATAACCGGCCAGTAATCATGAGATTACCTACGACCTCAAACCAAACCAAACGTATTTTAACAGAGTTAATGGGGGCCAAACGGAAGCAATTTAAAACTTTGTCCATAGAGTTGTGCTTACATGGCACATCGTAACAAACCATACATATGCACATTAATAACTCACAACAAAATACAGTACCATAAAGTTCCGTACAGACAGGATCATTTAAAACTAAGTCAACCCATGAGAACTATATACAAACATATGCAAAGTCTTCGCGAACATGACAAAATATGAATACATAACAAAAGGACGAAGACGGTCTTGTGCGTAAGACACATGGGCTGACTCTCCCAAAACCTTTGTTGTTCCACATAGACTTCACTGGAGCTGGGTTTGGACTTTTCTGGGCTTACCTACAAACACATGAATGAGCGTGAGCGATAGCCCAGTGAATAATATCAAATACAGAAGTTATACAAACGATATGTAGAATAACATGCTTCAAACGGCCATGGGCCCAATTCATATTTCTATTTAACATATATACACAATTTAGGTCAAGTGACTGCGGTTCCGAACAAACTGGCCTTTGGCCCATTTAAACTTTCATTTGTATCAAAACGGCCTTTGGCCCATTCAGATGACAAACTGGCCTTTGGCCCATTCAAACTTTCATTTGTGTCAAAACGGCCTTTGGCCCATTCATTCATGTCAAAACGACCTCCGGCCCATCCATTCATGTCAAAACGGCCTCCGGCCCATTTATTCATATCAAAACGGCCTCTGGCCCATTCATTCTATTATTTAGATCAGACTGGCCTCTGGTCCACTCATTTGGTATGGCAAATATTGTCCACCAATCGAATCAATGAACTTATAAAACTTACATAGAAGTAAGCAATTGGACAACAACATATTTCAGATATCTCTGTTAAGATATTACTCACTGTGATCAGTTGGTTGATTTGCCCTGGAGCTCGACCCTACACATTCCATAAACACAAAATGGTCACACTCTACCCTATGAAGATAGTAATGATCATGAATGTTGTATTGTGTTTGATTTCCTTGATGGTTGCTCTGAAAATGTAATTGGAATTGCTAGGACTTTAAAGCTTTTGTAATGTTTTGTAAGAATGTTTTTTGATGGACCTTATGTGATCATCAATATATAAGTATGATGCAGTTTTTTGACTATCCATCATTCCATTACATTCCCAAAATATAAATGTAAACACCATGTGTGGACTATGCATCATTCCATTACATTTTGTACTAGCCGCTATGTCCACTACAAAAATACAAAAAGTGGAACATTGTCTTCATGGTCTATGCTTACTATTTCATGTCCACTACAAAAATACAAAAAGTGGAACATGATCTTCACTAATTGTGCATTAAAGCAATATGTATTATATGCCTTAAAGTTATGGTAAGTACTTGTACCAAAAACATCATCATTATCATAGCTAATTCATCTGCAAGAAACAATGAAATAAACAAAAAGAACCACTGTTGGATTCATGCTATGTGAAAAAAAAAAAACTTACACGTGCATGCTAAAGTAATGTAATAGGAAAACTAAACAAATATGAAAAACTTACACTCAAACATGCTTGGCATTGGTCTTGCCCTTGCCTCTCCCAGTTGATTTTTCCCTCCCAGTTAAAGTGCCCCTCCTAGATGAAATGCCTCTTCCAGATGAACTGTCCTTTCCAACTGAATTGCCTCTCACAAAACCTCTGTCCCTATCAGCAGTTGTGTCATTGCCTCTATCAACAGTGGTGTCATTGCCCCTACTACCAATTCTGCCACTGCCACTAGTTCCACTCCTTATTGGACCTATTTGGCAAGTTTTTCTATTATGTCCAAATTACATGCACCATTTGCATCTCAAGGTACTAGACCTCTTGCTTTGCCTTGTTCCAGTTGGAGGCTTATGAACAACCCTCTTCCTAGCATTCCTTAGCCTTCTGGGCAATCTTTTTAGATGTGGAGGTTGTAAAGGGTCCCCTGGTATAAGTGTCCATATGGTATAGTCTAAGATGGGATGTATTATCCTGCCATTAGCTGTCAAGTAAGTTTGCTTAGAGTAGTATGGATGGACAAAATCTTCTAAGGTCAATCTACTATGAGAAATTGTAGCCACAGCATGTTTGCATAGGACCCCAGAAATTTCCCACTCTCTACATACACAAGTCATCATGCCAAGATGGACAATGTGATTCACCCCTTCATTATCCTTCACCTCATACTCATGACCTCTTGTATACTCTACTCTACAATACCTTGACCATTTTAGTGTGACCTGAAGTTGTTTCTTAATGTTCAAAGTGACATTAGATTTCCATTGTAGAGCCTTCTAATATCTCATGTGCAACTTACCCATCAACTTGCACCTTATGTTCTCCAACATGGTTAAAATTGGCTGACATCTCATATTTCCCAACCAATTATTGAAGGACTCTGTCGTGTTATTTGTGATGTGATCAGTCCTTATTCTAGCATCAAATGCATGCCTAGCCCTTCCTTCAACTGGCACGTTTTGCAATCATAAGAAAGAATCATTTGATATATCCTTAATGGTTTGCATATCCTGCTCATACTCCCTCTGATTATATGCCCTTGTTGTCTTCCAGAATTGCTTCCTTAACATCAATCAAGGCCCTGTACACACAAATAATAAAACATTAGTAACCATTACAAGTATAAAATTAGAGGATAATGCATTATGTAAATAAATTAGTTGTTGAACATATAACCAACAATGATTGAGATCCAAAGGGGGTTGTGGGGATCTCCAAAAAATAGGGGTCTCAAGCATTTTTCATAAGTAAATTACCTTTTGCTGATCAGACAAGATGGTCCATGGCCTAGAAGGCAGTGCATCTTCTATGACTATTCTCAAGTTCCAAAAAGAATGTCCAGCTGTCCTTACATACACCCTCCACTACTGTTAATGCCAATGGAAACAAACCATTATTTCCATCTAAGGCAACTGCTGACATTAACACTCTACCATAGGGACCCTTCAAGTGACAACCATCCACCCCTATGAAGAACCTACATCCATCAATAAAACCTTTTTTTTCATTGCCTCAAATGATATGAAGATTCTTTGAAACAATGGATACTGAGGAATATGAGTAGGGTCTGGTTCTTCTCTATCTTTTGAGACTAGGGTAGGAGGCAACTCATAATTTATGACAGCTAAGCTATCGGGGTTTTCTTAATTTCCTCAGCATATGTTGGCAGCAACACATACTGGCTCCCATGATCACCCTCCAGCTCCTTCTTGCACTTTCTTTTGGCTCTATACAATTGCATTTTTAAGGCCTCAATCTCATAAAGTTTGTTAAGCTTCACTTGCATAGTGTCTAACCCCATGTGTGGATTCTCCTTAAAACTATCAACCAATTTCTTGGCAATCCAAGTTGATGTTGCTTCACTATTTTGGTTCATCCTACTAAATGTGTGATTAGGTACCAAGGTTTTGATCTTGTAATTGATTTCATCTGGAAGAGGAGATGCATGAATCCTCCAAGGGCGTTCCTCAGCAGCACAATGGGTTGTCACTCTAGCTTTCTCATTTTTTGCCTCACTATCTTGAAACCAGTCTGCACTGTATAGTCCCTCAATGTAGCTCTGAACCTATGCACATCTGGAAAAATCATTCCCTTTTTCTAATACCACTTCTCCTTCTTGATTGAAATACGATTCTTTTCCACTGGAGGTACTATCAAATTGGTTGCCTAGATATGCCATCTCTTCATTATCCATCCATTCTACTTCACCATCAAATTCATCATCACTGCTAGAATATCTTACTTCATTATTACCAGATTGGTAATCACTAAGCACATCATCATCATCATCTTCATTTGACTCCTTATTACCGTCATCACTCAAACTCTCAGTGCCATTTGATTCATGTTCATCATCAACAGTTGCATTCCAATCCTTATCCTCATCACTAAACCCATAGACATTGTCCTCATGGTACTTTTTATCTACATTGTAACAATCCAGAATTTTTCCCTCTGCTCGAGCGGGGGAGTTGATGCTTGAGCAGACTTGTGAGGCTCCCAGTACTTTTGCAGTTTGTCCAGATGGCCGCTCGAGCGCAAGAAGTGCCACTTGAGCATAGAATTGTTGTTCCCAGTATCTCACATGTTTGTACGCAGGCCGCTTGAGTGTGGAAAGTGAGATTGCCCTTAACATTTTTATTAGTGTATTTGGAACCTCCTTATTTTATTTTGGGACATTGATTGAAGTGGTAACATAATGGTAAAGTAAGAATGAACCAAGAATTTAATTTAGATAATTTTTCTTACAAACAGCCGTCACTCTTTTGCCCTTTTTCTTTTTCCACACATTGAATTTGGGTGTGAGGCTAGACCCATTGGAAAGCTTGTTTTTGGGGCTTCCATTTGGACAAAAGAATGACCTAGAATGGAGTCTGGATGAGAGAGTTATACCCGTTTGAAGTTTTTATATCTGTGTTGAAAGCAGATATGCTCGAGCGTAGAAAGCGACGCTTGAGTGGACTGCGCGAATTCAGCAAGTTTAAAGGCACTTTTCTAGATCATTCTTCACAACTTCATCTTCTCTCTTTATCTCTCTCACCTTTAGTCCGAAAACCCTAGAGATTTTGGCCCAAATACCTCTAATTTTTCAAAGATTTGGGCAAGATCCCTTACAGAAAAGTGAAGAATGCTTGAAGATCTCACTTTTTAACTGATTGAAGTTCGGATTTGTGAAGGAATCCCATCAAATCTTTGCTCTTTTGCTTGATTCTTGAGGTAGGGGTCCTAGTTCTTCTTCAATACTTACATTAATGGATAGATTTGTGGTATTTTGATTATATAAATACAAAATCTACATTTTTAAGCATATAGTGTTACATCATAAAATTTGGGGGTTTAGGGTTTGTGTTGCGGTTCAATTGTTGGGTTAAGATTGTGGATTATGAACCTTAGGTGTATAATCAATGGGGAAATTGGAATAAAAAGTAGTGGTGTAAGAAGTTTTAATTTTTCTTGAAAGTCTATTTTTCTTGAAAATCCTAAGTTGACTCATGATGATAATTAATGATTTTACTTAAATTGAAAGTGGAATCATGAAATTGAAAGGTTGAATTATATATATACAAATTGAATTTTGGAAGTGTTTGAAAATTATGTTAAAAATTAGCGATTGAACCTTTATTATGGATATTGTAAATCATGTTATAATATGAAATGAAATTTAGGGAAAAAAATTTGTTAATGATATGGATGACATGAGCCTTGGGATGAAATGATGAAATGAAAATTTAAGAGTTCACCTTGAATTATGTTGAATTGCATTTAGTGGTGTTGAAATGAATTGTCTTGAATTATGTTGAATTGTGTTGAGTAGAGTTGTGTTGGGTTTTGATGAGTTGTGTTGAATTAAGTTGTGTTGGGTTTTGATGAGTTGTATTAAGTTGAGTTGTGTTGGGTGGAGTTGTGTTGGTACCCACGCGGGGAGTTGAAAAAGGTTTTTGGGGGTCCACGTCCCGCTGTATAGTAGCCGGCAAATGTGGGGGCTGTTTTGAATTAAAGGTGCCCAATTGACCTGTCTAGGCTTATCGTTGGACGAATGTGGAAAAATAGTTTTGGGTGTCCACACAGTCCCACCGTATAGTAGCCAACAAAAGTGAAAAAATGATTTTTGGGTGTCCACATAGTCCTGTCGTATTGTAGCCGGCAAAAGTGAAAAAACAGATGGGTTTCAAAAATATTTTGGATGCCTGCGTCCTGCCGTATAGTAGCCGGCAAATGTGGGGGATGGTTTTAAAAAGTTAAAAAATGGTTTTTGGAAGAAAATGGCTTTTGAGAAAATGATTTTTAGGAGTTCACTTCCTGTTGTATAGTTGTCGGCAAAAGGTGGAAAGTGTTATGGATTGGGTGCCCGCTATCCCGCTGTAGTAAGTCGGCAAAAGGTGGATTGTGTTGAGATAGGTGTTGAGTTGATGATGTTATTTGTGACTTGTGATGAATCTGTGAAATTGTAAATTGATGTATAATTTGTTATAAAGAGGAAACGTACATAGACATTAATTGTAAAGAATGGAACCCAAAAATGGGTAAGGGGATTATGGATTGATGATGGTGAACATAATGAATTAGTTGTGACAATAAAGGTAAATTATGAGTGTTGTTCTGTAAATAAATGAGGAATTCAATTGAAAGGGGTTTATTAATCTTGTGTTATCTTGAAATGAAATTTGAGAGTGTACATAACAGTGCGAATTGAGTATAGGAGAATTGTAGTAAACCAAAGAGAGAACTTGAACTTGAAGTTATGGAGTTCTAAATAAATATAATGAGTAGAAAGGAAGAATGAAAGAAAAAGAGGAATATTAAAAATAGAAATTAAATGAGAAATATTTTGGGAATTGGTTAATAATTTTTAAATGATGTTGTTTCTCAAATATGTTTGTTTCACTAGGATCTGTGGTTTTCTTAGGTTAAGGGATAATTTTTAATGGCTGAAGGTTTTTCTTAAAAGTGTTTAAATAGTTTTTGAGAAAAAGGTACATTACCTATGATATTTTGAAATTATAAAATGTCACCCTACTATATGGTATCACCCTGTATGCATGATCATTTCTATCTATGTGTTAGTTATTGATTCAGAACTATGAGATTCCTACTAGGCATTAGTGATCACCCCTTATTGTTTTATCTTTTTACAGGAAGAAAATTTGGATTCATAGTTGAAGATTTACGAAGTCCATAAGTCTGTTTGTGTAATTTCGTTGTGGATGTGAAGAAAGTAATTGTTGTATATTGATATTTGTATTTATTTATTTGTAGCTTCTCACTAGGAGATTGGCATGTATTGTTGTCATTATAATATTCATTGAGAGAGAGAGAACATGTATTATTGTATTTTTATTACTCAACTGTAATAGGTAATTTTTTTTTTTTTTAAAAAAAATGGACCTAAATTGAAGGTTTTGGTAATGTTTTTGTGTAATTAAAACTTGGAGTGTGATATACATGTACTGTATGTACTCTATCCTCTCCACTATTTCTATCTCCGACATCATTTCTATCTGCACCATCTTCCATTCAAAGAGAATATGCAATATCAACATATAAGTTAATTGTTTTACTCCTACCTTGCACATAAAACATTTCCAACACATCAAGATCATTTTCTATTAATCTCCTATTCCCAGTACCAAGCATATCACAATGCAATGTGATAGCAATTGCTTCACTACAAGCAATGTGAGAGAGGAGTATTGTAGTAACATCCTTCAAGGCATCAATGTAGGAATACATATTTGGGTCCACATCATATACTCTACCCACTTTGCCTTTATAGTTGATGATTAGATCAAAATAAGGGAATGCAGCCATATTGTGATCATAATGAGTAACAATTAATTACAAAAAACAACTCCATTCAACAATTACTCGCCCAAATGTAACAAAATTCATAAGCAGGAGACATAAAAAAAACATAATAATAATAAAAAATTTCTTAAATCATTATTCTAAGAAAATTAAGAAGAAAACTATTTTTTACAGTAAATTGACAAAACCAAATCCCCACTTTCATAACAAACTTAAATAAAAGTTCATATAATACAATCATAATTGCATAAAATCAAAAATCATAACAAAAAGAAGACCAAAAAAAAAATAAAAAAAATGCCGAACACGTAAAAAAAAAAATTAAAAAAATGGCTTGGCCGGTTGACTGGCCGGATGTCTGGCAAGACATCCCCACGAATGACCGGTCACCCAACATCTCCCAGCTAAACTGCTCATCCGTTCATAAAGGCATACAAATCCGAAAGGGACTACAAATCCAGAGTTTCAAAATCAAAACAAACATGAGCTAGATGACTGTTACTTCAAAAAACAAACAGGATGAAGTATGAAAGAACTGAACTGCTACTTCAAAAAACAAACGGAGACGCAATATAAAAAGTTTGAAATCTTACCTGAAAACCCTAAAACTAACTTCTCACCGATCAATCTCCTTCACATTTTGCACTAGTAACGATGATCGAACCAAAATCTCAAGCTTATTCGTCATTTGTTCACACCGGTCTTCTTCAAAGATTTCGTCTTTCTCTCTCTTCTTTCTCCCACAAATTCCATCAAAATCAGAATAGATAGTGAATTAGAGATTTAGGGTACAAAGGTTATTATCGTCTTTTCGTGCTCCAAAGCAAGGGTAATAAGGTCATTCAGTATATGTAAGTAACGTTGTTTGTGCTAATTTGACAGCATAGGAGAATCTTGACAATGTCAAGTAAAGTAGGAGAGGTTTGTGTAATTATTCAAATCACAAGAGAGGTGAGTGTAATTTATCCATATATATATATATATATATCTACATAGTTTGATCATTTTGTGCAGAGTTGTCCTTATAATCAAACAATTTTAACTTGTGAATTTTAGAAAAAAAAAATTAAAATTCAATTTATGAACCGAATATCCTTATCAATACTAGTAGCAAATTTGTGTTACGCACGAAATGAAAATTTCATAATATATAATATAGATGGTGTGATATGAGGTGCAATATTTTTTTGCCATACTAAAAAACTTAATAAATAAGCAGCTTAATTATAACTGAATGGGCCAACTAGTGAAATAAAAAAAGTCAGGATTGTTTAATAACAAGTTCTTCGAATGGTTTAGGGGGAAAAAAAAAAACTATTTTGCTGGAGTGTCCAAACGGATTGATGTTGAAGAATTAGTGACTGAGTTTGTGGTTAGGTGTGTAATGCCACTTGAATCCCGGCTGCTCAAATCTTTAAATTTTTTAATTTTTTTTAAGTTTTTATTTTTATTTTTTTAGGACAACACTAGACTCCCAATCCACCATTGCACCAGTAGATTTCTAAGGATAGAAAGGATCTCAAGACTTTTTTTAAGGGTAAGTTACATGACTTTGGAAAAATATAGTGATTTTTATAGTTTTGACAATTACATAAACTTTTACAAAAAAATAATTAAAAAGATCAAAATTAATGCTAATAGTTTGAAGGCACAACACAATGATATACAATGTAAAATATACATTTCAATATATGAAAGATGATAACATTATTTTTTTTAGTCATACAACTAACGAATTTTTATTGAAAGTAGGGTCAAATTGTTATATGAGCTAAAACCTTAAAGGAGTCCAGTAGAATTATGTTAAACTTGCGGAATTTACTAATATTGCTAACTATTAAGTGATCTCTAGGTTTTCTCGTTAGTTTCTCACCAACTTTGAGGATATTAGCAAATGATAGGATGGGTTTTTTGGTACAAACCTAGTTAGGATGATTTAGCGCATTGTGATACTTTTACACGTCCCTTTTTTTTACTGATGTATTTTGTTTGTACTTTGTACTTGATTCTTACATCTATAAAACTTCTTCTTTGTCGAACAAAATAAAGTGATCTCTAGACTAATACCTCTTAAAAACGCACCATTTTGAAAAGGCTCATTTGGAAAGCTAACTTTTTAATAAATTTTTATTTTTTAGTTAAAATATGATGTGAAAATAATCAAATATATTTAGAAAAACTTTTTTTGTGTTTTTCTCGAAAACATGCACACCAAAAAAAAAAAAAAAAACAGAATGAAAGAGAATGAATTTTTTTTATGAGTTGATTTTTTTAAAACTTTTTCAATAGTGATTTGACTTTTTAGCTATATTAGGATTGGTTTAAAAAAGTGTTATTTTAATAATTTTTTACTTTTTTAATTAAAATTTGAGATGAAAAAAATTAGTATGTTGAAAAAGATTTTTTAACTTTTTACAAAAAAAAATACAAAAATAAAGAATAAATAAAATCTTTAACTTTTTAATATAATTTTATAATTCTTTTTATTTTTTAATAACTTTTTAACTTTTTTTTTAATTATTTTTTTGAAGTTTCCAGACTTACCTTTACTCTCTTCCCAAATACACCTAGAAGTAAAAAAAATATGATCAGACTTGTTGCCTAACAAATTGAGCCCAAGCAGCCTTTGATACAGTATGCTATGTTCAATGTCTTCTCTTCGTCTATCCAATTCTACCATAAAAGATTCAATCTATTTCACAATTGATATTGTAACGCCTCCAAAATAATATAATAAAAATAATTTATATGTAGAATAAATATAAAAAATAACATACTTTCATACATTAAAGTCTACTGTTTAACAACTGATTAATTGCCATGTAGGCTTACATCTTTCCAAGTCATTGCGTGGTTACACAAATTGAGTCTTGCTCATTACATCTTAAGCCCTTGACTTAACAAATACCAACATGCACTCAAGAAAGCATAATTAACAAGCTCTTGCTTCCCTAAAGTCCATCCACGCTATTGCCTAGCATTCGGCCAAACAACAAATAAAGTAGTACAATCCATCACTACATTACACTTATGAAATGGTAAACCCATGGTTTGATCTTCAAATCCGAAAAGCATTCCATGTACACATGTACAGGCAGGAGGTGAGCAAAGCCCATCGAACAATCTCATATTAATGCATTAAAAGATATGCGGAGACAAAGATACTTATACATATACGTGAAATCATATTATGTCAAAACCATATGATTTTATTACATAATCTTTTAAATCTAAGGCCTGCACATTCATATGCCACTAAGACCAATCTTATTCCATTTTCCATCAATTCATTTCCAATTCATATATGCTACTCAATTCATGAGTTAAATTCATTATCTTTCAACAATCAAAATGAGACTACAACTCAATGGTTTTCCATTTATGCAAAACACACATAAACACTTCAAACTTGCCATTTTACGGATATTTCGTCCGAAGGAATCGACACCCATGTATATTTTCTCAAATATGCTATTTTACGGATATTTCATCCGTAGGAATCGGCACCTATGTATGTTTTCTCAAATTTGCTATTTTATAGATATTTCGTCCGCGGGAATCGGCACCTATATATGTATATATATAATTTCGGGTCTTTCACCCAGGACATTCCGGCCAACTTGCTTTAAATGGAGTCCATCCTCTTTCTCCTCCCAAACAAATATACATACGCAATGTATTTATAAATAAAATCACATATGGAATACATCTCCTATCTCCTCCCAATAAACATACATACACAATGTATTTAAAACATAATCACATATGGAGTACATCCCCTATCTCCTCCCAATAAACATACACATACAATGTATTTAAAAACATAATCACCTATAGAGTACATCCCCTATCTCCTCCCAATAAACATACATATACAATGTATTTAAACACATTATCATATACAATGATCAATTATAGCACATATTCAATGTGTTAATCCAACCGTCGTATTTAATGACATAATTCAGTTGATTAGTTTCAATTTACCTAATCATCATGCAGTTTTACAACAATCATGACTATCCTCCACCGATAGCCCAATACATTTATCTCTAGACATATATTAAATCTGAAGATAAATAATTATTTAAAACTTTCAAATGTGTGAGATAATACAACCATGTCCATATTCATATAGTCTCCACATGTTAATCAACATTCTCAATTTATTCATTTCAAGACAAATTTATAACATATTACATATCAAATTTCCAAAGTTCCATCATTTCTCATCCTTCCAAGAAATCCCTCATTTAAATACAACATGGTAAATTTTCATCGATAGCCAAAATAGTTATCTCTAACATATTAATTAAAAGATAACAACATAGACTTACAGTCCAACATAATACTATAACTTGGAATCTCCCATGATCCCCAACATTTAGAAACAAATCATATTTTACATTTTATCAAATATGAATAACTACACTACTTTTCATATCACAATCACGTCCGGTAACCTCTCAAGGTCCATTTCTAACCGTGTCGGTTTTATTCCAACAAATGCATTAAGTAAAATAATACCGTTAATGCCCAAGAAAAACATCATTTTCTTTCCAAACTCATTCTCCAAGCATTATTCAACTATAACATCCTATTTTGATCGAAAGCCCCAAAAGTTAAACGTAATTCCTTTGTTTTCTTTAAAAATACTCTTTTGGTCACAAACCGGTAAAATTTCAAAACCAATCGAATCAAAGTCCGTTTTTGTTCAAATTAAAACATAACTCTTTCATAACCTTACAAACATATTCCAAGTTTACACTTTCGCAATTTGGGCATCAACTTTGTATTTTTCTCAAAATTTCTCTTTTAAGCAAATAAAACACAAATTTTTCAAAAATTCTAATTAAATTATATACAACTCTAAGTTTCATATAATCAAGCAAAAGTGCATAAAGAAGTGTAGGAAAAATCTCTATTTAACAATTTACACAATATTCCTCAATATCAGTTTATTTTTCTCAAAAATAAATTCCAAAACTCAAGGATGAGATAAATATTTCAATATTAATTTCTCAAAATAAATTATCTAACTATAATATGATGTAGATATAATCCATACAACTATTAAATTCTATTTTCAGATTTCTTTTACAAAATTAACAACACAAAATAATTTTTCCAAAATCAATCTCAAAATACCAATATTCTTAACATTTCAACATAATTTTTCTTCCAAAAATTATCAAACGAAAATCTAAAAATATACCTATATGCAATACGTCTTATAATGGTATATTTTCTCAAAACAATCATAATATACCTCTAATGTAAAAATATGAAGAAAGTCTCTACCTCAAATATGAAGAAATATAAATCTGAAACTGTAAACGTCGCCCGATCATGAATCCGAGAATACCATTGCGAAGATCACGATGATCTCTCAAATTTTCATTTACAACACTTTTACAAAATCTTGTTCTAAATATTCTCACTCTAAACTCAAAGCTTGAGCAACAATGATAAAAATGAGAGAGAGTGAGAGAGAAGGAAAGAGCCGAGTGAGGGAGATAGAGAGGCCGACTGAAAACAATCTGCTCAAAAGAAAGAAAAAAAAAAAAAAAAAAAAAAAAAAAAAAAAAAAAAAAAAGGGAAAGGAGGGGTGCAGCCCACGTGGCTTGCACCTCTCAATTTATGTATATATATATATATATATATTCATCTATATATGATTAAAAATCATTATAACACCACCTTAATATTTTATAATATAATTAACAAAATTATGTAATTTTTCTCATCACAAAATATAATATTTTTGTACACCATAAAATATAATATTTTACTCACCACAAAATATATACTCATTTTATTCAGTACAAAAACATATAATTTTTTATCATATAGTACACACCATAAATCAACTATTAAATATTTATTATAACCATTATATAATAAATAATAATAACTCCCAAAATAGTTACTACCAATCACATAATTAAAAAGAACTAAACAATTAAACATAACTCATTAAATAAACTTAATTTAAATTAAATCTAAGTCATAGGTCCAGAATTAAATTCTCACCCATAAACTAAACATGACCTAATTATGTACTAAAATAATCCCAAATACATAATATACTAAGAAGCACCTGGACAATGCTTGCCAAGCTCATACACCACCCCCACCACATACAAGCCCAGCACATTCACGTTTTCTTTTAAACATGTTCCCTTTATATTTGTATTCCACTACACAAACAAAAATATCATCACCTTATCTTCCACCACAAAAACAATAATAAAATAAATATCCCACTTAAAACACCATCATGTTATAATATATATCCCACCCATAATCCATCATCATATATTATATTTTCCACTCAAAACCAAATTTCAAATTCTGTTGTACATTAGACAGAACACTGATCAGTCCGTAAATTTTCATAAAATAAATATTCATCATTTAATTTTGAAATTTTTATCCAACGTACTAGACTCATATGGGAACAACACATAAAAATTTCATAATTTTCTGAGATCGAAAACTGTTTTCAAAAAATACAAAACCGAACTGTTTTTGCGCAGAATTTACAAAGCACTCAAATTCAAAAATTTGCTCAATTAAATTATGCACTGGCTATTTAAAAATAAAATAAAAATAAAAAATCTGGGTCTCTACGGATATAGTTTACGTATAATTTTATTTTCACACACTAATTATTTTTAATTTACACATTTAATAAAATAAATTTAATACATTTTTATTCTAGAATAAAAATACCATAATACTTTTATCTTCTTCCACCTAAACTCTAATTCTAAAACAATACAACCATTCTCCATCTCCAGCGCTACCTCTCTCTTCCAGTACCCCCTTTCGTTGCCTCTTTCTCCATCCGTGTTTGACCACCTTCTGCCATGAAACATACACTCTTACAAGCCTCCGTTGCGAACAACTCACTTTTGAGGTCTAGATAGAAAGAGATGAGGTAGGACTGGCGGTGGTGGTAGCAATGGAGGGCTATGAGCGGTGGCAATGATGGCAAATGAGAGGTCGGTGGATGAAAGAAAAATTAATTAGGATTATGAAATTGAAGAGAGCATTATTAGAATAAAGATACGTGTATTGAGAATTTTTATTTTTTTAATGTATACATTGAGAATGTTTTCATTAAATGTGTATATTGAAGAGAGCAAAAATGGAATTGCTCATAGTTTGTTTACATTTGATATGTTCTACTTTAATCAATTTAAAGTGAATTTTTCTTCAAAAATAAACCTAAAGTTCAACCATCATGGAGGAAAACAAGAAAAGAAAAGAAAAGAAAAGAGAGAACTATTAAAAGTTTTATGGAGGAGGAAACATGTTAATAGATGCAGATGGTGAAACTTGCAATTTTATTCTCAAATGACTAGTTACTTTGTATTTATATATTAATTTAGATAGAAACTTAAAAAGAAAAAAAAAAGATTTATATTTTATTCTCATTTTATTCGTATTTTTTTCCTTTCTCATTTCAATTTCCTATTCTAACCATGATCCAAACACTTTTTGAATTATTTGACATTCAAAAATTGGTCTAGTCTCTTTTATTTATTTATTTGTTATGTAGGGTATCTTGGGCCAACTTACGCGTACTAGACTAAGTCCTTATAACCTGAACAAACCTTCCGAAAAAGGGCTTACACCCTGCTGTTCGTGGCCTCTGTACGCATCCAGAAAGCTAAGTCGGTTGTGCCCCGCCGTTAGGTCTACCAGTTGATCTATCCATGGTAGGGGGAAGCTGTCCTTTGGGCATGCTTTGTTGACTGTCTTATAATCGACGTAGACACGCCATTTGCCATTCTTTCTTGGCACCACAACTGTGTTAGAAATCTATCTGGGGTAGTGCATCTCTCTGATAGCTCTTGCTTCTAGCAGATTTTCCACTTCTTCTGCCATTATCTCGGCGTGGTGGAGCACTGACTTGCGAGTGTGCTGAATGATTGGTCTAGCGAATGGGTGGACATTAAGTTGGTGACAGATGAAGTTTGGATCGATGCCTAGCATGTCGTATGGTGTCCAGGCGAACACTTCGATGTTAGAGGTCAGGAATTCTAAGACCTCTAACCTCTTAGTGCTGGACAGCAACGAACCGAGTAAAAAGAACTTATCCGGGTTCTTATCATCTATTCCTACCTTTACCAAGTCTTCCACCGCTTTTTGGTCAGCTCTTTGCCGACATCTGTGAACAGTTCATTGCTCTCGAGTTCTTCCACCAAATGAACATATCCCTTGGCAGCGCGGCTGCCATTAATCGTGATGAAGCACTGTTTGGACATAATTTGGTCTCCAAAGACCTCTTCAATTACACCGACATCGTTGGGGAACCGCATTACTTTATGGTAGGATGATGCTACAGATCGCATGGCATGCAGCCATGTTCTTCCCAAGATTATGTTGTAAGTGGAAGGGACCTTTAACACCCAAAATTCCACTTGTTTTGTCACGCTTCCTACCCTGACTGGAAGAATGATTTTGCCGACTGGCCACTCTGGCATTGAGTTGAATCCGATCAGGGGGGATACAGCTAGTGCCAGGTCTTTGTCCTCCAATTTCAGTTGTTTGAAGGTGTCGTAGTATATTATCTCACATGAGCTACCTTGGTCTATCAGAATTCGTTTGACGTCATAATCCTTGATGTGGAGGGTGACGACCAGTGCATCGTTGTGAGGGCAATATATTCTTTCCAAGTCCTTGTCTGAAAAAGACATGACGTTCGTGGCCTCTGTTCTCCCCTTTTTGGTGGTAGGTTGGGCACTTAATACCTCCCTTAAGTGCTTAGCCTTCTTGATCGACCCTCTGAGCTCACATACACGCTCAGGTTCGAATACTCCATGTATCACATTGATCATACCTTGAGGTGGGGCGTCAATTGGCATTCCATTGGGGTTATTGTGGTCCTGGGGGGCTGGTTGCGTCCCTCCTTCAATGTATTTATCCAGGTGACCATCTACCACCAACTCCTCCAGATGCTGTCTCAATGGCATATAATTTTCAGTGCGGTGCCCCTTTTCTTTGTGGAAAGTGCATCGCGTTCTTTCGTCGTAGTCTTTCAGTGTTTCTCCTAGCTTAGCTGGCCATCTGACGAAAGGCTCATCGTGTATTTCGCTCAAAATCCGGTAGATCGGTTTCTTGAATACCGTGGTTATGGCAGTGCGGACTCTCAACCATCTTTTATCCTGGTCCTCCCCGTTGTCTCGCTTGCCTCGTCCGTTTTTGTTCGGACATTCTACCGTGTTGATCTTTGCTGCTGTCTTTTTATCTAGTACTGCGGTCGTGCTAGATTTTGTTTTGGCACGGGCTCCATCCTCATCCACCCTGATGTGCTGATGCACTCTTTCCATCAAGGCCTCCATGGTGAGGGGCGGTGTCATGGTGATTGAGTCCCTTAGTCTGTTTCCGACTGGAAGGCCTCTTTTATATTGAGCAATGGCGAGATTGGTGGGGCAGTCCCCAATCTAGTTGAATGTCTCCCAGTAGCGACTATTGTAGGATCTTAGTGTCTCCTTTTCGCCCACGTCGATAGAGAGTAGCTGGTCAATCTCCACCGGGGTTTTGGTGTTCGTTCTGAACCTTGTGATGAACGCCTCCGCCAATTGCGCCCATGAGGCTATGCTGCCTTCTGGAAGTTTTTCGAACCAGGTCAAGCCTAGGTCGCCAAGGCTTGATGGGAAGAGGATGCACATCAAAGCCTCGTTTCGCCGATATACCGCCATAACCTGGCGGAAGTGGCTTAGGTGCATGTAAGGGTCTGTCTTCCCTTCGTACGTGGTAAATTTAGGCTGGATGAAGCCTGAGGGTAATAATGCATTCTCAATCGCCGGAACAAATGGCGAGCTATGTAGTCTTGCCAATGCTTTATTTGTTGTTTCGTAGGCAAGGTGTGGTACTGGCATTCCAACCTCGACGCTTCCATGCGTCCGAGGAGCCAACCGCCGAAGGGCTGAAACTCTGTGCGAGTCGCGTGCCCTAGCATCCTCCTTCTGTCACGCCCTTTCTTCAAGCACAGTCCGTATGTCAGACGATCTAGGCAATTTCGTTTGCCTGGATGATGTATGGTGCGTGTGTGAGGGCCGATAGGTACTTCCCTCTGTGCAAGACCTTAATGATCTCGTTCTCTCAGACCTAGAGTAATGAGTTCTGGAAGTCCTTGATTGAGTGTCGTTCGTCCTGAGGCTTCTACTTTCTGCTTGCGATGTCGTAGTATGCCTACTACGATCTTCTAAGTGGCGAGGAGGCGCATTGCCTTTGCGCCCATCTCCTGTCGCCACCCCTTTTCCCTTGATCTGGCGCTTCATGGCCTCCATGTCCGTTGCCATCTTCCTTATTAATTCATCTTGCTCCTTCACGCGGTCCTCCAGAACTTGAGGATCAATCATCCGCCTTTGTCTGTCAGGACTTCGTGAATGAGAGTGACGGGGCTGTTAGTCCGCCTCCTCCCCCTTGTATCCCTCCTGGGATTTCGTCGCTGAGGCTCCAAGTCCGCCATGGGAGGGATAGAAGGTAGGCCTTCGCGTCTTGCACCCCCCTCTGGTGTTTGTCCGTCGATGACGGACTATAGAAAATCTTCGTTGTGCGCCATTGCTTTTAAAGAGGAAAAGCTTGATCAAGAGGTTTTGTTCTAGTCTGATATTCCCACAGACGGTGCCAATTGTATGGGAAAGAAATAAACCTTCTCATATAATCCTATTGATCAAGTCTACGCTCCTCCAAACGTCGTCGCTTTACTCCCTGAAAACACAAACGTGAGCTAGTCGGCGGGTGTGTGCCATATACCTCTCTGATGCCTAAGTCAGCAAAATAGACAAAGACAAAAAGCTCTGTGTATCAAAGTTGTGTGTTACCTCTCCATATGTGATGTTGTAAGCTTTTATAGGTTTCGCGTGGCACAATCCTAGTAGGACTTTCACTCCTCCATGTAGAGTCCTCCTAGGATTCATACTCCTGAAAGATAATGTCTATCCTTCAACTCCCCCCTCACTGCATAAACCAAGTGAGATGGTTCTACCATGGTCAAATTTCAACATGACCAAGGTAAGCATGGCTTCTGCTAAGCCGCAGACTAGACCGAGATAACATTAGCTCGGCTCTTCCATTCACTGCTCTTACCTTGGCTCTCCTTAATGTTAACCACGGTATGTCTAGACCGGAATAACCAATACTCCAGTCCAAACCGGGATAACTTTGTGAGTGACGACCAAACTTCCCATAAGCTCTTTAGGACCAGAGTAACTTCAGGTCTCTCGCGGACCAGAGTAAATTTACACCTCTCTTAGGCCGGAGTAACTTCATGGCCTTTTTACACAGCCCTTCTCAATGTGGCCTATAACTGTAAGGCCTCGGTGTCCCACATCGGGAATGGAGGGGGAGTTCCTGGGCTATAAAAGTAAAAACTTGGACCCTTATATAGCATCGAGGCCATTTCCCAAGTGGTGAAATCCCTATTAGAACTCCCCAGTTAAGCGTGCTTAGGCTGGAGTAGTTCTAGGATGGGTGACCCACTGGGAAGAACAAATCCGTGCAGGCATGGCCCAAAGCGGACAATATCGATGACGTGTAAAGGGTCGGGGCGTTACAAATGGTATCAGAGCCTACTCTCCGGAGTACCGAGTGTGGGCCCCTGGCGTCTCTCGGTACATGTGGGCGGGCTTGCGAGCTGGTAGGCTACTGCACGAGGACGTGCAGCCTTATGGGGGGTAGATTGTAAGGCCCCGGTGTCCCACATCGGGAATGGAGGGGGAGTTCCTGGGCTATAAAAGTAAAAACTTGGACCCTTATATAGCATCGAGGCCATTTCCCAAGTGGTGAAATCCCTATTAGAACTCCCCAGTTAAGCGTGCTTAGGCTGGAGTAGTTCTAGGATGGGTGACCCACTGGGAAGAACAAATCCGTGCGGGCATGGCCCAAAGCGGACAATATCGATGACGTGTAAAGGGTCGGGGCGTTACAAATATTGTAAGGCCCTGGTGTCATCGGCTTGGCTAATTTGGAGAAATCCTGAATGAATCTCCTATAATAACCTGCTAATCCCAAGAAACTACGAATCTCAAACGTATTCTTAGGTTGTTTCCACCCCATTACTGCTTCTACTTTAGCAGGATCCACTGATATCCCTGATTCAGACACAACATGACCTAAGAACTTTACTTCTTTCAGCCAAAATTCACATTTGCTACCTTTAGCATACAATTGGTTTTCTCTTAGAATTTGCTACTATGGCTGAAGCGTACCGTGAAAGAGCTTCAAAACGGTTCGCATATTGAGCGACTGACATTTTTCCTTGTTAGAGTTAATGTCTGATGACCCTGGCATCCTACAAATAAAAAGGTTCTAACTTAGTTAGGTCACCGAGAATTACAAATTAACTTAAGGTTTTCTTAATTGTAAAAATAATAAACTACTACCCATGGCCCAAAGGTTCAAACCTAGGCTCTGATACCACGCTGTGACGCCCCAAAAAAAAAATTTTTTTTTTTTTGAAACGTCATAAGATTTTAAATAACAATAACTTGCTAGATAAAATTTTAACTACTAGTTAGGAATTTTTAAGTTCTTACAAAGCCAAAGTCCAACAACAAAATAAAACTACAAGTTCACATACAACGTCACAACATAGTTAAATCCTAATGCAAGGGATAACAGGATTTTATTTTGATAAAATCTTGACTCTAAGTCAGCCAAGGTTCGATATTGGCAGCAGCTCCAATTTCAGCCTCAGTCCCTTCTTCAACATAATCTGGCATGAAACGCCAGGGCAACAAAATATATGCCATGAGTTTTGCAACACAGTAAGAAAACGTAACCAACCTACCATTCTTTTTAAGAGACAAATAATAATATTCTAAACATGAGATAACAATATAATTATACACAGAAATTACAACCATTAGAATAGTTTCAGTAATTTTAATAAATTAGGTGACACTCGAAATCTCGCCAAAGAGATTTAACTTACCAACCACTAAGCATGGCAACGGTTAATTTGAAACCCTCCCTTGGTCAAATATTTAAGTGTTACCAATCGTAACTACCAGGAATGCCCACGTCCGGAGTTATATACCCAAGTAGTGGTATCCGTGGTCTGCCCTAAGGAAACGGTCTGCCAGGGGTAAGCAACCTCCCTGTGTGCCACCTGCACATCCACCCTTATTCCAAAACTGAATACCGAAAAGGGTTCAAATAAGTCCCGTGCCATCTTAGAGTTTCGCAACACAATTTACGTGAGAATTCTCAAAACCAGGGCTCACCCTGAACAACCGGTGTTAACCGTCAACCCTTAATTCCGTACAGTCTTTAAACCAAGACTCACTCCGAACAACTAGTATTAACCGTCAATTGTTAACTTTGTATATGCCGTTAATCATTTCAGTTAATTTTGATATTAATCACAAATAATTCCAAACTTTTAATCACAAATAATGTTATACCAACTCATTAAAATTCCCAATTATAAAATATTGCATGTGTCACACAATACTAAATAAAAGTACAGAATTTAAATAAGCAATTTATTTAAACCATGGTATGAAATAATAACTTAGATACAAGAATTAAACCCTAAACACACACATGCACAAATTTTTGATTTACAAAATTAGACTAGCATAATATTAAAGTGGTGATTTTATTCTATCCAGAAAAAATTTTCAGAGTATATATCTTGCAAATAAAATTATAAATACATTACTTGTACAACTCTAAAATTCATATCAATCTACAGGATACTCAATAAACATGTTATGGTTATTTTTTAGAAAGCTTTTTGCAAAAATAACTTATAAATAATTCTAAACAAATTCCAAGGGTGTTTATGACACATATTTGTCACATTTCCTTATATTAATTCCATGCTTAATTTTATAGATCAACCCCATAATCTAAAAATTTATTATGAAACTAGACTTCTCAAATTTCATCTTCTAGTTAGAAATTACCAGATTTGGCTTAGTATAGAATTTTAAATAAATTTTCAAATACATGGTAAAATCTGTCTCACAGTTTCAGATTCAGTTAGAAATTTGTATAAATTCATAGAAAGCTCGAAAATTGTTTCCAAAACTTTCCGGATAAACTAGACATCATTATCAACAACTTTGTAGAAGAAATTATCTCGAAATTCTGAGTATAAAATTGTCTAAAAATTCGGGTGACATGCTGGTAAATTCAAGACAGATTGTTCTCAACACAGTTTCAGATTTAGTTAAAAATTTGTATAAATTCGTAGAAAGCTCAAAAATTGTTTCCAAAATTTTCTGGATAAACTAGACATCATTATCAACAACTTTGTAGAAGAAATCATCTCGAAATTCTGAGTATAAAATTGTCTAAAAATTTGGGTAACATGCTGGCAGATTCAAGACAGATTATTCTCAACACAGTTTTAGATTTAGTTAAAATTTTGTATAAATTCGTAGAAAGCTCAAAAATTGTTTCCAAAACTTTTTGGATAAACTAGACATCATTATCAACAACTTTGTAGAAGAAATAATCTCGAAATTATGAGTATAAAATTGTCTAAAAATTCGGGTGACATGCTGGCAGATTCAAGACAGATTGTTCTCAACACAGTTTCAGATTTAGTTAAAAATTTGTAGAAATTCGTAGAAAGCTCAAAAATTGTTTCCAAAAATTTCTGGATAAACTAAACATCATTATCAACAACTTTGTAGAAGAAATCATCTCGAAATTCTGAGTATAAAATTGTCTAAAAATTCGGGTGACATGCTGGCAGATTCAAGACAGATTGTTCTCAACACAGTTTCAGATTTAGTTAAAAATTTGTATAAATTCGTAGAAAGCTCAAAAATTGTTTCCAAAATTTTCTGGATAAACTAGACATCATTACCAATAACTTTGTAGAAGAAATCATCTCGAAATTCTGAGTATAAAATTGTCTAAAAATTCGGGTGACATGCTGGCAGATTCAAGACAGATTGTTCTCAACACAGTTTCAGAATTTAGTGAAAGTCACATTTCTTAGAACTTGGAGAAAGTGGATGGATTTATTAATGGAAAGAATGTGTGAGAGGGAGGGAGGGAGAGAGAGCTAGCCTCGGAGAAGATCTATAAAATGCACCTAGTAGTCATGCACATTTTGAAGGCTAAGCATAAACCATATGCATCCAAATAGAGGGAATTCTTGTGGAAGAAGAGGAGGAGGTTGAGGTTGCATATTTTCTTACCATTTCATTATTCCATTTCAATCCTACTACTAAGTAAGAAAACCCTCTCAACCCTCTCATTTTTTTTATAATTGAAAATTTTCAGATTATGTACATTTGATACATTGTCTAAAACTGTGTTGAGAATAATCTGTCTTGAATCTGCCAGCATGTTACCTGAATTTTTAGACAATTTTATACTCAGAATTTCGAGATGATTTCTTCTACGAAGTTGTTGATAATGATGTCTAGTTTATCCAGAAATTTTTGGAAACAATTTTTGAGCTTTCTTTGTAAGGACCCGGTGTCCCACATCGGGAATGGAGGGGGAGTTCCTGCGCTATAAAAGTAAAAACTTGGACCCTTATATAGCATCGAGGCCATTTCCCAAGTGGTGAAATCCCTATTAAAACTCCCCAGTTAAGCGTGCTTAGGCTGGAGTAGTTCTAGAATGGGTGACCCACCGGGAAGAACAAATCCGTGCAGGCATGGCCCAAAGCGGACAATATCGATGACGTGTAAAGGGTCGGGGCGTTACAATAACAGCCCATTACCCAGCTCGACCTAATTTATAAGTATAAATTACCCTCTCAATAGATATACATGTGCAGTGAAATTGACCATGAGAGTTTTTCTTTGCTATTTCAGTGAAAGCAGTGTGATTAGAGTAGGGGTTTTGGGATTCTGTTATCCTTCCATTTTTCTAATTCACAATTTCTTTCTTTGTTTCTCTCTCCCTCCTTTGTTTCTCTCTCTAAAACTGTCCCCTATCCCCTATAATCCCTTCCCTCTCTCTCTCTCTCTCTCTCTCTCTCTCTCTCCATTTTGTTGCTTCTTCTGTAGTGTCACCCATACTATTACACACATGTCCTCTGTTCCTCCTTTGCGCAAGGAAGAGGCGCAGCGTAGCTTTTGTACTAGTCTTTTGGTTATCTTTCTACAAATCATACCCTCTCTCTCCCTCTCTACATGTGTATGCTCCTAGTCTCTCTCTCTCTCTAGAAAGAAAACGCCAAAGATTTATTTGCTCTTCGTTTGTCTTTTCTCTCATCCTTCCCACTCTCTTGCTCTCCTCCACCATTCTACTCCTCTTTCTCTAAACACTAACTTTTTACTTTTTATAAAAAAAAATTGGTCAGACTCATTGCCTAACAAATTGAGCACAAGCAACATTATTGCTTTGACACAGTATGCTATGTTCAATTTCTTCTCTTGATCTATCTCAAATCCCATTTATAACACAAAGATTTAATCTTATTTCACAATTGATATAGTTTATTTACATTTGTTATTGTCTGCTTTAATCAATTTAAAGTGAATTTTTCTTGGAAAGAAGCCTAAATGTGCAACCATCATGAAGGAAAAAAAGAAAGAAAGGAGAATTATGAAAAGTTTTATATAGGAAGAAACACGTTAATAGACACAGATGGTAAAAATTATAATTTTATTCTCAAATGATAAGTTACTTTGTGTTTGAATTATAAATTTTAATAGAGATTTGAAAAGAAAAAAGAAAATTTTACTGATTTTTTTGTTCCTTTCTCATTTCAATTCCCTATTTTGATCCATGATCCAAATATTACTTTAATTATTTGACATTCAAAAATTGGTCAAGTCCCTTCATTACCCTCTACCCCAAAAATAAAAAAATAAAAAATTTGGTTTTAATAGAGCTTAATTTGCTGCTTCTTTTTCTTGAGCACACAAGTTGTCATTTTTGCACCACTTGCACTGACACCTGGAATTTTACATAAATCATTAAATCTAAATGTCTAATTGAATTAATATATTTATAACAATTTTTTTTGTTTGTAAAAATATTAATTATAAAACCAGACATGAATTTTTTTTTTATATATGAGTGGAGTGGAGTGCATAAAAAGGTGAGATTCATGTATATAAGAAAGTTCTCTTATTAAAGTTTCACCTTAAAATTAAATGACAAAAATGTTGTGATGATGTTGTTAGTGAATTCTCATTTGACTTACAAAGAAGAAGTTCTTTAGTTGTTTGGTAAAAATTTCAGTAGAAAATTTTTTAATCCCAACATTGGTCAAATACAAAAATACTGTGGTCATGTTTTAGTGCATTCTCATTTGACTTACAAAGAAGAAGTTCTTTAGTTGTTTGGTAAAAATTTCAGTAGAAAATTTTTTAATCCCAACATTGGTCAAATACAAAAATACTGTGGTCATGTTTTAGTGCATTCTCATTTGACTTACGAAGTTATTTACCTTATTGTCTTTGGAAAAAAAAAAAACATAGAAGTAATGAATGCAACTGCTAAGCAATAAAAATATGTTGGGATACCACATATATTATCAGGAAAAAATTATTTTAGTAAAAAAATTAAAAAATTATTAAAAAGCTTAAAAAGTTAAAAAAAATTAAATTCATAAAAAAAAAATGAAAGATTCATTCATTTCCGCAGAACTTTTTACACTTTTTTTTTGGGTAAAAAGTCAATTTTTTTTTAACAAACATATATTTTTTTAAATTCATATTTTAGTCAAAAAATTACTAAAAAAAATCACTTTTCAAACCAGAAATTATCAAATGAGTTGGCACCTCCATAATTTTATAAATATTTTTAGTCAAATTGGCTAAATTATATTTTTCCCTCCCACAACACAAGTAGAGCACATACGGAACAAAAAAAAAAAAAAAACTGGGTGATGACGATCTTTGATTGGGCGAGCGGAAGTGCTCAATTCATGACATTTCCCTCTCGTACCTAAGTTCCCTAGCAGAGACAATCTTGGTGATGACAGACACATAGTCTTTGGCATGAGTCATGAGTTTCCTAAATTTTTCAAAATATTTAGGTGGCGACTCTATATCTGACAAAGCAGTCCATTTTTTGCAATTTGATTCAAAATCGATTTTCCAAAAGATTTATCAGATTTTGACTCTTTGGTGTTTATTTATTTCACATTGCACTTGTGATATTAGATTTAGAACCGCGAGAGTCCGATACTGTAGGGCTTATTTGTCTTCCGAAAGGAGCGCGAAAAAGTTGAGCTACACCATCTGTTTTTTGAACTGCCATGTTTGCCGCAACTGGGCAATCATGCCAAACAAATCTGAATCTAGTGCGTGCCATTTTCCTTCTCTTGAAAGAAATGAAGACATCTCTCACAACTTCAAAAATAGAAAATAATGAATGTAATCTTCTTGGGTCCATTGAATTTGGAATGTCATCCACAAAAATGGTGTGAATGACTGCCTGTACCTTGCTTTGTTTGTGAACCACCGACCTCCAACCTTCTAACTCTCTCTCACTTTTTCTCTCCATAGTCATTATTATACGAAGATACGAGGAATCAGATAGAAAGAATCACAAAGATGAAACCCTATAAAATTTTGGACTTGTAAGGTGTATAACACAAAGATTTAATCTCATTTCACAATTGATATAGTTTATTTACATTTGACATGACTTTAAAAAAAATTTCTTGGAAAGAAACCTAAATGCTCAACCATCATAAAGGAAAAAAAGAAAAGAGAAAAAAAATAGAGAAAGGAGAACTATGAAAAGTTAAGGACGAAACACGTTAATAGATACAGATGGTAAAATTACAATTTTATTCTCAAATGATAAATTACTTTGTATTTGAATTATAAATTTTAATAGAGATTTGAAAAGAAAAAGAGAAATTTTACTTCTATTTTGTTCACATTTTGCTCTTTTTTTTTTTTTTTTTGTTCCTTTCTCATTTCAATTCCCTATTTGATCCATGATCCAAATATTACATTAATTATTTGGCATTCAAAAATTTGTCAAGTCCCTTCATTACCCTCTACCCCAAAAAAAAAAAATAATAAAAAAATAAATGGTTTTAGTAGAGCTTAATTTACTGCTTATTTTTCTTGAGCACAAGAGTTATCATTTTTGAACCAATTTTGCACCACTTGCACTGACACTTGGGATTTTACATAAATCCTTAAATCTAAATGTTCTAATTGAATTAATATATTTATAACAATTTTTTTTATATGTACAAAAACTAATTATAAAATTAGACATAATTTTTTATATGGATGGAGTAGAGCGCATAAAAAGGTGAGATTTACTTATATAAGAAAGTTTTGTTATTAAAGTTTCACCTTAAAATTAAAAGACAAAATAATGTGTTCATGTTGTTAGTGAATTCTCATTTGACTTACAAAGAAGAAGTTATTTAGTTGTTTGGTAAAAATTTCAGTATAAAATTTTGTAATCCCAACATTGGTCAAATACGAAAATACTGTGGTGTAGACACTCTATTTTTGACCGACCTTAAGACTCAGACATCACCGATTGAGCACTCGGTGACGTTGCATATCGTGCTCGTTCAGAAGTCTCAGAGTCGCGGCCGTAAGCCCTGCCTCCGGATTTCCGAACCCTCTTCTGTGCCTTGTCTCGGTTTGCGAACCAGACTCAGTTTTCTCTGTTTCTTTCCCCGAGGGGAGGGAGAGGTCCCGTAGACCATCTCTCAGTGTCCGTAGGCTACATTTGGTGGCCGTAGGCCATTTTGCCCATTTCGGAGTCCGGTTCCCGATTTTCGGGATCGTTGGCCGTGTGCCTCGGTTCGGGACCGCTTAACCATCTCCGTTTGTTCTGATTTTTGGCATACTTCCTATTTTCTCCCTTTTGAGGGACACTGGGGTCTGAGAAACCCACTTCGTGGCCAAATGCCACTTTTGGTGCTTAACAGCCCATTTTCGGGACCTCGAACTGCGCGTTTTGGCCCCCGAACATTCGTTTTGCAACGGTTTTCGTTCATTTTTGGCAGGTACCTCTGTTTTATCACCGGGGAGGTCACTGAAGGGTGGGAGGCTAGTAATTGTTGCAGCAACCAGTTATACATCCTCCGACGCCCTCCGGCGCCCGTTTTTCACACTTCCGGGCTAATGTTGAACACCTTGGGGTCACATTCTTGAACTTCGAACCACGTATTTGTGATGTACACACTTGGGAGGATCCTAAAAGTTGGTGGCCGGCCAGTAATTCCACCTGACCCTTTTGAACCCCTCCTTCCGGGCTAATGTTGAACACCTTGGGGTCACATTCTTGAACTTTGAACCACATATTTGTGATGTACACACTTGGGAGGATCCTAAAAGTTGGTGGCCGGCCAGTAATTCCATTTGACCCTTTTGAACCCCTCCTTCCGGGCTCATGTTGAACACCTTGGGGTCACATTCTTGAACTTTGAACCACATATTTGTGATGTACACACATGGGAGGACACCATCATGTGGTGGCCGGCCACTAAATCAGCTTGACCCTTTTGACCCCTAGCCGGCCGGCTAGGGGGTGTGGCCGGCCGGCCACCTGCAACCAAAATAACTGGCCGGCCGAGACCCTCACACTGTTCACTTTACAGCTGTATAGCTTTATCCCCCAGAAAATATCAATATCCGGGGGATATTTTGTGGGGGAAAGTTGGTCTCCTTTTCCCCCACCTTTACACCCCCTTTTTGGTCCTTATAACCAGCAGCCAACATCACATTTTGGGGTTGGAAAAAATTGTCTTCAAGCCTCAATACACATATCTCCCTCCATCTTCCTCATTTTCCTAAAAATCCTTAAGTCCTACACCTTGTTTTCTTCATCACCACCAAGCACCACCATCACCACTTCATTTCCAGCAACAAGGAGGGCTTCTCAAAGGCTAAAGGTGCTGCAAATTGGTCCAAGAAGCAACAAAAGACTTTTCTCCAAGGGTGAGTTGCCATTTCCTTTTTTTTGAGCTTTTCTTTGCAATATTTCTTAGCCATCTATGATTTTTACTTTGAGCTCCGGCCATAACTGAAAGTGGCCTTCTTTTGAGCTCATCTTCATGTCTCATTAAGGGCTCAACCCTGTTTGAGTCCTCCATCTTGCACTTGCTTCATTATCCCTCTAAGATGTCATTTTCTTGCATGATATTTTTAGCTTGTGTGTGATTTGTTTTGGAGCATGTTGTAAACTGATAATAGGCTTATTTTGAGCCCCTCTTCAACATTGAAGAAGGACTCAACACTGTTTGGGACCTCCATGTTATACTTGCCTTTATACTCCTTTTTTGGTCCCATTTTTGCATGCTTGGGCAGCCTATTGTGCTTTTGTTTTTGGCCATTTTACAGTTCTGAAAATAGTCTTATTTTGGTCCATTATTCATGTTTCATTTAGGGCCTTTCATGGTTTGGGACCTCCATATGCCACTTCATGTTATATCTCTCTTTTGGTCCCCATTCTTGCATGTTTTGTTAGCCTATCATGCTTTTGTTTCTGGCCATTTTATAGTTCTGAAAATAGTCTTATTTTGGCCCACTATTCATGTTTTGTTAAGGGTCTTTGGCCGTTTGTGGAATATTTTGTATACTTTGTGTTATAGCCACTTTTGAGCCTCATTTTGCATTGCATTTCTAGCGTGTTTGTATACTGTTTTGGCCATTTTACAGTTCTGAAAATAGTCATATTTTTGGTCCCTCTTCAATGTTGTAGAAGGGAATTTTTCGGTTTGGGTTTTGCATATACCACTTGCCTCTTTGACCACCTTTTGGCCCTTTTTCTTGCATGAGAGTGCAGCCATACCTGTGTTTGTTTTTGGGGTTTTTACAGTTCTGAAAAACATTATATTTTGGGCCCCTCTTCAACTTTGTTGAAGGGCCCTAACCTGTTTGAGGACATCAGCTATGAGTTGCTTCTTAATCCCATGTTTAGGGCCATTTCTTGCATGCTAGTTTTTCCCTATCTTGGTTTGCTGTTTGGCCATGTTTTGTACTGGTAAAATGCTAATTTTGGGGCTGCCTTGCTTCTGTCTTTACATTCCATGTCCATATTATGCATGTTTGGTATAGCTATAGGCCATTTCGGGTGCCAAAATTCGTGTTTCGGGACTATTCCGCGCATCGGGTGTGTTTTCGCCTCATTTCGGGGCTGTTTTCCCCCAGTTTTCAGTGCTGAAATCCCATTAGCATGTTTGCATATCATTTTCCATGCTATTGCATCGCATACGCCATTGCCTCGGTTTGCGTGCCCGTGTGCACGCATTTCGAGGCACTTCATTTTCACCCACCGGCCTCTTATGTGAGTGTGGCTGAGGCTCTCTCATGTTAGTGTAAGCCCATATCCTATTTCCATGTCATTGCATTGCATGTGTCATTGCCTCGGTTTGCGTGCCCGTGTGCACGCATTTCGAGGCACTTCATTTTCATCCATCGGCCTCTTATGTGAGTGTGGCTGAGGCTCTCTCATGTTGGTGTAAGCCCATATCATATTTTCATGCCATTGCATTGCGTATGTCATTTTCTCGGTTTGCGTGCCCGTGTGCACGCATTTCGAGGCATCTCATTTTCATAGCATTGTGCATACTAGGCTGTATCTTAGTTTCATTCATGCATATCATGCATATTGCATCGTGTTCGGGAAACGGGGTGCGTTTCGTACTCCGAGTGACGGAACGCGTCTCAATTCCCCAGTCACCGACACTCCGGATCATCCATGATGGAGTTAGGTTTTGTTGTGTTTTCATGTGCATTCATCCTACATTAAATTGTGCAATTCGACTCCTCGGCCATCATGCCTCGGTATGCGTGATTGGTGGCACGAGGATCGAGGCATGCATATATTTGTGAAAATACATTGCTATGCCCCTTTCCTGCTCTCTGTTGCAGCAAAATGAAGAATCAGCAACTTTTCGGGACTTGGCGCGCTTTCCAAGAATAACTGCTAAACAGAGGCTAATTGGGGCATCCCGGTGGATTTCCGCGCAAGACAACCCGGACATGCATCATCCATCAGAAGCAAGGCAGTCCCTGACTCGCATGCCAGTTTTATTTACTTTCTTAGTTAATTTATTAATTAAGTAGGAATTTGTATATTATTCGGACTGTAACATTTGGACTGTAATATTCTTTTATTCAGGATTGTATATTTATTCGGACCCTCTGCGCGAGGGCACAACTGTAATAAGTGTGCGTGTGTGTGTTGTATGCCTTCCAACCCCACGTCTTTCTCCTTTTTATTTACCTGCTTATGATGGTTAGATTAGGGCATGTTTAAATTAGCATATAGTATGACAGCATGTTTGCATCATTCATCTGTATTGCATGCACCAGGCTCGGCGCATCATACTAACTGCATTGTATTTCAATTTCAAAGTTGAATACGTGTTAGCTGTAGCATTCCATATGCCATGTTTAGAATAGCCGAGCCTGCTATAGTTGCATTTTTGCATGTGTTGCATTAGGCATTTCTGTATACTTAGGATTCATGCATAGATTTCTAATGAATGTCTGTTTTGGCTTGGAGTACTCGGTAAGCTTTATGCTTTAGCATCCTTGCATGCGTGTGAGTGACTGCCATGAATAGCATGCTTACCATGAGGCTATGTGCTTATATGATATAACTGTCTGAATGCCTGTGGGTGGAGGCTGGATTATCTGAATTGGAGTAAATCATCAAATGTTTCAAGCCTACCTGCGGGTAGCAAACCATTTTCAAAAAAGCGAACATGAAATGTTTTCTTGTTCCAATTCAGGCGATCCAGGCTATACTTGTATGCTGTGCGCATCACATAGTAACCTAGGCTAATAACCGGAATAAGGGCACACAAAGTTTTCAAATATTGATATCATGGTTAGTAGAGGCCGGTCTATGACCGGGCGAGCGGGGGTGCTCACGAAGTGACCTTCCCCAATCGTACCCAAGTTCCCGAGCCAAGGCAACTTTGGTGATGACGGACACGTGGCCTTTTGGCACCGAGTCAGGGTTTCCTAAATTTCCCAAAATAAAATATTTAGGTGGCGACTCTGTATCTGGCAAAGCAGTCCATGTTTGGCACTTCTTTCAAAAATCTGTTTTCTCAAAACGATTTGCCGGATTTGGACTCTTTGGTTCAGACTTAGAACCGTGACTACAAGTCGAGTCCGAGCTGTGGCGAGGTCCCCCGTGGGCTTGTTACAGTTTCTGGCGACTCTGCTAGGGATTTAGAGAACTTGACTCGAACTCATGATATCTGTTTTTGACTACACTTGTGTGTTTCTTTGCATTGCATTTGCATTGGTGCGCCTAGGACACCGTGTTTGCCATCTGCTATTCCTGAACGGTTTGCCGGAGGCTTGTCTTGTCAAGGCATGACCATAAGGCTGACCGGTTGTGGGCTCTGCCAGTATGGGAACACAAACCCTGGTTTTACCGGGGCACCCTCTTTGACCTTTCGACCTAGTGCATATTCGGATCCATAGTGACCATTCCAAATTAGGACAGGTTGCTTACCCGTTTATAGGTTGTTTGAAACCACTCTGTGCGTAGTGAAACCCTAGTTCCTGACAAAATAGGACAGGGAAACCCTACCCTAACATAGGGGTGTTTTGGCTCTCACTTATCTGTTATGTGCTTTAGAGTGCGTCTCTACAGGAATGCATGTATCAGTATACGAGTTTGGGCATCAGGCCTGCGGGCATCAGTTCAGTATTGTCAGTATCAGGCCTGCGGGCATCAATTCAGTATATGAGTTTGGGTATCAGGCCTGCGGGCATCAGTTCAGTATTATGGGTATCAGGCCTGCGGGCATCAGCCAGTATTTGAGAATTAGTTATCTGCGGATATCAGATTCTGTTTTAGGGGACAGTGATACAGGGATAATAATCAGTGTTTGAGGACAGTGTGTATTCAGCTTATCAACTGTGTGTTGTTATGCCCGGCTGTGTGTCATGCATTTTATTTCAAGCTGTTATGCTGTCCGTTTATCTGTTTATTTATTTCCTTTTCGCTTTATTTATCTTTTGCTAGGTCAGTTCTAGCACAATTGCTTCCAACCCAGCAGGCATTCCCCAAGCACTTTGGACACGAGGTCGTCGACTCAATCGATCTGAAGATCTAATCGACGGATAGCCAGTGTTCCATTCTCTACCCCCTGTTACCAGAAGAAAGCAGAGAAAGCGCAGTGTATCTGAACAGAGATCACCAGAACAGTGGTTTCCCCCATCAGTGGACAGTCGGATTGAGATCCCCATTGAGACAGATTTGCCAGTAGTTCAGATAGATCAAAACAGTATGGCAACGCCAACAGGAGTTGAGGAGATGGTGCGCCAAATGCAAGAAACCATGCGGGCCATGCAGCAGGATGCCGTTCGCCGAGATGAACTCGCCAAGCAGCAGGCCGAGATTATGACCCAGCAGGCTGAGCTAATTACCCGACTGCAACAGCAGAATACAGCATCTGCTTCACACCAAATTCCTCCTCCGGCAGGGGCTCCATTACCTGAGCAGGCACCTACTGTTCAGAACGCCCCACCAAATGCCCAGAATACCCTGCCGAATGTCCAAAACTTACAAGAGGACACGAATCTTCCAACGGGGCCAGCTCCGCCCCCGCTTCCACCACAACTGTCCAAGGTCCATGCACCCAATCGCCCCGACTCTCCCTTCGAGTTCGAGGTTGATCATACAGCTCTGAAATTGAGCAAACTTGAGAAACTCTTCAAGAAATCCCAAGGGGTCAAGGCTATGCCGAATATCGAAGATGGATATACCGAGGAGGCCGTGACACTCCCCGATAGGTTCAAAATGCCACAAATCGACCGCTTTGACGGGTCCGGCGACCCCATGGTCCATCTCCGACTGTTCGCAGACATTTTGCGGCCAATGGGCCTAACACGACCACAGAAGCTTTCACTATTCGGCCGAACCCTGTCGGGTGTGGCCGCCCACTGGTACGCAAAGTTACAAGATGAAGTGAAAAGGAATTGGGATGAAATGGCAAAGGCCTTTGTCGCGCAATATTCGTACAACACTCAGATCGAGATCACAACCCGTGATCTTGAAACGACAAGGCAAGAGCCCAAGGAAACTTTCTCGGACTTTGTAATCCGATGGAGGGCAAAGGCGTCAATGATGACTTTAAGGCCCACTGACAAAGATCAAATCCGGATGATTGTGCGCAATCTCCACCCAAAGTTGATGCAGAGAATGATTGTAGTCCCCTTCCCTACTTTCGCAGATTTACATGAGATGGGGGTGCAAATCGAAGACGCAATGAAACAAGGTCTGTTTGACCACGACAGAGAACAACCGAGGAGGACTTTCAACCGTAACAACAATGCGGGCCCGAGTGGCGCTGCAAATACGAGAGCCTCGGAAGTTAGTATGGTCACCACCACTCCCCCTCCCCCTCCAAGGCCCATGGCTGCCACACCCTTCTCCGGCGCGTGCGGAAGCAACACACAAACCAACAGATTCCAACCGCGAGGCCAAAGAACCTTTACCCCACTATATATGCCCCTGACCAAAGTTCTGGGAATATTGATTAGGAAAAAGCATTTGAAACCCCTAGAGCCCAAGCCACTACCGAGTCCACTCCCCCCCTCTTATGACTCAGCAAAATACTGTGCGTATCACCAACAACACGGTCACGACACCGACCGTTGTTAGAGATTGCGTCATGAGATCCAGGATCTTATTGACAAGCAGGTGATCGCGCCTCCGGATAAACCCAATGTCACAACCAACCCTCTCCCACCACATAACCAACCTCCCCCTCCCAACAGAATTAATTTTATCCAAACTGGGGTCGCATCTTACGATCCCTGTATCTATATTACGCCCACCCACCTACCCAAGCCGGAGGTACTCCTCCCTGATTGCACTGACTTCTTGTGCATGGTGGACATCTCCAAAACCCAACCAGAACCGATGGTGGTGACCGTCGAAGATAGGGCAGGGCAGATTTTGGTAGAGAATGAGATTGTTGAATCTGGGACTGGACAGAGTTTTGCTGGGGGAGCCTATGATCCAAGCGAGTACATCCTATCAACGAGCCGAATTGGGCTAGGTATAGAATTGCCAGAGACAGGAGAGCTATGCATGATCCGAGGGGATGGATCTGGGCTATGGGCAGATGATCTGACAGCCGTAGAGGAGGACTTTGCCAACCTGCAATTTTTCGATGACCAGGAATCGGGGGATGCGTCAATCAACTGGTTCGACCATGAGGAATCGGCAGAAGCCACTGGATGGCTCGAGGATCAACCAGATGGAGTGGGGGAAGCCCAACCAGAACAGAGCCCGGCAGGGGCAGAGGTATCAGCTGTGGCCGGAATGGCCGAAAGTCAAGTTGTATCGCCGGAGAGCGCCGGTGCTAAGAATTCCGCTCGAGACATGGGCATTATGGATACGGGAATTGTTGAACAAACAGCTGTACTGATGCAGCTGGAACGAGAAAAGTTTGAGGAGGCTGAGAGAATTAGGAAAGCTAAAGGCCCTGAGGGGACTGAAAGTGCTGTGTGCACGAAGATGGAGAATGCTGCGAACATGTGGACAAGGAATACTGCGAGTGCAACTAAACCAGAGCCAGACAGGTGTCTGTTGGCTGCCGACAGAATGTGGTGGGAAGACGATGACTTATGTCTTGCCCACACGGATGAAGACTGGGGAAATAATCAACCGGATGACACTTGGTACCTCGATGAGGTTGACCATATGACGAGAAGTGGGCGGTACTTCAAACCCCCACACCTGGACCAACCCGAGGCATCCGGGAAGGATAGAGAAGCGGAAAAACAGAAGGAGAAGCAAATTGAAGATGAAGCTATGCTGAAACAGTTAAAAAAGATACAAGCAGACATCTCCATCTGGGGACTGCTAATGGCATCACGAGTAGATAGAGAAGCTGTTCTATCTGCTATGGACAAGTCCAAACTCTCCATAGACACCACGCCTGAACAGCTGGTTGGGCTGGTTTTTCCGGGAGGAGGTTCCCCGGCATTAACCTTTTCGGACAAGGAGCTACCGCCTGATGGCACAAATCATAACAAACCTCTCTATATTTCTGTGGAGTGTAGAGATAAGTGGATACCGGTGGTACTTGTTGATACCGGGTCTGCAATTAATGTCTGCCCGACCAGGACGGCATATGCAATCGGGTTGAAGCCCGTGGACTTCGTCCCAACTACCCAAGTGATCAGAGCATATGACAATACCAGCAGAGAAGTGATGGGGACTGTTAAAATTCAAACCAAGGTTGGTCCAGGACAGCACAGCATTGAATTTCATATCTTGGACGTTCCTGCAACCTTTAACCTACTTTTGGGGCGACCGTGGTTGCACCAGGTCAAAGCAGTCTCTTCCACTCTACATCAGATGCTAAAGTACCCTCACGGGAAAGGGGTAGCGATCGTTTTTGGGAATTCATCAATCCATCCGCCCCCGGAAGTGTCCACACCTGTCTTGGAGATCGAGCACGGCACGGAGGATGTGTTTTTGTCGGGGTTCACTTTGGTCGAGGCTCAAGTGGTGCAGAATGTCATGGCTGTGAATGAGGGTATGTACGTTAGTGCTCAATCTATCTACCTCATGAACAAGCTAAAACATACCCCCGGGATGGGATTAGGGAGAAGCGGCTGGAAGGGCGTCTCAGTGTTGGCCGAAGTGCCACACAACCCTCACACATTTGGACTGGGTTATCTACCCACCAAAGAGGACTGGGTGAGGAAAGGAAAAGAAATGGCCGGAAGAGCCAGGGCAAAGAAGGCTGGGAAGCCATTTGAGTTAATGCATAGGCCCATCTGGGGTACCCTAAACGGACGCTTCGTCCGAGAGGGGGAAGATTTTCCATTCTGCGGCTTCCCAGAACCATGGCTGAACGCGGAGAAGAAGCGCGTGCCTAGTTTTGAAATCTTCTTTGACATACAATTATCTGGGGATGACGTTGCCGAAGCGCAGACAGACCTACCAACTGAGGTTGAGCAGTATAGAACAGTGGATCCTGAGAGCACAGAGCTTGAAATGGGGGTAGCACTGGCGAGTCTACTTTTAGATCCTCCGATCGACCAAGAGTGCTTGGGGGATAACTCTTCGGTTTCTATGATTGGAGATGAAATAGCTGCGGACTTTCCAGCGCCGATCTTGGATGCATCTATCGCACCTTCTCTCATCTGTCAATATGAAGAAGGCTTTTTATCTAGCAGCTCCGGGTCAGGTAGTGAGCCGGAATCTGATTCCACCGAATCTTGTGTGTCGGAATCAGATTCCAGCTCGACTGAGTCTGAGTCCGGTATTCCTGGGGGTGATAACCCGGATGCCACAGTCCTGTCTAGGTCGTCATTTTCATTTTCTTTTGAGTCTGTTGTAACAGAGGAATCTGACGGCTTGGAAATATTTAATGAGAATGATGTGGATGTGGTTTCCGAGTATTTTTCTGTGCCTTTGATTTATTGCTTAAATCAGGATTTTCAAAATTTTGACGAAAACAACGAGAGAGAAATTCCCCCAGTTTTGCAATGGTTAATTGATCAAGAGCAGGAAAGATTTGTTAAACCTTTAATGGATGAAATCACTACTGTGAATGTTGGTACTGAGAAGGACCCGCGGCTAGTCCAGATCGGGTCCACGTTGTCTTCGGAGGAGCGCGAGCGCTTAGTCGCTTTATTAAAAGATTTCAAAGATGTTTTCGCGTGGTCCTACGAAGACATGCCTGGAATCGATCCTGAGATTGTATAGCACCGGATCCCTCTTGATCCCGAGGCCCGCCCTGTCAAACAGAAACTCAGAAGGATCCGCCCGGACTGGGCCCTCAAGATTAAGGAAGAGGTCACCAAGCAAATTGACGCAGGGTTCCTGCTGGTATCTGAATACCCAACTTGGTTGGCAAACATTGTTCCGGTGCCGAAGAAGGATGGCAGAATTCGGGTCTGTGTAGACTTCAGAGATTTGAACAGGGCCAGTCCGAAGGACGACTTTCCTTTGCCACACATTGATGAATTGGTGGATTTCACGGCAGGACACGCCTTGCTTTCGTTTATGGATGGTTTCTCAGGCTATAATCAGATAGTAATGGCACCCGAAGACCGAGAGAAGACTGCGTTCACTACCCCGTGGGGTACATATTGTTATAGAGTGATGCCATTCGGGTTGAAAAATGCTGGAGCTACGTATCAACGGGCAGCAACTACAATATTGCATGATATGATCCATAAAGAGGTCGAGGTGTATGTGGACGACATGATTGTCAAGTCCAAAGAAAGAGAGGGCCACTACACCGCCTTACAAAAATTCTTTCAAAGGATCAGAGAGTTTCGGCTGCGACTAAATCCCCAGAAATGCACGTTTGGTGTTACAGCAGGGAAGATGCTAGGGTTTCTGATTACACAAAGGGGCATCAAGGTCGACCCTTCCAAAATCAAGGCCATCTTAGAAATGCCACCACCAAGGACTGAAAAGGAGGTGCGAGGCTTTCTGGGTAAAGTGCAATTCATAAGATGGTTTATTTCTAAATTAACCTTGACTTGTGAACCACTTTTTGGTCTCCTGAAGAAAGGAAAGAAATTCCAATGGGACGGCCGATGTCAAGCAGCTTTTGAGCAGATCAAAGAGCATCTACAGAACCCGCCCGTGTTGTCACCACCAGAGCCGGGGAGACCGTTGATATTGTACCTTTCGGTAGCTGAGACTACCATAGGCTGCATGCTCGCGCAGGAGTCAGAAGACAAAGTGGAAAGAGCCATTTACTATCTGAGCAAAAAGATGCTGGATTACGAGACCCGCTATACACCGCTGGAGAAGGCTTGTTTGGCCTTGGTATGGGCAACCAGGAAGCTGCGGCACTACCTGTTAGCTCACTCTGTAATGTTGGTTTCGCGTTTAGATCCCATCAAATATCTTTTCGAGAAACCAGCACTTACGGGTAGGCTAGCCCGTTGGCTGCTATTGCTCTCCGAATTTGATTTAAAGTATGTAACACGCAAGTCAGTAAAAGGGAGAGCGGTAGCGGAGTTCCTTGCCGACCACCCGGTTGAGGGGGATGAAGCGGTTGAGTATCTATTCCCAGATGAAACCATTCTGCACGTCGAAGATGAAACTTGGACGATGTACTTTGACGGAGCGTCAAACCAGTATGGGTATGAGATAGGGGTGTTGCTGATAGCGCCTGACGATTCTCGTATCCCTTTAGCATTCAAGCTCCAGTTCAAAGTCTCGAACAATGAGGCAGAGTATGAGGCATGTATTGCTGGCCTGGAAGCAGCCCTAGAACTAGGGGCAAAACGGTTGGACGTCATTGGGGACTCGAACCTTGTTGTGTCTCAAGCAAAAGGAGATTGGAAAGTCAAGGAGGAAAGGATGATAATTTACCACCAAACCTTGGATTTGTTAATTCCTCGGTTTGAGAAGCTAAATTTCACCCACCTCGTAAGAGAGAACAACAGGTTCGCAGATTCATTAGCAACTCTATCTTCTATGATAGATATCCCGTCCGGAGTCCGGATGCGTCCAGTCATTATTGATCAAAAGTTTGCGCCAGCATACGAGTCGATTTCCGCCATAGATGAGGTTCAAGACGGCAACCCCTGGTATTACGACATCTGGAACTTCTTGGAAAAGGAGACGTATCCACTAGGGGCAAATGCCAAGGATAAGAGGGCCATCAGAAGAATGGCTGCTCAGTTCATTATCTGCGGGGGAAAGCTGTACAAAAGGGGTCATCTGGGAATGCATAAGCTCTGTGTGGAAGCCGAAGAGTCGAAGCACCTGATGGAGGCCATCCATGGGGGGAAGTGCGGTGCACACATCAATGGAGTAATGCTGGCTAGAAAGATCCTCAGACAGGGCTACTACTGGTCAACCATGGAGGAGGATTGTATTAGTTTTGTTCGGCGATGCCACAAGTGTCAAATTCATGCAAACCGCATGAACATCCCGCCGTCAAAGCTGTACAACATGACTTCACCATGGCCTTTTTCGGTTTGGGGAATTGATGTGATCGGAGCTATTACCCCGAAAGGGTCAAACGGGCATGAGTTTATCCTAGTAGCGATAGATTATTTTACAAAGTGGGTCGAAGCCCAATCATACTCGGTGTTGAAGGCGTCGCACATCGCAAAGTTCATCAGAAACAACATCATCTGTCGCTACGGGGTGCCAAACGAGATAATTTCAGATAATGGTTCCCACTTCAAGAAAGAAGTGATAGACTTGTTGGAAAAATACAATGTGGCTTTCCATAAGTCATCTACATACCGGCCGCAGACCAACGGAGCGGTTGAGGCCGCCAACAAGAATATCAAGCATATACTGCAGAAGATGGTGGGAACCTATCGGGATTGGCCAGACAAGCTGCCATTTGCTCTGTGGGGCTACAGGACTTCAATCAGGACTTCTACTGGAGCAACTCCATATTCATTGGTCTATGGAATGGAGGCTGTTCTACCCATCGAGATTGAGGTTCCGTCGTTACGAGTGTTGGCTGAATGCCAAATAGCCGAAGCAGATTGGCAGCAAAGCAGATTCGAAGAACTCATGCTCTTTGATGAAAGAAGACTGAAAGCACTGTACCACATCCAAGGCTATCAACGCAGAATTGCCCGAGCTTTCAACAAGAAGGTTAAGTCTAGGAATCTGAAAGAAGGAGATTTGGTGCTCAAAGACAACCGAGCTCCCATCCACGACCCAAGGGGCAAGTTCAAACCCAATTGGACTGGTCCTTACATCATCAAAGCTATCTGGTCAGGTGGAGCTGTGGTTCTGATGGATCTAGATGGCTTGGAATTCTCACAACCGATCAATATGGACAAGTTGAAGAAATACTATCCTTGAGAGGCTCGCTAGGCCGAAAACCCGAAAGGGCAACCTAGGCAAAAGTCAGAGCACAAAAAATTAGAAAATATAAAAACTGAGCTCGCAAGGTTGAAAACCCGCAAAGGGCGGCCTTGGCAAAAGTTAGAGCGCAAAAGGAGAGTGAAAATACTCAAGTGAACCTCGGCCTGAACTACGTAAGGCTTGATTCCCATCTTTGGGATACGTAGGCAACTTCACCTTGAAGTTCAGCCATAAACTTTTCCCCGATCAACTCTGTCCATTTCAATCATCTCAGGCATCTTTATCCATCAGCATTTATCGCGATCTCCGGTACAGTGCTGTTCAGACTAGGGGCAACTTTCCGTTGCCGCGACGGTGCAAAGTTACTCAGACTAGGGGCAACTTTCCGTTGCTATGAAGTGCCGCATTGTTCTTCAGACTGGGGGCAACTTTCCAGTTGCAGGGATCTGGGGTTGTGCATCTCAGTGACAGATTTTCGGCATGTCCAGTTCTGATCCACATCGAAAATAGTTTTGAAAAGTTTTAATAAAGGTTGACTTTGTTCAAAGTAATCTTTTTTACGACTAAGACCATTTTTGGACCAAAGCGGAAAATTTTCAGTACCATAACCTTCAATTTCATTGATTTCAAAATAAAGTTCTTCTGCTCTTGCATACAATCGAGGTTGCTTTTTAGTACATTCATAAAGAAAACTTGAAAATGCTAAATAAGCAATAAATTTGGGGCATAGTTGAATCAAGTATCTCTGCGTCCCCTCCCAGAGCTGGACGAAGCATCTGATGCCAAGCTAGGCCCAACCTATGCCTCCTCATTGAGCCAATCCAAGCACTCATCGGACAAAGTGCAACTGAAAGTGGAAGCAGGGGCCAGGAGCTCTCTAGTCCTCCATGCTGTGGCATATCGGGCAAGCTGTGCACCCCGGACCGGGAAAGCAGCTGGGTACTCAATCCCCTCCGGTGGGCAGGTCTGATCATGACCAAACTGACGCAGGAACCGAAACAGAAAATAGAATACGCAGTGGGTTAGACCAATCAATTGGATCCCAATCAGCCGAGACATACTATAGCTCATTGCCGGGAGGTTGAGCCAAGGACAACGCCAAGCAATGCCGTCTGCGGACAAATTGCACATCCAATCGAACCACCACCTTTCGTCAAGAGCATTGACTAGGCGCTGCCGAAAGAAGTAGCCTCGAGCTGAATAGGCCGGGCAAGAGTCCACAACCTGCAACTTGTCCATTAACCATACCTGGGGGAGGGATGGAAAATGAGAGAATAAAGAACAGAGAGATGTACGATGAGAGAAAAGTAAGACAAGGGTTTTGTGAGAAAAACCGAGCCTGAGGGTCGAGTGATGTGAGCAAATATATATGTAAGGTTGGGTGGGAAACATTACCTGCAGCAGCAGTGGACTCCCAGCAAACCTAGTCGCCTCCCGGCGATAGACAGAATCTAAGCCCATCAGTGTCTCAGCCAAGGTCATGGCAATACAGCTCTTTCCTTCTCTCAAGCCTTGGGCGACTTCAATCAGGCGAATGTTAGCCCCGCCGAAGCCCGAGGAAAGCAGAAAGTGAGACAACAAACATAAGCAGAGGGCGTGTTGCCGGAAACCCTGCCAATAATGGTTGCTGCGGTCACCGGCGTCGGAAAAATGATGGATCAAGCCGAGGATGTCCAGTTCCCCACTGCAGATCAGAGATCGGGCGTCATGCACCGTGAGCCCACACATCCGCCCTAAAGCCTGAGCATGGCCAAAACGGAGCTGGGGCAAGATCACTTCAGAGCACTCAGACTCCATCAAAACCTGAAAATCTTCGAAAGTGGGACATACCTCTTGGCCGCCGAAGCTAAAAACGTGCGTCACTGGGTTCCAGAACCTTGCCGCGGCATGGAGAAAAGGGAGCTGTAGCGGAGTACGGCTCAGCGTGAATAGTGCATTCAAGCCGAAACCCCGGAAGTTCAGCTTTTCCGAGCCATCTAGAGAAGAGATCCAAGATATGAGATTTTCCGCGAGAAACGCCTCCATCTTTGTGTAAAACTAAGATGAAATGAATGTTCCTGAAGTTGAGGCTTTTATAGAGGGAAAAACACTATTCACAGGGACACGTGTCAAAAACCAGCTGGCTGGAGGAATAAGTGGCCGGCCGGCCGCCTTTTCTGGCTGGCCAGCCATTTACTTTTTACATAAGTGGCCGGCCGGCTCCCTCTCTCCACAAAATTGGCCGGCCGGCTCCCAAAGGTGGCCGGCAATGCTACAGTGTATCTCCTTGGCCCTGTTTTACCCTTCGAGGGAAAGTTTCAAGCATCTCCATGCAACGGGAGAGTCAAAGGCCTTCATTTCCCTCTGTTTCGGATGCGTTCCGGTGCCCAGATCGTCAGAAGTACACTCTGTTGTTGCCAAGTTTTGTTTATCGAGTTGTTGTTTTGATTATCGAGTTGTTGTTTTGCTTATCGAGTTGTTTGTCGAGCGGACGTGTTTCGTGTTTTTGAGTCATTGCGCTCTGTTTAAGCAATCTTTGTTTAAGTCTTGTTTATTTGCGTTATTGCATTTTGTTTATCGAGTTGTAAACTTGCTAAAGGTTCTGTTATATCTTAGTAAGTTGAGTTGCTTAGTTTGTTGCGTCGGTTCACTACCTGACTTGGTGATTACACAATGCACATTACCATTCAATTTCATTTTTGTGCAAAATAAAATGATGCGATACGATGCTAAAAGTTTAAAATACAAACACCCTTTCAAAAGTTGTTTCATTCCATCATGCTTTACAACAAACAAAGGTACAAGTTTTACAAAAAATAAAACTGCCTAACAATGTGCAAAGTGCTACAAACTACTAGCAAAAAGAAAAATAAAGCAGGAAACAGCAGCATCAATGTCCTCGGGAGCGGGAATGAGAAGCACTCCTCATCCTCTTCTGCGGGACAACCTCTGCACCATCATCATCATCTGGGTCGGAGCTGTCATCCTCAGGATCCCCCTCAGCCTCGCCTCTGTTCCCCGAACCAAGACCGGAGCCCCCCTCCTCAGCAGATGTCTCTGACTGACGGTCGGTAGCCTCCTCCTCCTCCTCATCATCCTCCTCCACCTCCTCCTCATCAGGCTCCGCCTCTACAACATGAGCCTTGCGTCTGCGGACAGGCCCTCATCGAGCTCCTCGAAAAGGCCTAGATGGCCCGGCTCCTCGGAAAGGTCGGGATGGCCCAGCCCCCTGAAAAGGCCCAGATGGCCCAGCTCCCCAAAGAGGCCCAGGTGGCCTGGCCTGCGGCTGACCGGACCATGAAGGCATCTGAAAACAAAGAGTTCAATTCAAATATATCAGTCCAAATATATACATCAGATGCAGATACAAGCAAAGGCTACGTGAAGTGGGTGCATGTAAATACAGTGTACAAGTGGGGTGTGTGTCAGATGTGCTCTACACAAGTAGTCTATCGATGCAGTAGAAATCAGCATGTCATCAGAAGTATGATAAATGCCAGAAAACTGAAAGGTACCTGAATGCCCGCGACAGACAACTGTGCCTCCCTATGCAGGACCATGCCCTCGAGTGTGGCCACCAGTCCAACCACCTCCTCCATGTACCCTCGCGATGGCTGCAAATATGAGCTCATAATCATCAGTGAACAAAAGAATGTCTAGACATCTGAATGATGAATGAAAAACAGTGGAGCATACCAGCGGTGAATCAGGATCAACGGCGTATCGATCACTGGGCATCGGAGGCTCTAGCGGGATCGGAGTCGGAGAGATAGCCCCATACTGCCACGCCATCAACTCAGTCGGCATATCTGGCCATCCAGGATGAGGATAAGTCGACGGAATCGAAGGAACCGGTCTACCCCCACCTCTAGATGTACCAGCCCTACTAGTAGAAGGGGCGTCTGCAGCCCGAGCCCGGGCCTGGCCCGAGGATGACACACCAGCAGGCCTCGTCATCGGGGTGCGAGCTCCCGTCAATGGAGGCATCAAATATATGTGACGGTAAGTGGCATAGTCCCCCTCCTCAAGATATAGTAAAGCATCGCTACCCAGCATAGCGCCGACTACCTCCGAGAAAGAGAGCCTGTCAGCAGTCCGCATACTGACTGGGGGTACTGCGGGAGGATCCTAAGAAAGATACCCCCATACCTGACGCAGAAAGCGTTCCCCCAGGAACCATGCCCTGCCAACCGGCCCTTCGAGCAGGACCCTATACTGGGAGGTGTCCGACCCTCCGGTATACTGAAGTCGGAGACCATCACCCAGGGGCGCCCAAGGCTGCCATGAGATCTGCGGATGATAAATGCATAAACCAATTAGAAATCGGGAATATACAGAGCAAATCAAAGATGAAAATGAAAGGAACTGAAAGTTCTGAAGTACCTCCGAATGCCGCACAGTGTCAAAATACTGTCGCAAGTAAATGAGGGTCTCTCGGGGTCTCGGCCGGTGCGGGCCCTCGAACACTAGTGAGTATGGGGTCATGGGAAGCCCTGCCACCTCCAACTCTGGGGCTAATGCTGGGAAGTATACATAGACCCATAGCTGAGAAAAGCAGTGCAGAATGTAAGTACGAAATGCCGAGAGCAAAATACAGACTGTAAAAGTGCGCTGTGTGTGCAATGTACAAGTAATGAAGAGCAGAAATGTAAATCAAGGGGACAGAAAACTACCTCCCAGGCTCTCCAGTAGCCGCCAAGTAAATCTCCCCGCCCGCGGGAGGTCGCGCTCATATAAAAGTAAAGGGTAGCCAGGCCGGCGCCACCCCAGTCATATCGACGGACCTGTGATAGGTCAACCAGAGCACTCAGCAGGTATAGCCCGATGGTGTTCCCTCTATTGGCGAACAGAGTAGTCCCGAAGAGGAACATAAGGAAACCATGGGCGTACTGCTCCGTCTCCTCAGGAGTCTCGGGCACCATCTCCGCCCGTCGGAAGTGGGAAGAGAACCAAGTGTATCGGACTCTCCCAGAAACCCTGTCAACAGGCGGGCGAGCCCCCAATAGATACATCCAAGCGGCCTCCCACTCGCCCATATCCTCATCATAGGGGATGGGCCAACCTCCTATGTCCAAGCCAGTCAACACAGCGAAGTCTAGAGGCGTCATGGTCATGTCTCCGGTGGCAGAGAAATGAAAGGAGTTGGTGGTGTCCCACCATCTCTCTACCAAGGCTGCCATCAAAGTCCTCCTGGCAGAACAACGTGACAACCCAATGCAGAAAGCCCCGAATCCTACCAAGTCTACTAAATCTCGGACACCCTCCGGGAGCTCAGCGTACCAGTCCCGCGCGGCGGTGGAACCATATCCCCGTACACTGCGAGAACCAACCTGCATTCAGAATGAATGCATGTGTCAATAATGAAATGAATGGGCTGTGTGCCAATGAGATGAAATGGGCTGTGTGCCGATGAAATGAAATGGGCTGCGTGCCGATAAAATGAACTAGGCTGCGTGCCAATGGAATGAAATGGGCTGTGTGCCGATGAAGTGAAATAAGCTGCATACAAATAAAATGAAGTAGCCGTGTGTTCAGTATAAGCAACTTTCAATCAAACTGTGGGCTGCGTGTTCACTATTCTAATCTGGGCTGCGTGTTCAGAAAATTTAAAGTTTGGGCTGCGTGTTCAACTTTCTATCAGTGTGGGCTGCGTGTTCACTATTCTAATCTGGGCTACGTGTTCAGAAAATTTAAAGTTTGGGCTGCGTGTTCAACTTTCAACGAGTGTGGGCTGCGTGTTCACTATTCTAATCTGGGCTGCGTGTTCAAAAAATTTAAAGTTTGGGCTGCGTGTTCAACTTTCTATCAGTGTGGGCTGCGTGTTCACTATTCTAATCTGGACTGCGTGTTCAGAAAATTTAAAGTTTGGGCTGCGTGTTCAACTTTCTATCAGTGTGGGCTGCGTGTTCACTATTCTAATCTGGGCTGCGTGTTCAGAAAAATTAAAGTTTGGGCTGCGTGTTCAACTTTCTATCAGTGTGGGCTGCGTGTTCACTATTCTAATCTGGGCTGCGTGTTCAGAAAATTTAAAGTTTGGGCTGCGTGTTCAACTTTCAACGAGTGTGGGCTGCGTGTTCACTATTCTAATCTGGGCTGCGTGTTCAGAAAATTTAAAGTTTGGGCTGCGTGTTCAACTTTCAACGAGTGTGGGCTGCGTGTTCACTATTCTAATCTGGGCTGCGTGTTTAGAAAATTTAAAGTTTGGGCTGCGTGTTCAACTTTCAACGAATGTGGGCTGCGTGTTCACTATTCTAATCTGGGCTGCGTGTTCAAAAAATTTAAAGTTTGGGCTGCGTGTTCAACTTTCTATCAGTGTGGGCTGCGTGTTCACTATTCTAATCTGGGCTGCGTGTTCAGAAAAATTAAAGTTTGGGCTGCGTGTTCAACTTTCGATCAGTGTGGGCTGCGTGTTCACTATTCTAATCTGGGCTGAGTGTTCAGAAAAATTAAAGTTTGGGCTGCGTGTTCAACTTTCTATCAGTGTGGGCTGTGTGTTCACTATTCTAATCTGGGCTGCGTGTTCAGAAAATTTAAAGTGCGGGCCGTGTGTTCACTTTCGAATTCGGGCTGTGTGTTCGACAAATCAGTGTTTGAACCGTGTGTTCACCTCTTAACTAATGTGTACAGTGTGTTCGCAATTAATTAATGAGCCAAGTGTTCAGAAATTCGGGTGTTTAAACTACGTGTTCAGGATGCAAGCAAAGTACTATGTCATAAGCTAAACTGCGTGTTCAAGCATGGCAAAGGTGCGAAATGTACGAAAAATGCAGAAAACGAAGTAAATACCTCTCGGGCCTCATGAGAGAGGTGATGCTCTGGCTCTCGGAGAAGCAGATCCCCAGGTGCTCGCTCGTCAAAGCTAGTGAAGTGACGGAAGACGGCACGAGGGAGGACATGTGCTGGCGGATTGTACCTCCCGGGAATAAAAGGGCGGACCCTCGGGGGTAGAGTCATGGGATCAAAATCGTCTCCGGCACCTGGAAAGCCTCCGCCGTAGGGAGAATTACCCGCCATTTTCAAAGAATCTACAAAAGGAGCAAAAATGAGCGAAAATGAGCCAAAATTGGAAAAAGTCAACAAAAGTCAACTCTCGGGAAATGAAAAAGTCAACAAAAGTCAACTCCCGAGAAAATCTTCCAAATATTGAGACAAACTTACCTCAAGTGGCGAAAATGAGAAAAGAAGCTCCGAAACCGAAATTTAATCGCTTCAAAGTGTTTAAAACTGAATATTTTTGCGAAAACAACTTGCGTGGGGCGTTGGAAAACGCGTATGGAACTCAGATCTGGAGAAGAAAGTGTTGTAGGAGGCAAGAGAGGAAGAGATCTCGGCTGCATTATATAGGCTCCAAGTCTTGGGATGAAGGAGCATGGAAAAAGAGGTGAAAAGACCAAAATGCCCTCGGATTTGGGCATATGGCCGGCCGGCCACCTTTTCTAGCCGGCCAGCCATTTCCTTTTTGGAAAACCGGCCGGCCAGCCAATTCCTTTTTGCAAAAGTGGCCGGTGGCCTCCCATTGGGAAGATAAACGGCCGGTGGTGTCCCCCACATGCCCACCTAGCTCTCTGCAGATTTTGAGGAAGATTGGAGTTCCCGGGACCTGAAAAAATTCAAGAAAAGTGCACTTTCTGTCGCGAAATGATCCGCCGGGACTTCAGTTTCAAGTTCTGACATATGTCTCATCATCATTCATTGAAATCGAAGTGTATCCTTTTTGAATGTGTTGTAGCCATTCCGGGAAGCGGATCGGAGGCCGTGATCGAGTTACCTTCGCCGAAACACGCGTTTCCATTGCTTGTTGTTTCGTAACAAACGGGCACGTTGACTTATGCTTGCTTTGCACTATCATGCACATGATTTGCATTCTCATGAACACACTTACATTGTTATGCACATTTTTGATATTGGCATACTTCTGTGTTTGAGCATACGTTGTCACGCATGTTCCACTCTTGCATGGCGATGCATTCACTCACCGGCACTGCGTGTGTCAAACTTCCAAAATCACATTGGATATATGTTGGTAGCATATTGTACTTGTTGCAATTTCTCTCTTTTACAGGCACGATATTGTATGTACGGTTCAATTGAGGCTGGTGCGACCAGACGAATCACGCAGGTATCGTATCTTCTCCGAGTGAGACGTGGCGAGGATTGAATAATCCTCCGCATTCTTAACTGCATGAAATGTAGTTGTTGCTTTACATTCTTGCTTAAAACTGTTGCATCTATTTGCGAATACTTGCTTCATCACAGCTTGCTGCATTTGCATGACCATTGAATTACCTCCGGCTCTGTGCATATCATTTTGCATTTTGCCCCCCCATGCCTGCGTGCACATTTCTGTTTATCTTGTACGTTTGTCTAAGTCTTCGGCCTTGTCAAAAATGGGTATTCTCTAGGCTTTGACATTCACTCCCGTCACTTGTGACTTCCGAGTTCTGTCAAAGAGGGGCAACTGTAGACACCCCATTTTTGACCGACCTTAAGACTCAGACATCACCGATTGAGCACTCGGTGACGTTGCATATCATGCTCGTTCAGAAGTCTCAGAGTCGCGGCCGTAAGCCCTGCCTCCGGATTTCCGAACCCTCTTCTGTGCCTTGTCTCGGTTTGCGAACCAGACTCAGTTTTCTCTGTTTCTTTCCTCGAGGGGAGGGAGAGGTCCCGTAGACCATCTCTCAGTGGCCGTAGGCTACATTTGGTGGTCGTAGGCCATTTTCCCCATTTCGGAGTTCGGTTCCCGGTTTTCGGGATCGTTGGCCGTGTGCCTCGGTTCGGGATCGCTTAACCATCTCCGTTTGTTCTGATTTTTGGCATACTTCCTATTTTCTCCCTTTTGAGGGACACTGGGGTCTGAGAAACCCACTTCGTGGCCAAATGCCACTTTCGGTGCTTAACAGCCCATTTTCGGGACCTCGAACTGCGCGTTTTGGCCCCCGAACATTCGTTTTGCAATGGTTTTCGTTCATTTTTGGCAGGTACCTCTGTTTTATCACTGGGGAGGTCACTGAAGGGTGGGAGGCCAGTAATTGTTGCAGCAACCAGTTATACATCCTCCGACGCCCTCCGGCGCCCGTTTTTCACACTTCCGGGCTAATGTTGAACACCTTGGGGTCACATTCTTGAACTTTGAACCACGTATTTGTGATGTACACACTTGGGAGGATCCTAAAAGTTAGTGGCCGGCCAGTAATTCCACCTGACCCTTTTGAACCCCTCCTTCTGGGCTAATGTTGAACACCTTGGGGTCACATTCTTGAACTTTGAACCACATATTTGTGATGTACACACTTGGGAGGATCCTAAAAGTTGGTGGCCGCCAGTAATTCCATTTGACCCTTTTGAACCCCTCCTTCCGGGCTAATGTTAAACACCTTGGGGTCACATTCTTGAACTTTGAACCACATATTTGTGATGTACACACATGGGAGGACACCATCATGTGGTGGCCGGCCACTAAATCAGCTTGACCCTTTTGACCCCTAGCCGGCTAGGGGGTGTGGCCGGCCGGCCACCTACAACCAAAATAACTGGCCGGCCGAGACCCTCACACTGTTCACTTTACAGCTGTATAGCTTTATCCCCCAGAAAATATCAATATCCGGGGGATATTTTGTGGGGAAAAGTTGGCCTCCTTTTCCCCCACCTTTACACCCCCTTTTTGGTCCTTATAACCAGTAGCCAACATCACATTTTGGGGTTGGAAAAAATTGTCTTCAAACCTCAATACACATATCTCCCTCCATCTTCCTCATTTTCCTAAAAATCCTTAAGTCCTACACCTTGTTTTCTTCATCACCACCAAGCACCACCATCACCACTTCATTTCCAGCAACAAGGAGGGCTTCTCAAAGGCTAAAGGTGCTGCAAATTGGTCCAAGAAGCAACAAAAGACTTGTCTCCAAGGGTGAGTTGCCATTTCCTTTTTTTGAGCTTTTCTTTGCAATATTTCTTAGCCATCTATGCTTTTTACTTTGAGCTCCGGCCATAACTGAAAGTGGCCTTCTTTTGAGCTCATCTTCATGTCTCATTAAGGGCTCAACCCTGTTTGAGCCCTCCATCTTGCACTTGCTTCATTATCCCTCTAAGATGTCATTTTCTTGCATGATATTTTTAGCTTGTGTGTGATTTTTTTTGGAGCATGTTGTAAACTGATAATAGGCTTATTTTGAGCTCCTGTTCAACATTGAAGAAGGGCTCAACACTTTTTGGGACCTCCATATTATACTTGCCTTTATACTCCTTTTTTGGTCCCATTTTTGCATGCTTGGGCAGCCTATCGTGCTTTTGTTTTTGGCCATTTTACAGTTCTTAAAATAGTCTTATTTTGGTCCATTCTTCATGTTTCATTTAGGGCCTTTCATGGTTTGGGACCTCCATATGCCACTTCATGTTATATCTCTCTTTTGGTCCCCATTCTTGCATGTTTTGTTAGCCTATCATGCTTTTGTTTTTGGCCATTTTACAGTTCTGAAAATAGTCTTATTTTTGCCCACTCTTTATGTTTTGTTAAGGGTCTTTGGCCGTATGTGGAATATTTTGTATACTTTGTGTTATAGCCACTTTTGAGCCTCATTTTGCATTGCATTTCTAGCGTGTTTGTATACTGTTTTGGCCATTTTACAGTTCTACAAATAGTCATATTTTTGGTCCCTCTTCAATGTTGTAGAAGGGAATTTTTCGGTTTGGGCTTTGCATATACCACTTGCCTCTTTGACCACCTTTTGGCCCTTTTTCTTGCATGAGAGTGCAGCCATACCTGTGTTTGTTTTTGGGGTTTTTACAGTTCTGAAAAACATCATATTTTGGGCCCCTCTTCAACTTTGTTGAAGGGCCCTAACCTGTTTGAGGACATCAGCTATGAGTTGCTTCTTAATCCCATGTTTAGGGCCATTTCTTGCATGCTAGTTTTTCCCTATCTTGGTTTGCTGTTTGGCCATGTTTTGTACTGGTAAAATGCTAATTTTGGGGCTGCCTTGCTTCTGTCTTTACATTCCATGTCCATATTATGCATGTTTGGTATAGCTATAGGCCATTTCGGGTGCCAAAATTCGTGTTTCGGGACTATTCCACGCATCGGGTGTGTTTTCGCCTCATTTCGGGGCTGTTTTCCCCCACTTTTCAGTGCTAAAATCCCATTAGCATGTTTGCATATCATTTTCCATGCTATTGCATCGCATACGCCAATGCCTCGGTTTGCGTGCCCGTGTGCACGCATTTCGAGGCACTTCATTTTCACCCACCGGCCTCTTATGTGAGTGTGGCTGAGGCTCTCTCATGTTAGTGTATGCCCATATCCTATTTCCATGTCATTGCGTTGCATGTGTCATTGCCTCGGTTTGCGTGTCTGTGTGCACGCATTTCGAGGCACTTCATTTTCATCCATCGGCCTCTTATGTGAGTGTGGCTGAGGCTCTCTCATGTTGGTGTAAGCCCATATCATATTTTCATGCCATTGCATTGCGTATGTCATTTTCTCGGTTTGCGTGCCCGTGTGCACGCATTTCGAGGCATCTCATTTTCATAGCATTGTGCATACTAGGCTGTATCTTAGTTGCATTCATGCATATCATGCATATTGCATCGTGTTCGGGATAGGAGTTAGCCCAGGCACGGGAAACGGGGTGCGTTTCGTACTCCGAGTGACGGAACGCGTCTCAATTCCCCAGTCACCGACACTCCGGATCATCCATGATGGAGTTAGGTTTTGTTGTGTTTTCATGTGCATTCATCCTACATTAAATTGTACAATTCGACTCCTCGGCCATCATGCCTCGGTATGCGTGATTGGTGGCACGAGGATCGAGGCATGCATATATTTGTGAAAATACATTGCTATGCCCCTTTCCTGCTCTCTGTTGCAGCAAAATGAAGAATCAGCAACTTTTCGGGACTTGACGCGCTTTCCAAGAATAACTGCTAAACAGAGGCTAATTGGGGCATCACGGTGGATTTCCGCGCAAGACAACCCGGACATGCATCATCCATCAGAAGCAAGGCAGTCCCTGACTCGCATGCCAGTTTTATTTACTTTCTTAGTTAATTTATTAATTAAGTAGGAATTTGTATATTATTCGGACTGTAACATTTGGACTGTAATATTCTTTTATTCGGGATTGTATATTTATTCGGACCCTCTGCGCGAGGGCACAACTGTAATAAGTGTGCGTGTGTGTGTTGTATGCCTTCCAACCCCACGTCTTTCTCCTTTTTATTTACCTGCTTATGATGGTTAGATTAGGGCATGTTTAAATTAGCATACAGTATGACAGCATGTTTGCATCATTCATCTGTATTGCATGCACCAGGCTCGGCACATCATACTAACTGCATTGTATTTCAATTTCAAAGTTGAATACGTGTTAGCTGTAGCATTCCATATGCCATGTTTAGAATAGCCGAGCCTGCTATAGTTACATTTTTGCATGTGTTGCATTAGGCATTTCTGTATACTTAGGATTCATGCATAGATTTCTAATGAATGTCTGTTTTGGCTTGGAGTACTCGGTAAGCTTTATGCTTTAGCATCCTTGCATGCGTGTGAGTGACTGCCATGAATAGCATGCTTACGATGAGGCTATGTGCTTATATGATATAACTGCCTGAATGCCTGTGGGTGGAGGCTGGGTTATCTGAATTGGAGTAAATCATCAAATGTTTCAAGCCTACCTGCGGGTAGCAAACCATTTTCAAAAAAGCGAACATGAAATGTTTTCTTGTTTCAATTCAGGCGATCCAGTCTATACTTGTATGTTGTGCGCATCACATAGTAACCTAGGCTAATAACCGGAATAAGGGCACACAAAGTTTTCAAATATTGATATCATGGTTAGTAGAGGCCGGTCTATGACCGGGCGAGCGGGGGTGCTCACGAAGTGACCTTCCCCAATCGTACCCAAGTTCCCGAGCCGAGGCAACTTTGGTGATGACGGACAAGTGGCCTTTTGGCACCGAGTCAGGGTTTCCTAAATTTCCCAAAATAAAATATTTAGGTGGCGACTCTGTATCTGGCAAAGCAGTCCATGTTTGGCACTTCTTTCAAAAATCTGTTTTCTCAAAACGATTTGCCGGATTTGGACTCTTTGGTTCAGACTTAGAACTGTGACTACAAGTCGAGTCCGAGCTGTGGCGAGGTCCCCCGTGGGCTTGTTACATGTGGTCACGTTTTAATGCATTCCCATTTGACTTGCAAAGTTATTTACATAATTGTCTTTGTAAGTAAAAAATTAAAAAAAAATTAAAAAAAAAACTAAAAAAAAAAAGTAGTGAATACAACTGTTAGGCAATAAAAATATGTTGGGATACCACATATATTATTACAAGAAAATTATTTTAGTAAAAAAATTAAAAAATTATTAAAAAGGTTAAAAAAAATTTAAAAATTAAATTCGTAAAAAAAAATGAAAGATTCATTCCTTTCCACAAAACTTTTTACACTTTTTTTTTTTGGTAAAGTTAAATTTTTTTAACAAACATATTATTTTTTTAATTTATATTTTAGTCAAAAAGAAATTTACTAAAAAATACTTTTCAAACCGACCAAATTCTCGGATCAAATTATAATTTGGGGAAATTATTATACAGTGCGAGGTTGGGGTAGGGGGGAAATTACCAAATGAATTGGCACCTCCACAATTTTTTAAATATTTTTAGTCAAATACGATAAATTATATTTTTCCCTCCGACAGCACAAGTAGAGCACATACGGGACAAAACAAAACTGGGTTATTGACTGAGTTGACCAGCAAATGAGTCGGAGGATCTAATGTGGGATGGAACATTCGAATTAATTAAAAGGACCAATCAAGAACTGAGCCGAATGAATCTTATCTTGGACCCCAAGCCTAAGCCAGATCTCTCTTTGCATGCAACGACATAGTTTTGACTGGAACAGAAGGCACACCAGATAGTCTTCTCTGGCGACGCTGGGGAAAACTTTTTTTCCACCGTTTTGCACACATTTCATATTGCCATGAAAATGCATTAATTGGTGCTTCTTTAAATTTATAGATATATACATATATATACATATATATATATATACATGTGCAGTGAAATTGACCTTCAGGGTTTTTGTTTGCTATTTCAGTGCAAGCAGTGTGATTGGAGTAGGGGTTTTGGGGTTCTATTATCCTTCCTTTTTTCTTCTTTCTTTGTTTCTCTCTCTAAAACTATCCCATATCCCCTATAATCCCTTTCCACACACTCTCTCTCTCTCTCTCTCACTCTCCATTTGGTTTTAGTAGAGCTTAATTTGCTGCTTATTTTTCTTGCGCACAAAAGTTATCATTTTTACACCACTTGCATGACACCGAATTTTACATAAATCCTTAAATCTAAATGTTCTAATTGAATTAACATATTTATAACAATTTTTTTGTATGTATAAATATTAATTATAAAACCAGACATAATTTTTTTTTATATGAGTGGAGTAGAGCGCATAAAAAGGAGAGATTCACGTATAAGAAAGTTCTATTATTAAAGTTTCACCTCAAAATTAAAAGACAAAAATGTTGTGATCATGTTGTTAGTGAATTCTCATTTAACTTACAAAGAAGAAGTTCTTTAGTTGTTTGGTAAAAAATTCAGTAGAAAATTTTGTAATCCCAACATTAGTCAAATACAAAAATGCTGTGGTCATGTTTTAATACCTTCTCATTTGACTTACAAAGTTATTTACCTTATTGTCTTTAGAAAAAAAAAATAAAAGTAGTGAATACAACTGTTAAGCAATAAAAATACGTTGGGATACCACATATATTATCAGAAAAAAAATTATTTTAGTAAAAAAATTAAAAAATTATTAAAAAGATTAAAAAATTAAAAAAAAATTAAATTCATTAAAAAAATGAAAGATTCATTCCTTTCCACATAACTTTTTACACTTTTCTTTGAGTAAAAAGTCAAATTTTTTTAACAAACATTAATTTCTTTTAATTCATATTTTAGTCAAAAAAATTACTAAAAAAATCACTTTTTAAACTGGAAATAACCAAATGAGTTGGCACCTCCATAATTTTATAAATATTTTTAGTCAAATAGGCTAAATTATATTTTTCCCTCCAAGTAGAGCACATAGGGAACAAAACAAAACTGGGTTATTGACTGAGTTGGCCCGCGAATGAGTCGGATCTGATGTGGGCTGGGCCATTCAGAATTAATTAAAAGGCCCAATCAAGGACCGAGCGGAATCTTCGGGCCCAAGCACAATCTCTTTCCATGCAACGACACTGTTTGATTGGAACGTCACAGCCGATAGTCTTCCCCAGCAACGACAATGAATCCTACGACATTGCGGAAACTGTTTTTGACAATTTGCGATCAAAACTTGAACTCGTATTGGGGTGAAAATGCATTGGTGATGTTGAAAAATGCCGACGACACCGTTTTGCACCGACTTTAAAATACTAAGTTTTATGTGATTATCCTCCTCCTGAGTCTTTTTAATGAGAGGCCATTTGAGTTTTTGAGAGATATTGCATATGACTGCCCTCTTGAACCCATGGTGGTGCTTCTTTAAATGTTTTTTTTCGTAGCATAGCTATAGATATATATATATATATATACATGTGCAATGCTGTTTCAGTGCTAGCAGCGTGGTTAGAGTAGGAGTTTTTGGGTTCTGTTATCCTTCCTTTTCTCTAATTCTAATTAAGAGTTTCTTTCTTTCTTTCTGTCTCTAAAACTATCCTCTATACCCTATAATCCCCTCCCACACACACTCTCTTTCTCTCTCTCCATTTTGCTCCTCCTCTCCTTATGGAGAGTGTCACCCACCCGTACTATTACAACTGTCCTCTGCTCCCCTCCCCCTTTGTGTAAGAGGCGCAGCCTAGTTTTTGCAGAGGTGTACTGGTACTCTCTCTGTCTCTCCATGTGTGTCCCGTAGTCTCTCTCTCCCTTTTCTCTCTCTCTCTAGAAAGAAAACACCACACATTTCTTCGGCCTCCGTCTTCTCTCATCCTTCCCACTCTCTCTACTCCATTCTACTCTTTCTCTATCTGAAGAGAGAAAACACTCATTAGTCGCTTTCCAAGAATTCTTACAGCCTACAGGTATTTTCTCTCTACACAAACACAATGTAACACATATTTGCAAGGGTTTTGCTTCTAGTGTACATATTGTTGGCTACATATTTTGTATAAGCCAATTACAATTCAACACGTGACAGAATGAGGGTAATACGGGAAGAATATTCAAGTCTTCGATTATGATCGTACACATGGCAGTTTGTATTGGTTATTACGAGATATGAGTAGCATTGGATTAGCAAAGAGATGCAAAGTGATGTGGTTTCAACGGTTACTCACATTCAAATTCAAAATTAACAGGGAAGCCTAACTGCAAGTGATGGCACAGTGGAGCTAATTATAAGGCAACATGATCAGCGATCATGGAGAAGCAGTTTGACGGTTGAAAATGCAGTTCGATGGTCATCCTTGAAAAGTATAAATAGCAAAGAAGGCCACAGAAAAGACCCTCAGACTCAGATCCAAAAAACCAGTCTTATTCTACTTTATTTCCTTTCTAGTTTTATCTTTCCAGTTTTACATTTACAGTTTTACATTTGCAATTCTTTACATTTTTGTACTTTAAAATTCATGCACTGCACTTCGTTCATAGAAATAGTTTCAAGTAGATTGTTGCTGTAAACCTCTACGAGGCTGAGTTTGGATCATTGTAAGTTTTTCATTTTAATGAGATGCTTCAATTGTTCTTCATTTAATTGTTATTTGCTTAATTCTCCTAAATCAAGCCACCAGTAAAAGTCTTATTCATTGAGGCTGAAAGAACTAAAACACAATCGTCTGATAATTGGTTGGCAATTAATTTTCTGTAAGGACTGATTGATCCTTGCTGGCACGCTCGTAATTACAAAAATAACCTTCGAAAGCCAAAAAGCTAACATATATTTTTGGCACGCCCAGTAGGACTAATTGAAATGGCTAGATGTAGAAGACAAGGAGAAAATGAAAGCTTGGAATAAGGCGTGGAATGAGAGGTAGAGATACCTAATCCAGAGGATAATGTGATAACACATCTTGTGGAAACTCCCATTTTATCAGAACCTATGGTCGAATAGACCAGCACTTCGGAACAAGTACCACATGTTCATAATATTGGACGAGACCAAGGAATTGGACCATCCACTGTTCCATCTACTTAGCCAATAAATCCATGGGGTGGCCTAGTAGATACCATGAGACAGCAGTTAATGAACACAATGGAAAGGTGGGCAACATCCTTTTTGGATCGAATGAATAACCACCAACCATCAAACTCAAGACACATGGAGGAAGTTTCAAATGTCTCTCAGCAATGATTGGCTAGAGATAAACAGCCTATGCAAGTTAATGGACATTCTAATAGTCAAACTCGTAATCCGAACTATAAAAGACTATCACCTCAGTCTTGGTACGAACCTATTCCGAGGCCTATAGCAGGTCAAAATGCCTCAGTACTTAACAGTGAAGCCATGCAAATTGGTGGATCTGGCCCAGTATAAGAAAATGGCATAAGAATGGTTCCAAATCCCATGTTCGAAGCCATACCTGGCACGAGGGGTTCACTAATCCCTTATTCGAATTTATACCTAGGGGGTTGAAAGGTTTTCCTACAAATGGAAGAGACGCAACACCTGTTCTAGCACCGTTCGCAGGTCCTTTCGCGGGACAGGCTTAAAGGGGTTACCCACACCCCCAACAGCAACCTACACCACAGGGACAATCAGTCCCAAATATACCACCTTATGGACCAAGAGGACCACAAGCACAAGGTTGTCTACCAAATCTTGTGTTTGTCCCTCCAATAGTGGTTCAACAGGCACAAAATATGGTTCTTAGGGACCAAATTGTTGATATTGTTAGAGAGATGTGTGGACCGATAGCTCGGGGGGTCCAGACTCCTGTGTACAGGAAACCATACCCAGAATGGGTAGATAGGGCACATAAATACCCAAGAGGTTTCAGGATACCAAATTTCATCATTTTTTATGGGAATGGAAACCAGTCAACAGTGGAGCATATTGCTAGATTTGCTGCTCAATGCGGTGAATTTACTAACAATGACTATATGAAGTTAAGGTTATTTCCAAATTCCCTAACTGGGGGAGCATTTGTATAGTATATTAACCTTACACCTGGCTCTATCCAAACTTGGCAACAAATGGAAGGGGCATTTCATGCCCAATTCTTCTAATCGGAGCAAGAGGTTTCCATGGCAGACTTGGCAAGATTGAGTCAAAGGCCTGATGAGAAGGCTACTCAGTTTATTGCCATATTTAAAAGGGCTCGAAATAAATATAGAGTCATCCTACCAAAGCCAGAATTCGTGAGATTGGCTCAAAATGGTTTAGAGTTTAGGCTTCGAAAAAAGTTTGACTCAACTGAGCTCAAAGACTTAGTGGAACTAACTTATAAGGTATCTAGGTATGAAGCATTACTAGAGGAGGAACAAGATCGAAATAATGCACCGTACAAGACATATTATAGAGATCCTAATTATGAGTTTGATGCAGCAAAGATTGTGGGTAAATAACCTGTGATCTGTTAGGCATTAATTCATACGGATAAAATAATTGACCAGCAGTTTAAAAAGAAAGACCTTCATAGGAAATACTCTTTCGATTTAACTAAGGCAGATGACATTTTTGATAATTTACTTGCGGCCAACTTCCTTAAGTTACCAAAAGGAGTCAAAATTCCATCTCCAGATGAATTTAAAGGAAAAGTATATTGTAAGTGGCATAATTCTTGAACTCACTCGACTAAGAACTGTATTGTTTTTCGAGACAGGATCCAAGAACAAATTCAAAAAGGAAGTTTGAAATTCCTAGCCAAAGCAGAAAAGGTCATGGGGATCGACAGTAATCCATTTCCAGAAATTGGAGAGGTGGCAGCCAATGTCATTATGCCAGACTTTCAGAATTTGTCCTTGAAAGACTTGGAAGAAGTCAATGTGCAGATGCATGTTGCCAACCAGACAACTATCAAGAAAGACACTAGAAATCTACCAGCAATTGGGCAAGGTTTCTCACACCAGAGGGAAGACTCTGATGAAGAAGCACTGGATAACGATTTTTTAGAGGCAGTTGTAATGCAAAGGATGTGTCCCAGGTGTAGACTGAGCCACAAGTGGTTGAAAGGGCTTCCAATTGATGGGAAGCAATATTACAAGGATGTGCAGAGGCGTCCTAAACCAACCAATGTTTATAATAAAAGGCCATATCCATCTGGTGTTAGGCAGCAGCCATTAATGGTTGAACCAACAGCCGATAGAATGCATTCTAAAGGCAAGAGGCCTTTATATGAGTCCAGGCCACCTAATTATTACAGAATGGAGAGTAGTCATTCTGAAAGGAGACTGGAGAACCAAATGATTTGGTTCATAAATTTGGTTGAAATTTTGAAAAGAGAAAAGAAAAGAGTAAAAATGAATAAAATATAATTATATTTTACTTATATTTTATACACATATTGTGTTTATTTTTTAATTTTTTTTTTAAAATTCATAAACCAACACAACCTTAAGATTTTTCAAGTTTGATTGGTTGTTATTGTTTTTGTTTTATTTTTATTATTTTTAACGAGCCCAGATCTTTTAAAGTAATTTTTCATAGAGTGATTTTGAAATAATTTTTCGTATGATTGAGATTTTTTTAAAAAAAAGTAATTATTAATACTATTATACCCTCAACTTAATATTATTGTTGCCAAATCTCAGCTTCTATAAAATTAAATCTTAATCATTTAAAAAATTACTTTAAAATAACTCTAGGAAAAATTTCTTAAGAAGATCCTGATTTGTTTTTAACATAAAGATAATAGGGAAAATGATATTTTATAGAGAAAAAATACTGATGCCTTTGACACATTTGAAATAATATGATAGTTGGATAGCTGTTTTAGTTTTGAAATAATGAGATACAAATGTGCTTTATTATTTTGTGTAATATTTCTGTTTGTATACAAAGAGGTTCATCAATACAAACAAAATTTAACTCATGAAAGCTATAGACCTAGCAAACACTTTCCACAACTTAAAAAAGGAAAAAAAAAGGTGAAACATCAAATTATCATATATGGATTGAGAGAAGTTGCAAATCTTTGCCCAAATGAAATGTAAATTTGTTTCCATTCCCATCATTAAGAAAGTTGAGGAACATTATTGATACAGAGTTGCCTCTTGGTTGATGGGTGGTGGTTCTGAGTTAGAACCTTTCCAATTCTCATCCCCCTGCCCATGTATTTTTATTTTTATTTTTTTTTTTCTCCCTTGTTATTGCCTTGTTTGCTTTGATTTTTTTTTTTTGAACTCCTATTTGCTTTGATTTGGGTTGCACAATATTTTCCCTTTATCTTGGTTTGTTGTGTTTTCTTGTACTTTTTCTCCCTATTTTAATAAAGCTTTTTGCTATTCAAAAAATGTAAGTTGAGAAAGAGATGTTAGAGTTCCTTCCCACTTACTTTTTTGCACTAAAAGACACAAAAACAGTAATAGTCACCCTTGGAGATGAGCCTCAGCTCAAGTCAACCATTGTCAAATAAAAAAGAGACAAAACCACAAGACCTAATTAGTAATAACATTTTCATGCATGCAAAGAATGAATGTGATGAGTCTTCCCATTGTAAAGCCTCAACTTGTATCTCAATAATTAGAATCAACAATATGACTTTGAAGGAGGAATTTTGAAAAACTAAAAGGGGAAGAAATTTCTAGAGGGAAGCAAGAAAACAGTAAAAAAAAAGAGAAAACCCAGGGGAAGACAAAGGAAGAGAGAATGGATTAGGGATTAGGTACTTAGTAGGAGTTTGAGATTGGATTTTTTAGTGTGTTTTTTTTTTTTTTTTTTGAAATAAACCTTGTGGCACATCTTGAAAGTTTAGTCGAAGCTTAGTTCAATTTTCATTTAGTGACGAATCTTCACTGTTTGTTCCTGTTCCATTAATTATTGATCTTGCTTACAAAAATATCAACAATGTTAGGACATAGAAATCAAACACAAGTTGGATACAAAAATAAATAGAAGGATAGGATTTTTAAGAATTAAGTCCTACTAATAAATCTTGAATTTTTTTTTTTTTTTGTCTATTCATGTCCTTTATGTGTAGTGTTAATAGACTCATTGATGAAACATCAATTAGGTTCATTTATTTAAACTATTTGTTACCGTGATTTTAAGGTTGTTTATCTCATTTTCATTTATTTAAACTCAATTATAGGATTGCCAACTATTAGATGTTGGGGGATTTGAATCTCAAGAATTTTCCTATCCGTCCTTATTTAGATCTTGATATTTAGAGTGAGAGAAGTTGAACGGGGAAATTTAGGATAAGAGAATGACGGGGAAAGATGCAAAATTTATTATTATTTTTTGATTAAGAAAGTACCAAGAAAAATGAGTTGAAATTTGTCACCCAAAAAAATTAATAATAATTTATTCAACTACCCTTAAAAAAATGTATTAGCAATTTATGTCCAATTAATTTTCTCCTTTATAAACCTAAGATTCAAATTTGGCACTAGTGTCCCATATGAAGAATGCCTCTGTTTCTACTTTATTTTCCTATATATGAATTAGATGCACAAAAGTAGGTGGGTTATTTTGGAAGTACAAAATGAAAGGCATGAAATATTTATGCATAGCCAATTTCTCATTGGAAATAGGCTACCTTTTGTTGAAGACACCTTTTATTTGAACATGGGACATTAAAAAAAACAAAAAAAAGTCTTTCATGTGCTTAAGACATAAATTCTTGACCTCCTAATCTTAATGAGGTGCAAGCTGATGTATCCCGATTTGAGTATTCATCTATCTAAAAAAAAAAAAAATACAAAACCTATTTATAAATGTCAGTAGCCTTGGGGGAAATTTTTTAAGTTGCCCTACATCATTCTCAAAATATGATTCATAAATCTTTTGTATGAGAATAACTCTGTTTTTTATTTCTATTTTTTTTATTTAAATTTTTATTGATGTTTGATATTTTGAAACTTGTTTTTTTATGTTTTAACTTTGGCCTTCTGCATTCTTTGGATAACTAGTAAAAAAATTACGATCGTGCTACGTAGCTCAAAAACAGGGAGCCCGAATGGCTCGATTTTTTTTTTTTTTTTTTTTGCAGAAGAAGAACGAAGACCAGGAAGAAGAAGGAAAAAAGGAGGATGAGGAGGAGGAGGAGGAGGAGGAGGAGGAGGAGGAGGAGGAAGAGGTGGAAGGAGGGAGGAGGAGGAGGAGGAAGAGGTGGAAGGAGGGAGGAGGAGGACTGGAGAGGGCATAATATTCGGGGGAGGAGGAGGCGGAGGCGGGGCGACGGCGGTCGGAGGCTGCGGGGGGGCTGGGCTGGGCGACGATTGGCGGATCGGCGGCTGGGAGGGGTGACGATCGGCGGCTGGCCGGGGTGACAATCGTCTTCTCTCTCTCTCTCTCTTCCCCTCTCCCTCTACTTCTCTCTTTCTCTCCCTCTGCTTCTCTCTTTCTCTCTGCGTCTTCTCCCTCGAGCCATTCGAGGCAAAATGTTTCGAGCTACGAAACATTTCCCAAAAAATTATTGACTGGTCCAAATGAAAAAGAATAAAAATATGACCCAATTAAACAATTTAATATTGGAGTTTCCGTAAGATACTTTATTTTATTTTTTTTTTCAGTCTTTGTTGTTTTGAAACTTCTATTATTTCTTGACAGGTTATGCTTGACCTCCTTTTTTTAGTGATTAATAAAAATACTAATTCATCTAAAGAAAAGAGTGCAAAATATGGTCCACATTAAAATAATTTGGATGGATTTTTTTTCAATAATTTTTTTTCTCTTCTTTTCTTTTCTTTTCTTTTCTTTTCTTTTGTGTGTGTGTATCTGAAGGTTTTATTGTTTTGATACTATGTTTGTGTCTTGAAATCCCATAGCTCAACCATTATACTAATTGAACCTAAGGAAAAGAGTGAAAATATGTTTGTGTTAAAACATATATAGGCATATAATTATATTCTTTTACATAAATAATAATGAAAAAATTAGGATTTTCATGTTTAAATTTTATTTTTAATAATAAAAAAATTAGTCTATAACTAGCTTTGGGCTTCTTTTTATTTTCTAAATAGCTTTATCCTTTTATGCTAGTTAAAACATATATTTTGCTATGTTTCAATAATCCCCCCCTACTTTGCATATTTCTGTTGGACAATCTTCACTATATTTAAGTAGATTAAATTCTGTTGTGTACTAAATAACAACTAGAATGTAAAGAAATAAAGGAAATGAGAGAATTTGTTTGATTACAAAAATCAAACTAGAAATAAAAATAAATAAATAAAAATAGATTTTATTTTGTTACAAAAATAAAATTAAAATCTGATTTAAATAAATAATAAAATACCGAAAATAAATTAAATAACTTACTTGATTTAATTTGTTCGAATTATAATCTGATCAAGTCTAGTGTTTGACACTATGTCCTTAAAGCAGATTCGTCCTCTCCACGGTGCTTTCAGAATTTGGACGCCTATCTCCCAGGATAAAATGATCTACTACAAACAATAGCAGTACTACAAATTGTTTGCCTTACAAACACACTAAGTGTTTACACTCTTTCTTTTAGAAATTAAATGCAGCAAAATGCAGAGATTTATAGCAGAGGATGAAGTACGAAAATTTGAGTAAAATCCAAATGGGAGACTAGTCTATTTATAAATGTAAAGGTGGCTGTTGGTTTTGAATTGAACAAGCATGAAACCTGTTGGTTTTGAATTCAAACAGATTTGAATCTGTTGGGTTCATAATTTAAACAGATACAAAAACGGGACGGGACCTGTTTGGATGTATGTTAAAAACCAGACTAGTTTATTTCGGGAAGGGCCCTGTTCGGATGTACAATAAAACCAAACCAGTTTATTTCCGATTTAATTTGAATTCTGGATTTTATTTTATACAAAATAAAATTAAATTCAAATATTTTTGACCCAAAAAGATTAGTATTGGGCCGAACAAGCCTAACCTAACCTCACACCACGCACCCGCGCCCAAGCCCAGGCCCAGCCCAGCCCGCCCGACCGAACGACGGCGGTAGCGGCACGCGCGCGCGTGTGTGGGGATTTTTGGGTCCAATGGATCTAGCCCATTTTGCCCATAACCTCTCCCTCTAAAACACTTGGGTACCCCTTGGGGCACACCCCAAGTACCAAACCCAAGCCTTATAAACCCATTCAAAACTTCCCACCAAATCAATGTGGGACAAGCCATTTTACAACCTTAAGGAATTTCTAGCAAAACTCCATTTCCATGGAGTACACTTTGTCTTCAATTTTCCATTCACTCGGTAATGTTTTTGAGCAACCAAATATACCACGTGAATCACAACGCGGCATAGAACACGTTACCACTTTGACCCGTGAAAATCGACGCACGGGGCCCACCTAAAAAATAGACCAAACTTAGGAAAAAAATTCTAGTTTATCCAGAATTTTATAACCATTTCCAACAATCCCCCACATGAATGGAATTTGATGATAACGGAAATGCAACAATATGCAGACTTTATCGAAAGAGTATAAGTCAAAAATATGTTGGATCAGGATAAGTAGCTTTCGGCCTTGAACCTTCCCTAGTGATAATCTATCGGACTTACTGGCTAACTAATGAACGCACTGCCTTGAATTGTTCAGCCGTTTGTGTAAGCCAAGACAATAGATTTCACACAAAATATCTTCTAACACATCGTGATTGTCACTGTTGTGTTCATTTTGGCCTTGAACGCTCCTGGTTTTCATAAGTGTTTCTAGAGAATTTAGCCTCTTTATTCTCATAGAATCGGCCCCAGTTCGACACTCATATATGTGATTCTTATTGTGAGTATCTCCTTATACTCGTCTTGATTTTATACCTTAATCAAGATATAAGTAATCATTAAAAGCAAAGCTTATCCTTATATCCCTACAGACAACACATGTTGCAGATATCACTCTCACCATAGGAATGGGTAGGGAATTTTAATTCCTTGGTGATTTCTGGCGAGCCATACATAACTTAGTTATCCCTTTGAACTTAGTTCTTGGGATCTCCAGTCATATAAGTAGGGTTACCATTATGACGACTCTTATGTAATAGGCCTTAATCTCATCCCCTTCGATGAACTATACACTAGCTCTTTTGTCAAACCTTTTGTTAACGGATCCGCAATATTCTCTTTAGATTTTATATAATCTATAGAGATTATTCCATTTGACAACAACTGTCTAACGGTATTAAGTTGATGACAAATATGTCGTGACTTACAGTTATACATATGATTCTGTGCCCTGCCTTTTGCAGATTGACTATCACAATGAATGCAAATAGCTGGCACAGGTTTTGGCCACATTGGAATGTCTTTTAAGAAGTGACGAAGCCATTCTGCTTCTTCTCCCTCTTTGTCTAAAGTAATGAACTCGGATTCCATTGTGGATCGTGCGATGCATGTTTGTTTCGTGGACTTCCAAGAAACAGCAGCGCCTTCCAGAGTGAAGACATATCCATTAGTGGATTTTGAATCTTTTGTATCCGATATCCAATTTGCATCACAATAACCTTCAAGTACTGCTGGATATCGAGTAAAATTCAAACCATGATCACGAGTGAATCTTAGATATCTAAGAACCCGAATGATCACTTTCCAATGGTCTTCTTCGGGGTTACTAGTGTACCTACTCAATTTACTAATAGCATAAGCTATATCAGGACGAGTACAATTCATTAGGTACATTAGGCTTCCAATGATTTGGGAGTATTTTAATTGAGACACTGCATCACCTCTATTTTTCGATAAATAAAGACTAATGTCTACAGGTGTTTTAGCTAAATTCAAATCATCCTTGATAAATTTATCAAGAATTTTCTCAATATAATGAGATTGAGATAATGCATATCCATCAGATATTTTAGTAATTCTCATTCCTAATATAACATCTGCGACCCCCATATCTTTCATATCAAATCTTTTGTTAAGCATTTGCTTAGTTGATTTGATCATGTTTTGACTGCTTCCAATGATAAGCATGTCATCCATATAAAGACAAACTATGACATATCCATGGTCAGTGTTTTTAACATAGACGCATTTGTCACATTCGTTTATCTTAAACCCATTAGTAAGCATTGCATGATTAAATTTTTCATGCCATTGCTTAGGTGCTTGTTTTAATCCATAAAAGGATTTTACAAGTCGACAAACTTTCTTTTCTTGCCCTGTGTGTATTTTAAGCTATATCGGGTTGCTCAATATAGATCTCTTCATTTAGATCACTGTTTAAGAAAGCTGTCTTAACATCCATTTGATGTATTTCTAAATTAAACAACGCTGCTATAGAAATAAGCATGCGAATGGATGTTATTCTTGTCACAGGGGAATATGTGTCAAAATAGTCCAGACCTTCCTTTTGTCTGTAATCTTTTAACTACAAGTCTTGCATTATACTTGTCTAGTGAACCATCTGCTTACATTTTTCTCTTGAATATCCATTTATATCCAAGAGGCTTAGAACCTGGTGGAAGATCCACCAATTCCCAAGTATGATTTTGCATAATGGGTTCAATTTTATTATTAATAGCCTCTTTCCACAAAGGTGCTTCAAGACCTGTCATTGCTGCCTTAAAGCTTTGAGGTTCATTTTCTAACAGGTATGTCAGAAAATCTGGACCAAAGGATTTTGATGTTCTCGCTCTCTTACTTCGTCTTGGTTCATCATCAGTTAAATCCTGTTGGTCGAGACTATTACTAGTCTCTTGTGTTTGATTGTCATTAGTCTCTTGACTTTGTATACAATCATAAGTTCTTTTCTTTGAACTTAATTCCTATCCTTTCTTGTAAGGAAAGACATGTTCAAAAAGCACAGCATTCCTTGACTCTATAATAGTGTTCACATTTATATTAGGTATTTCTGATTTATAAGTCAGAAACCAATATGCACTACTATTTTGAGCATAACCAATAAACACACAGGCTACTATTTTTTGTCCAATCTTAGTCTTTTTAGGAACAGGAACTTCAACTTTTGCCAAACACCCCCACACTTTTAAGTATTTGTAAGAAGGTGGTCGACCTTTCCACAATTCATTAAGAACATAATTAGCAGACAATATTGCTTCCCCCCACAAGTTCTGTGGTAAGCTTGAACTTAGTAACATGGCATTCATCATTTCTTTTAGGGTTCTATTCTTCCTTTCAGCAATTCCATTTTGCTATGGAGAATAAGGTGCTGTAGTTTGGTGAATAATGCCATGTTGTGCACAAAATTCATTTAATGGTGCATCATATTCACCACCCCTATCACTTCTAACCATTTTAATGGTTTTACCAAGTTGATTTTCAACTTATGTTTTGTAGAGTTTAAACATTTCTAAGGCTTCATCTTTACTTGTAAGTAAATAAACATAACAATATCTTGTGCAATCATCGATAAAAGTTATGAAACTTTTTGCCTCCTTTAGTTTGAATAAATTTTAAATCACATACATCAGTATGAATTAATTCTAGAGGTTCGGTTTTCCTTTCAACCGATTTAAATGGAGCCTTAGTTAGTTTCGTTTCTATACAAACTTCACATTTATGATTAGGATTAAGTTCAAACTTTGGTATATAATCCAAACCAATTAATCTATGCAAAGCATCATAATTTACATGTCCTAATCTACCATGCCATAAATTCGACTCAAGAATATAAGCAAAAGATGTGTTATTCTTATTCATAGCAACTTTTGGTACAACTGTCATTACATTCAACTTAAAGAGACCATCACTCATGTATCCCTTACCAACATACATACCACTCTTTGTTAATACAAATTTATCAGACTCAAATACAAGCCTAAAACCATTTTTACTTAACAAAGACCTAGAAACTAAATTCTTCCGGATGTCAGGTACATGTAGTACGTTGTTGAGGGTCAGTTCTTTCCCTGATGTCATCTTCAAGATCACTTTCCCTTGTCCAGCCACCGTAGAAGTAGAAAAATTTCCCATAAAAAGTTGTTCATCATTTGTAGCCTCATTGTAGGTAGTGAACATCTTCTTGTCCGTACATATGTGACGAGTTGCTCCAGTGTCAACCCACTACTCTTTGGGATTTCCAACCAAGTTAGCCTCAGACACCACAGTAGAGAGGTTGATGTCATTCACTCCGTCAGAGATGTAATCTAATTCAGTTACATTGGCTTGATTGGTGGTCTTCTTGCTTGTACTTCCATGATCCTTCTTAGGGCGGTGGCAATCAGAAGCTCGATGTCCAGTCTTGCCACAGTTATAGATTTTCCTTTGAACTTCTTGTTGCTATTACCTTGTTTAGGACCACCTCCAATAAACTTCCTCTTTTTGTTATGTGGTTTATGAACTTGTTCAACCACATTAGCCTTGGACTCAATGGGATTTTTTTCATTCATCTTTTCAGCCTTTCGGTTATCTTCCTCAATTCTTAATCTTACAATCAATTCATCCATAGTCATCTCTTTGCGTTTATGTTTTAAATAATTTTTGAAATCTTTCCAAGCCGGTGGTTACTTTTCCACTAAAGCAACGACTTGGAATGACTCGCTAAGAGACATACCTTCTGAATGAATATCATGCAAAATTATTTGAAAACTTTGAACTTGAGAAATTACCGTGTGGGAGTCTACCATAACAAAGTCCAGAAATTTACCGACGACAAATTTCTTCGTGCCGGCATCTTCTGTCTTGTATTTCTTCTCCAAAGAATCCCACAATTCTTTTATTGACTTCAAAGGGCTGTATACATTATACAACATGTTGTCAAGGCCATTGAGGATGTAGTTTCTGTACAGGAAATCTGAATGTTTCCAAGCATCTACAATGGCAACAACTTGCCGATCACTTTCACCCTCTTTAAGTGCTGGATCCTCTTCATGGAGAAACCGGGCCAAATTAAGAGTTGTAAGATAGAACAACATCTTCTGCTGCCATCTCTTAAACTTGGTACCGTTAAATTTTTTCGATTTTTCTCCATGATTGATTGGTACATGAACATGGTTCTGGACCGGTGTTGGTGTAACAATAGGAGTATCACTACCAGATGCAGTTTCAGTTGCAGTAGCCATAATCTCTGATTATAAAAATCAGAAAAAATTAAAACACAATTTAATTTTCTAGTTACTAAAATCAGAAAATAAATTATAGCACAAAATAATTTTATTTTCCTTGTTACTAAAACTAGAAAAATAAAATATCACAATAATTTTCTATAACACAAATTAATATTCTGCAATTGTTAATGACACCAGTATATTACTACTAGTTGTCAAAGAAAAGAGACAGTATATTGCTACTATCTGTCAAATAGCATAAACCACTATCTGTTTTTCCAACCAGAATATGTCTTATGAAATCACAGAAAATTAAATACAATGAAGATACCAAAAATAAAATTCTATCTTAAGATTGTTGGACAATCTTCACTGTATTTAAGTAGATTAAATTCTGTTGTGTACTAAACAACAACTAGAATATAAAGAAATAAAGGAAAGGACAGAATTTGTTTGATTACAAAAATCAAACTAGAAATAAAAATAAATAAATAAAAACAGATTTTATTTTGTTACAAAAACAAAATTAAAATATAATTTAAATAAATAATAAAACACCGAAAATAAATTAAATAACTTACTTGATTTAATTTGTCCGAATTATAATCTGATCAAGTCCAGTGTTTGACACTGTGTCCTTAAGACAGATTCGTCCCCTCCACGGTGCTTTCAGAATTTGGACGTCTATCTCTCAGGATGAAATGATCTACTACAAACAATAGCAGCACTACAAATTGTTTGCCTTACGAACACACTAAGTGTTTACACTCTTTCTTTAAGAAATTAAATGCAGCAAAATGCTGAGATTTATAGCAGGTGATGGAGTACGAAAATTTGAGTAAAATCCAAATGGGAGGCTAGTTTATTAATAGATGTGAAGGTGGCTGTTGGTTTTGAAATGAACAGGTATGAAACCTGTTGGTTTTGAATTCAAACAGATTTGAATCTGTTGGGTTCATAATTTAAACAGATACAAAAACAGGAAGGGCCCTGTTTGGATGTATGTTAAAAACCAGACTAGTTTATTTCGGGAAGGGCCCTGTTTGGATGTACAGTAAAACCAAACCAGTTTATTTCCGGTTTAATTTGAATTCTGGATTTTATTTTATACAAAATAAAATTAAATTCAAATATTTTTGGCCCAAAAAGATTAGTATTGGGCCGAACAAGCCCAACCCAACCTCACACTATGCACCCGCGACCAAGCCCAGGCCGCCCGATCGGATGGACGGCGGCACGCGCGTGTGTGGTGATTTTTGGGTCCAATGGGTCTAACCCATTTTGCCCATAACCTCTCCCTCTAAAACACTTGGATACCCCTTGGGGCACACCCCAAGTACCAAACCCAAGCCTTATAAACCCATTCAAAACTTCCCACCAAATCAATGTGGGACAAGCCATTTTACAACCTTAAGGAATTTCCACCAAAACTCTATTTCCATGGAGCACACTTTGGCTTCAATTTCCCATTCACTCGGTAATGGTTTTGAGCAACCAAATATACTACGTGAATCACAACGCGGCATAGAATGCGTTACCACTTTGACCCGTGAAAATCGACGCATGGGGCCCACCTAAAAAATAGACCAAACTTAGGAAAAAAATTCTGGTTTTATCCAAAATTTTATAACCATTTCCAACAATTTCTTTATGCCGCTCACTTTGTCTCCTCATTATGCTACATTAGTGTTTTTCTTTGTCTTGAAACAACATTTCAAGCTTTACATGCATATGTTTAACTTCTTCCCTTGTTAGTGTTTGTATAATCCATCGGAAAAGAAATTCCAAGTTCACTTTTTTTTTAGTCAAGATTTAAAGGATAGAATTATGTTGTCTTAAATTTGCAAGATGGAAGCAAGGAAGAAGACTTCTATGGGTATAGACAAGAAGTTGATATCACAAGCATCACAGGTTTGCTCCCAAACTCAAATCTTTGTAGTTTTGCTATTCATCCTTGGGATTTTTGGTTTGGTATGCTCTGATTCTTGAGCAAGTTGATTTAGTTCTTGAGAAAATTAGAGTATCAATTTACGTTGATTTAACTCTAAATTATTAATTTGGTAACCCAATCTAACTCAAGAAATGATGTTTACATCTATATTTAAGTTTTTCTATGTTGTTTAGATGTAAAGTTTAAAATTATTATTTGAATAATTTAACAATATTCTTAAGAATTGTTCTTATGTATATGTTTCATACCTAAATAGTTTATATTTTGTATATATTTCAAATAACTCCAGTAACGAAATAATGAAAATTAATGTCACATGCATCATGTTAACCATCCAAAAATTGAAGTTAAACATATATGTTAAAAATTTGATGTACTAAAAAACTATACATTTTTTTTTTTGAACAGCAAAGCAGAAGGAAATTTTTTATTAAAACAAAATCAAAAGGAGAACAAGAAACAAAAGAAAACAGAACGAGAGCATGGGGGATACTGCATCATTGTCTAAACACCATATCCTAATTAGATTGGCACCAAGTGGTAGACTAATCGCGTGCAACTCGATGCCAAGAAAAAGAGTTCAAGAGTTTCCAACTCAAATAGAACAACCATATATAGGCATAGTACCCTGACCACCCCAATAACAAAAGAACAATCAAGCTAAAAACACCTAGGATCACCTGCCACCGTGGAGGCAAAACCAAATTTGACTCAAATTAGGGACGAAAACATGGATTGAGAAAGCCAATCCAGCAGTGTTATATTTCACCCAGAGTGCAATTCTAACCTTGGCAATTTCACCCAAGTCTGCCGAGTTGGGCTGCACACCATTGAAGACACACTTATCTCTAAATAGACCAGAGGAGATCAAGCAAAATGGCTATTCCTTACAAAATTGTAGTGCACTGCAAAAGGTTTATTAAAACATAAATGTCCTGAATATTCCTTACATGATTAGTAAGTTGTATGCTATATATTAACTTATAGTTAGGCCTAGTTTGGATAAAGTTACTATAGAATGATGAATTGTAAAGATTTGGCATAAACATAGTAGTAGTGGGTGCTTTTAAGTTTGAATCTTGTATAAAGTACTATTTGTTAAAGTTGTACACAAATTGATTATGTAAAGTATATGCCATAATTATTTAATTTAGATTTGATTTTTTTTTTTTGCAGGCTAACTCTTTTGATAACATGCCGACTATTAATTGGATGGAAAAGGGTTTACTTAATGAAGTCAGAGATCAACACCATTGACGTAAGATCATTAAATCTTAGTACTTTTTATATTAATTTTAAACTACATTTTTTTTTCTTCATATGCATATGCTTTTTTTTTCCCCATCTTTTTTCTGCCAGATTGTTGTTGGGCCATTGTTTCATGTGCGGCTATTGAGGCATTGTATAATATTAAGAATCAACCTACGGAGCTATTTCAATTAGCTCCACAAGAATTGATCAATTGTGTGAAGAAAGATTATGAAGCGTGTTATTCATGCTCAATCAATGAAGGTTTTCGGTATGCCATACTATATGGCATAAGAAGCGAGATTGATTGCCCTTTCCAAGCCCAAAAACACCCTTGTGTCAATAAAGACAAGGATTCGGTAAACAAATAAATAATTTTATTTTTATTTTATGAAATCAAAATTACTATTTTGCTTAGTTGATTTGATTTTGTATTATTTTATTTACTTATTTTTTTGTTATAAAAGCTTGCTTTGAGAATTCAAAGCTTCAAGAACATAGACAAAGAAGATGAGGATGGTATAATTGAAGTTCTGAAGAAACATCCTCTAGGTGCAGCAATTCGTTTCATTGCAAAGTTGCAAAAATACAAGAAGGTTTGTACCCAAATAAAATAAAATAAAAATGAGTATGCTTTATTTTATGTAATAGTTGCATTATTTTTATTTTTTATGAGTTATTATTCATATTGCTAATGGGATGTGGTACAGATAAGGAGACGGGAAAGAATTTCTGGGTGATTCAAAATTCTTGGGGTACAAGATGGGGCATGAATGGTTATGCCAAAGTCATGTGGGTAGTCCATCATCTTGGATACAGGAACAATCAAGAGGATTCATAATCAAGAGAAACAGACAGTTCAAGTATTTTCTCTGTCAATGATTTATACATGTGTAATGAGAATTTTAACAACTCTTCTTTCTAAGGCTCTAAAGTGGTTGAACTTGTGAAAGCTAGGGTGGCCTTTTGGAACAAATATATACATATATATATATATATATATATAAAATAAAAAATAGAGCTAATGCTTCGTTTGTTTGGGCAAAAGATATTTTCTAAAACATATTTTTTGCGTTTATTGGTGTTTGTTACAACAGAAAATAAAAATAACATTTTCCATGGTCAACAGAAAACAAGCCTATTGGGACGAAAAATATTTTCTGCTTTTGAAAGGTGAAAAATATTTTTCAAACTAAAGTTTCACCAATGCTACCGCATTACCACCACTACTATCACCTCTACCACCACCATACCACTACCACCACCACCAACACCTCCACCTCCTTCCCGCCGCTGTCGCTACTATCACCACTAATGCAAGTAATAGTACATTAGTTTGAAAAACGCAATTGAACGTAGGAAAACATTTTTTATGGAAAACATTTTATGAAATTTTTTTTGTAATTTTTTACATTAAAATATATTTTTTGTCAAAACAAACAGAGCAAAGTTAGGGAGGCCTTCTGGACCAAAACTAGCCCTCCCTTCTTATATAGACTAGTGAATGACCCGTTCTTAAAGACACTCTAAGTAAAAATAATCTTTTGAACCATCCTTCAGTGAAAGAAAATTTTAATTTATTTCACATAATTGAATGCTAAATTCCCAAATTACAATTACACTATCAATGAAAAAAACTATGTTTACATTATAATAGTTAGTGTACATATTAGCACTCAAGACTTTTAACCCTTAAATGTTAAATAATCACAAATGATTAGATTAAAAAAAAAATAACGGATACAACATGCCTAATGAAAAACCCTAAGTTATGTGATTCATGATTCGAAATATATTCAATTACTACAAATCCCAAAAACACACAAAACAAATAATCTAAATCAACACAAATGAAAGTGATTGAGCTTGTTGTCTCACAATTGATAAATCAATACAAAAGATTTAACGTGGAAAAACTAAAATTGGAGCACCTCTAATTGTGATAGAAAAAATCACGAACTAAAAGCCACTAAACAATCCACTATGAAGATAATGAAATTACACAAGAGTACACGCCATGAACCAATGCTCACTGAAGAATTGACTTCCACTCCTTGTGTCTCTTCCACCAACATCTTCGTCTCAGAATTGCTTAGCCTAGTGTTGAATCCATAATATCCAAGTCGAATCCACGAGGATGAGCTACTTCGAATACCTTCAAAGCCTCCAAGCTCAAACCCTTCGGAATCCACCAATGAATGCTCTAGAAAAGTTGAATCATAACAAGCCCATTGATATGTGCAATTTAAACCATGTGAGGCAAAAAACTCACAAGATCAAGGGAAACAATAGCAAAGCTCTCCATAAGAATATACAAAAGTTTTCAAGTCTCAGATCTGGAAGTCGTAACATTAAAATATGCAATTACGGTAGATTTAAACAAAACAGTGTTATGAATACCACTCAAGTAAAGGAAAGACCGTTCGAGCAGTGTGTCTAAGAGGTAGTGGAACAAACAACACACCTGTCAATTCGCTCGAGCTCTAAAGCTATCGCTTCAGTGGTAAAAGAAACCTCCCAATATCTCAAAGCAAAGACTGAAATACTGGAAGGCCAACTTCTTTGCTCGTGCTCGAGTTCAAGCTCCTTTGGTCGAGCGGTCCATGTAGATTGACAAGATAAACAAGGATCCCATACATAGGACACAAAACAACCAAAAACAATAATACAACTTAAATGTGTTTTTTCGCGAAATTGACAACACAAGGAAGCTAACACCTAACTCAAAATCCATTCAATGCAGTACAAATTAGGTTGCAACACCACCATCATATTCATCAGCCCAACCCAATATTTGAGCAAATTTAAAATGAACCATGAGATTACATTAAAGCATCAGCAAAGATAAAATAAGCATATACCTGTACTTATGATCCTTTAGATATTATATCAAACAACCTATGTATCAAAACCTGATAAGATGTACGAGCAAAAAGGAGAGGTTTCATTAAAGCATTAAGGATGCTACACATAACCCAGTGTTAATACCAAAAAAGGAAAGTAAGAATTTTGAAGTGTCAAAGACTACATTAGATAGAATAAGACGGTAAATGAATGCAATTAAAAGAAAGTTGGAAAAGATGCCATCCATATTGGAAGCTTTCATTGTTCAACACAAAATATTTTAAAAAGTAACCATCAACCACTTAGTTCAAACAAAAACGATTTAAGAATACAAAAATGATTAGTTCAAACAAAAGGGAGAAACCATCAACCAGTTAAAATTTGAAAATTTTACTTGGAAGTCCCATCCTAGAAAAGTATGTACCAAAAAATTTTAAGAATTTTCTTGTAAACTATTAAGTCTCATTTAATTTGGAAAGGTAGCTTGAGGTCCTTTCATTATATTTTTTGGAGATTCCAAATGTGAATAGGTTTCATTTGTGCACTATTGTCTTATTAAATTTTTGTCAAATATGTCATTATTAGAATGTGACATCATTCTAATGTGTACACTATCATCTTATTAAAATTTTGTCAAATGTGTCATTCTTCTTTAATGTGACAATGAGATATTTGTGCACTATTTTCTTATTAAACTTTTTTCCAAATATATCATTCCTAATGTAACAATGTGATATTATTCTACGTGTACATTATTTTCTTATTTAATTTTTGTAAAATGTGTCATTGTGACAATGAGACATTTGTGCACTATTGTCTTATTAAACTTTTTTCAAATGTATCATTTTTAAAATGTGACATTGGGACATCATTCTAATGTATCTAGTATTTTACTATTATTATTATTATTATTATTATTATTATTATTATTATTATTATTATTATTATTATTATTATTATTATTATTATTTAAGTGTGTCATTCTTTTCAAAATGTGACAATGATATATTTGAGCATTATTAAACTTTTGACAATTGTGTCATTCTTAAAATGTGATAATGGGACATCATTATAATGTTTATTACGTTTCCAAATGTGGGTACGTTTCATTTGAGATATTTTAATATGAAATAGGACTTATAAACATATAAAAATATTTATGGGATAAAATGGTCCATAAGTTATGAAAATAAGATTTATTATATTAATGCTCCCTTAAAATTTTCCCACATCTCAAAGGGCACTTCACCAACATTAAATCCCAATGTTTCCCGTGTTTTTCAATTTAAACTCCAAAGTTTTAATTTAAACAATTAAAACCCTGACGTTGCTTTCATGTCACAATATAACCCTTTGTTTATCTCTGTTTGATGAAGTAACAAATATATGTCCATAAGTGGAACAAATTCTAACAAAGCATTAACAAAAGTAAGCATATAATTCTCATCAAAATCATTAAAATGAGCTAAACATGCTTCAAGAGGATTAATTGAAGAAGGGAGCAAAAACTGGTCCTGCACAAGAGTGTTAATCAAGTTCACCTCATAAGTATCCTCAAAATTCCTATTTGAATTCAAAATATAAAAATTATTTAATTCCAGTCATATTACCAAAAGATAATTTCATAACACCACTTCTACAATTAATCGAAGTATTAGAAGTTGCAAGAAATAGGAAACCTAAAATGACTGGACTTTGAGTGCTTACAAATGCTACAGGTTGTGTGTCTAAGATTATAAAATCAACAGGAAAATAAAATTTGTCAATTTAGACCAACACATCCTCTACTATACCCCTCAGTTTTCTCATAGAATGGTCAGCTAGCTGAAGTGTTATTGAAGTTGGTTTAAGCTCACTTAGACCTAATTGTTCATAAACCAAGCAAGGAAAAAGATTCACATTAGCCCCAAGGTTGAGCAGTGCAAGCTTTATCCTATGATTCCCAATCACACATGAAATTGTGGGACATCCCAAATCCTTATAGTTTAATGGAGAATTTTGTTGAATAATATCACTCACTTGTTCTGTCAAAAAGGCTTTCTTCTGTACATTAAGCTTTCGCTTGACTATAATTTTGCATATCACGAGATTTGTTTATATTGCATCTAACAAACACTACAGGAAATCGCACTTTTGCCGGCTAAAAATTTAGTTGGCAAAAGTCCATTTTTAGTCGGCAAAAGTTATTCGCGACCAATTTTTTTGGTCGCCACTTTGGTCGCCAATTGAGGGTCGGTAAAAGTAATTAGCAACCAAAACTGTTGTTAGTCGGGAAAAAGTTAGATTTGCCGAATAAATTTTTAGTCGCTAAAATACTTTAGTCGGGAAAGTGACATATTCCCGACCAAACATGTTAGTCGTCGATTGTCACATTTCTCGACCAAACATGTTAGTCGCCAATTGTCACATTCCACGACTAAACATGTTAGTCGCCAAAAGTCACAATCCACGACCAATAAATTAGTCGCCAAAAGTCACATTCCACGACCAAACATGTTAGTCGCCAAAAGTAATGTTTACATGACTAAAAGTTTAGTCGGCAATCGACCTATTCACGACCAAACTCTTTGGTTGTCAAAAGTTTACCGACTAATTATTTAGTCGCCAAATGTACCATTTTGCCTATCAACATTGTGGTCGGCAAAACCACAATTTGGTCGCCAACATCCAACAAAATAAACCTGTAATTGAAAGCAAATATTCCATCCAATCCATTCAATATAATCTATAATTAAAAATAATTATTCATACCAACATAGTATCTGAATCATGAACATTCAACGAAATACATAAATCATCCAATCCTGAACCTGTTTAATAAAAGTCAGCAACTATTACAAATTTCCATCTACAAGTAATTCCAAAGTACATATTCCTCCAATTTAAATTTTTATCCTTGCGCATCTATCAAAAAATATAACTAGTCTACCCAAATATTTTTCATATACACCCATCCAAAACTATAACTACTAGTCTATCGAAATATTTTCCATACACATCTATCCAAAAATATATTACACTTCCAAAAATGCTTATAGCGCCAATTAGTCCTGTACAATTTAGCTTCGTGCACGAGTTCATCCATTTGTACCAAAGAAAAAGAAAAAGAATGTCAAGAATTCAATAAGGTATATAATTTAAGTAAAACTTGTAAAGCTGAACTTACCAAGGCTTAACTAGATTATCTTGGTATTCAACCACCCAACCAGTCAACTAATTGAAATAGATAAGAACAACCAATGTAATGAAATTACAACTAGAAAAGACAATAAAGCTAAAAAAAAGCTCTTCCCAAGCACCCCCATATAACCCACACATCAGACAGTTTAGGAAATAAATTATAGATGATAAACTTACTTCAAAAATTTATCTAATTTTCCATGGAAAAATTATTGAGAACCGCCCAAAGCATATCAATGACATAGTGCTCCTGTCAAAAGAAATGATAAGTAGCCGTCAACTACAAAAATACGAAAGCTCAAAGTAGTGATACTAAAAACTTCATCATAAAAACAGATAAATAAAAAACTTAATCCTGATCATAATTTGAATTCCTTCGACTTTTTTAAAAACCCATAGAGCAATATACCATGCGTTAGCCAGAAATGAGTTGTTAAGGTAGCAAGATTAAGAGGTCTTAATCCAAACCCTGCACTATAAATTACATGCTACTCATTTCCAATTTAGTAATAGACCCAGTAGAGGAAATAGTTTTCTTTCCAATAAAAGACAGAACATAATGAACAAGAAAAAAGATCATCTAGTTAAGCCCAAATCTGCATACTAGGAAACAATAGAAATGCGACAAAAGAAACAGCACTGAAAATGGACTTCCCAAAATAAAGTTATTCCCAAACTAGGAAACAATAGAAATGCAACAAAACAAACAACACTAAAAATGGACCTCCCAAAATAAAGTTATTCCCAAACTAGGAAACAATAGAAATGCGCCAAAACAAATTGCGCTAAAAATGGACTTCCCAAAATAAAATTATTCCCAAAATACGAGCTCATACCAAATGAAGTTGAATGATCACAATAATTTTACTGGAGATAGTTCAATAAGTTAGGAAGATATTTCAAGAAGAACTCTAGAGCTAAAAATCACTTTATGATGGAGAACTCATTTTTGGAAGAAAACTGGTATATTCAAACAGTGAGTTCAGCAGACTTCAGCACAGGTAGTCTGAGTTAAAAAATGAACAGAGGCATCAAAAGATGTCCAAACTAACTGAGACCAGAACCATAGGAAAGTATTTGAGTTAGGGATATTTTATCAGCAGGATGAAAAGTCTAAAAATCACATCAAGGGGGTGAAAATACAAGTTCAAGCAGTACTGGTCTGTTCTTGTCGCGTTTTAGAAAAATGATCATAACTCTCTCAATAATTAATATTTTTCAGTGATTCTTGTGTACATAGAAAGGTATCTCATATATTTTTTAGTTTTTTAGTTTCCTAAATTTATTCAGCTCCTTAACCTGATTTTGTGATGCAACACTTTCAACTCAACAAATATAAAAATGCTACATATTAAGTGTAATATCCTTTTATGAACTGGTATGATGGTATTTAGTTCCTACTGGACTGTTGTATTATTGATAACATTTCAGATCTCTAATTTGGAATTTTTTAATCTAAATGATTCTCAGAATCAATGAATAAAATAAAAGAAAAGGTTGTGTCAAAGTTAGAGAGCATAGCACCATCATGATTAAAAAATTCACGGCATTATTTTTATAATCTATAGCAAAGGTTAAACTGAAGTTCAAATTAGTATCAGAAACATGGATTAAGTGAATCCACTTCTTTTCGGTAACAATTCATCATTTATTAGGTTTGGGATCACCCAGAAGATCTTGTTTTTGAAAGCTTGGAGCTTGGATTTTCTATGTTCTGAAAATAAGGCAGTTCCAAAACTATGCATTACAGTATGACGAGATTTTGTTCATTACAAAGGAGAAAATTAGGGCATTGGACACAACTATACTCCAAAAGAGCATACTTACATCTTGGACAATTGAAGTCTTTCATGCATGGAAGAATTCTCTTTATGTATAGATTCCTAATAAAAGAAAAAATAAAGAAAATTTGTCAGAACTTAAGAAAATTGCCATTTAGATGGGAAGTATGCAGAAGGAAGGAAGAAACTAAAATAGAGTAGTCTTACATGTTCTCCTGACAAGCAGGCTGATCAGGGCCTTGCCATGTAAAGTTATTGTCAGAACTATATAATTAATTAGAAATAAATGGGAAATATATAATTGAATAATTTCAGGGACACTTAATTTAGGAAGATTTGTAACTTAAAAAAATATATATATACATATACATATACATATACATAAGAAGCCCAAATCCACTCACAAAACCCCAAAACCCAAAACTAAAACCCCAAAACCCCTCACAATAATAGAAAATAGCAATTGTAACCATACATCAAACCATCCAATTAACAATGTTGAACAAGTGAATTTTTATCATTATTGTTGTTACTGTAAATAAGCTAGCACATTTATTTATTTTAAAGCATTGAGCTTGAGGTTATTGATCAATCCCTATAACCCACCAAAAAGGACAAGGTCTACCAAGAAGCACTTTGCAGTCCCAAAAATATAAATCACAAGCATGGTATAAATAATTTGACAATATTAGCAAAGGAGTGCAAGTTGCAGATAGAATCCTACCTAGGCCTCCTGTCCCAGATGCCTCAACATTTATAAAAGCTCCAATTGTGTCACGCCATTTATGTGATGTCATGAAGCCATGTGAACCCTGAAATATTGAGACCGTTAACAAGTTCAATGACTATTAGCTGGAGAACATAGCACTAGACTCTTATTAGCTTAAAATAGGCAATTGTGCAAAATAATACATTACCATTTACAACATTTGCCATTTGCAGTCTATCATACATTTTAAAACAACAGTGGCTTATCCAAAGAAATAAATAAATAAACAACAGTGATAAACGTACCATGATCTGCCAAAATGAGTAGTCACAGCACACAAGTCATGATGGGCCTATTGACTTTCTGCACATGCTTCCATTCAAGTAAAAAAGAAGTTACTCAACATTAAAATATATATGATCAAAAAGACAGTAAAATATATTAGCAATCAAAACCAACAAAGAATATGCAATGTGAGCAGAACTATCCTATTTTTTGCTTCGTCCACTCCGCCTAAAGTGTACAAATAACCCCATTTATAGTGCAGGCAATGTTGGGATTGAAATTAAATGCAAGGAAATGAAGAGGAATAAAATAACTACGCATTTATGTAAATAAAGATATACATTGAAATGGATTAACTTTGCAAAATATCAAGCCAGAATCCTGTGACACTGACAATATGCAAACCATAATCTTCATCCCTTTAACTCTCTCTATGTTTTGAGGGAAAATATTGACAAACAAAAAAGATGATTAATAATGGAAAGAAAAATAGAGGAAAACTAAAAGTTGTGTTACAAATGTCAAATCTCCAAAGGTGACCAGATTGCAGTAGTACAAATTCTGTTTCTAGAAACCACTTTGCCTTGCTTTAATAACTTTTAGATCCATAGGAGAAAAAACAAAGTACTGTTTAAAACATAACCAAATGCAACATAAATTTTGGGCATCATACTTACACAAACTTCAAATTATTTCCAGTAATGTCATTTGGAATTTCTCCCACTAACTTGTTAAAACTAACATCCCTGTCCAAATCACAATACAAAGATATATATATATATATATATATATAGAGAGAGAGAGAGAGAGAGAGAGAAAAAGGATAGACCGTCGAGGCAGACAACATCGAAGGGTTGAACATGGTGGTAATCGAAGAGAGCTTCAAGTTGTTCTTCGGTTGATTCGGCCTGTAAAATAGAGAAATCGGAAATCAAGTTCAGAAACCCTAGAAAAAAAAAAAACAAAACAAAAACAAAAACAGTACTTGGAAGATTAGGGGGTTAAAACTTGAAGTTTTGCACCATTAGGGTAGAAGAAATTGAGGCCGAAGTAGCAGTAATTGTCGAGGAAGAAGCAAAGGTGGGAGTTGGGATCGTGTGGGGTTTGAAGGAAGCAGTTCTGATTGTAGAGTTGTTGGGAGGGTTTGAGAGTGTTGGGGTAGCATAGTGATTGGAGTACAAGGGGGTTGAGGTCGAGGTGAGATTGGGTGAGGTTTGGTGGTCACAGACTCTGTGTATTAGAGAGAGAACAAAAGGAGGTGTAAACAAAACACGGCGCCGATATTAAATAGGAGCGCTAAATTTAAAATGTCAAATATTTTAGTTCTTTTGGCAACCAAAACAGTTTAGTCTTTGAAAATAAATGTTTGGTGACCAAATTTTTGGTCGCCAAAGAAAAAAAATAAAAGTTTTATTTTTTATTTGGCATCTAAAAATTAAATTAAATAATTTTTCATCTGTGCATGAGAGAGAATTGGCAAATGTTAATAATTGGCGACTAAAATATTGTTGTAGCCAAAGCTTAATTAATGGCGACTAAAATATTAGTCGCCAAAAGTATTAATTTGGCGACTAACTTTTTTTTGGACAGAAAAAATAAATATACGACGACTAATTTTTTTTTGGTCGCCGAAAATAAGTTTTTGGCCACCAAAATTTTGGTCGCAAAAGATAAAAAATAATTTTTTATTTTCCATTTGGTGACTAAATAGTTTTAGTAGCCAAAACTTAATATACAATGACTAAAATATTTTTAGTCGCTGAAAATAAGTATTTGGCAACCAAAATTTTGGTCGCCAAAAGATAAAAAATAATTTTTTATTTTCCATTTGGTGACTAAATAGTTTTAGTAGCCAAAACTCAATATACGGCGACTAAAACATTTTTAGTCATTGAAAATAAGTTTTTGGCTTTTGGTTGCCAAAAGATAAAAAATAATTTTTTATTTTCCATTCGGCGACTAAATTGTTTTAGTAGCCAAAACTCAATATACGGCGACTAAACTATTTTTTTGTTGCTAAAAATAAGTTTTTGTCGACCAATCTTTTGGTCGCCAATTCCACAACCAATTTATTTTGATTTTCCGGGACCAACTTAATTTTTGGTCACCAAAAGGTGACCTTCCGCGACCAAATTTGTAGTTGGTCGCCAAAACCATACCACTTTCTGTGACCAACTTTAATTTAGGTTGCCAAAATATGACCTTCTGCGACCAACTCATATTTGGTCACCAGAAACAATGATCATTCACGACTAACTCATATTTGGTAGCCAAAATGTAACTTTTAGTGACCAATTTTTATATTGGTCACGAAAAGTGGTCGCTAAAAGTGCAGATTTTTGTAGTGAAAGGTATGTTGACTTTGACTTGTTTGAAGATTTCAAAAATTTCTGAATTTTGGTTCAACTTCTGAAATGGTGGTTGCAACCTTAGAGGAAAAGAAGCAAAAATAGGACATCTCACCTCTTCATTTGACTCAGACTTGTTAGGTTTATCACTACTTTCAGGTTCTAAAACATCCTTAGGCTTTTGAGCCTTCATTGGAATGGGTTTGTCAATAATTTTTCCGCTACGAAGAGTAGCAACTAATTTAAGATGTTCAAGCTAAGTACTAAAAAGGGAATTATCACTAACACCATTTTGACCTTGTGGGTTAGGTAGAGGTTGAGTATGAAATCTACCGTTTTCTTGAATTCTCAATGAAAAGGTTAATTTAATGAGAGTGGTCTTCATATCATTAATGGCTTGAGATCTTTGAACATTTATAGTCGTCTGTCCTTCACTATAGAAAAATACATCTTCGATGACTAAAAATGCCAACTAAAAAGAATTTGAGCAACAAATGTACAATCTTTAGATACTAAAAACAATCTTTTCTTTCCTTTTTCATGAGAAAATTATTAGGTTTTTGTAATTGACAATCCAGTTTGACAAAATTCCTTTCAATTGTAATTTTATTTGCTCTTATGTTTTAGTGAGGATGTGAGTGTTTAAAAGCGAATCCAACCTAAATTGTGTCTCGTAATTGGCAATCTTGTTTGACAAAACTCCTTTCAGTTGTAATTTTATTCACTCTTATGTTTCAGTGAGGATGTAAGTGTTTAGATGCGAATCCAACCCAAATTGTGCCTGTACAAAGGAGTTTGTGATGTTGAGGATTTCATTGTTGGCCGGTTCGCTGACTCTGTATGGGGATCAAGCTGCCTGGTCAGCTTGCAGGGGTCCATGGGGCAACACCCCATGGCAGGTCCAGTGCAGTGCCCTTGAAGCCCAAGTTGTTTGACTGCTCAAGCTGTCATTTGTGCACTCGAGCTGTGAATGGCATCATCTAGTATTTTGGCAGAGCAGACTAAACTTCTGAGAGAATTTGTTTTGTGCTCGAGCGGTGGAGTCGTGGCTCGACCAATAGGCATGTGTTTTAGTGAGTTCGCTCGAGTGATGAATTGGTCGCTTGATCAGTCTTCGCGATTTAGTTTACTATAAAGTACGAAGTTTGCTATTTTTAGGGTTTAAGCCATCCAAATTCTGGGAGAGCAAGGCTACATGCTACCAAGGTTTTCTATATTGGAAGGTATTTTTATGAGTGTTTCCTTGATGATTTGAGAGTGATCAATAGATCTGTGAACTTCATATTAATATCATCAAGGGGGTTTGTTTGTTTTCTTTTATTCACAAAAGAGAGAAGCATTCTTCGATGGATTCTGAGGAACTTGGGCCTGAAGCTTTGGTGGATTCCAGAGTGGCTCATCGTCGTGAATTTGACATCAGCGTTGTTGATTGGCTCATCGTCGTGAATTTGACATCAGCGTTGTTGATTTAACGTTGGGCAAGACAATTCGAGGTGAAGACGGTGGTATAAGAGACACATTGGGGTCGGTTCAATTCGGGTGTGGATTCACTAGGTAATTGATTGTACACACGTGTAATTCCTTTTTATCTTCTTACTGGATTGTTTTGTGGCTTTGGCCTATGGTTTTTATTTTTTAATCACGATTGGAGGCACTTTAATTATGATGTTTTTCACGTTAAATCATTGTACCAATTTGTCTTGATTGTTTGATTGTTATTGTTATTTATTTTTTTAAATTGAAACTTAATCACGAATTAATATCTTAGGGATTTAGATTTTTCAGAAATCATTTCAATGAGAGATGTTTTGAAAAGCTTGCATAACAACATCAGTGGCGATCATTGCATTTCTAAGAAACCTTTAGGTTTCATATATATATGTTTGAGCTTAATTTGCTTGTTTTGCATTTTTTATTTATTTCTATTAAAATAATTTTAGTAAGCTTGGAGGGCATTGGTTGTCCTTTTCTTTTAGGAGTTTATATTATCCGTAGTAATCTTGTTAAAATGGTGTTGATTAAACTTGAATTAGCAAATAAGAATTACTTTAATTTATTACTTATAATTATTGGCATTCAATGCAGTATGATTTTGAAGGAGAAAAAGATTTAGTTAAATTTAGGATAAACTACCAATAGGTCCTAATAGTTTGACTTAATTCTCATCAAGTCTTATTGCAAATAACTCCTAGTAAAATTTTCACTAAAAATAATTTTTTGTGACGATTTTTTGTACGTCGCTAAAAATTGACAATTAGTGATTTTTTTTTTCTCACGATTTTTATAAATTGTCACTTAAACTTACTATTAGTGATTTTTTCTGTGATGAATTTTTCAAACTGTTGCTGAAAGTTGAAAATTAGCAACTTTTTTTTGTGACGATTTTTTTAAGCTGTCACTAAAACTTATAATTAGTGATATTTTTTGTGACAAAATTTTCTAACTATTGTTGAAAATTAACAATTAGAGATGTTTTTTTAATAGTGTTTGATGAAAAATGCCATTAATTATCATAGGACTATTGAATAATAAATCCACATATTAGGATCAATACGTAAGTCCCCCTTAAATTTATTAAATTGCTTCTTGAAGCTGGTTTATATGCTTATCTAAGGATTGGTTCTTATGCTTGTGCTGAATGGAACTATGGGTAAAGCTTATAAAATTTTTGTTCCAATCTATTGCATAGTATACAAACCAACAATATATTAGTGAACTTTACCTTGTAGACTTTGTCTTTGAATAGTGGGTTTCCTCTTTGGTTGCTTTTCATACCTGGAATTCAGTTTCGAACTGATAATGAGTCATTCAACGTATTCCCTCCCACTTTGTCCTACTGTTAAATTTTAAATTAATGGCCTAAATATGCTCATTGGACTTCTTTTTGTTTTAGACAGAAATGAAGTGATTAAACAACCAAGATTGTGGACATGATGAAGAAAGAAAAACTCTATGCATCCCAAGGCGAACCCATTATCTTATCCCATGTTAGTTCCTTAGTTTTATGTGGATTTTCCATATACATGCACCATTGTGTATAATTAGTGAAGTCCAATCTACCTTTCTAGGTGGAAGACACATCTTTGACGGAATCATGATAGCCAATGAGGTGGTGGATTGGTGGAAGAATTACAAAAAGAAGGGGATTAATCTTAAGTTGGATTTTGAAAAAGCATTTGACTCAGTAAATTGGAATTATCTGTGGTCCATGTTAGCAAGCTTTGGTTTCGGTAATCTATGGATGAGTTGGATGAAAGAGTGTGTGACCTCAACTAAAATCTCTATTCTTGTCAATGGATCTCCAACTGATGCATTCTTACCAAAAAGAGGGCTAAGGCAAGGAGATCCTCTCCCCTCTTCCTTTTCAACATTGCAACTGAATGCCTAAACTTGCTGCTGAAAAGAGCTAAAAACCTAGGGCTAATCAAGGGTGCTTCAGTGGGCCATTCTAAATTGAAACAATCCCATCTTCAATTTTCTAATGATTCTATTTTACTATGTGAAGCTAAGGGAGAAGAACTAGTGACCATTAAAAGAATCCTTTGACGTTTTGAGATAATATCAGGCTTGAAGATAAATTTTCACAACAGTGTGCCTTGTGGAGTAGGAATTGATGATGGCCTTGCCCTGGATTTGGCAACCATACTCATCTGTCAGTGCCAGAAGTTACATCTGAAATATTTAGGGCTGCCACTTGGGGCTAACACTAGAAGAAGAAAGACTTGGTAACTAGTGGTGGACAAGATCAACTCAAAATCGGCCCCACGGGAAAGAAAGTTGCTCTCATTTGCTGGTAGAGTGAACCTAATTAAATCTGTTTTGTCGAACCTCCCATGTTACTATCTCTCTTTATTCAAACTTGCTGAGGGTGTGGCAAAAACCATTGATAGATTGTGAGTTGCTTTTTTGTGGGGGAACACTAAGCAAAAAAGAAAGGCGTATCTAGTTAATTGGAAATCTGTCATAGTCAGTAAGAATCAAGGTGGATTAGGTATTGTGAATTTGAGGGAAATGAATAGCAGCCTTTTATTGAAATGGTGGTGGAGATATGGGGTAGAAGATAAGACATTATGGAAACAGATTATTAATAGCAAGTATGGTGCAGTTCGTGGGGGTTGGCTGCCAAACCTTGACCCCTTGGGGAAAATGTCTAATGCGTGGAAAGGAATTCTATCTATGGTTGAGGCTAATCTAAATCTATTTGACTATTTTCTATCTAGCATAGAAATTATAGTAGGTGATGGCAAAAGAGTACACTTTTGGTTGGATAAATGGCTGAGGAATACCAAACTTAAAGATGAGTTCCCTAGGTTATTCAGTTTGTCTGTTGAGAAGGAAAAATCCTTTGATTATTTTCTACAAAGAAAGGAATTCTCGAGGGGTTGGAACCTGTCCTTTAGGAGGCATTTAAGGCCTTGAAAGGAAGATGAGGTCAATAGGCTCTATCTTATGCTTTCTGAGGTACCATGTCTGAGTGCAATCCACCCTGATTCTCTTAGGTGGCGGTGGTCCTCATTTGGGTAGTTCACTGTTGCATCAATTAGATCATGGTTGGAAGCACATCATGGGCCTAAACTTTTGATTCCAAAATTATTATGGGGGTAATGTGGCACCTCTTAGAGTTCAATTTCTAGGTTGGCTAGCATGGAAAGGCAGAGTTAAAACCACTGATTTTCTGCCAAGATTGGGTGTCCTTAGTAGCAGCTTGAACAATTATGCCTCTTTTGCAAAGCTGAACCTGAATCCTTGAATCACATTTTTCTGACATGCAGTGGCATATGGAAGACCTGGGCTAATCTGCTACCTTGGTGAGATTTTCAGTAGGCAACACCTGCTTCAATTATTGATGTGTTGCTTTGGTGGTTGGGTACTAAATGCAAGAAAGTTCTATTAAAGCTTTGGAACTTAGTATCATTGGCTATGCTCTGGTCTATTTGGAAGCGCATGAATGACTGAATCTTCAATGGATGCCAACCCAATCTCACAGAGTTGAGTGATGCTGCCAAATGGAAAGTTTCTTTGTGGGCCGAATCTAACCTTCAAAGCCTTTCTTACTCTATGTAAGACATTGTCTCAAAACTTAGGCAGATCAAGTTTTGTCTTTAAGCTGTTGCTCTTATGAATCAGTGTAGTTGTCTTTGCTATGGCTGTCTTTTTTGTTCCTTTGTTGTTTGTTCCTCACCAACAGTTGTTTGGTGCTATCACATGATTGTGTGTGCTTATCAATGCCAACCTAATTGGGATTGGGCTGTTGCACTTTGATGACCTCTACACTAGCCTTCCCTTTATTGTTGTTCTTTCCTTCCTTGTAAGGTTTCTATCATCAATAAGTCTATTTTTGTTGATAAAAAAAAAAAAAAAAAATATGCACCATCGTGTAATTGTGGGTGCTGTGTAGCTTTATCTTAATTATTTTATGATGAGTGAGGATTGTAATACGAGAGAAGTGTCTTACTTTTGTGCTAGATTGAAAATGAATATGGGAACATTGACTTAGCATATGGATTTGCTGCCAAGACTTATATTAATTGGGCAGCAAGCATGGCTACATCTTTGGATATAGGAGTGCCATGGATGATGTGCCAACAAGCCATTGCACCTAATCCTGTAGTGAGTTCCTTGATCTTCTCTAAGTTTATTTGTGTAGTTTTTCAACTACAAAGCATTATATTTCGAATTCAAACACTAAACAAGATGTTTTTTTCAACTAAGACATGTTGGTTTCTTGTAGATCAACACTTGCAATGAATTTTATTGTGACCAATTCACACCTAATATAATTCTGCCAAGAAACCGAAAATGTGGACTGAGAATTGGACTGGAAAAAGGAGGTACTTCAACAAACCAGTACTATAAATTTGACAGTTTCACATATTTGTACTAATCCTTGGTCATCCATCATAGCTTTTGTGTGAGAAAAAACTAAGATTGAAAGTTTAATGTCATAGTTAAAAATTGTGACATTTAACCAATTTTGTAGTAGTGTGGATATTCTATTTTGACGTGGTACAAATTACCTTTTGGCATGATATTGTGAATATTACTTTTTTCTGTACAGAGAACATGGTTGTATAATCCTCAATTTTGTATGGAATTACTATTTTAGTTTGGATTATACTTGGTTTGTATAGAATTTCTATTACATTTGGAATTTGACGTTAAATATGATTTTTTTGGATAGTTGAAAGTGAAATATGTTCAGGTTGTGGAATGGTTGATAATATAATTGGTATATATGTATATATTGTTTTGTTTAATATACAAGGTAAATGTTGCACTAATAATGGAATAAATATAGGTGATCGAGAAATGAATAAAAAAGAAACTAAATAAATTTTTTGGCGACTAAACGTATACTAGCCAAAAAAAGAAGTGAAATTTTTGGCGACTAAATATTTGGTAATCAAAAAAGCAAGCAAAGGTTTTTAGTGACTAAATATTAGTAGGAAAAAAAAACAAAAGACTTTTGCCGACCAAATAGTTAGTAGCCCAAACACATCAAGATGAAAGAAGAAACAATTGTCGACTAAATATTTTAGTCACGAAAAAACATGGCATCCTTCGGCGACTAAAATGTTTAGTTGCAAAACACAATGTGACAAAAATATTAATTTTTTTGGCGAGTAAAATGTTTAGTCGTAAAAAACAATGGTGACTAAAAATTTGGTGGCTAAATGTGACAGAAATCGATGAGTAAAACAGTTAGTCACTAAATGTAGTACGTATTGGTGATTAAAATGTATTAGATACTAAATATTTTAGTCATTGGGAGAGACTTTTATTTTTGTTTGAGAACTTTTGGCAACTACACCTTTTTGTTGCCAAAATGTGTGAATTGGTTACTAAGTTTGTTTTAGTAGCCAAAGAGAAGATTATTAGTGACCAACATAAATTTAGTTGCGAATACTTTTGCCTACAAGCCTTCGGCAACTAACTAGGGTGACTAAAAATTTTAATTGCCATTGACAATCGACGACTAAAAACAAGTCTTTCGCGACTAATTTTTTAGTCACTGAAAGTTTATTCTCTTGTAATGCTTACATGAATTGTTACAATGTGTCCTCAAGGATCTTCCAAGGTGGGGGGACATGAAGGACAAAATTAGAAGGCCCTTGAGAAGGTAGGAGAGTTTCAACATTATTATTATTCCTCCAATTAAAATTTGAATGATTCTTACCATCATGAATTGTAGGTTTTAGAATGAGTAGATAGAGTAGGCTTTTGAAAAGTGTTCATAACATTTGCTTGATCATGTAACACCTCTTTGAAAGCAGGAATTGTTAGACACTAATGTGTCGGGTGTCCAATGGTCTCACAAATTCCACAAACATTTTCTATTTGTGCCACAGATGTGACTTCATTAATTCTTCTACCTCCTAGTCAAAGTAGCTACCCTTACACTCAAATCATCTTATTTCCTAAGTTGGTATTTCCCAACACTAAATGTAGATGAGGAAGGCCTGGTCTTGCTTGAATTTCCTAAAGGCTTAATAGTATACCAAGATTGGATATTCTCAGCTAATAGATTAAAAGATGTAAAGGCCTTATCTGGTTTTTCATTAAAAAATTCACCATTACACATCATCTCAATGAGTTGGTGCATTTGAGGAGTCAAGCTTTCATAGAAAAAACCAATAACTAGCCAAGATTCATAACTATGATGTGGGCAAGAGTTTAACAAACTCTTAAAACATTCCTGACATTGATAAAATGTTCCATTTTCTTTTTGAGAAAAATTCATGATTTGTCTTTTTCAAAAATTTGTTCTGTGAATTGGAAAAAAATTCTTCAAAAACTCAATTTGCATCTTTTCCTTGTGCCAATTGAACTAGATTTTTTTTAAAAAAAATTAAGCTATGTCTTCGCTTTTTTTTTAAGAGAAAAAGGAAATGATTTCAACCTGATTACTTCCTCAGTACATGTTTGGTTAACAAAGGTCACACATACTTTCACAAATTCTTTGATATGCAAATAGGGATTTTCATAATCACGACCATGAAATTTAGGAAGTGTGGTGGGTAAAAATTGAACCATTTGACTGCGGCGGTGCTCCGTCGAGGATAAGACTACTTGAGACTTGAAAATACACTCATAAAAAAGGAAAAGGAGTGGCTAGGGAGTAGCCTAGGGACTCTCCGATGCCTAAGTTAGTAAAATAGTAGACAATGGAGCAAAATGTGGGAGTATAGATTCAAGAAGTGTATTAAATTGTGCGTCCCTTAGACTTTGTTACCTTCTTTATTTATACTCTGCTCCCACTAGTCGTTGTGGACAGTTAAGCCTCTTCTCACCCCTCATGTCATCCTCTTTTCTCTAGGGATCGTGCACCAGATTGGCACGCTTATCTAGGAGTTAGTTGGGCCATTATTTTAGGAACGCGCCTTTGATTGAGTTTGACCCTTGCAAGCGTGCATCTTGTATTTCCTGGTCTTGATCATTTGAACCTCTAATTCCTAGACCCGGAGACCAATCGTCCTGCACTTTTAATATTCTGGACCTAGATTTCTGGTCTTGCTTTATAGTTTAATTTGCCCTCCCATAATTGCTTCTCAACTCTGACTTTTTCAGTTTCTGACCTCAAAAGAAGTTGAAGTTTTATTTATTTGGGAGCGGACCATTAAACTTTTGCTCCTCTTTTCTTAGGATTTTGAATTCCACAATGATTCCCTTGAACCAACACTTTTGGGCTGCTGTCCTTTAGTCTAATGCATCACGTCTGTCCTGGACACGTGTCCCCAAGTTATTGGACCTAATCCAACCTGTGCATTAGATGAAACAATGCGTGTGTCAGATCGCATTGATTCAATAAGTATAAATCTTCCTTCCTTGTATTCAAACATTTCACAATTCATCACTATTTCAATGATAAGTACCAAGCGAGAAAGAGAAGGAGAAGTTGAAGGATTATCGTTCGTCGTTCCTCTGCTACTCCAGTGAACTTGTTTATGCACTTTTAGTGGTTGTAAGTCCCTTTCTTCTTCTCTTATTGTCCTTGGCTTCCTTTTTCTTCTGAATCCATGGTTAAATATCAGCAACTCCTTGAGTCACTTGAAGCCCTTTCGGCTTTTTTTTACGATTTGGAATCACTAGATATCCATATTCGCTTAAGATTGCCACTGATGATCTTTATAGAGGTCTAGACTATACTTGTCTCTCCCTTGTTGCCATTGTTGAGGAAGGGGTGAGATTCCCTTTGAACCCCCTTATGCGAGAATGTATGAGTTCTTATTCCCTTGCCCCGATCCGACTTTCCGCCAACATTTATCGCACCATCAATGGCATTTTTGAGTTGAACAGGACACAAGGTGTTCAACTAGGACAGATGGAAATCCAGTCTATTTATGTTCTTATTGCCTATGATGCCAAAGCTTAAGTCAAAGACCTCAGGTGTTACCTAACTCCTAGGAAGATGTCCAAAAATATAGCAATCCCGGTTTTTCCATTCATTATTTACTGTATTTCGGACTCGGTTCCGTGGATGTGTGCTATTGTCGTTGTTGTCTATATCTTGTCTTCACCCTTTAACTCTTTGAATTTGTCTTTAGAAATGTCTTGGGCGTGTTTCGAAACAGGTTGGTTGAGTTTTAGCCTCTAATCTTGTTGCCCAGATTTTTGATGATCCGCTCGAGCGGGTCTTGTTACGCTCGAGCGGAGTTTGCAACCTTTCAGCATTTTGTACGTCTGCAGATATACTACAGAGGTGTTTTTCACGCTCGATCGGCATTCCTTACGCTCGAGCGGGTCTGAGCTCGAGCGGGCATCTTTGCGCTCGAGCGGGTTTTCGAAGTCTACAAAAGTACTGGAGGAGTGTATTCTACGCTCGAGCGGGTATCTTTGCGCTCGAGCAGTTAGTTCTTTGCTGTTGTGCCTTGGCGCTCGAGCGGGTTAAGTTTTTGTGTCTTACGCTCGAGCGGACTATACGTATATCAGATTGCGACTGTGTCATTTTAAATCACTTTTTTTATCCACTCTCTCTCTCTCTAACTTTTCAAAACCCTCATTTGAGAGCTCCTCTCTCTAGAATACAACTTCTCTCTACGAAATCATCTAGCTCTAGTGATCTTCTACCTTAGTCCCTTTATATAAAGTGTGGAGCTTGGCTTGATCTTCATTTGAATCCAAAAATTATTGGGTTTGGAGCATCTCGAGTTTTCTTCATCTTCTCCATTGGGTCTCTTCTTTTGAGGTAGGGATATCCTACTCCATCTTATGAGTTTTGACATAAATTTTAGTCATTTTGATTGAATGGGGTTATTTGGTAATTTTAGGAAAGTTAGGGTTTGATTTGAGGTTATGAAAAGGGGGTTTTCAAATGTTAAACCCCATGTGTATATGAGACCTTGGAAAATGGAATTATTGTTGTTAAATTGATGAAATTGAACCATAGGGTTAATATTTGAAAAAGGGAAAAAATGCCCTAATTATGTTGAATAATTAATTTGGGAAAATGTGAAATTGAGTTGAGAATCATGCAATTGGGGAATTGTGAGAGTGAATGGTGTAGTTGAATAAATTAATCACTCACCTATGAAAATGTTGGTATTTTATCTGTTTGATAAATTTATTAGCTATTTAGAGATAACTGCTTTGGGCTATCGGTGGAGGATAGTCTTGATTGTTGTAGACCCTGTATGTTGATTAGAGAAAATTGAAACTAATCATCCGGAATATGTCATTGAATATGACGGTTGGAATAATACATCGAATATGTGTATTGATTGATCATTATATATAATAAGTGTTTAAATACATTGTATATGTATATTGTTTGGGAGGAGATAGGGGATGTACTCCACGGTTTGAGAGGAGATAGGGGATGGACTCTCAAACCTGTTTGGGAGGAGATAGGGGATGGACTCCATTGATAATTAAGTTGGCCGGAGTGTCCAGGGTGAAAGTCCCGAAATCTTGATTACGTTTGCATGACGTAGATAATTGAAGTATGGAAGTGCTTTAAGATGAGTTGTCTCTCATGTGAATCGTGAATAATGGAAGTGTCTTTATATGAGTTGTAGCTTCACTTGATTGTTTGGCTAGATAACGAGCCAGGTTTATGAATGTGAATTGGACAAGTAAAGGGAAAGTGGAATGAAACATAGATGTATTTGTCATGGAACTGGAATGTGTTAAAATATTGGTTTATAGTGTTAACCATTTATCTAATGCTGATGTTTTAGTTATTGCTCATACGTGGTTTAGTATATTTCTACTGGGCTTTGGCTCACCCTTTATGGGACATCATTTTCAGGTACAGATGGCATGCCACCTCCAAGGACGTAGCTTGGGAGGTTTAGAGGCCGAATGACTCTTTTTGTTGTCTTCCTTTTGTATTACATGTAAATCAAGCCAAGGGCTTATTTTGTATAAAGAGTTAGAACTCTTCTTTTGTTGTACCCAAGTGTTGACTTAGAAAGTTGTAAGCCCGTAGGACATTTACTTTTGTTGTCACCATGTAATACTTTTGTAATGAATACTCTGATATATGGAAATATGTTTTATTCTCTTATGTCCAAGGATGTCTTGAATGTTTGATTTATAGGTTTAATTTTGAGGGTGTTACAACTTGGTATCAGAGCGTACCGAGTTTGAATACTTTGGGTATGTGGGAAGTGGTTAGTACCATACTGGGTTTGTCTCGCTTGTTAGAGACTTACGTATGATGTTATGTGCTTATGTGATAACATGTTTATGTGACTATATGGGTATGAAATTTAGTTTCTAGGATGTTGATTGGATCCTTGGTTTTCTGGGAGTCCTGTTGGAAAAGCACTTGATCAATGCTGTTTCTAACCGAAACTTTAGCAACGCCACGGGACTATCATTATCCGGAAATGAAATTCGTAAGTGCTTATGTGCTTAAGTGGAATGAATTACTGTTGTCCAATGTATTAGGACGCGAGTGAAATAGCTTCGGCACATTTGTGAATGTGCTAATGTCTTCGTTACCTTTATTAGGATGTTAGGACGAGGACGTGGTGGTAGGCATGGTAGGCCTAAGTGGTAGGAGATGCCTATACCAGATGAGATTCTGGCGCAGCAGGAGGGTGTTGGTCAGGCCAACGTGGCCGAGCCAGTAGGTCAGCAGGCCATGGGTGCCTTAACTCGCGAGATGGCCGGAGCATTGAGGGAATCTATGGACATTCTCAGAGTTGAGAATCAAGTCCAGGCCCATGTGGCTGAGGCAAGGCCTTCTTTTCTGAAGAAGGAGTTCTTCCGGTCTAATCTGGATGAGTTTGTGGGTGATCCTAAAGAGCCACTTAAGGATGACGAGTGGCTTGAGCAGATGATGAAGACGTTTGAGATGCTAGGCATCGAAGACGGAGCCTTGAGGGTGACCTTGGTGTCTTTCCAGCTAAAGGGAGAAGTGGGCCAGTGGTGGAAGTTTGTTCGGGGCCGTATTAGAGGGACTTGGGAGGCTTTCGTTGATGCTTTCTACGAGAAGTTTTTGCCTCCCGCTGTTAAGGAGAAGTTGAGGGATCAGTTCTGTTAGCTCAAGTAGCTGATTACACTATGGCAAAGTTTGAGGCCGCATTTACCAGTTTATCGAGGTTTGCACTTGAACTAGTGGCGTCTGAGGAACGTCGTTGTCTTGAGTTCGAAAAGAAGTTGAGGACTGGGCTCAAGCTTAGGGTTGCGGGGTCCATCACTCGGGAGTATAGGCGCCTTATAGATGGCGTGGCCCATCTTGAGATCATTATGCATGAGGAGGAGGAGAGGATGAGGGGCTCCAAGAGGAGTCAGGATGGTCAGGAGGACGGTAAGAGCCGGAGGGCTCCTAACCCTCAAAAGTCCCAGGGTGCGTTTGTGAGATCTACCTTTCCAGTGCCAAGTTCAGGTTCTATACGAGGCAATCAGGGAGACTTTACTTGTTAGAAGTGTGGTCAGCTGGGCCACAAGTCTCCAGCTTGTCCGCAGAGGGGAGGAGGACAGAGAGCAGCTTCATCTTCGGCTCGTCCTCAGAGCTAGAGTCAGGGCAGAGGCCAGCCGCTCTCTTGTTACCAGTGTGGTCAGGCGGACACCTGAAGAGGTTTTGCCCGCAGTTGAGTGCCACATCTGGTGCATCTGGATCGAGGCAGAGTTATCAGCCAGCTCAGTCTGTTCAGGCCTCGAGGGCCAATCAGGGAGCCTCATCGTCTCAGTCCGTGCAGCAGTCTCATGCTCCAAGAGGTGAGCAGGTAGATCAGAGACCTTCTGGGCGTTTGTATGTTGTTACCGCGCAGGATCTTGTACCGACTCCATCTGTTGTGAGAGGTACCTTTTTGTTTTGCAACTCGGTTGCTAATGTGTTGATTGATACGGGTGCATCTCATTCCTTTATATCTGTTGCATTTACATCTGTTTTGGGGTTGGAGTTAGCACAATTAGCATCTCCTATTTGTGTTGTATCACCTGTTGGGGGTGAATTGATTTTGAAACAAGGTTGTAGGGGTTGTGATATTGAGGTCGCCGACCACCGGCTTTCATTTTCTTTTGTAGTTATGGCTATGTCGGGTTTTGATGTGATTTTGGATATGGACTGGTTATCGTCATACCTAGCTATTATTGATTGCTACCACCAGAGGGTTACTGTATGTACCTTGAGCGAGGATTGTTTTCATTTCTTGAGTGATCAGGTTGGTAGAGTTTTGCCACCAGTGTATGATTCGAGAGGACGGAGTGTGCTTAGTTGCCTTATCGCTAGCTGTATGAGTAGTGAGTGTGATGAGACCCAGGTTGAGTTGCTGAGAGTGGTTTGTGAGTATTCGGATATTTTTCCTGAGGACCTTGTTTGTTTACCACCTCATCGAGAGATGAAGTTCTCTATTGACTTAGTGCCTGGTACGGCACCGATTTCCATGGCATCGTATCGTTTTGCCCCAGCCAAGTTAAGTGAGTTGAAGATTCAACTCCAGGAGTTGCCAGATAAGGACTTTATCTGCTCTAGTACTTCGCCGTGGGGAGCACCAGCCCTCTTTGCTAAAAAAAAAAAGATGGTGCCTTGAGACTTTGTATTGATTATCGGAAGTTGAATAGGGCTACGGTTAAGAACAAGTACCCCATGCCCCGTATAGATGATTTATTTGACCATTTGAAAGGGTCCCGTTGTTTCTCAAAGATAGACTTGAGATCGGGTTACCATCAGTTGAGGGTTAGGGAGGAAGATATCCTGAAGACGGCATTTCATACGCGGTATGGCCACTATGAGTTTTTGGTGATGCCTAATGGGCTCACCAATGCACCGGCAATGTTTATGGACTTGATGAACCAGATATTCTGGGAATTCTTAGATCGTTTTGTGGTCATCTTCGTAGACAACATTCTGATTTATTCACCTTCGGAGGAGGAGCACGAGGAACACTTGAGAGTGGTGCTTGAGTTGCTTAGAGCCCATAAGCTGTATGCTAAGTTTGGGAAGTGTGAGTTTTGGCTAAGAGAGGTAAAATTTTTAGGCCATGTAGTCTCCGGGGAAGGGTTGTCTGTTGATACATCCAAGATCGAGGCAGTGCAAGATTGGGCACAGCCTAAGAGTGTTTTTGAGATCCGCAGTTTTCTAGGATTGGCCGGGTATTACCATCGGTTTGTGAAAGATTTCTCCAGGCTAGCTTCGCCGTTGACTAGATTGACGCAGAAAGGGGCCAAATATGTATGGAGTGAGGCTTGTGAAAAATCGTTCCAAGAACTTAAAGTTAAACTTACTACCGCTCCAGTTTTGATTATTCCGGAGAGGGGTTTGGGTTATGCAATATACTGTGATGCCTCACGAGAGGGTTTGGGTTGTGTGTTGATGCAAGAGGGGAAAGTTGAAGCCTATGGCTTGCTGCAGTTGAAAACACATGAGAGGAATTACCCTACACATGACCTAGAATTAGCAGCTGTGATTTTTGCCTTGAAGATTTGAAGGCACTACCTGTATGGTGAGAGGTTCGAGGTGTTCTTGGATCATAAGAGTCTGAAATATCTGTTTACAGAAAAAGACTTGAACTTGTGGCAGAGGAGGTGGATGGAGTTTATTGAGGATTACGACTTCGAGTTGTATTACCATCCGGGGAAGGTCAATGATGTGGCCGATGCCCTTAGTAGGAAATCCATTAGTGATGTAGCTTGTATAGCCATCCGGGAGTGGAAAATGTTGGGTGCACTTGGCGAGTTGGATTTACTTCTGGGTGAATCTGTTGAGTCTGCGGCCTTGTTTTCTGTAGTTGCGCAGCCTACACTTGTGAATCGAGTGTTAGAGGCACAAAGAAGTGACCTTGACGTAGAATCCCTCCGAGAGAAGATCTCCAGTGGAAAGGTTGAGAAGGGTTTGACTGTGTATCCCGATCTGAGTGTGAGGTACCGAGACTGTTTGTTTGTACCAGAGACTTACCAAGAGGAAGTACTCCGAGAGTTTCACCATTTACGCCTTGCAATGCATCCGGGAGGCACTAAAATGTAGCGTGATTTGGGTCGCCAGTTTTGGTGGCGGGGTATGAAGAAAGATGTGGCAGTTTTTGTATCTAAGTGTCTTACTTGTCAGCAAGTAAAGGCCGAACATCAGAGGCCAGTGGGTTTGTTACAACCCTTGCCTATTGCTGAGTGGAAGTGGGAGCATGTCACGATGGACTCCGTTGTAGGTCTTCCGAGGACTTAGCGGGGTAGTGATGCTATTTGGGTGGTCGTGGACCGGTTAACTAAGTCGGCGCACTTTATCCCTATGCGCGTGAGAGATTCAGTAGATCATCTTGCCGACTTGTATATTCGGGACATAGTGAGGTTGCACAGGGTCCCAGTGTAGATCGTCTCAGATAGAGATCCACGTTTTACTGCTAGATTCTGGCAGAGTTTACAGAGTGCCTTGGGCACTAGATTGACCTTTAGCACGGCTTATCATCCTCAGACTGACGGGCAGTCCAAGCGTACTATTTAGATCCCTGAGGATATGCTTCGAGGCTGTGTCCTTGACTTTAGTGGGTCATGGGAGAGGCACTTGCCTTTGATGGAGTTTGCCTACAACAACAGTTTCCAATCGAGTATTAGCATGGCACCGTTTGAGGACTTGTATGGCTGACCGTGTAGATCTCCGGTGTGTTGGGCCGAGGTGGGTAATGCACCTTTGTTGGGCCCAGAGTTGGTGCGAGAAACGACGGAGAAAGTTGAGCTTATTCGTAGGAGGCTTGTTACAGCCCAGAGTCGCCAAAAGAGTTATGCCGACCGTAGGAGAAGGCCTTTGGCATTTGAGGCGGGTGATCACGTCTTTCTGAAAATATCACCTAGGCAGGGTTTGATGAGGTTTGGAAAGAGTGGGAAGTTGTCCCCTCGGTTTATTGGCCCTTTTGAGATCCTTGAGAGGATTGGCGAGGTTGCCTACCGTTTAGCTTTACCGCCACAGTTGTCCAGAGTGCATGACATATTTCATGTTAGTATGCTTCAGAAGTACGAGCCAGATCTGTCACATGTATTGGATTGGACCGACTTAGAGGTTGATGAGGATGCCTCATATGAGGAGAGACCGGTGAGGGTCTTGGATAGGCGGGATCAAGTCTTGCGAGGCAAGACCATTCCCTTGGTAAAGGTTTTGTGGAAACATCACGGGGTGGAGGAAGCCACTTGGGAACTTGAATTGGAGGTCCGAGAGAAGTATCCGGATCTATTTGTCGATGTTTGAGCATATGTTGAATATTTTGTTGTATTGATAAACTTTAAGAACATTGAATATGTCTCAAGTGGTAAAACATTGTATATGTTTCGGTTTATGGAAGTATTGTTGAATATGCCTTGAAAATGAAAGTTTAATTTAACATTGTATATGTTGAATGTATTGTAGAAATGCAAATATATCATTACCATTGAATATGTTATGGAATGGTGGAATATGGTATTAGAATTTGTTGGATTTCGAAGAAAAGCATGTTGTTAATGCATGTTGAATTATATTGTAAGTTGCCTCTTGAAAAGAGATGGGATGACCAGTAATAGGTCAAGAGAATGAATGTTGAATTATAATATAGTGGGAATTGGAAAAGATCACAATTTTGAAACTTATTCATCTAATTTCGGGGATGAAATTCTTTAAGGGGGGGGAGGTTATAGCGATCCCGATTTTTCCTTTCATTGTTTACTGTATTCCGGACTCGGTTCTGTAGATGTGTGCTGTTGTCGTTGTTGTTTATATCTTGTCTTCACCCTTTAACTCTTTGAATTTGAGTTTAGAAATGTCTTGGGCGTGTTTCAAACAGGTTGGTTGAGTTTTAGCCTCTAATCTTGTTGCCCAGATTTTTGATGATCCGCTCGAGCGAGTCTTGTTACGCTCGAGCGGAGTTTGCATCCTTTCAGCATTTTGTACGTCTGCAGATATACTGCAGAGGTGTTTTTCACGTTCGAGCGGCGTTCCTTACGCTCGAGCGGGTTTTCAAAGTCTGCAAAAGTACTGGAAGAGTGTACTCTACGCTCGAGCGGGTATCTTTGCGCTCGAGCAGGTAGTGCTTTGCTGTTGTGCCTTGGCGCTCGAGCGGGTATTTTTGCGCTCGAGCGGGTTAAGTTTTTGTGTCTTACGCTCGAGCGTCCTATTCTTCGCTCGAGCGGACTATACGTATATCAGATCGCGACTGTGTCATTTTAAATCACTTTTTTTTATCCACTCTCTCTCTCTAACTTTTCAAAACCCTTATTTGAGAGCTCCTCTCTCTAGAATACAACTTCTTTCTACGAAATCATCTAGCTCTAGTGATCTCCTACCTTAGTCCCTTTATATAAAGTGTGGAGCTTAGCTTGATCTTCATTTGGATCAAAAAATCATTGGGTTTGGAGCATCTCGAGTTTTTTTCATCTTCTCCATTGGGTCTCTTCTTTTGAGGTAGGGATACCCTACTCCATCTTATGAGTTTTGACATAAATTTTAGTCATTTTGATTAAATGGGGTTATTTGGTAATTTTGGAAAAGTTAGGGTTTGATTTGAGGTTATGAAAAGGGGGTTTTCAAATGTTAAACCCCATGTGTATATGAGACCTTGGAAAATGGGATTATTGTTGTTAAATTAATGAAATTGAACCTTAGGGTTGACATTTGAAAAAGGGAGAAGATGCCGTAATTATGTTAAATAATTAATTTGAATAATTAATTTGGGGAAATGTGAAATTGGGGAATTGTGAGAGTGAATGGTGTAGTTGAACAAATTTATCACTCACCTATGAAAACGTTGGTATTTTATCTGTTTGATAAATTTATTATCTGTTTAGAGATAACTACTTTGGGCTATCGGTGGAGGATAGTCTTGATTGTTATAGACCCTGTATGTTGATTAGTGAAAATTGAAACTAATCATCCGGAATATGTCATTGAATATGATGGTTGGAATAATACATCAAATATGTGTATTGATTGATCATTGTAAATGATAAGTGTTTAAATACATTGTATATGTATATTGTTTGGGAGGAGATAGGGGATGTACTCCACGGTTTGAGAGGAGATAAGGGATGGACTCTCAAACCTGTTTGGGAGGAGATCGGGGATGGACTCCATTGATAATTAAGTTGGTCGGAGTGTCCAGCGTGAAAGTCCTGAAATCTTGATTACGTTTGCATGACGTAGATAATTGAAGTATGGAAGTGTTTTAATATGAGTTGTAGTCTCATATGAATTGTGAATAATGGAAGTGTCTTTGTATGAGTTGTAGCTTCACTTGATTGTTTGGCTAGATAACGAGCCAGGTTTATGAATGTGAATTGCACAAGTAAAGGAAAAACGGAAAGAAACACAGATGTATTTGTCATGGAACTGGAATGTGTTGAAATATTGGTTTATAGTGTTAACCATTTATCGAATGCTAATGTTTTAGTTATTGCTCATACGTGGTTTAGTATATTTCTACTAGGCTTTGGCTCACCCTTTATGGGACATCATTTTCAGGTATACATGACATGCCACCTCCAAGGACGTAGCTTGGGAGGTTTAGAGGCCGAATGACTCTTTTTGTTGTTTTCTTTTTGTATTACATGTAAATCTAGCCAAGGGCTTATTTTGTATAAAGAGTTAGAACTCTTTTTTTTGTTGTACCCAAGTGTTGACTTGGAAAGTTGTAAGCCCGTAGGGTATTTACTTTTGTTGTCAACATGTAATACTTTTGTAATGAATACTTTGATAATTGGAAATATGTTTTATTCTCTTATGCCTAAGGATGTCTTGAATGTATGATTTATGGGTTTAATTTTGAGGGTGTTACAAAAAAGCTTGTCACCATCCTCATCGAAACCAATAAAGACCTGGTGGAGGACATTGTTACTGTTTCTGGAAAATGGGAATTTGATGATGATTCCCTCAAAGTTTGGCCAGTCCCAAGAAAATTTATGCAGCAGGTTCTGGTTTGGAATTCCCCTCTTAACTTTTCTTTTTCGTTAATTCGGCCTTGTTTAATTTGATCTTTCTTTTTGTTTCAAACTCCAACATTAACGCAATCAAAAATTTGTGCAAGTATCAAGTGTGTCTTGACGATTTAAGAAAGATTTGGGCCTTTCCAAAAGCTGAGAAATCTGCAACCAAGCTTCTTGGGCATGTGCCTTTTGGACCCCATCTACCTGACGAGGGAAAAACCCCTGAAGAGTCCTCTAATCAACATGATAGTTCAACTGGTATTGTCTCGAGCAAGAAGAAGTCTGAACCTTTCATTAACCTAATAATGGAGATGCCTGGGGTTGAAGTGGAGGATCTAGCGGCTGCTCTTTTGGCCTGTCACTCCAGTCCTCCTATTCTAGAGAAAAAGAAAAGGTTGCGCAAGTCAACCGAACTCCAATCCTTAAAGAAAGAAAAGGGGAGTGGTGCTTCCTCTAAATCTGGTCTAATTACTGCTATTATCGGGTTAAAGTCCTTTGAGTCTGTGAAGTCCAAAAAGCCTTCTACCATGGGTGAACTTTCTTCTCCAGAACTTCCTGCCCCCAAGCGTCAGAAAGCTGAAGGATCCTCACAAGTTGCGCCTACATATGTGCCTGCTGACCACTTCAGGCCCCAGATGTTTCGACCCAATCGTCCCACCTACGTGTTAACCAATGATAGCTTTATGGAAGCCGAGAATTGGGTTTTCAAATTAGCAAAGGGTTTTTTCTACCCAGGGACATTGCTCTCTTCAAAAAGCTGGATGATGGAATGCTGCATTGAGTTAGCATTTCTAGTGCCATCAGGGTTTCTCCTAACGTTTCCCTTGCCTACACTTTTCCTTTTATCTTCTGGTTTTAGTTGTCTAAATATTTTGTTTTCAAGCCATTCAAGTCTGCCATGAGAGCATAACCAGAATTGAGAATGCAAGGATCGTTGCCCATATTGAGACCAAAAAGGCAGTTGGGTCCATATGCTCTTGTGACGAGTTAGAGCAAAAAGTGAACCACACTATTGAGTTGGCTAAGAAACTTAAGGAGAAAAAGGACATTGCCGATATCGCGATTTAGACACTTCGGGTAGAACTTACTGAAACACAAAAGAGTTTACCCTCTACTCTTGCTAATAATGTGGAAGTGAGGAAGGAGGGAACAGAAACTCTTAACAAGTATTCCTTCTGCCAAAAAAGCAGCAAAAGAGGAGGTTGAGGAAGATGACTAAGTTCCCTTCGAATAAGATCCTATAGTGGCCTCCTAAGAGTAGATCGCTGGTTTTGGAGGTTCTGAATCTCTAAAAGAGGCCTCCCTTCATGTTTCTCTTACTCCTCCATCTGTTGAAGATCCTACTTCTTCTGCTTCTACTCAAAATGAGGCTTCAAAGGCAGTGCCTACTACTACTCCTGATCTTACTGCTGCTGAAGACCCCGCTCCTTAAAGTTTTTTCTTTGTTTTCCTTTGGCGCACTTTTTGCTTCCTTTTCCTGTTTTTTGCTCTTTGTCTGCTGCACTTTTTGTTGACTGGGGCCAGATGTTTTATAAGGCACAATCTTTAGATGTGAATGGTTCAATCTATTATGCAGTTGGTTTTTGAAACAAAAAGTTTGGAAAACAAGATTAAGTGTATAACTTCCTCTTGCCTCTAGGTTGGTTGCTTTCAAAAAGTAACCAAGGTACTATCAAAATTTTTTATACTTATAAAAATTTAAGAATTTAACCAAACATAAGAACAGGGCTACAATCCTAGGCAGGATTGTCAAACTTTCTTATACTAAGAAAAATTTAGGAATTTAACAAAGCATAAGAACAAGACTACAATCTTGGGTAGGATTGTCAAACTTTCCTAAGCCCAAGAGTTGATTCTCAGGGTACAAACTAACTATAATCCTGAGCTGGACTATTTTATGTTTTGATACTTCAGCAATTGCTAGAAATTATACTTGAATAATAGAACCATGCACACGTATAGAATGAACGAACTGATTTTATTGAACTAAAGAGCTGAAATCACATACGTACAAACTACTTTAATTCTGACATTTAATGAAAATAGATTCTGAGGTTTGCTGCATTTCATGGATGCGGTACAGTCTTACGTTCCATATCTTGCAAATAATAAGCTCATTTCCCTCCAAGTGCAATAACTTTGGATAGCCCTTCCTAGTTAGGGCCCAATTTTCCATCGGTTGGCTTCTTCTGGTTGTCTAGAAATTTTCTGAGCACCAAATTCCCTAGCTGGAATGACCTAGGCTAGACTTTCTTGTTGTGGCATTTTGTAATCTACTCTTGGTAGTTGGCTAGACGGACTAGCATTGTTGTCCTTTTTTCCTCATCAAGATCAAGGCTTCATGTTATGGCTTGTTCATTCTAGGTAGGTTCATAAACTTTAATCTTATAGTTTGCATTCCTACTTTTAATGGAATTATAGCTTCCATTCCAAACGCCAATGAGTAGGGTGTTTTTCCTATTGCTCTTTTGGGGGGTGGTGCAATATGCCCAGAACACATTGGGCAATTCGTCAACCCACCCTTCCCTTAAAGCTTTCCAAACGCATTTAATTCCATTTAACACTATCTTGTTGGAGGCTGTAGCCTAACCATTGCTCTGGGTGTAGCTAGGGGTTAAGAAGGAATTCATTATCCCTAGTCCTGAGCAGTAGTTTTTGAACAAGTTGTAATCAAATTGCATTCCATTATGAGAAATGAAAGCATAAGTGATGCCAAACCTTGTTATGATGTTGCACCAGGCAAAATTTTTTATGTCCTTGTCCTTGATAGTGATCGATGGCTCAGCTTTTCCCTATTTGATGAAATAAATTATTGATACTAATAAGAATTTCTTACCCCCTCTGCCTTTAAGAAGTGGTCCAACCAGGTCCATACCTCACTAAGCAAAAGGCCATGGGTCGGTCAATGGTTACAAATTCATGGGCTAGTTGGTAAATCAAAGAAGAAAAATGCTAATACTTGCCACATTTTTTGACATAAGCTTGTCCATCCTTGTGCATGAATGGCCACTAGTAGCCTTGAGTAATTGCACGTTAGGGACTGTTACCCAGTATGCATTCCATAAATGCCTTTGTGTGTTTCATAAAGGATATTTTCCACCAGAGGTAGGTGCATACAGAACAAGTAAGGTCCAATGAATGACTTTATGTACAGGGCTCCTTTTTTTGAGATCTAAAACTTGGGTGCTCTCGTTATGATTTTGTTTGCTTCTTTTTATCTTTTGGAAGTACTCATTCTCTGATATACTTGATGAGTAGATCCATCCAACTTGGTCCTAGATTGATACATAGGACCAACTGTTTGTCCAATTGCACTTTAGAAATTCAATTGCGATCGTTTTGGCCTCAATTTTTCAACTGCTGAGGCAAGTGTGGCTAGGGCGTCGGCGTGAGCATTCTGCTTTCTTCCTATCTAGATAATCCTAAAGTTTTCAAACATTTTTACTGAGTTATGAACCCTATCTAAATAAGACTGCATCCTTTCGTCTCTGGTAGAATATTCTCTTCATAACTGATTTACAACTAGCTGGGAGTCACAATGTACAATTATATCTTTGACGTTCAGGAGTTTACCAATCTTTAATCCTGCTAGGAGGGCTTTATATTTTGTTTCATTATTCAAGGCTTTAAATCCAAGGTGGATTGCGTGTTCATGTAGAATGACTTTGAGGAGAGAAGAGCTACTCTTACTGCTGCTCCTTTTAAATTTGATGAGCCGTCGACAAAAAGCTTCCAATTCTTAAGGTCTCCAACGTACATTTTCCAAATAGCCTCATGTTTTCGGGTAGGGTCAGGCTGGGCTAAATCCACTAGAAGTTTTGACCTTTGACATTGTTTTGGAGTTTAGGAGGTTGTGCCCTATTGCCCCCTAGTTCTGTGGTTGATGATTCAGCCACTAAACTCAATGGTTGATGCTCGTATGAAAATTATGCTACAAAGTTAGCTAAAATTTGGGCTTTGATGGCGGTTCTGGGATGAAAAGTGACATCAAATTCTCCTAATTATACTGCCCATTTAGTGATGTGCCCAGAAAAGTCAACTTTTTGTAAAAAACTCCGCAGAGGATGTTGAGTAAGTACTATGATTGGATGACCTCGCAAGTAATGCATAAGTTTCCTAGTAGCCATTATCAAGGCCAAAGCTATCTGGTTTCTACGCTGTTGAGATTCTTATTGGTATAATAGATTGGTACTTGCGTTCCCTCCACATCCTTGCCTAGGATTGAATTGACCGCGTGTTCTGATACTGCTAAAATACAATACAACATTTCACTCTGTTATGGGGTTGAGAGCAAAATGGGTGAAAGGAGGTACTATTTTAATTCCTTTAATGCCTAGTCCCACTATTTATCCTAGTCCACTCCGCTTACTTTCTTAAGGAATTAAAATAAGGGTTTGCATTTGTCTAAGGAGCGACTAATGAAGCAATTAAGTGTTGTTATCATCCCAGTAGACTTCTACACCTCTTTGAGTTTCCAGGGTGGCTGTAAGTTGGGGATGACCTTGACTTGCTGAGGGTCTGCTTTAATCCCCCTCCTCATCACTAAGTAACCTAGAAACTTGTCGAAGCCAACACCAAAAGCACACTTAGTTGCATTTAATTTCAATTTGTATGCTTTAAGGATGTCAAAGGTAGTTTGTAGGTCTTGTAAATGTCCTGCTTCTAGTTTTCTTTTCACAACCAATTCATCAATATAAATTCCCATGGTCTTTCCAAGTTAGTCAACAAACATGGAAGTTACTAGCCGCTAGTAAGTGGCTCCAGTATTTTTAAACTCAAAAGGCATTACTCTATAGCAGTACAAACCTCTAGGAGTTATAAAGGTAGTCTTTTCTTGGTCAGGTTCGTGCATTGATATTTGATGCTAACCCCTATAGGCATCTAAAAAGCTCATTCTAGCATGTCCAGAAGTTGCATCCACTAGTTGGTTTATCCTGGGTAGGGGGGAAGCAATCTTTTGGGCAAGCTCTGTTAAGGCTAGTAAAATCTACACATACCCTCCATTTTTTGTTTTTGTTTTTCTTTTTAACAACAATAGTGTTTAAGAGCCAAGTGGGGTAATAAATTAATTTTATGGTCTTAGCATCTAGAAGTCTATCAATTTCCTTAATCACCGCTTGAACGTGATCCACATGTGTCCGTCTACTCCTTTGTACGACTGGCCTATATGTGGAATCCACATTCAAATGATGACTGATAATACTGGGGTCTACTCCAGGCATTTCATGCAAGGTCTAAGCAGAAATCTCAATATTATCCAACAGAAATTTAATAAAGGGTTGTTTTTCCTAATCAGATAAAGAGGATCTGAGCAGAAAATACCTTTCTGGATTGTCAGATTTGATCTGGACCTTGTGCAGCTCTTCCATTATGCGCTCTTTTGACTTCTTTCCAACATCTTCCAAAACTTATTGATCTGGAGCTTCAACAGAGCAAACTAATTTCTGGGTCCTCTTTGCCTCATTCTGTCCTAGGGCTAGCATTAAACAGCAACATGCAGCTGCATGATAGCCTCTGATTGTTTCAATCCTACATTGATTGTTTGGAAATTTAAAGGCTTAGTGGAACGTTGAGGGCACCCCTTTAAGTTGGTGTAGCCACGGTCTCCCCATGATTGCATTATAAGGCGATGGTATGTCAACTACCAAGAAACAGACTGCAAAACAAACAGATCATGTCCTTACCGGTAACGTTACCTTCTTCACTGGCCAAACCGGATTGGAATTGAAACCTAGGAGTGGTGAGTCCACTCTTCTTAGTTCTGCTCCTTCAGGCTGAGACTCTGGAACAACTTCTAATACATAATTTTTATAATGCTACCTTCGTCCACTAATATCCTTTGTACTCTGAATCTATCCAGATCCAACTTGATAATGAGGGCATTTGAATGTGGCTGAGCCAATCCCTCCAAGTCTTCCTCTGAAAAAATTAATAATAATAATAATTGGACCCCAGTTGGAAGATTCAACTCTTGGTCTCTTGTATTCTACGGGTTGCTCTGCTTGGCAAACATCCCTGAGATGCGTAGCCTTCTGTACCTCTCCCCTGGACTGTGCTATTTCTTTTGGGTGTGTAATTCCTTGAATCACATAAGTCGATCTTCTTTGCATCTAGATCAATTTTCCATCCGTAGGGTCGAGTACGTAAGTCGATCTTCTTTTGAGTACACCCTTCATGTTGTTTTACTCTAGTTTTGTTTTTTTTTATTTGGTCTCTCACCAACTAAGAGGTTTGAGATTTTTTTTAGCTCCGAGCTCCTCTTTATTCATGTATTTTATCATATTCTACATGTTTATCATCAATAAAAATTTTCTTTTGTCGATAAAAAAAAAGAAAGAAAAGACATCACTCCCATGAGGAACTTCACACTCTTTGTATCAGAAGCTCTATTAATTTATCATTAATAAATGAAAATGACCAACTTCAGGGCCTTTATGAATACTTATTTGTTTGCTTATTCTCGAAAATAATAGATTAGTCCTACTTTTCCCATGGACAAACAGTTCAGTCCTATCAAGTTTTTATTATAACAATTCAGTCCTACTTTTCATAAATATTTTTAGAAAAGTCTTATTTTTCTTATATTCCTCCTTTACCATTTAAAATTTTACTATGAAAATTCCATACTAGAATTTTATTGCATCAGCGCTGTCTTTATACCAAGGTTTTCAAAGGCGTAAATGAGGCGTGAGTTGAGGCGAGGGGCAGCAAAAATGCACAAATGTGTTCTTTTTAAGGTGAAGACTCCAGCTGTACGCATGCCTAAATTGCAGAGGCGTATGCATCTCTCACGCTTTATGGTCTTTTCATACATACGATGGTGAGGTTCAAGCCTTTGAGGAGTTTGATTTCAAAAATAAAGAAGGGAAATGATAGAGTATTTACCTTGTAAGTCGATCTTCTTCAAATCAGAGTCCTAACAACTTCGAATCAGTCTTCTAATCTTCTTCAATGAACTGGGGTTTCAAGGTACAAAGTATATTTCTCGAGTCGAGTCTCTCTCGTTTTGTTTTCTGCATCTTCTCTCTCTCTCTCTCTCTCTCTCTCTCTCTCTCTCTCTCTCTCTCTCTCTCGTTGTTTCTCTGTTTATGTATCATCGTTTCAAATATCTATAGAGATAGTATTTATGTATCTTTCTATTTTGCACTTATCTAGACTATTATTATTATTATTATTATTATTATTATTATTATTATTATTATTACTTGGTTTCTTCTTCTTTAATTTATTATTATTATTATTATTATAACTTACTTAAGTTATTATTTTTTTATTATAGTATTAATGAGAATGACTTAGAAAGCTCTTATAATACTTGAATTTATTAATTAATTTTGACTTTATGCTTAGAATGGCTTTTATGAATTTTATTTGCTAATTCTTTTTTTTTTTTACTCTTTTTACGCTATATTAAATTAATTTTGTATTTTATAAAAATTGAAAAATTCAAAATTCAAAAGGTAAGGCTTACACCTCGCCACAACAATGGTAAAATGCCTTGCTTTTCACTTTCGCCTTTAAAAGCATTTCTCTATACAACGACTCACTCTAGCTTTGTCCTTGTGACATTGATGACAATGAAAATGGGAGCACCCTACTCTTGTATTTCTTGCTTCATCTGTTTTGGGAGCAAAAATGATAGCTTGTTTTATAGCTAACTCCTGGCATTTGCAGCAAAAATGTGTTGTCAATATCAGTATACTTATAGCGCCTTCTTGGTGAAGATGCTCATATAAACCCATCCACCCACTGTCTTCCTACCATTTTAGCCTAATAAGTTAATGCTGTTTAATATGAAATTTTTTTAGGTATTCTTTTTTTTTTGACAATCACCTTTAGTACAATTATAATTTTGATTCACACATTTTTTTCTTTGATGTTGTGAACTGATTCATATTTTTTCGTTAATTTACCTTTTTATTGATTCATATTTTTCTTGACAACATCAAATATGGTTGTTCATGGTAGCTAGGGTTGTTAATGGGTTTACCTGTGGATCAAAATTAATGTTGAATTGGTAAAGATGGATGAGAGAAAGGAAAAAAAGAATGATAGAATTGTGTCAATGATCACTGAGTTATGTGTATAGTGATTAATAGCCATGACAAAGGGTAAAGTTGAAATAAAGAATTAGTATTGAACTACTTTGGAACAAATTATTCGAAGTAGGACTTAATTGTCCTACTAGAAAATTTATAGGACTTGTTAGTATTTTTCTAGGAAAAATAGGACTAATTGGTTACTTTTCCTACTTATTTTGTATAAGGTAACATTGGAATTTGGGCTTTTATGTTGTTGGTGTATAGCTGAAATCAGGTACAGTTGAAATGGGATTGGAGTTTATATTTAATAAGATCTCTGAACATTAAAGATATATTGGTGTTGTGGATGAATCTTGGTGGCCATCTATGATGTCAATGCTATTTATGCTTTAGTGAAATATGGAAATCTAATTTATGCCTTCTTTTTTAGTAAGTCTTAGTTGAGTTGAACCAAGTGTGTGGATGGTTAATTTATGTGTTATTTATTAACACGTTGATTGTTCGTTAACAATTAATTTTTAGTTTTCTACTATAATGACATTCTTTTTCATTTTTATTTTTTCTCTTAGCACATCTATGTTATGTATGGATTCACATGGATCATCGTTTCATGTTAATGCAATGCTCATCTGCATTGCCTTTTTGTATCTTATGCATCACACTCTTAACATGTATGCATTTTAATTACACATCGTGACTTCAATTTGTATTTTTTTTTGTATTATATTTTATTTTTTGGTCCCCATATCTATTTTCAACAATGCTGAGTCTAGTTGAAACTTCTAATATTTTTCTTTTGATTTTGTTGTTAAGGGGATACAAAGATCAAATATTAATTCTATGTCTTGCATGTGCATCCCAATTGCAAAAATTAATTCCAAATTATATCACATCAAAAGTTCTTTGAAATGTTAGACGAACAATTTTATGAGTCACAGCATCACAGGACAGTTATTCAATTTTATCTCTGCACAGTTAATCAAGCAATTTCATAGGGATGTTTTATACTTCTACAATTGTTGAAAGAGTTGTGCTTGATGTTGATATCGGCGGGCCCACAAAAGGGTCCAACCCACAACTCAAGACCCAGCCCACATACTAGATATTAAGGCCCAGTAATCTTAAGAAATCAATGATAGACCAGGACCAATAGCATTCAAACGCCTGTCAAGCAGAGGTCTAGCCACATAAGTAAACAAAAATCCTGCAAAGTTATTGCACCCATATATCTGCCATTAATGAGGCTCTCACAACATTAAGTACGACAACCTCTTCACATCGAAATATACAGACTCACCATAAACGATGCGAGCTAGAATATAAAATTTTGGCTAACACGACAGTTGGAGTGGACAAGGAAATGATGAGCAAAGGATATAAGGAAGTTTCCAAGACGTATCAGGAGTTAGTTTTTCTTCATTCCTTTCTTCTCTTTCTACAACGTCAATCTATCTTATTCTAACTCGATCGTCAGAGGGTCCGTCGGGGGATTACCTCCCCCTTTGGACCTTTTTGGAAGAACGTTTTGTAGGCTTCAAGACCAGCAAAGCTGTTAGAAGTGTGGATCAGTTTGACCCATCTTCTGTTGGAATTACCTTATCATCAGTTGGCGCCGTCTGTAAGAAGACCATTTCGGAAAGACAGTTGTGTTCATTGTCGTCGGAAGGAACCCCGTAATCACCCACCCCCTGTACTAGGGTGAATGGTCACGACTAGATCCATGGCTTCCCAACATAACGCTGGTAACCCTGAAGCTAAGCCCTCTAACCCAAATAACCCATCTCCATATTTTGTAGAACTCACCAACAGTATTAACCAACTGACCGAGCAGAACCAGGCCCTGATCAATGCCTTACTCCAGCGTGACCTGGCTATCCCGCGTTTACCATAACCAATAGTTCCCCCGCACCAAGAACAAGCCCACCATCACTATCAATTCCCACCACACGTGCCTCAAGAAACATTTCCACCCTTCGCCCTGCGGCCTTAACCGTCGAATCTTGACGGTGTACACCCTCTCCCGTCAGGCTCGCAGCCTCGTCAAGATATGCCACCACATTTCCATAACCACCCCTTACCACACCATGTAGTCATCCATAAAGGTGAGGCTAGCAGTGTTCAGCCCTCGATCCCTGTTTATGGGGATAATGCTCCCGTTTGGGATGAAGAACTGCGGGCCATGAAACTCCAACTACAAGGGGTCATGCCAAAACATACAGCACAAGACTTCCTCTATCGTTAACACTTCTTTTACCACGTCCATCTAGGATAAAGCTCTCTCTCCCAAGTTCAAAATGCCATTGATTGACACCTTCGATGGTACCACCGATCCCGTCAACCATGTAGAAGCATATCAGACGCTTACGATCTTACATGCCTTTCTAGACAAAATCATGTGTTGCGCTTTCCCTATCACGTTGAAGGGTTCGGCGTGCTTTGGTTCAGTTAGCTCCCCCCAGACTCAGTCACTTCATTTCACTAGCTCAGCGAATCCTTCTTCATCCATTTCATTGGTGCTTAGCAACAACAATATCCAGTCACCCAACTACTAAACATCAGACAGACAAAAGGAGAGTCGTTACGTAGCTATGTCACCCGCTTCAACACCGAAGCCCTACAAGTGGAGGAAAACGACGACAAGGTCATTATCGCAGCCTTCATGGCCGGTCTACGCTCGTCCAATTTCCTCTTCTCCCTCTCCAAAAATCCCTCGACTACCATGGCCTCCCTTCTCGCCAAACCCAAAAATACATGAACGCCGAAGACTTTCTAGCAGCTTGCCAAGACTCCACATCCAAAGCCCCACCCTCCTAGGACAAAAGAAAAGAGCCCGAGCCCCACGTACCATCTAGCCATGAAGTTTCCCACTGACCAAGGTGTCAGCATAGTGAGAGGTGAATAGATGGTAGCCCGGGAGTGCTATGTCACCTCATTGAAAGAAGTCAAAATGTAATAAGCTATCATCATTGAAGGCCTTGATGTTAGAGACGTGGAAGAGTTAGTTAGAGAGGAACCAGTGGAGGAACTTGTCGAAGTACCTGTCGATCCTACTGATCCAAGGAAAATAGCTAAGATTAGCAGCCAGATGTCCTTTTAGGCCAAGGCCGATCTCACGGCTCTCTTAGCCGAGCACAACGATGTCTTTGCTTGGACCCACTCAGACATACCAGGTATCGACCCTTCTTTTATTACCCATCATCTCAGCATTGAACCCCAATTCCGACCGTTTTGCCAAAAGTAGCGCATTTTTCATCTGGAACGTAACAACCTCATCGTTGCTGAGATTGACAAGCTACTGAAGGCACAGTTCATTAGAAATGTGGACTATCCCAGATGGTTGTCCAACTTGGTCTTGGTTCGCAAGAACAACGACAAATTGTGACTCCGCATCAACTATTCCGACCTCAACCGAGCCTGCCCCCAAAAACAGCTACCCCCTTCCCATGATAGATCTATTGGTCAACGCAACTGCGGGACATCAGATGCTTAGCTTCATGGATACTTTCTCCAATTATAAGCAGATCTTATTGCACGCAGCCGACCAGGAGCACACATCTTTCATCACTAACAAGGGGACTTATTACTACCCTGTCATGCCGTTCGGTTTGAAGAATGCTGGAGCCACTTACCAACGCTTGGTTAATGCTGTTTTCCAATACTAGATAGGTCGGAACATGGAAGTCTACATCGACGACATGCTCGTCAAGAGCAAACTCTCCTGTGATCACTTGGCAGACTTACACGAGACTTTCCAAACCTTGTGCCTTCATTAGATGAAACTGAATCTGGAAAGGTACGCCTTCGGCATTGGGTCTAGTAAGTTTTTGGGGTTCATGGTCAGCCAAAAAAGCATTGAGGCCAACCCAGAAAAGATCAAGGCCCTAATAGAAATGCGGTCTCCCAGAACGGTCAAGGAGGTTCAGCGCCTCACAGGTAGAGTTGTCGCCCTCAACCGTTTCATTTCGCGAGCGACTGACAAATGCCTTCTATCCTTTAAAGTCTTCTGGCAGGCCTTTGAATGAAACACTGAGTCTGAGGAGGCCTTCCAGCAACTGAAAAATGCATGGTCAACCCCCCCTCTCCTCTCTTAAGCATTGCTAGGCGAAACCCTCTTCCTCTACTTAGCTGTGTCCAACACTGCTGTCAGTGCTGCTCTTATTAGGGAAAATGGCTCAGTACAGCGCTCAGTTTACTATATTAGCTGCGCACTCAGGGGAGCCAAATAGAACTACCCTCTATTAGAAAAAATGGCTCTCGCCTTGGTCATTGCCTCCAGACACCTTCGATCCTATTTCCAAGCTCATTCCATAGTGATTCTCACTGACTAGCCTTTGAAAAAGATTATGCAACAACCATAATCATCAGGCAGACTCATGTAATGGTTCGTTGAACTAAGCCAATACGACATCTCTTACCGACCACGAACAGCCATCAAAGGCCAAGCTGTTGCCGACTTTATCTAGGAATTCATAAATCTTACCCCACAGGCGCCTCCTCCGCCAGCACATGGCACTATTGAGGAGGAAGACCCCCATTCTTAGACTCTTTGTGTCGACGGTTCATCCCGTAAAAAGGGCAGCGGAGCCGGTTTAATCCTCACCACCCCAGAAGGAGAATACTTCAAATGCCCCCTCCGATTCCTATTTACAGCAAGTAACTACCGGGCCGAATATGAAGCTCTCATAGCAGGTCTCCAATCGGCTAAAGATATCAGAATCGATCATCTCTAACTATTTAGCGACTCTCGGTTAGTAGTCAACCAAGTAACGAGCGAGTTTGATGCCAAAGAAGAAGCCATGCGATCATACAGGGACATTTCTCTTCCTCTGACCCTCCTCTTTAATGGCTTTCGTATCCGACATGTCCCCAGTTTAGAAAACTCCCAAGTAGACGAAATGGCATAGTTAGCCTCAGCAGACCAATCAGACTTCTACCGTGGTGTCCGGGTTAAGTACTTGACCCATCCAGTAGTCTCACTAGATCAACGAACAATTCAACTGCTCCAGGACGAGCCCATTCCATGGGCCCAGGACATCATCGCATTCCTCGAGCAAGGAACACTTCCAGCAGACAAACACGAAGCCACCAAAGTTAGGACTCGGTCGTCGAATAGATGCCCCAATAATGACCAATGAACCTATGTAGTGAGAGAAATACATGAGGGAGTTTGTGGGAATCACTCTGGGGGACGATCTCTAGCTCATAAAAATCTCCAAATAGGTTACTTTTGGCCCATACTCAGTCAGGATGCTGCTGATTCTGTGATGAAATGCGACAAATGCCCGCGCTTCGCTAACATCTCCCACACCCCTCTAACGGAGTTGATCATGCTCAGCAGCCCTTGTCCCTTCGCTATATGGGAAATCGATCTCGTGGGTCCTTTGCCGACCGACAGGGGTCAAGTAAAGTTTGTCGTCATGGCCATCGATTACTTCACCAAATGGGTCGAAGCGGAACCTCTCGCCAAGATTACTGAGTGGAATACCACTTAGTTCATCTGGCAGTCCATTGTGTGTCGTTTTGGGATTCTCTAAGCCATTATCTCCGACAACGGTAAACAATTCGACAACGCCAAATTCAGGGAATTCTGCACAGAACTCAACATCAAGACTTGTTTTTCCTCCCCAGGCCACCCTCAAGCCAACGGTCAGGTGGAGGTTACCAACTGCTCCCTGCTGAAAATCATCAAGACCAAGCTGGAGCCCACCAAGGGCCTTTGGGCAGAGGAATTGCCCAACATCCTCTGGGCCTATCAGACGACCGCCCGGACTCTAACTGGGAAGACCCCATTTTGCCTAACATATAGTGCCGAAGCAATCATCCCTATGGAAGTCGGCCTACCAATGCCCAAAATCATCCACCCCAATCCATACCTGAACGAAGACCTTTGGAGAGCCGACTTAGACCTCATAGAGGAATTGCAAGAAACGGCCACCGTCCGAATAGTCTCATATCAATAGAAAGTAAGGAAGCACAATAACCGCAGAGTCCAATCGAGGACATTCACAATAGAAGACCTCGTCTTACGCGAAGCCACTATCGCCACCAAAAATCCAACCAAGGGCAAGTTAGCTGCTAAATAGGAAAGCCTTTATATCGTCAAAGCAAGGCCTTGCCCAAGCGCATACCGTCTCCAAGACATAGAGGGTAGAGACCTTCCTCATCCATGGAATGTCGAACACTTGAAACGCTACTTCTAGTAAAGCGACAGTTCCTGCTTCTTCTTTTATTTAAATTGCTGTATGTTTCATTTTGGTGATCGGAATACTTGTCCATTTTGGCTCTTGCCATGCCATGCATGTATTTATGATTGCAGGACTATGACAACAATTCAAGATTCCCATTATTTGTGTTGTGCCTTAATCCAAAAAGTAAACAAAGCCTCAGCCAGACTGAGCATGAAGAGCTCAGCCAGACTGAGTTAACCATAGCTCAGCTAGATTGAGCCCTCCAAAGCCTCAGCCAGACTGATCATGAAGAGCTCAACCAGACTGAGTTAACCATAGCTCGGCCAAACTGAGCCCTCCAAAGTCTCAGTCAGACTGAGCATGAAAAGCGCATCTAGACTAAGTTAAACCGTACAATGCTTGGTCCTATTCACGTGTCCATTCAAATATACCAACCAAAATTTCTAACAACTAATTAAATCTAAGTTCATTTCTATCCAAGGCCATTTTTACCGAAGTTAAACTATTTATCCAGTTTTACCCAAGGCCATTTCTATATTTTCCAATAGTTTAAGGCATTAATCATCCTCACACAATACAAACATAACAACCACAAAAGATATTCTAATTTTTATTTATTAACATCTTGAAAAAACCATACATCTCAATAAAGAAATTACATCTCTGCACCCCAAAAATATATATATATATATATATAATAATTAACAAGGTACGACATGAACAACCCTCAAGCCTAGACTCCCCTTTCCTCACCCTCGTTGGATACCAAATCTTCTTTTTCGACGCCCTCATCCAACGAGGTTTGGGGAATTTCCTCCTCTCTTGGCCTCACCCTACTGAAATTTGTGCCTGGGAAGAGTTCCTCCCTCTTATACTTAAAGATTGTCTAGCCACTATCTCAATACACACTCATCTCATGTTTGTAATAATCCGACTGCTGAAACCGTCGAATTATCTCTTCTTTGGTTTCCCCGTCCACCAGCTCTGCAGTGGCCATGTTCGATAGTCTAGCCCCACCATCCCCCTCTCTGGCCAAGCTCCTTGCCACCGCTCCGTCCACAGCCATTTGGAAATCTGGGGATAACTTAAACTATTCCACTGCCGCCGTACACAGATCTGGATAGGCAACCTTCTCAGATTCCATCCTTCTGCCAACTCTACTGTCTTGGACTTCTTTTCTTCCAAGGCTTTCTCCAAATTAGTGATGTGTGCATCCGCATCCTCCTTATCTTTCACGGCCGAGTCGCACAGCTCCTTATTATTCACAAGGGCCTCCTTCAACCTCTCATTGGTAGTAGCACAGAATTGCTGAGCCTCGTCAGTCCTCTTCTACTCACTCACCAACTCAAACTCTAGTGATATCACCCTGTGGCATACCACTTCTAGTTCAGACTTGGCGGCTGACAGCTCGGACGTAACCTGACTCATCCTGGCGCATTCAGTCAAGTAACCCTACACCACCACCAACACCTCCATCTTTTTTTCCCTCTGAGCGTGGGCCAGACCTTTCGCACAAGCACTCCGCGCCGTTTTTCTCTAACCAGCTACCTCCCCCCCCCTTAAGTTTTGGACTTGCGCCCGTGTCTCTTCTAGTTGGGCCTTCAGCGACTCCGCTTCCACCTTCGCCCCGCTGCCTTACCTAGAAGGGTTGTAGCCAGGGTCGCCACTTCCATCTGCGCTGAGCAGAATCCTCTAAGGAGGTCGACCTCTGTAATTCGCACCACTCCGCATCGCCGCATCTTCCACAGCCCCTAACAAACGGTCTGTGGCCACCCTCGCTTCGCCCCATCATCTCTTAGGTAGCCAACCACTACGCAAACATGGTGCATGGCGGTATTCAACGTGGCACCCCCCTCTACTCCGTCCGACCGCCCTACACCCAAATTCTGCCTTAGCGGCACTTGTTTGCAGGGTACATCCTTGGGGGGCAAGTCTGTTGCATGATCGCCATCCGGCAACCCTTTTTACTCATCCACTACTTCCTTCCCCCCTAACCTTGCTCTCTTCTTCCCCTATTTTTGGGGGCCTCTCCGCCACGCCCTCTTCACCACGAATCATTCTTCTCCGCCCTTTGCAATCACTCTCCTCATCTTCCTCTTCAAAACCAGGTCCATCTCTTTATCTCTTCTCGCTTTCAGCTGGTCCACTAGCGCTCGTAACGGAACTAAATCGGTTAAGTCCTTCTCGCCTAAAGGCTTCAGTCGTGGTCGGACCGGCCAGTTCACGACCAACTTAGGCACTGGGCCTAATTGCTGCTCCTTGTATTTTTCAGCCTTCGCGAAAGCACTCCTATCCTTCGCCATCTGTGCCATTCTCCTCATCTCTATATCTTCTAGAGGAAGGTCTCCTTTGTTTGGCTTAGGTCCCAGGTTCAAGGCAAAGAGGGCCAAAGGTTGGACAAGATCGTCCCACTTCAGTTCCTCATTTTTCTTCTACTCCTTCACCTGTTTCACCCTACTCTCTGCTGCCGCCCCCAACTTTGGCTCCAGTGACTTAGTGGGAACCTTCCAACTCATGTGCACCCGCCTCCAGCCATTCGCTGACACATAAAACCATATCGTCCTTCAACCCTTCACTGACGAGGGCAACCCCGCCACCGCCTGTAGTGTCACCTAGGTCTCCTACTGCTCTGAGGCTTTGTAGCATGAAAAAAATTCATCCATAATCATTGCATTCCCCCCAGTTGCCTATAGCCACGCAATCGCGCAGGCGAATATTATCTTCCAGACGGTTTAGCACATCCACCACTAACTGCGAGAGGGGCAACCTCAGGCCCCCATGCAATGCCTCTTCATACAAAGTAAACTCCATCGGTTGTGCATCTGACGCCCTCTACTTCGTCGTCGGCACTCTTAACTCCACCTCCTCTGAAATTTGATATCTACTCCAAATCTCCTCCAGATCTTCTACTGTTAACACAGATTTTTCCACCTTTGTATACCAAAGGTCGGGCGCTGCTAGGCTAATGGGTTGGACCGTTTCCATCATCGTCGTTGACACGAATCCCACAGGCCGCTCCACACCCTTCCCCGCCCTACACTGCTCCGCCAACTCTACCGCATCATCCTCTCCTAACGATTCTAAACCCACAGCAACTACTTTGTCTTAGGCCATCTCTGCCATGCTTTTTACAATTGTTTCAGTTGCGGGCTCTAGTAAATCTGCGATTTACAAGAGGGGAGAGTCCACTACGATGAAGGAACTCAAGTCTGGAATACGATGATTTTTCGAAATCAGGCAAGTAAAGCGTATTACTCCAAAGGCCTAGGGTTTACCTATTTTCCAAGGATCGCGGTTAAAATTAGCCAGTTTGAAAATTTCACCAAGTTAAAACCTTCATCTTTCCCACATCCTATACTAACCCTTCGCTTCTTACTAACTCATCACCTCCCCACCATTGGCCCTGATTACCCCACGTGTACGACCATGATTCATCTATCAGTCATCCCTCATCTTTCCTCTCCCTCGTCTATTCTACTTCATATCATCACGTGCTTCGTCGTTCCTCGAGCCCCGTGCGTCATCACTACCTCTTCGGCCCTCCTCTTGATCAGTCATCCTGTTCAGCCCCCTTCGCGGTTGGCCCTCCCTACGATCGGTAATCCTGTTCGGCCCCCCTTCGCATTCGACCCTCCTTACGATCGGTCATCCCACTTGGCCTCCCTTTGCGTTTAGCCCTCCTCACGATCAATCATCCCGCTCGGTACCCTTTGCGATCAACCCTCCTCACGATCGACCATCCCGCTCAACCCCTTTTGTAGTCGACCCTCTTCATGACCAGTCATCCGCTCAGTTCCTCTTCGCGGTCGGCCCTCCTCATGATCGGTCATCCCACTCGACTCCCATTGCGGTCGACCCTCCTCACGATTGGCCATCCCCCTCGACCCTCTTTGCGGTCGAGCCTCTTCACGATTGGTCATTCCGCTCAACCCCGTTATCCTACTCGACCCTCCTTCGCATTTGGCCCTCCTCATGATCGGTCATCCAGCTCGGTCCCCCTTCGTGGTCAACCATTTTCATGATCTGTCATCCCGCTCGGCCCCCTTCATGGTCGGCCCTCCTCACGATCGGTTATCCTGCTCGACCCCCTTTGTGGTCGGCCCTCCTCACAATTGGCTCATTACTTATTCCCTTCGTTGGACTAAAGCTGCACTCGAGAATGGGGGACTACTAATATCGGTGGGCCCACGAAAGGGTCCGGACCACGACTCAGGACCCAACCCAAGGACTAGATATTAACGCCTAATAATCTTGAGAAATCAATGATGGACCAAGACTAATAGCATTCAAATGCATGTCAAGCAGAGGTCTAGTCACATAAGCAGACAAAGATCCTGGAAAGTTATTGCACCCATATATATGCCATGAATGAGGCTCTCACAACATTAAATATGACAACCCCTTCACGTCAGAATATACAAACCCACCATGAACGATGCGACCTAGAATATAGACTTTCGGCTAACACGACAGTCTGGAGTGGACAAGGAAATGATGAGCAAAGGATATAAGGAAGTTTCCAAGACGCATTAGGAGTTAGTTTTTCTTCGTTCCCTTCTTTTCTCTCTACACAGTCAATCTATCATATTCTAACTTGATCGTCGGAGGGTCCGTCGGGGGATTACCTCCCCCTTTGGACATTTTTACAGGAACATTTTGTAGGCTTCAAGACTAGCAAAGTCGTTAGAAGTGTGGAACAGTTTGACCCATCTTCCATTGGAATTACCTCATCATCAGATGTTATATTGTTCTTGACTGTGTATTTGTATAAAAGAAGAAAAGTAAATGACCACTGCATGTTGAATAATATCTCGATCTGATATTAGGAAAACGATTAAAAACAAAAATAAATAAGCTGAGTCATTATGTGATCAGATGATACGACTTTAGATCTGAGTAACTTTAAGTGGTTAGAAAGGGTTCAATATGAGTATGTTAATTTTCATTTTCATTTATTCTTGCATATTTGTATGTATGTGTCTGTGTATATTTATTCTTACTGTTCATTTCAGTTTGATACTTTTCAAATTTCTCGTTCAATGCAATAAAATTCATCAGTTTTCCTTCTATGAGGTTTGTGTTTGTAATTTCTGTAATAACAGTCTTCAACTTTTCTTGTATTTGGTGTATTGACTAGTCATGTTTTACAAGAAGGTAGTCTAATGACATACATAGACTTAGAGCCTTGGCATTTACGAGCCGAAAATGTTTAGATGGCCAAGTAAAAGTTGAGGATACAACTTGAAATGATTAGAGATTCTGAGAGCTAACACCAATTTGGGTTGCCCATAGTCTAAACAAATTATTGCACTATGCTGTATGAATAAAATCTATACTAATAACTGGCAAATATAGAGTGGGTGAAGCAATAACTAAACACTAAAATTTGATGTTGCAAGCACTTGCATATTTGTTTTGATCACATATAAAACTGTACAGCCATAAAAGTGTTTTGTCTAATCCAACATTGGTGAACAAGTGGTTGCTTTCGATGCCTTTGTTTTAGAGTTGATTGTACAGTTTGGTTACTTGCAGGAGTGATTGAAGATTTCACGAAGGTAATATGCATATGGAGTCGCAGTCAGTTGTTAGAAGGGTGTGTGTAGACGCGCCCCCGAGGGCCTCATGCTACAGTTCGGACTCAAATGTCACGGTTCTTATTCTGATCTCACAATGTGCGATGTGAGATTGATAAATCACCAAATAGTCCAAATCCGGCAAATCGTTTTGGAAAACTGATTTTTAAGAAAGAAGTGCCAAACATGGACTGCTTTGCCAGATACAGAGTCGCCACCTAAATATTTTATTTTGGGAAATTTAGAAAACCCTGACTCGTTGCCTAAGGCCACGTGTCCGTCATCACCAAAGTTGCCTCGGCTCGGGAACTTGGGTACGATTAGGGAAGATCATCTATGAGCACCCCCGCTCACCCGATCAAAGATCGGTCTGTATTAAACATGATATCTTGTTTTTGAAAACACATGTGTTCTTATTCCGGTTAATTAGCTAGAATTACTATGTGATGCGTGCAACACACGCAAGTATAGACTAGATCGCCTAATTTGGAACAAAGCATCGCATATCCGTTTGTTTGGAAATGGTTTGAAGTTTGCTACTCGCAAGTAGGCTATGACACGGATTTCAATGAATTGTTCCAATTCAAGTAATTCAACCTTCACCCATAGGCATTCAGGCAGTTATATCACATAAGCAAATAGTCTCATGGCAAGCATGCTTTCATGTTAACACTCACATACATGCAAGATGCTAAAGCATAAATACTTACAGTGTACTTCGAGCCAAAACAAAAAACTAGTTAGCAACCAATGCGTGATCCTAGTTATGTTAAGATGGCTAATGCAACACATGCAAGATGCAGCTAGAAATAGGCTCGGCTATTCAAACATGGCATATGAGATGTAACAACTCGATACACGTATTCAAGTTGGAATTGAAATACGATGCAGTTAGTATGATGCACCGAGCCCGGTGCATGCAATACGAATGAATGATGCAAACATGCATAGCATAAGGATGTTAATTGAAATATGCCTTAAGACTAACCATCATAAGCGGTTAAGTAAAAGGAAAAAAGAAATAGGGGTTAGAAGACATGCATCACACGCACGCACGCTTATTACACAATTGCGCCCTCTCGATGGAGGGTCCGAAAGAATAATACAAATTACATAATTAACTAACTAACAAGCTAATTAATTATTACACAACACTTAACTAATTAAGCAAATCAATTAGTCTACTAAAGCAGTAAAGTGGCCTCGGGAAGAGGGACGAATGCATGCATTGCTCGGCCCTGCTCGAAAATCTATCGCCATGCTTCTGTTGCCTCTGTTTGCACTACTCTGCACCTCTGAGGACTACACAAGTCTCAAGGATGCTCCTAAACAACTCCCTGAGCACTGTAGGATGTCACCGGTTGAAAGGCAAGGACACCGACCAAGTAGAATTGGTCATCGACCATTTGTGGGGATCTCGGCCAACAATACATAGCCGGCCGGCACTGAAGATGGCCGACCGACCATCTCTTCCTGTAGAAACCTGTTTTTGCTGCAGCAAAGGACAGACAGAGCATGGCAATGCATTTTCAAGGCAATGTTTGCACCACCACCCTCCCTATCATGTCATGAACTCAAAAGAATATAGTGCTCGACCCTCGGGCAACCAATCACGCATTTCAATGCATAATGGCCAAAGGTGTCAAATGTGCAATTCACTATGGAATGAATGCACAAAAACACATGAATGCCTCACACTCTATCATGTTGGATCAAGAGCGTTGGCAACTAAGGATTGGGAGACGTTTCGTCACTTCAAGTATGAACGTTCCTCGCTCCTCGTATTTGGTTTGACACCCCAAACCAAACACAATGCAATGCATGTATGCCAAATACAATGTAACATGAAAAAGCAATGTTATGCAACCTAAGCATGCCAAATGCAATAAGACTCAAGTATGCACACAAGACTAAGGTAGCAAACATGCCAAATGTAATGCAACCTAAGCATACAATACGACAAAATGTGAGTTAGTAAGCATGCGAAATGCAAACTAAGCATATGATGCGATAGGCATGCAATAACTATATCAACAACGAATATGCGACAACATGCAATGCGATAAGCCTATAATCAACACACAAACCACATGATTTATGGACTTATACTGAAAATGGATAGGCCTCAGCCATACCAAAACAGTGGCCAATACATCAAGACTAAGGCATCAAAATGCAAGACAAACATGCATACATATTGGTCCAACACTTAGGCTTAAAAGCACAACTCTCAAGAGTGCTCCAAGAGTGAAAAAAAGTGGAAGTGTAACAACACTATAATCTCTGAAAATAAGCATGGAGTGATGCCAAATCAGCCAAACAATGCAAGCAAGGCATGCAAGAAGACTCAAGGCTTAAGGCTAGCCAAGGAGCTTACACTAAGGCCACATGAACCGAGCCCAAGGTGACTGAAAACAGTCCCAAGGAAGGTCAAAACAAGGCTAGAACATTCATGGGATGAGGCCAAAACATGCTAGAAAGGTGAGCACAAAGCAAGACACATACAAGGCCAAAAGGGGGCAATTGCACTACACCTATTACAACCAACCATGGCAAGACTTAACCAAGGAAAATCAGAGCTATGATATGGCATAATAACCCCAAATAAGCATTGAAATGATGGCTCGCAAGTAAAGGCATTAATGCATACGCAATGGCTCATGTTAAGGCATAAAGGGGGAACCCTTCAATGCATTGATTGAGTGACAAATGCAAGTGTATAGCCACACTACTTGGACTGAAATTACATGACAAGTGATGCCAGATGATTGAAACAAGCCAAGTAATGCATGCTAGAGAACTCAATGCTCAAAGCCTACAAGCAAGATTGAACCAAAGCTATACAAAGCAAGTCATGGATGACCAAGACAACCAAAATCAGACCTCAAGCATGCCAAAACATGGATAAAAGCTTCTTGAAGTCAAGCCAAAAGCATGCTTAAAAGACATGTGACAACATGATGCATGTTAGGGTATTTTATGGGATTGCATGGCAAGTGTATGAAGCATGCAAAGGCTAATCAAACCAAACCTAAACAAAGGTATGACATGATAAATCAACACCAAATCCACACTGAAATAGAAAGAAAACAAGCTAGAATGACATGTCACGGCATGAAGCATACAAAGCTAGTTTAAGGGATTTACACTACAAGTGTATTAACCATGCAAGGGGTGGCCAAACTAAGCAAAAACAGTGGCATGCCTCAGCAAAATAACCACAAATACCAGCTAAGACATGGCCAACACACACTTAGTAAAGGTGCTCAAACATGAGGCAAATGAAGCAAGTATTGAAGACACAAAGGAGAAGGGATGGCCCTCTCCTTCTTAGGACCTTAAAACACCATACTCACCACTGAAATCCCTCTGGATTTCAGTGGTGAGAAGGCCAATACAAGGTGGTCCCAAAGCTCACAAAGAAGGCACAAAAATGAGGCCAAACAAGGCCTAAAAGGGGGTAAACAACCCCAAACACCAAAGTGATCTTAAACAACTATTTTAAGCACTTAAAAATAGAACTTTTATCAGTTATACACCTTCACGCTCTACAAGAAAGTCATCTTCATTGGAACTCCTCTATATTCACAAACATCAACCTCATCTTCATAAGCCAACACTTCACTATCGTCGTCTAGGATGTCAACATCTTGATCATAGTCTTCTTCCACATCTTAATCAAAGATGGGAATATCTTTGTCACAAATGGAAAGAGCTTGACCACAATCTTATTTTTTGCCACAATTTTCCTCCATGCCTTCTTCACCAAAATGGAAGTTTTTTCCTTATCATATCTTGGTTCAACCACCTTGTCACTAAAGAGTATATTATGATGACATCCATCATCAAAAGTCTCTTTCATTCCAACACTAGTTGAGTCACCAACTCGGACATAGTTATAGGATGGTTTTTCAATTGCCATGCCACTTTGGTATTGATGTCCAGAACTTGAAATTCCCTTCTTTTGTTGTTTCTTAACCAACAAAGGTGACACATGATTAGAAGGCAAGAAGTGCTCCTTGAGCTTCTTTCTCATCTTCCTTCACTCTCTAACCTTTTATTGGCCTTTTCTTTGTCTACCAACTTGTAATTGTTTCCACCAATCGGTGGCACAGCCTTTGAGGCTTTGGTAGATCAATTTCAATTTCTTGTTTCCGGCACATCATAACACTCCAAATGACTCTCATTTGTATTCAATCATTCCTCGAACACATCTGGATTATAGCTTCCATGGAATTCAGGAAACACTAAATTCTTGACAGTGCCATTCCACTTAGAATCAAATCCATGTGAATATGCTCTATGCCTATGCGCCCACTAAAGAAATCATCGAGTTGATGATCCTTGGAACCATTACTACCTTTGGAAAGAGGTTGCAAGTGTTGCGCTTTTCCAACCAAGGTAGCCACTTGTGAACTCAACTCTTCAGTCTTATTTCTTTGGCACCATTTGGTTTAGTTTTGAAAGATAATTTTTTGAAAAGAGTTTTGAAAATTCAAAACTTGTTTAGTTATGAGTTTTCAAACTAGTTTTGAGTTGTATATTTTGAAAATAAGTTTTAGAAATTTGAAATTTCAAAACTTGTTTGGTTATGAGTTTTCAAGACTGGTTTTTGAGTTTTTTTTGGGTTTTGTAGTCAATTTTTTTTTTTTTTTTTGCAATATTATAATTACTTCTTTCATATACCTAATCTATATTTACTTTTTATATGCATCTAATCTAATCTATAGGACAAAGTTTCACTCCATATTTTTTTATTTTTTATGAACGTTTTAAAAATTTTAGTACTTATTTTCTGGTTTTATATCCACTCAATCTATATACATTTAAAATGTTTCACATTTAAATGTAACTTTTTATAAAATTACTGAATATTGAGAAATATACAAAAAATAAAAATAAAAATAAAAATTGACCCAGTTTAAAAATTAATACAATTATAATGTTTTATGTATTTATTAAATTTGTTTTTGAGTTCTTCACATTTTGTTCACTGTTTAAGTCTATCTAGATCATATACATCTCAAATATAAAAAATTATTTGACCAATACTTGAAAACCAAACAAAATCTATTTTGTGAAAACCCTAAACCAAACAGGTTTTGGGTTTTGGAATGAGTTTTCAAAAACACTAAACCAAATAGGTTTTGGGTTTTGGAATGAGTTTTTAAAAACCCTAAACCAAAAAGGTTTTGAGTTTTGGGTTATTGAAAATTTGATTCAAAATTTTAATCAGACGCACCCTTTGATTTTGATTGCCATCATTCCTTTCAATTTCAATTGAGGAATTCATCTTGAGCTTCACCCAAATTTAGAGCATAAGCCCTACCATGGCCACATCTATGACCTTGACTTCATTAAACCATACACAAGCAATTCAATATGCATAGGCACAAAAGATCAACAAAATCCAACCCACATACAACCCAATTCCCAAATCAAGAATTAACTCCTAGCAACAAGAATCAAGTAATCAAGATTCAACAACCAAGATTGCAACACAATGTCAAGAACCAAGAATCAAGATTAAGGATGGTGTATCACAATATCAATTTAGAACAGTCCTAATGAACATTCAAAATTTGAATCAATTTACCCTAATTAAGTTGAGAGCAATAGGCAATTCGAGATGACCCACTCCATTTCTCAAATCAATTCAAGGCTTCACAGGAGGAGATCGATTCAAGGCTTCGTAGGAGGAGATCGCAAATCAAATCTGGTTTGCTTGGAAGAGTCGCACAACTCGATCGAAGTTGAATTCAGAGTTACTAGAAGAATTGCAAGTCGCAACTACTAATTCTAGGTCCAGCGCTTGATGTCAGAACCTAGGAACTCAGGAATTGCGAAGAAGGAATATCGCATTTTGAAATCCAGGGGCGACTTTGATTTCAAATCATGATGTGATTTTTGTTTCTAAAAATGGAAGTTGACTTCATTGATCTGGGTTCAACTTCGAACAAAGCTAATAACTCTCTAACAAATCTGCACACAGAGGTCGATCTAGGGTCTCGATGAGAACCCAAGTGCTGCGAACCAGAGATAAACACCAATCCTTTTACAACCAGTTGGAATCGATGATCAGTGGGCCAAGAACCAAGTCAGATTCTTATGCTTTGATACTAAAATAATGGAGCCAAATCAAGAAATGGATTTCATTAGAGAGAGAAAATTCCAAAATGGGTACATTAGCTCTCAAGCTCTAAAATATTTAATATCAAAATATCATATACTGAATACTAAAGGGGCCTGACCACCTATTTATAGGATAAAAGCCCAACTAACTCTTATGGGAGTAAAACATAACAACCATACTAATTCTAACTACGTCAATATATTATTTGAAAGAAAGTTTTATATATCATTTGTGCCAATTCACACTCTTTCCTACCTTTGTGCTTCAATTCTTATAGATTTTCTTATACTTTTTGCTTTTAAAATTTTATTTCAGATATTCTTTGGTGGTTAGATGTCTTCGAGTGTACAAATTCCTTGGAAGGAGGTAGAAACTAAAATGTTTGCTCTTAATGTGGTGAGTGCATTTGCCAAGTTTAATAATGCTAGTTTTTTTTAGGCCAAATGAAATATTTGTACTCAAAATACGTGCGCTCAAAATATCTATCCTCAAAATACGTTGCTAGAAAAACTGGCAGCATGTAGTTTGAGGATTTGAGGTGTTAAGATCCTTAAACTACATACCGCCAGTTTTTAAATGGAGGTCATGGACTAGCAAAAGAAAAAACAAAGGTCAGAGAGGATCTAGAACCCTATTGACTTTTGAAACATAAGAAAACATGAATGAAGATATAAAAGCTTTAGAAACTGCTGTCATCCATAAAATTCAATTTAAGTTGGAAGTTCACTTAGATATATATTGGCCTGGTAGACTAACTCAAATTCTACTTACATTATGGCTTCAAATCCAGACAGTTGAAGTGTCAATGGTTGAGAATATCATACAACTGTGATTTGAAATTCCTAATTTTCCTTTTGCCCCTTGTACTCATAAGGCCATGACCTGTATAACATTGGTGGACCTGATGGTCCCAGGCTTCAAAGCTTGGTTAAATCTTAAGTCAAACCCAAATGTTTGACACCAGCCCTCTTGTAGGTCTCCTAGCTCTCTTTCTTCTTCCTCTTTATTTTCATTTTTACTATTTGTGTCTACCGTTCTGCTATTTCTCAGCAAGTATGAGATTTCTTAGTATCTTTTTTGCTTCTGGATCATTTGGTTTTTGATTTTTCTCTGCAGAGATTAAGTTGTTTTGACTGAAACTGCTAACTTATGAATTTGCTCCTTCTTTTCCATGCCATGACCCTATGAAACCAAAAAACTTCAATCCTTTCAGGCAAAAGAACGGGACTTTTAACTTTGTCATGGTTAAGGTTAATTTGAGTCGTACTTTATGTTTTTATAAGTATTTGGCTGCTATATTATTTTATTTTATGTTTTGGTAGGTTTATAAGTTAGGGGTATTTTGGTGATATTGCAATTTGTTGAAAATGAGTTGTAGGGTTACACATGGATCTTCTTATGAGTGAAGTTATGTTTTTGGAGGGGTCATTATTGCATGTGGTTATATTTTGGTCTAGAATGTTCTAGTGGCTGAAGTCTCTTATTCTCTTATTTTTTTATCAACAACAAAGGACTTTATTGATAAATTATGTAGCATTAGGAGAAGCTTAGTAGCCTATATGTATGTGTGTAATTCCAATGGAGTTAGATTTTGAGTATTTGTGTGAAGTTTTTGCAACTTTGTGTGATATATTATGTAGTCTTATATTATGGGGGTAATTCCTAGAGTCACTATTCACAGCCCCAAATATTAGCAATTTCAGCCCCAACTATATCTAACCTAAACCAACCTTAAACCTTCCCATACATATTATCCTTCAATTTAACCACTAAAAAACCCTGAAATCCTAAATTAACCGTTGTCTAAATCTTTTAACGCGATTCTCTCTGCAAATCTAGCGACTTGCCCTTTTCAAAATCAAGCCAAATCTCAATACCTTTTTGTCCTACATCAATCAAACAGTTTATGAAACTTCTTTTTATGATATTGGACATGTATCCTTTTTCTTCTTTTCTTGTCTTTTTTAAACTTGATTACCCCATAGTTTTCTATTATAAAGTTTAGGATGCTATATCTCTCTATCAAACTGCATTTATGTCCTTGTTGAATTGCTTATGATACTGTTGGAAGCATTTTGAATCCACTCCAACACTTGAACTTTGTTAAGATGACAAATTGGATATTTGGGACTTGGAACTTGGTTGAAGAAAGGCACGAAAGAGGATGAAAGATGTGGTACAGAAATGAAAAAAGGGGTTGTGACACTCTACACGGTATTAGAGAGGAGAAATTAGTGTTTTGGTTAATAAATGAATTGAGTGTGAAAAAAGAGAAAAAATTAAATAGTGTTTTGTTACATTAAATAGTATTGAATCAAATAGTGTTTTGCTTAATAAATAGTATTGAATCAAATAGTGTTTTGCTTAATAAATGAATTGAGGGGGAAAAAAGGGGAAAAATTAAATAGTGTTTTGCCATAGTGAGGAAAAATTAAATAGTATTGAATCAAATAGACTAAGAATGCTACATTAGTGTTTTGCTTTGTCTTGAAACAACATTTCAAGCTTTACATGCATATGTTTAACTTCTTCCCCTATTAGTGTTTGTATAATCCATTGGAAAAGAAATTCCAAGTTCACTTGTTTTTAGTCAAGATTTAAAGGATAGAATTATGTTGTCTTAAATTTACAAGATGGAAGCAAGGAACAAGACTTCTAAGGACAAAGGCAAGAAGTTGATATCACAAGCATCACAGGTTTGCTCCCAAACTCAAATCTTTGTAGTTTTTCTATTCATCCTTGGGATTTTTTTATTAGTAAAAGGAAAAAAAATTATTAGAACAACAATGATTTCATGAATAAGCATCATTGGAACATAAAAATGACAAATTATTAATACCTTATGTAATAGCATTTGAGTTCACCTAATATATTGGAGTATTTTTTATTATCTAAATGCACAGTGGCTATGGATTGGGAAGGAAGGAGAGGAGTAAGCTGGGAAAGGAGAAAAGTAGTGGTGGACAGGAAAAAATGATGATGGGATGAGAGTGGAATGGGAAAGAGGGGAGGGGGTTGGGGTGATGCATGATTGTAAGGGTAAGAGGTAGTGTTAAAAGTAATTAGGGGTGTATGTAATACCGCCAAAACTGCCAAAATCGCTCCGAACCGCGCATTTTTTGAACCATGGCGGGCGGGTTGGGCGGGTTGGGCGAGTTGGGTTCTAACTCTGTGAAAAGAGTTTTGAAAATTCAAAACTTTTTTAGTTATGAGTTTTCAAACTAGTTTTGAGTTGTATATTTTGAAAATAATTTTTAGAAATTTGAAATTTCAAAACTTGTTTGGTTATGAGTTTTCAAGACTAGTTTTTGAGTTTTTTTTCAAAACTTGTTTGGTTATGAGTAATGAAATTTCAAAACTTGTTTGGTTATGAGTTTTGAAGAACTCAAAAACAAATTTAATAAATACATAAAACATTATAATTGTATTAATTTTTAAACTAGGTCAATTTTTATTTTTATTTTTATTTTTTGTATATTTCTCAATATTTAGTAATTTTATAAAAAGTTACATTTAAATGTGAAACATTTTAAATGCATATAGATTGAGTGGACATAAAATCAAAAAAGAAGTACTATAATTTTTAAAACGTTCATAAAAAATAAAAAATATGGAGTGAAACTTTGCCCTATAGATTAGATTAGATGCATATAAAAAGTAAATATAGATTAGGTATATGAAAGAAGTAACTATAATATTGCCAAAAAAATATACAAAACCCAAAAAAAACTCAAAAACTAGTCTTAAAAACTCATAACCGAACAAGTTTTAAAATTTCAAATTTCTAAAAATTATTTTCAAAATATACAACTCAAAACTAGTTTGAAAACTTATAACTAAACAAGTTTCGAATTTTCAAAACTCTTTTCATAGAGTTGGAACACAACCCGCCCAACCCGCCCACCATGGTTCAAAAAATGCACGGTTCGGAGCGGTTCGGAGCGGTTTTGACAGTTTTGGCGGTATTATGCACACCCCTAATTACTATTAACACTACCTCCCACCCTTACAATCATGCATCACCCCAACCCCCTCCCCTCTTTCCCATTCCACTCTCATCCCATCATCATTTTTTCCTGTCCACCACTACTTTTCTCATTTCCCAGCTTACTCCTTTCCTTCCTTCTCAATCCATAGCCACTGTGCATTTAGATAATAAAAAATACTCCAATATATTAGGTGAACTCAAATGTTATTACATAAGGTATTAATAATTTGTCATTTTTATGTTCCAATGATGCTTATTCATGAAATCATTGTTGTTCTAATAATTTTTTTTCCTTTTGCTAATAAAAAAATACCAAGGATGAATAGCAAAACTACAAAGATTTGAGTTTTGGAGCAAACCTGTGATGCTTGTGATATCAACTTCTTGCCTTTAACCTTAGAAGTCTTCTTCCTTGCTTCCATCTTGCAAATTTAAGACAACATAATTCTATCCTTTAAATCTTGACTAAAAACAAGTGAACTTGGAATTTCTTTTCCAATGGATTATACAAACACTAATAGGTGAAGAAGTTAAACATATGCATGTAAAGCTTGAAATGTTGTTTCAAGACAAAGAAAAACACTAATGTAGCATTCTTAGTCTATTTGATTCAATACTATTTAATTTTTCCTCACTATGGCAAAACACTATTTAATTTTTTCCCTTTTTTCCCCTCAATTCATTTATTAAGCAAAACACTATTTGATTCAATACTATTTAATGTAGCAAAACACTATTTAATTTTTTCCCTTTTTTCACACTCAATTCATTTATTAACCAAAACACTAATTTCTCCTCTTTAATATCGTGTAGAGTGTCACAGCCCCTTTTTTTATTTTCGTACAGAAACTATCCATTCGTCTCGATGCGAGTGGAACTACTTATCTTGTTCCATGACAAGAAATAATGTGCTTTTTGTTTGTGTCTGGTGGACACGTGGATGTCAATTCTTGTACTCATACCAGTATGCCTGTCTACTGACCCGTTTCAAGAACACATGCTGAGAATTACAATAGAAATACACAATATAATAAAATGATAAAGAAAGCAAACCGAAGCCTGCACGGTAGCAGTTTCTTTAAAATAGATTTCGCTGCCTCACGGGTCGAGTGCTTGAGGAATTCTAGCGTCTGTCTCCCAGGATATGACGATCAAAAACCAACTACGGCAGAAGCACTTTCTATCGAGCTTAGTGAACAAAACCATGGCAGCACTCTCTTATTGTAAGAAATTTCTAGCAAACTGACTAAAGAATGGAAGAAATAATTTATGTGTTTGAGACTTGACAGGAGGGTCTCAATTTATACATGTATAGGGGAGAGAGGAGAAGCCTCCAGCCTTTATGGCTGGTCACCAATACACCATTAACCTCTACAATAAAGACAGGAGTTACAAACCCCATTAATGCACTATTAAACTCTGCAGTAAAGGCAGAAGTTACAAGGTTTAGGATTTAGGATTTAGGGTTTAGGATTTAGGGTTTTTAAGGTTTATTGTTTAAGATTTAGAGTTTAGGATTTAGGATTTAGGGTTTTTAGGATTTTTAGGGTTTAGGGTTTAGCGTTTAGAGTTTAGGGTTTTTAGGGTTTAGGATTTAGCGTTCAGAGTCTAGGGTTTAGGATTTAGGATTTAGGGTTTAAGGTTTAGATTTTAAGGGATAGGATTTAGGGTTTAGGATTTAAGATTTTAGGATTTAGGATTTAGGGTTTAAGGTTCTGAGGGTTTTAGGGCTTAGAGTTTAGGGTT